>NC_136072.1:112268357-112868357 GCF_964261635.1 Lissotriton helveticus
CCGGGACCAAGGTCGGTGCCACGGCTACCGGAGGAAGAGGGGGTGCTGCGCCCGGAGCTCGAGTGAGCGCCTTCAGGGCATTTAAGATTTCCCCCAAAGCGCCCCCAGTCCCAGCGCCCTCGAGTTGGGGCTGGGCGGGTGGGCTTACTACCACTGGTGGGGACACTGCGACCTTCTCAGGAAGCACCGGGGGAGATCCCAGCGCCGCTATGGCCCCCAAGATTTCCTTCAAGATGTCACCCGTAGGCACAGGGGCCGGGGGTATCGCCGGAGCACCTGGTGCCGCTGGGGGAATAACAGGCGCTTGAGGCGCGGGTAGAGGGGCCCCTGGCGCTAGTGGTGTAGGCGAAGGAATTACAGGCGCTTGTGGCGCAGGAACAGGAATTACTGGAGCTAGAGGCGCCGCCAGTGGGATTACTGGCGCCTGGGGCACAGGAAGAGGCGCTACGGGTGAAGGAATTACAGGCGCTTGTGGCGCAGAAACAGGAATTACAGGCGCTTGTGGCGCAGAAGCTGGAATTACTGGGGCTAGAGGCGCCGCCCACGGGAGTACTGGCGCCTGGGGCGCAGGAAGAGGAGCTACGGGTGCAGGCGGCGCCAATGGGGGGGCACTCGGCGAAGGAACCCTCGGAGGGGGGGGCAGCCCCGCTCCCCCACCGCTCCCTTTCTTCTTCTGCCCACGTGAGCCCCTAGGATTCTGTGCCCTCGGTTTCTTGGGCAGGGGAGGGAACGCCGCTTTGGGCGGAACACCACGCCTGCGTGGGCGCTCCGCAATGCTCGGGGTCTCTCCCTCCGGATCGGAATGGGGGCCCTCAGACTCTACTTCACTGCACTCGTCGTCCCCGTTAAACTTCTGGAGGAGCAAGGCCAGTAACTGCGCAATCTCCGGGTCTTTGCCCTTGCGCTTATGGCTCTGCCCCCTGGGTGCCATGGTACCTTCTTTGCACCGCTACCTACTACTCTGAGTCCCGCTACCCTTCTCCCTCGCCCCCACACCCACCCTGCCGCCAGGCGACGGCGCCGGAGCTCTGCTGCCCTTTCCTAAGGCCGCTGCAGGCGAACGCGGGCCCGCACCACGCTCTCCGCTCCCAACACCTCACCGGGCTGCAGCAGGAGGAGGCGTCAAACAAGCCCCGGACCCGCGCCCGCCCCCAGCCTCAGCTAACCCCGGCACCTCACTTGGCGACCCGGTCGGCGCTCTCTCCTCCGCTGCACGTCGAGGTTCGTCGGCACTCCGTCAATGTCCTCGGGGGTCAGACTATGGGGCGGGGAAGCTACTGGGCAACCTAAGTTTAATTTAAAGTTTAAAGATTAAAACTAGCTGACTAACGGACAGGGAGTGGCGATCAGGTCCGGCGCAGGCGGGGAAAGAGGCCGAGTTGACCGTGACCCAGACCTAAATAGGTCATGGCCTCTGCCCCACGCCCCCACCGGACGTGCGTCACGCGCCCCCTGACCCGGAAGTACTTCCCAGGATGGCTGCCCATAGGGCAGCCTCCTGGGCCTATGAACCAATGGCGGCGCGGTGTGGGCCGGGGGGCCGGGCCCTAAAGGCGGGCTCGTCTAGCCTCGCCCTTGGTATAACCAGTTGCCAGTGTTTGATAGTTGAGATAAAACACAATTTAGCACTTTGTACTATTCGGGAAGGTGATATCGCTTTTACAGCAATCTAGCACCAACCGTCTGGCACTCTGCTAAAGGCGAAGCAGCCTACTTTAATGTTGGTATTGTGGTAAGGGAAAAATTACTCTTAAATTTTTGCATCTCCGAAAAAAATAAGTTTTCATTTATTCCACTCAGGCGAGGTCCTCTCGGATTAAGATGCTCGTATTATGTATATGCCTAGGATAAGTACTCTCTGGACCAATGTGTTTTTGAGCTCCCCACAGGTTTCTAATACTGCAAAATGTGCTTTTGGCATGAAGCTCACCACCTTGGCCTCATTCTTCCGCAGTACAGTACTGATTTAAGCATCAAAAACCAAAATGAAACACTTCCGCTCACACCCACAAACACTTCTGAATCTAGGACAAATCTAGCTTCTTAGAGCCATCATTACATGGTCTCCTAGCATCAATTTATCAATTTCATCAATCTGTCTAGTACAGAATTGGGCTTGCTCTCGCCTATGGATCCAGCCTACATTGCTGACAACCCTGTATTTCAATAAGAATAGAATACTGAACGAAGCCTTCCCTGGATATGTTCCTATGATGTGGACACAACCAGTCTTCTCTATAGAGTTCAAGGAGCTGACATGCATTTCAACGATGTTACCCCCTTAACCAAGTGTACATTGCATATAGAAAAGCTTCTCAAACCTGCAAGTTCATTCCATCCATTCTATGAACATGTTGCTTCTGGCTTGCTTCACATTTTGAAGTTTCTAGCTTCAGCCATCACTGTGTGTCTTCACTTGATTCTGACGGATGTATGACGTTACAGCGCAGGCTATTACAACGCCTGCCTTTACAACGCGGTTTGTACATCGCAATCCATTACAACGCATAGCGCTTTGGGGTGCTGGATAGTGAATAGTTTAATTTACTATTCCAACTCCAGTCCCCGTGGACACTAGGGAAGGTGTTGGATAGTAAATTAAACTCATTCCCTATCCTAGAGCGCCCCCCAGCGCAATGCGTTGTAATGGTTTGCGTTGTAATGACCGCGTTGTAATGGTAGTGCGCTGTAATAGTTTCGTTGTAAAGGTTGTATACCGATTCTGACTCTGAGTCCAAGAATGTCAATTTGGTTCTTCTTGAAGATGCCATTTGAGTGTCAAAAGTCCCTGAATACACTTTGATATGCCAGATACGAACGGTCTGTACAATTATAGCTTAGCACAAGCAAGCAGCAATATAAGAGTACGTATAAAGTGTAAGGGTTCGCTTCTCTATGTGCTTTTACAGCTGTCAGAAGTGCTGGAGTCACCATTTTTTCTACTTATAACAAAGGCCAGACATCCTTCCCATACATTATATTTTAATCTCATCGCTCTGAGGTAGGAGCTCTTCGCGAATTCTTTTAAAATGCTTGGACTGGGCAAACATACCCAGAGCCAATAGCAATTGGTGGAGACGTCTGTCTGTAACCTCAACAGGGCCAATATTTGCTTAACATTGTATCAGCTTGATTCAGGCCATGTGCGGTGCTCGCTGTGGAAACTCACATGCCATTGGACCCCTGTTCTATTGCACACCATAGACAGTAATTGGGACTGCTTTTGTTAATACAGTGCAGTTCGTTTATCTATAACGTTTAGTGATCCCTTTCTTCTAGTTCGTGGAATTATTTTTTTATTTCAGCTGGGATAACTGAGAGCGCTAATCTGCTAATGCTGTGTCCAAGGAAGCATCACATTGTGATGGCCTGATAAATGGTTGATGCCTTATTGCTCATATCCTCCAAATAATTATGAATATATGGCACTAGAGTGATTGTGGCTGGTTTTGCTATTTCAAAAGTTACTTTGCATAAACACCTCTAATGATAAAGGTGTGCTGGGGGAGTCCAAAATGTCTTTTGTTCCTGAGAATCATGAAAAGGCACTGATGGTTGAGTATAATAAATACACTTGACTGCAGTGGAAGAGGTGATTAAGATATCCCTTAGAAAGATTTTTAAAAGTGGTTTAAAATGTTCAAAGGGTATTCAACCTTGTAGAATTATAAGCAGGGCTGACCTGCTAGAGAGAGCAACAAGTGTCCCTGTTGCCCTTGCTTGTCTGACTCTTCTTCAGAGCAGGCCCAGGTCATGCTCTACTATTGATGTGCCTGGATGCAAACAGACAGCCTCTGCGCGGGGATGGAGTGGACCTGCACACCATCTCCCATCGTCTCTTTGGACGAAGCCAGTAACATCCAGCTTTTCAGCCTCAAGCTGGGTTGTGTGCAGGCAGAGAGGGCAGCCGTTGACTGCGACAGCCTGCTTCTAAAACAATCCCTGGCTTTGGCAGGCTGAAGAGCTCAGTATCACCTGATTTGGGATCCCGGGGAGTCCGACGATTGGCCAAGGACACTGCTGGCCGGCTGCAACACGGCCCTTTGCCCCAAGGTATTCAAAGAACACTCCCTTTATTCCAGCTTAGGCTCGCTCACCATGACAGGTTGGGCCTGACCAGCAAAAGCCAGCTTGGTCTCCTTAGCCCACATCAAGGCCAGGTAGGCCTCATATAGCTGTGTATTTTGTGGGGTTACTGGAGGAAGTAACTGAAAAGTTGATTAATGGATTCTTTCTTTGGTCTTGGGCCAAAGAAAGCCAATACACAAAATCACTGAAAAACAACTTGATTTAAGGGAGGGTTTAGTCATGTATTTTGAAGAGATAATAATGCTATGTGGAAAAGAAATTATCCAAAAATATCTTTTGGTGACGGGACAGTACTGTTATGATACAACCCCTAAAACCACAGAACTTCACAATGTTTTAGAGCAATACCACTATAACCGCCCTCTTATACACTCCTCATTACCTCATATGTGATGTCACAGATGACATCAGTGAAACTGCTGTGGTGGCTAGAATGTTCTAGGCATAGCTAAAGGACTAGAGCAGTAAGTTGTGGGGTAACAGGAGTTGAGCATTTAACAGGAGTGCATGGCATGCACTGGGAATGGCCTCTTGGGAGAGGACTTTTAATTGGACTACCTAAGGGCCCAGCACTCTTAGATCACTGATTGTAGTTGAAAACCATACTCAGTGGGTGTCGGGAGTAAAAGGCAGAGTAACGGTGATGCGCCCAGACCACACTGAGCATAGCTGATGGTCATTCCACATCTAAGGGTTTGGAAATTGAGCACAGGCCTTGGCTGAAGGCTCTGCTACTATTCACACTATAATTGAATACCTCTGTGAGGCCAGTGCCTGCTCCTAAATCCTGCAGAGTGATCTCGCCCGTATCTGGCTACAACTACTTAATTAATAGTTCTCTTTAACTTTAAGTCTATAGCACCCTTCTGGTGCAGATAAAAATAAAAACTACATATGCCTACCAGAATACAAGTCCCAAAATCAGTGATTTAATTGAAGGCTCTATTCCATACTCCACTCCCTAAGATAGAAGGCACAAATACTTTTTATATTGCCACGCATTTGCTCCAATGGAAACAATATTTTATCATCAACCAAATGGCAAATAGACAAAACAGAGGGGAGGTGGAACAGTGAGGAAAAGTCTTCTTTAAAATGAGGATAGATCTCCCATGTAGTAGGTTACTTGTCTTCACTGAGTGAAACAAGCAAAGAAAGTAAAGGGGACAAAGATGGGAGGAAGGAGAAAATTAGTCGAACAAGCCATGGCTGAGAGGGGAAGAACAGAGACAGGGGTGGGGGAGGGCAAACACGAATCAAACAACTACATACCTAACAGGTAAATCGCCCAAATTGTTTGTGTGACCAGCAGAACACATAAATGCGTATCGCCTGTAAGAGAATACAGGAGCTACATAATATTATTCAAAGCGGTCTATCGATTGAGCACTGTTCAGTCATAGTTGTGACATCACTAGTTCCCTGAGCAAACTTCCTCTTGTCTCTTGAATTGGCTCTTTCCTGGCCTGTTTTGCATCATGTAAGTGCGCATGGATGTGTGCAGGCGGCCATTTTGGAATGCTTTTATTATTGTTTACAGGTTAATTCATTACACAAAACGACAGCCAAACACGGCGATGTTTTAACCTTTCCTTGTTTTATAATATTTGCAGCTTCCATTCTGTTATTTGCTGTTGCTTGGCACAACACAATATATTCTCGAGTGTGCACACACACAGAAAAAATCTTGCAGACGTGCACACACAAAGCATTCCACACATTTCCTTTAATATACCTCCCAACAGTGTATCGAATCTCTCCCTTTCTCTCGCTTTTTTCCTCACACAAAAAAGCACTGTCAAACAGACAAACATAAGCCACTCATGCAATTGAATTAAAGGATTAAAGCCATTTTAACCTCCTCACCTTCCTTTGCTTTCTTAATTGCGCTGTCACGATCCTGTGTTTGCAACACAGCAGGATGGTGAACACCGGACGTTATTTAAATGAGCCCCCGCTGAATAGTTCAGCGGGGGCCAGCTCACCAGTCACGGCTACAGAAGTGCCTTGGCTGTCAGTCCGGTCTCCAGCACAATCAGCCAATGCGCCTACCGTTTATGAGTACCGGTACTCTCCTCAGCAGTAGCCCATTTAAAGCACTGAATAGTATGTATCAACGTTGGGTTGGTTATGACTCATGCCTCTGTCGAAATTGCCTTGGTTGTTTGCATTATCCATACAACGTACAGCAGGCATTGGTTTATTTGACCTAGGCATTGTTGATCTAATCTTGGGGCCAGGTAACATATGAAGTAAACTATGGCAGTCCAAGTAATATGGAGTGATGTTCGTAAGGGGAAACGTCCTTTGGAACAAAGTCGGAATCACGCTGTGCCTTTACAGCGCTGGCAATAGAACGCTTTCATTCAGCACGCAAGTCATTACAACGACTTGCTTTAAGGGGGCTTATTGGTGGAATGGTGTTGGATTTTAACACCTTCCCTACTGTTGCGCAGACTGGAGTTGGATTAGTAAATGATACTAATCCAAAATCCAGTGCACCCCCAAGGCAAGTCGTTATGACAACTTGTGTGCTAGTGGAACACATCGTAATGACGTGTTCGTTTTAATGACGGCCCTCTGAAGACAGGCGTGCAAACCGCAAGCTTGATTCAATCATACATTAGTCTGTAAGGTCAGTCCATCGTAACCCTGAGTCCCTTAGATTAGTGAACTCATGCCTCTTCAACCAGGCAAGATGGCTGTGTGTCCCTCTCAATTTATTTCAGCATCTTATTTTGTAGAAGTGCTTTGTAAGAGAATTGTTTGCATGAGGTACTGTTTAGCTGGAGGATCACTCTAGAGCATATCATCCCAGCATAATTAAAAAGCTGTTTTTCTTCTAATCACTGGAACCTGTATATCCCTATAGAGACACTGAGTTAACTGTAGTGTGACTGAGTGTCCATACATGCCTGAAATGGACCAGGATTGGGTCATGGTTTTGAAGTAGTGCTGTTGGTCGGATCCGGTACAACGTACCAGAAAGTTTCAGAAGGTTTTCAAACTTTTATCTATCCGTGCTTTTCTCACCTGTTGTAGCCTTCCTTGCAAATAGCTTTAGTACTTGTAAGAAAATCAAATTTTTTTTCATAATCAGCACCCAATTTCCTTAACTAATGCTGTTGATTTTTTAACCCTGTACACAGGGACCCTGCTAACAGGTTCCAGTGCATGAGCTCTAATGCCTAAAAACCTGTAGAATAGGTTAAAAAGCCGATTGGTACTTTTAACTTACCTTTAAGTACCTAGGGCCCGATGTAGGTAATTCTTATTTACCACTTCTTAAATACCGAATTTTACCGATTCGGTATTTAAGAAGTGGTAAATATGAAGGGGGGAGATGTAGGTATTTCCAGATGTGTAAATACCGAATCTTTAAGATTCGGTATTTACCGAATCTGGAAATACCGAATCGGTATTTCCTATTGATTCCTATGGGCTGTGAAGCCCATAGGAATCAATGGGCAATACCGATTCTGTAATTACAGAATCAGTAAATACAGATTTTAGCAAGGGTGCAGGGGGTGTCACTTTGACACCCTCTGGCACCCCAAAAATAGGCATGTGCGCCATGTGGCACACAGACATGCCCTAAGGGCATGTCTGTCTGTCACATGGCTAGGTGTGCATGTACACATGTGCATGCACACCTGAATTCGGTATTTTAACACCCAATTGGATTGGGTGTTAAAATACCGAATTTGTAGGGCCTTTGGGACTCTGAAGAGTCCCACCTTCATCTGAGATTTACCGAATCGGTAAAAATACCGATTCGGTATTTTACAGAATCGGTAAATTTACCGAATCGGTAAATTTACCGATTCTGTAAAATTGTGCTCCTACATGCCAAATCTGTAATACCGGTCGGTAACGGCCGAAAATACCGATTTTCGGCCGTTACCAACCGACCTACATCTGGCCCCTAGTGTTTTGTACCCAGTGTACCTAGGGCCTGTAAGTTAAATATCTCTAGTGGGCTGCAGCAACTATTGTGCCAAAGCAAAAAGTGACAGGACAAAGCATGTCTTCAGGCCTGACCCTGCAGACTGAATGTGCAGTTTTATAACTAAATTCGAACTGGCAAAGTAAACATTTTTGCCAGGCCTAAACCTTATTTTTAATACTTATAATTCACCCCTTGGGTAGCCCTAAATGCCCATAGAGCAGGGTGCATGTTATTTAAAAAGTAGGACATGTGTACTTAAAGTTTGCATGTCCTGGCAGCGAAAAATCTTTAAAGTCGTATTTCACTGTGGCAAGGATTGCTATCCCACTGGGTTACAATATGACACCTTAAAATAACTTAAAGTCTGACCTGGGGCATTAAAGTAGCACCATCAGTACCCTCTTTAGAACACCCCTGGGCCTGTGGAAGACAGAATGACTGGACCTGCTATTCAACCTGTGGAAAGAAAACCCCAAGGGCTGGGCCTGCTCCCATTTGTACCAGGACAGAAGAGTGGACTCCAAGAGCTAGTTGGCTAGCCTCCTGTTCAGCTCCAGGAACACAAAAGCTTCAAGAAGGTCAGATCTCAGCAGAGTCCAGCTGACCAGTTCCAACTCGTTTGGCGCTGGTCCCAGCTGGTGGCTTCTGGGAGACTGAGTACTAATCCCAAAGTTGTGCCCAAAAGGTCCTTGACCATTGGCTGGTGTAAAGTGTACTCTTCCCCACTTCAAGATTGACAGATTAGATACAAAAACTTTTTCTAGGCTTTCTCCAAAAAGAATAAGAGACTACCACTGGGCCACAAACAAGCCGCAGCCACCGATGTCAAACTGACGGTCAGACTCAACTTGCCGGTTTGCCCTGCTGAAAGGATCCCGACTTCCAGAAACGTTTTCAAGACAGAATGTAGAGGATTTCACCTAGACCATGACGATGACAACATCTTCCTTGAACTCTAGACTGCACTAACACAGCATGTGTTAGTGTCTCCTCTGGCACTGGTAAATGTTTACTGGAAGCCTCCAGCTTACTATTCGTAGGACAAAGTTTTTCAAACAATAGTTTTCAATGCGCTTCTCAGTTTTGTAAGTATTTTATTCATACTTTTAACATCAATTCCTTAGTTGGATGTTATTCACAGTCCATAAGGAGTTATACCATTCAGTTTCCTGCTCATCGCCTGTAGCACGCGAGCGAAACAAAATGCAATACGACGAAATCACAAAGCTCACGGAAAACAAAGCAGATACATTTGCATACGCAAATGAAGAAACATCAAAAATCTATTCACTCATTCAAGAAGTAACCACAGAATACACCACCTCTAAGTCCAAAGATCAACAAGTGAAGCAACTACTGTACTTATCACGTAAAATCATTAACCAACGGTTACACGCCAGCACAATGGTCAGATATCACAAAGCGTCAAGAATCCTGCGTGGTCTGAGGATATCATTAAGACCATCATTATGCAAAAATTCCAAGAAATTTACTGACAAATGGTACGCGATCCTCAATAAATGTTCGCTAGATTTAATTTTATTAATTATTGAAGAATTGTCCCAAATATTGGAAGAGCTAGAGAAAGAAATTGATACCATAAAGGAAGACCTTGGCAAAACCTTGACCTCAGATGAGTTGAACAAAATATTAGATGACATCAAAACACAACTAACAAAACACACTGAAGAAGTGAATGAAAGAAAACTTCGCAAATACCGTAGAGATACCATCGATTATAAACTTGGCGAAGTTTATAATTGGGCAGAAGTATACGCAAGAAGAAGACAAAATCGCCAATACACACAACAAACCGACACCTCTTCATCGGATACAGAGGCATCAACAGAAACAACCAGAAAGACACCTATGGCACAAAAACCGACTACAAGCACAAGTAGAACATCTCAGCCTTTTTTAGAGGTGGGTTCAGACGTAGGGGACGACCCAGGCGGTCAAGAAGGAAATCACACACAAGAGAAGACAAAGGACCCCCCACAAACCCGGAATGCAACCACCAGGAAGGACAGAAAGAAGAACCGCTAGAGAATTTGGTCATCAACATCTCCAATTTAAAACTCACCAAGCTACAGACTAAAATTCTTCAAAAAGGGACATCGTTTGTGCCTACCGCACATACTAACAATTTGGAACTAGACATCAGTCTATTTAAACTCATGAGGAAATTGAGACTGCGCCACTTTTTCACTAACGTCATAGATGAACATCAAGATCGAAAAGAAGATTCCCTGAAAGGGCTCATTACCCCTAGCACATATATGGCTCCCATTAGCCACAAGACATTAGACCTATTCGAACAAATGGTGAAACAGGATCTAAACAAAATTAACTATCGGAGGAGAACTAGAATCACCAATCTCACACGAAAGGAATATGCCATTCTTCAAGCGATAGCTAATGACTCTACTATCATTTGTCAAAAAGCGGATAAAGGTGGAGCACTGGTCGTGATGAATACAGATTACTACATCTCACAGGCCTCATTACACCTAGAGGATGATAACACATATATGGAATTAAATTCAAACCCCACCAAAGAAATCCAAGTCACACTTTAAACCATCATACAAGATGCCATGTCCAAAGGATGCATAGATGACAAAATTAAGAAATATTTGACAACAGACCATCCTAAGGTACCAGTTTTTTACCTTACCCCAAAAGTTCATAAAGACCCAATCAAACCTCCATGCCGCCCAATCGTTTCCACCTATGGGAGCATCCATGAACCGGTGGGTAAACTCATTGACAAATATCTCCAACCATATGTTGTCACAATGGATTCCTATGTCAAAGACACCACAGATTTTTTGAACAAATTGCACAAAGTAAATCTAACCAACGATGAAGAAATAATCATGTGTACCATAGATGTTCAAGCCCTCTACACTTCAATACCGCACGGCATGGGAATAGAAGCCACAGAAGAAGCATTGCTTCACATGGACTATGAAGAACCCATTGAAGTGTTTCTATTGGAGCTATTAACTTTCACATTAATGCATAGTTATTTTAGATGGCAAAATCAATGGTATCTCCAAAAATCTGGCACAGCCATGGGAAATCCTGCAGCGCCTTCATATGCAAATATATTCATGCATAAATATGAGAATACCCACATTCTACAGAAGGATCAATGGAAACAAAACCTACGTTTATATTTGAGATTCATTGACGATATTTTCATACTTTGGAACGGTTCTAAGGAAAACCTAATGCTTAACATCCAACAACTCAATGCAGTGGACAGACGAATACAATTCACCCATGATATTCATGATAACCACATCAATTTTCTAGATGTGACGGTGATTAAAAGGACAGGTAACAAAATGGAAACTACACTTCACACAAAACCCACAGATCGGAACAATCTATTACTGTATCAGAGCTTCCATCCATCTCCACTCAAACAACACTTGCCATACTCACAGCTTTTACGTGTTAAGCGAATTGTCTCAGACCCAGAGGAAGCATTAATGCAATCCAAAATCATGCTGAATAAGTTCAAAAAAAGAGGATACCCAGAATCTGTGCTAGACACAGCCCTGGAGAGGGCTCAACTGAAAGATAGAGAGTCTTTACTAACAACCTCCACAACCAAAAAAGCAACCAAAATCACATGTGTTAGCAAATTCTCCAACGTGAGTCCAATATTTAAAAAGACCATCAAAAAACATTGGCGAATATTGCAGACAGAACCAGATTTCAATAACATTTTCGCTGACGAACCACTTTTTGCATATACTAGAGCCAAAAACTTGGGAGAAATCATCAAACACCCTGCAGTCTCTAAAGCAATCGTTAAATACAAAGGTACCATTCCATGCAGAAATTGCAGCAATTGTCACAACATAATGGAAGGCAACACCATAACGCATCCCATGAGAGGCAATAAAATCAAATTACATGTAACGGCAACGTGTGACACCAAAAATGTCATATATATGATGAAGTGCCCATGTGGGAAAGCATATATTGGACAGACGGAACGGAAACTTAAGATAAGGCTCACCGAACACAAAAGTAATATTCGCACGAAAGTGCTGAAATCAGCAGTAGCCACCCATTTTATTGAACACAATCATCAGATCAATCAGATAAAGGCTTGCATTTTAGAAGTTGTGGAAAGAAGTGAAGAAAGAGACAATAAAAAAAATTCTCTTGAAACGAGAGAACTATTGGATATATCATCTGCAAACACTGAGCCCCAATGGGATTAATGAACGGACAGAATTTAGTTGTTACCTATAACAGACTATGGGACTATGTGCTGTGCAATCACCATTAACATTTTCTTGTAGATTTGGTTTAGACATGAATGTTTTATATATTATTTCAAGTCGAAGTATCACCTTTGCAGGATTATACAATTGTATTTGTTTTTATTGTTCGTACACGGTATGTTGATAAAGTTTGTTGACTACCCGCTCACACCACCATCCCCAATCCCCGGCTCCTTTAAAAGATTGCGCGCGTAACTAAAGCTGTAAACACACCCATTAGACGTCAGACGCGAGCTTTCCCCACACCGAAGGAGAAACACAACGCAGCGCCTTCCAGTAAACATTTACCAGTGCCAGAGGAGACACTAACACATGCTGTGTTAGTGCAGTCTAGAGTTCATTCATACTCCCGAGCGGGGAGTGTTCCTTATGAGCACGGTACACGCCTAAAATCTTCAAATACACCTCAATACGCAGTGCACGGACACAATCTACAGTTGTTATATAACATCTTCCTTGACTCAGACTTCAAACTTTGACCTCTCTGAGTTTTCCCGCTGTCGACATCGAGAGCCTCAAACTTCTTGCCAGAGCCCAGGCTCCCACTGAGGCCCTGCGCTTCATCCAGCGGCTGTCAATGATCCCCTCTTCCAATCCAGCTGGCACCCCAACCCACTGAAGACCTCGTCAACAGGACTTTTCTCTAGAAAAACAACTACGTCAGAAAGCAAACTTTCCACCGGAACGAACCATGTCCCTGTATACGAACAGTGCTCCATCACGGTTGGCAGGAACTTTTGACTTTGGCGCAGTCAGCATGACCACATACCGGAGGTTGACTCTTTGTGCTTTTTGGCATTATAAACATCTAAAAATGAAATATTAGATCTCCCATTCCCTGCCTTTAATTTTGTCGAATTGGTGACTATTTGTTCATTACAATTTTCTCTATTTTCATAAATTTGAGTTGTATTTTTATTGTTTTCTGTTTTCTATTTTTTAACTGTTTTAGTAGTGATAAATGCTTTGCAAATTCCTCATAGGTTAAGCCTGTCTGCTCTGTGCTACAATATCAAAGGTTGAGCTTAAATTTTAATTACTGAGACCTGACTGGATATAGTAAAGAATAGTGCCATTATTACTTGAGGAGGACTTATCCACTTTCTCACAGTACTAATATGCTTTTTAATGTGGCACTTGGCTATTGCCATTGCAACACCTCAATATGTTTAAAAAAGAAGCTTGTATGAAATGCTCGTGAAACCCCTCCCAGATAAATCAGTGCTCATCTCTTTAACGATATGTTGTTTTTTTGTTTTTTTTTACAAGCTTTGCTGACTCATTTTTAGTAAAATGACCTATATTTAACACCTATTCCTCCGGATTAAGTATAAGATCATAGGCATTTTGTATATACATTTATTACACTGACCATAGTTAACGATGTTGCCTGTGTAAGTTATTTGCACTCATAGACACGTTCAAACTAACAAGTTTATACTAGAGAGACCAAACATTTCTGTCTCTGTTAAAGTTCCTTTTATATTACTCATCATTATTAATGTAATTGCACATTCCAGTTCGTGTGTAATAAGTTGTATTGTCATTACCAAGAGTATTTTTGTGTCTACATACACTCAGATGTTAGTCCTAACACAACACTTTTATGCATCTTGTTGGTAGTAATTTTTTTTCTGTTCACCAGGAAAATGTGGGCTGCCAGGGAAGTAATAACTAGGCATCTAGTGCTAAAGTTCGAAATTGTCCAAGCAGGAGCCCATAGTTTACATTATTATGCAAATTAATGTTATAATATCATCAGAATGTGTCAGAAGAGTTAAACATTTTATTGTGTTAACTTATGGGAAACCTGAGCCTTTATATCGCTCTAGATCCCACAGTACTAAAATGACAAGGTGAAAGCCCAATGCTAAAAAATTAATTTTTTCATGGAGAATTATTTTAATACTGGGATAAGGACACCTAACTGTCAACATGAACAACTTGATGTAAAAGAATGGTCTCCATCTCTAATAAAAGGCTTAATATTTATAACCACCTCAGTACTGTGTCAGTGTATCAAGTGTGCCTGCTATTTGTTTCCTAGTGCCCCTTAACTACAATGCCATGACTCCAATCCTCTAATCCAACAATGACGCACAGCACATCTTTCCTTATTTGACCGTGACAAGACCAACATTCCTTCAAAATGTCAACCATGCCATCTTTGAAAGTCACAAGTGACCAATTTAAGTACAATATTTCATCAATCAGCAAGGGACCACAGAATTCTGTTTACCATCATGCTCTCATAGAAACCTCTTTAAAATTAAAAAGATTACTCAGCGGAAGTGCGCAGAAGGTCTTTATAATCCAAAACAAGAGTCCGGTGCAGCTAAATTTGTAATTTCCAAGCTGGTACTTCCGGATGAGCCATGCAACTAAAATCTATACTGCTGGGGAATAGTTTCCTTCTAGGGTGGCACTGTCGGTTGTATGACGGAACAACGCTGATAAATGCTCTGCATGCCTTTACCACGCATTTTTTACGCCGCATCGTTTTGGAACGCATATGCTTTTACAACGTATGACTTTACCACGCATTGTTTAAATATATATTTATATACATAAACAATGTATTTGTGGGGGAGACCCCCCACACCCTGAATATACCTTAAATGTGGGGTAAAGGCATACGTTGTAAAAGCATATACCTTCTAAAAATATGCGTGGTAAAAATGTTTGGTTGGGTACAATGTGGTAAAAACCACGTTGCACATGCTGTTTCCCGGCGCTGTCCTTACTTTAAAAAATGTATTCTCTTAGATACAAACAAAAGCTGTTTCACATTGTGTCTTTCTTTCTGAGATAGGTTACCTTTAAGAAATTACAAATAGTTTATGCTGGGCACAGGACAAGTATGAACTAAAATGAACAGGGTGGTATATGGTATATGTCCTTTTGGGACACATTTAGAATTTGGGACTTGCCCAGACGGCATCTACAATGTCATCAAGACATAGAAGATCCCTTCAGAGTCTAGAAGATACTTTCTAAGTTTGGGGGAGACCACTTCCTGCCAGGAATGCCTTCACCTCATGTTAAAGATAATCAAGGAACCCTCAAACTCAACATGTAGTAGAGTGGCATTAGGAGCACAAGATTCGGACAGGGAGCATGAGAAGTTTCCGGTGTTCTCTGCTATATATGCACCGTATTCTCGACAATCAACAGCACTGTTTAGGTCTCGACTACAGCATTGCTTTAGCAATGCTTGTTTGTCGAGATTATAGTAAGGCTTTCAACAGTCTACCCAAAGTGCGGATCGGGTACAGTTCATGTGAGCCAGGCGCGTGCACATCGTCAGCCACATCGCACACCATCCATTTGTCTGAGCCTCGGCATCAGACTTCAAAGGAAGCCGCTCCCCCACCCCTCCCCCATCAGACTTCAAAGGAAGCCGCTCCCCCGCCACGCAGTGCCGCTCCCCCGCCCCCACCACGCAATGCCGAGAGTTTGTTATGTTTGTGCATTTTGTTTTTCTTTTTCTCTCGGTCTTTTGTCCATGCTCTCTGCCTCTACCTGTCTTTCTCTTTATATCTCTGCATGTCTCCCCCTCTTTCATCCTGCATCTTCCTACTTTACTCAACCGTGTCTTTCTCTTCCTACATTTATTTCTCTTACTCCCTCAAACTTTCATTCCCTGCCTCTCTCTCCCCATCTCTTTCTGTCTTGCTCTGCCATACCCTGCCTTTCTCTTTCAAATCGCTCTCTTGTTTTTTATTGCTATTGCCATCTTTCTTTTGTCTTTATTTTTCTTAACTTGCCTTTCTCTGCCTCTGCCGGTCTCTATCCCTCAACTTGCCTTGCTTCACCTCATTCTATGTTTGCCCATAATGCCGCTCCCCCACCCCCACCACGCAATGCCGAGAGCTTGTTTTAACCAGCTCCAAACTTGTGCTTCAGCAGTGGCGCCGCTGCTGTTTATTTTCAGCACCTTTCACTTTCAACAAGGCGGCGCACGCCTTTCTTTCAGTATGGCTGGGCTTTTTTTTATCTTGCCTCCCACAGCGACGCAACTTAAGATCCCACGCCCCCTCATGAGAGACCGAACTGAGTTCTTACATGTACACCAAGCAGGGTTAGGCTCCGTGCTTCATGTTTGAGCAAAGCACGGCACATACAAACAATGGTGGGCGAGGCTTTTTTTCTTCACAGCAGGCTCCCTTAAATTTCAATTACTCATGGTTTGTTAACCAGCTCCGCACTTGCGCTTCAGCAGCAGCGCCACTGCTTATGTTTATTTTCAGCACCTTTCACTTTCAACAAGCCGGCGCACGCCTTTCTTTCAGTATGGCGCTTTTTTAAAATCTTGCCTCCCAAAGCAACGAGACTTAAGATACCACGCCCCCTCATGTGAGACCGCAGTAAGTTCTTAAATATACACCGAGCATGGTTAGGCTCAGGGGCATGCAGTGGAGGAGATCTTATATAGCCCCACCCCTCAACTGTTCTTTGAATCACTTCCGACAAGTCACTCACTACTATGGCTGCTGCAGGAATGAAGGCAGCCTGCGCGCACACGAGTTAATACAGAGGTTTTCATAATGCACTTTCTTTGCACAATCTCACTTTCTGCATGAGGCCAGACGTTCAGGCTAGGAGGCATGAGTCACCGCCAGACTCTTTTTGCCATATATCACAGTGCCTTGAAAGCACGAGGACTCAGGCGAAGAGTCAGCTGGGAGGCGCCCCCAGCCCCTTCACCGGAAATGCTGCTTCCTTACAGGGTGACTGCATGTGATCTAACCGGCCGTAGCTACTGCTCTGGTTATCTAGATGTTTTACATCCGAAATGGCTTTAGATTATAACTTTACTTGAAATGATTGAATTTGAAATATGGGTACTGTTCAGCAACTAGAGACATACAAAAACGCATAAAACAGAAGCAGAAATTTAGTCGGCACACTAAATTATGCGCCTTGGCCGTATAAACTGGCTTATCTAGTCTATGCTACCTGGAGGAAACTCCTGGTTTGCAAAGATCTATAGAGAGGCGCTATAGTGACGACAAGTGAATTCTAGCCTGTCCATGTCCTAACTACTGATTTAACCTAAATACTATATTCTCTAGCACATTGGTTGTCCAACAGCTCGTATATGTTAAGATTATCTGTAATGGATATATACATAGAGGGTTTATACTGGCTAACTGTGCATTGCAGTCTGTTAATGCCATTAAGGTGTTGATATGACATAAGAAACAATCTGACGAGGTAAACAATGAGGCCAACGAAAGTGGTGTGTAATTATCACTAGAGGCCTAAGATGGCATTCATGGATAATAACACAGCCTTTATATATTATTAGTAAGACATGTAAACAATATATGGGATGAAGTATGGACTACGGTATAAGGATATTGCAAATCACCAAGGAATTCCCTCATTACAAAGAGGAACTTGGGCTAAAGCAGTGCTCTTTCTGAAAAGTCACAACCCAAACCCTATTTTAAATCCCTATTGCCATGCTCTTCTTTATAAAGAGACACCACAGCGGCATATAAATAAGTATAAAATATATGCTGTGAAAATAAAGCCAATGCCAATATGCACATTATAAATGGCTGGAAACTATACTTTAAACAATTTAATGTAAGTCACTTTGAAAAGTAGGTGCAAGTCCACGTGTGGTAAACTGCAAAATTCTTAGTTCTTGTAATGACTTCAGCAGTGCAATAGAGTGCCATTAAAGTCACCTTGTGAACCAATAACAATTTTTTTTTAAAAGAGACCAGAACAAAGCTGGAATGCTAGTTACATCTTTAATTATTTAAACAACGGCCTGGCTTACTAACCTTGCCTTTCAATTTGCCTGCTGGCAATGCGGCATCACCAGTGTAATACATTATTACAGTAAAGTAGCTATGCCATTTTCTTATCACCGATGAGTTGTGGTTATATACCACCACCACGTCTATCACCACCACGTACATCACCACCATGTCCAACACCACCACGTCCACCATGTCCACCACCACCACGTCCACCACGTCCACCACCACACCCACCACCACCACACCCACCACCACGTCCACCACCACATCTGCCACGTCCACCATCACTACCTCCACAACCACCACCACACCCACCTCCACCACCACCACGTCCACCACACGTCCACCACGTCCACCACCACTACCACCACCACGTCCACCACCACCACGTCCATCACCACCACCACCACCTCCACCACCACCTCCTCCACATCCACCACATCGACCACCACTACGTCCACCACTATGTCCACCACCACTACGTCCACCACGTCCACCACGTCCACCACCACCACGTCCACCACCATGTCGTCCACCAACACCACCACCTCACCACCACATCCACCACCACGTCCACAACCACCACCTCCACCCGTCCACCACCACCACATCGACCACCACTACGTCCACTACCACTACGTCCACCACTACTACATCCACCACCACCACGTCCACCACCACGTCCACCACCACTTCCACCACCAAGTCCACCATCAAGTCAACAACCAAGTCCACCACTACATCCACCACCACCATGTCCACCACCACCACATCCACCACCACCACATGCACCACCACATGCACCACCACATGCACCACCACGTCCACCACCACCACCACGTCCACCACCACGTCCACCACCACCACGTCCACCACCACCACGTCCACCACCACCACGTCCACCACCACCACGTCAACCACCACCACGTCCACAGCCACCACTTCCACAGCCACCACCTCCACCACCACCACTACATCCACCACCACCACGTCCACAACCACCACCCCCACACCCACCTCCACCACCATGTCCACCACCACGTCCACCACCATGTCCACCACCATGTCCACCACCACTACCACCACCATGTCCACCACCACTACCACCACCACCACATTCACCACCACCATGTCCACCACCACCATGTCCACCACTACGGCCACCACCAGGTCCACCACGAGGCCACTACCACGTCCACCACCACCACCACGTCTACCACCACCACATCCACTACCACCACCAAGTCCACCACTACATCCACCACCACGTCCACCACCACCACCACATCCACCACCACCACATCCACCACCACGTCCACCACCACCACATCCACCACATCCACCACCACCTCCACCATGTCCACCACCACCACGTCCACCACCACCACATCCACTACCACCACGTCCAGCACCACAGCCACCACCACGTCCACCACAAGGCCACCTCACTCTATCTATCTATCGCCCTCACTCTATCTATTCCCCTCACTCTATCTATCTATCGCCCTCACTCTATCAATCTGTCACTCTCACTCTATCTGTCGCCCTCACTCTATCTATCTGTCGCCCTCACTCTATCTATCTGTCACCCTCACTCTATCTATCTGTCGCCCTCACTCTATCTATCTGTAGCGCTCACTCTATCTATCTGTCGCCCTCACTCTATCTATCTGTCGCCCTCACTCTATCTATCTGTCGCCCTCACTCTATCTATCTGTCGCCCTCACTCTATCTGTCGCCCTCACTCTATCTATCTGTCGCCTTCACTCTATCTATCTGTCGCCCTTACTCTATCTATCTGTCGCCCTGACTCTATCTATCTATCGCCCTCACTCTATTGCCCTCACTCTATTTATCTATCTATCTATCGCCCTCACTCTATCTATCTATCGCCCCTCACTCTATCTATCTATCTATCACCCTCACTCTATCTATCTATCGCCCTCCCTCTATCTATCACCCTCCCTCTATCTATCTATCACCCTCCCTCTATCTATCTATCGCCCTCACTCTATCTTTCGCCCTCACTCTATCTATCTATTGCCTTCACTCTATTAACGCCCTCACTCTATCTATCTATTGCCTTCACTCTATTAACGCCCTCACTCTATCTATCGACCCTCACTCTATCTATCTATCTATCTATCTATCTATCTATTACCCTCACTCTATCTATCGCCCTCCCTCTACCTATCACCCTCCCTCTATCTATCTATCACCCTCCCTCTATCTATCTATCGCCCTCACTCTATCTTTCGCCCTCACTCTATCTATCTATTGCCTTCACTCTATTAACGCCCTCACTCTATCTATCTATCGACCCTCACTCTATCTATCTATCTATCTATCTATCTATCTATCTATCTATCTATCTATCTATCTATCTATCTATCTATCTATCGCCCTCACTCTATCTATCGCCCTCACTCGATCTATCGCCCTCACTCGATCTATCGCCCTCACTCGATCTATCGCCCTCACACTATCTATCTATCACCCTCACACTATCTATTGCCCTCACTCTATCTATCTATTGCCCTCACTCTATCTATCTATCGCCCTCACTCTATCTATCTATCGCCCTCACTCTATCTATCTATCGCCCTCACTCTATCTATCACCCTCACACTATCTATTGCCCTCACTCTATCTATCACTCTCCCTCTATCCATCTATCGTCCTCACTCTATCTATCTATCACCCTCCCTCTATCTATCTATCGCCCTCACTCTATCTATCTATTACCTTCACTCTATCTATCGCCCTCACTCTATCTATCTATCGACCCTCACTCTATCTATCTATCTATCTATCTATCTATCTATCTATCTATCTATCTATCTATCTATCTATCTATCTATCTATCGCCCTCACTCTATCTATCGCCCTCACTCTATCTATCGCCCTCACTCTATCACCCTCACACTATCTATTGCCCTCACTCTATCTATCTATTGCCCTCACTCTATCTATTGCCCTCACTCTATCTATCTATTGCCCTCACTCTATCTATCTATCGCCCCTCACTCTATCTATCTATCGCCCCTCACTCTATCTATCTATCGCCCCTCACTCTATCTATCTATCACCCTCACTCTATCGATCTATCGCCCTCTCTCTATCTGTCTATCTATCGCCCTCACTCTATCTGACGCCCTCACTCTATCTATCTATCGCATCACCACAGCATCATTCAGCACCACCACAGCATCACTCAGGGGCACCACAACATCACTATGCGCTAACACAGTATCACTGAACGCCACAACATCACTCGTCGCCACCACAACATCACTCAGTGCCACCACAGCATCAATCTGTGCAACCATTCAACAACAACTGGTTCAAATATGTTCTCTCAATGTTTCAAGCTTTATTACAAATGTCACAAAAAGATGTTAATATTTCACTTCTGTTCTTGGATTTTCGTCACAATAAAATACACTGAACATAATCTTCACAAAAGTTATTTACAAAAGTTTAAGCTATTGCCATTATAAATTAGAATAGCTTTTATTTAAGTATTCATTATTTAAAAATAAAAAATAAAAGCCATTGTTATTTGTAATAACAAAACATCTAAGTCACGTAAATACAACACATATTGCATTACAAAGGTGTCACAGTTGCGAAAGTTAAAACTATTGGCATTGTAAATGACAAAGCTATTAATTTCGCTATTTTCACAACCAACACATAAATAAAAAATGTGTCATTTACAATACCAATAGCTCAAACTTTCCTAATGCGAGACCTATTGCATTGCAAATGCTTGTTTTGAATGTGTTTTAGTCCAACAAAATATACTTTGTAGTTGTGGAACATGTGTTTAGCATATGGATAGCAAGCGAATCCAATAATTTGAGGCCTCTTACAGGTCTGTGCTCATGGATTCTACTACTTCAATGCACTGATGCGTATATGGCTTCGTAGAGACACCAAATAAATCCATCATTTATCCCCGGGTTCAATGGATGGCCCGGGATACACGGACCACAGTTTTCATCATTGGAGACTATAGTGTATATAGTACTCTTTATCCATAATATTCAGCAGTACTTCATTTAGTACCAATGTCTGAAGCATATCTAGCAACCCTCCTACTACTAGCCTTATTTTCAGTGTTTCATACAAATTAGGGTACGTTACCCAGCTTTACCAAAGAGCTTGGATAATGACTAAGCCCAAAGAACTTTTTTACCCCAACTGACAGGAGTAAAATACAAATGCCAGGCAAGTCGCATGCTGCACAATTTCTTATATGGTCAGCTGTTCACACATGTCCCTTTTATCAATTCTGGTTTGGTTTGCTTTGACACGCCAATGCAATCCACATGATGTGCAAGTAAATCTTTAAGTGGCATGTGATATATGTCTTGATGTACCGCTACATTAACACTATTATGAACTGCGCGTAGCCACTGTCTATACTGTTCAAGCCTGCTTTAATTAAATTATTCATAACTGCCAACAACTATCCATCAGGGCACGAATGAGTCAGATTCCAGCATTGTATGCAGCCAATACCTGTGTGCACCACGCATGGCAGAAACCGTGTGCCTGGGCTCACTGCATTAGCCTATGGCGGAAGATATGAAATATAGGTTGTTTATGCCATGGCCCGCACATCCAGACTCACTCAGCGGCTTGCCCTTATGGTGGTCGAAAATGATGAAACTGCAATTCTCAGGATTGTCAGGAGGGTTGAATGAGGCAACCACCCATGCTCCTGGTAGCACTCCAACCCATTGTTCTATTACCCTCTTTATCATCTTAGATTGGACCCAGCCATGTGCAAATCGGTCTTGACCCTGCTCCAAGAGGAATAGTCAGTCCAGTTCAAACTGCCAAGCCAGGTAGGTCCCCTCTGAACTGGAACACAGGCCCGGATTTGCTCTGATTGGGGCTCTTCAGTCAGGTGTAGCTTGGTTCTGGTAGCACAGTATACAAGAGACACACGTCTGAGCATACCTGTTCTTTTATGTGCCCCTAAAAATATTTATTTTAAATACATTTTTCTCTTATCTAAATCAGTAGGGCGTATTGATAGTAAGTTTATAACTATGATTTCATAACCTTATTGTTGCTCTTTTCTTGGACACACATTGTCCAAATAGGAAGAATGCATATTAAGGCCTTGAAATGTAACCCCTCCACTGCGCCCGCGATTTTGCGGAAGTGCGGCACTTCCGCAAAACGGGCGGGCCGCGTCGGCCATTGGCTGACGGCAGCAACACCGAGGCAGCATTGCCGTCGGCCAATGGCCAACGGCAGCATGGAAGGGGTTAAAGAACAATATTAAACACATTAATAACGTGTTTGAGAGCTTAACTTCAATTCTATTCAGCCATCTTAAAATTTGGAGTGAAGGGTATGCAAATTCATACTAAAGAAGGGAAGGACTTTTAGTTATAAGTCTTCCTCGGAGGGTTGATATTTAATTTTCTTATCAGTACATAGGTTGCTAACACATTTTTCAAAGTGAACTAGCCGTACCTTTCTTGTTACTGATTTATCATATTATAGAAAAAGTTACCTCCGAAATATAACCCCAAGAAGTTACAATGTTTGACTTCCGTAACTGACAACCATTCATCATCCACCTGTACTTTATCGTTGCTCAACCATTCATTAAAACATGATACTTTTGTGGTTGTATTGAATGTTAAATTGCTTTCTGTAGCAAACAAGTGCAAAGCATCCGATCTTCGTTAGACCTTTCAGGGTTAGATCATCAGTGTAAGGTTACAAAAATGCGCAAATACCAGTACTTGAGAATTACCCCCCTGAGTTTTGGAGAAGAGGATCTGGAATTTTCTACATAAAATATCATATTATAAATATGAAGATAAAATAATAACACTTAAACAGAAACCCTGTTTAAGTCATTTGCTTGCTCAGTAATCACTGTGACTCTCAATGTGTATTCAAAACCAATTGTATTTGTGATAATGTTCCACTAATAGCGAGTGAAGACATTTGTGAAATCAGTATAGACCACAACACCTATTGATTCTTTTGGGAAACAAATTTGTGGGCGCTTCATTACCTCCTTGACTGTAGATGCTGACCATGGTACACGAATAAAGGTAAAATCAGGTAAACAAGAGTCACTTGAGCCGGTTGTGCTTTTTGAGTTTCTTGTTTTTTTCCAAACACATCAGCACTGTTCATGCTTTCTTTGCTAGTATTTATGCTGATGCCTCTAGAGTTCCTTCCCACTAATATGGTTTGTGGTTTATTCTCCGAGTCCTAGCAAACCAATGGGTGCTGAGTTAATACACGATAGCTTTTCTACACTTTTCTGAAAGTAGTCAATAATATTTTTTTTTCTTGGCACTCGCCACTTTCATATTATCAGTCATTAAATAAATTCTCATGGTCATAATTTTTTTAATAGATCGTATGTTGACGCAGATTGCACATCAAATGCGACCTAGAAGCAGTTGTTACTTTTTGGAATTAAGCAAAAAACGAATCTGCACAACACTGTTTCCAAACATGAATTTTATGAGCCAAACTCACTTGCCAGATTGTCCTTAGATCCTATTGCAAATGTAGTCCCAGGCCTACTTTCCTTGTTCTTTGGCCTGTCATCCATTTGGCTCTTGCAAGTAGTGCACAAACAGCCTGATTCATCAATCTCCCGTTTTGCGAGCCCCTAATAGCGAATCATAAGGAATCGCTATTAAGGACTTGCAAAACGGGATTCATGTAGGAATTGCAAAAAATATTGCGATTCCTACATGTTCCTTATTTGCGATTAGCAAATTGCTAATTGCAAATAAGGAATAACTCCCCATTCATTCCTATGGGCCTACAGGCCCATAGGAATGAATGGGGAGTTATTCCTTATTTGCGATTAGCAATTTGCTAATCTTAAATAAGGATGCGATTTCAAGGGTGCAGGGGTGTCCAAAGGACACCCTGTAGCACCCCTGAAATGTAATCTACATTGGTGTTGCGCACACACATGTCCAAAGGACATGTGTGTGTGTAACATGCAACTTAGAAAAATGCATTTAAATGCATTTTTCTAAGTTTTTGCTATTTACCACGAGGTCTGACCTCTCGGTAAATAGCGGCCCAAAATTGCAATTTTAAAATGATTCATGAATTGCATTTAAGGAATCTCAAATAGAGATTCCTTAAATGCAATTCTTCGCAAATGTGCGAATTCTTTAATAGCGAATTTTGCATTTGGGATGATGAATCCCAAATGCAAAAATTGCACTCGCAAAAGGCAAGATTCTGAGAATCTTGCCCTTTGCAAGTGCAATTTAGCTTCATGAATCAGGCTGTTAGTCCATTGACATGCAGAGTGAAATTTCACCTCCTTTAGTCTGCTGGCAGGACAGGTCTTGTCAAGCAGCCCTTAAGGTCCTGTGGACTAAAAAGGCAAGATGATGCTCAACCCTATCTCTTTGTCTCCTGCATCAGCTAAATAGGCTCTGACCATCCCATCCCCCACTTCTCGTACGGGTAGTTCAGCCCTGAGCATTTGACTCTCCAGAGATGCAAAATGCAATCTTGCCAACTTGTCTATAAAAGAGACCGTTTTTTAAATGGAAAGGAAAGATCGTGTTTCTTACAGGTCTTGTAGTAATATCCCTTTAAGTGATGGGTCTCAGAGTCTGTCAGTATTATTAAACACTTGTTAGTTGATCCCAAGCTAGAATAAACTTATTGCTAGATGGAACTTACTTGTTGCTGCGGCATTTATTTCATCACTCGTGGAGCTATTTCTTTACCTTTATGATTGTTTGTATAAGAAGTTAGGGCCATATGTATCATCAACCTGATTTGCGATTCTGAAATAGCGATTTTTTAGAAATCGCTATTTCAGAATCGCAAATTGGGATGTATGTACGAATTCGCAATTTTTTTGCGAATTCTTAATATTCCTTAATTGCGATTAGCAAATTGCGAATCGCAATTAAGGAATACTTTCTCATTCATTTCTATGGGCCAGGAGGCCCATAGGAATGAATGGGAAGTTATTCTCAATTTGCGATTCGCAATTTTGAGAATCGCAAATTGAGAATAATTTCAAGGGTGCAGGGGTGTCCAAAAGACACCCTGTTGCACCCCTGAAATAAGCATGGGTGCACATGTGGCGCACATACATGCCCTAATGTGCATTTTTCAAGGAATTCGCAACTTACCACCAACTTCAAGTTGGTGGTAATTTGCGATTCCTTAAGGACAATTTGCAAATTATTTTTGCTTCATACATTGCATTTAAGGAATTACAAAATTTGTGATTCCTTAAATGCAATTGCAAAATAAGGAATCGCAAATTTTGCGATTCCTTATTTTGCACCAGATTTTCCTTAATACATACCATTTAGCAAATTTGCATTTCGGCGTTTGCGAATGCGAATTTGCTTGATACATATGGCCCTTAATCACTATACCACTGTTGACTGAGCTTTTAAGATCAGTTTAGCCTGAAGAAATATGTATGGTGTCTGAACCTGAGGGCTAGCTCGGCTGTCTAAGTTCTCAGATGGTGAGCCCTGTTTGCATATTGTTTTCACATCCTTGGATAAACATTTCCTTGAAGGGCGCAAAATGTGGCCAGAGAAGGTAAAAGTGAAGATGATTTAAAGATCTTTTAAAAATTAGAGGAGGCTATATGAAATTGTATACCAAGATTATTTAAACTTCCATTAAAGCCAATGACTGTAAATTCCATCTCATGGGCGCGTTTGTAACAAATATTCCATGTGGGAAAATCCCTTAAAACACCCATTGGAAAGGTTGTCCCCAGTCTGCATTCCATGAAGTATTGAACTGTTTGATGACTACCTCTTCAGAACTGTCTGTCAAGCCTGCATTTTGCCAATTTCAGGGACAACTGTGCTGTAAAATCACCATTTTCCCACATTGTGTTTAACATCTCCAAATTATTTAGCGGTGTGGGGGGGCTGAAGAATGGATCCGGGCTTACCACACAGTTTCCTGGCCGATATAACAAGGTCCAGTGTTTATGCATCTGGAATAATCAAGGTGCACACTGAGCCGCTTATAATTGTGCTGAGTGTTCCACTCAGGATGACGTAATCCTTGATTTGTTTTGCTTATGTACCCCTCCATACCATTTCGTATATTCATGTATTTAAGTGTATATTTCCATATATTAGCATACACCTGTGGAGAAGTGTGGCTCAATGGTTAGAGCGGCAGACCCTGATGCAGAGGTCTAGCCCGGGACCAGGGTTCAATTCCCCGCCTCGGCGGGTCTTGGGCTCAAAAATTCCACGGACCTGATAATTCTCGCCTCGGTGCCTATTCCAATCATGGAGTCCCACTCTGCAACTCTGGGCAATAGCTTGCTTAATCTCCACAACGGCCCCCACAACGCTAAGGATGCCTTGGGGGTGCCCAGGAGTGGACACCTCACAGGGAAAGCCAGGATGGGTTCCACAGCGGTATTCGTACAAGCGCCTTGAGACCCTTGCGGGTGAGTAGTGCGCTATACAAGTATCAATTTACAATTTATACACCGGTTTCATTTAATAGTGATTGCACATGTATAACATTTAACATTTTCTTGATAATAGTTTGATAGTGCACTAATTATTGGTATATGGGTATTAATATGATTTACACTTTGTGCCAGAATTCAGTGAATGGGCAAGATTAATATGTTGATAATTCTATTTTACATTATTCTGAAAAAAGTCTGCCCTTTTCAAAATAAACATAAAAGTGTATTTTAGCTTGTTACTGACGTGTATTAGGCAGAGGGGAATTTCTGACTTCCCGGGAGACTTGGTTCCTGCAAGCTGCAGCTGTAAACACCCTCAGTGAAAGTCATAGGCTTCCCGAAGGCAGTCTGGCTTTATCTACTTTCCTGGGAGTACCATAACAGAGACACAGAGACCTTCCCAAAGTACAGAATAAGCGTCCTGTAGTTCAGGCAACTTGTTTTCTATAACAGTTTAGCTAGGGGCTGGAAGAGAGGGGTTGGTGAAGCAAAGGCTGGTTCCATGCCTCAATTAAATGAACCAATGAAATACTGTCACAATGTTGCAATTCTTTTTAATATTTTGCTTACTGATTCCATTTATTGCCACTATTTTGTTTACTTTCACAGTTACATCTATTCATATCTGCACTATTAGATTAGGGTGTTGCTTTCAACAAAGTGTTAATATACATCCATTATGTGGATTCACTGTGTGTGTTCATGGTGAAGGGAGTGCTGAGCTCACTAACAAACAGCCTCACAGGATTGATGGTGGCCCATTCTCATGAGATGCGCAGGTTGTTTATGGTTTACAGTCTGACTGGTTTCCTGTCTCTAGTTGGTAAGTTTTTTTTTAATTTTTTTTTAATTTTGTTGGCGAGGATAATAAAGAGGCCCAAATTATACAGTTAACAAAGCAGTTGACACATACGGACCAGGTAGGCCAGATCCAAAAAGGAGGTACACAGCCAGGTGCGGCCCACATCCCGGAGGCAGGGCGGCATCACGGTAAGCCTGTGAAACAATGAAAGGAATTTGCTCTTGTGCTCCCAGAATCCCTTGGTCAATATCAATACCTTCGCCAATTTTCATTTATGAAGCAGTACCAACCTAAACAACAACATAACAGCAACAAAGAACCCCATGAATGGCATTCGTGGCACTGATGCAATCACATAAGGAGATGTAGGCAAGGGCCCACTACAGAGCGGTCCTCATAGTATAATGTGGTCGATGGTAATCACAATGACAGACAAGTGTACGCAACAAGGAATATCGGCCTGGCTCAGGGGACTGCTACACTACCTCATGACATTCCGTCCCGGATCTCTCCCCTCCATCAGCAGACTCCGAGGAAGCGGAAGAAAACAGCTCCGCGCTGGTAGCGTCAGAGTCATCCCCCTCCATCCCCTCGATACACATGGTCCTCCAAGCGAGTAAGTCATCCCGGAGTTTCCCATCCCTGCGCGCGCTCTGCATATGTGTCTCCTCCGCTAAGGCCCATTCCCTGGCGTCCCGTAACCAACTAGAGATTTCAGGCGCCCTCCGTCCCATCCAAGTAATGGCCACCCGCCTCCTCGCCAGAACCAACAGGAGTTGCAGTAATTTGTAGGACAGACCCCTCTTCCTGGGTTTGGGCACTAGCGCTAGTAGACAGTGAAGCGGTTCCAATCGGAGCGCAAGGTGTGTAATCCGGGTAATGTGTGCTACCACCGCCACCCAAAAGTCATGTACCAAAGGGCATTCCCAGGCCAGGTGAAGGAATCCCGCCCGTTCTGCACTACACCTCGGGCAATTATGGCTTCTGTCCGAGGAGATACGGTGGAGGGAGGCAGGCGTCATATATGTGCGATGGAGAAAATTAAAATGTATCAATTTGAAACGCGCATTACAAGACACTTTACGAGTCAACAGCCCTATTCGCTTCCTCTGGGCTGGATCCAATTCAACCCCCAGGTCCGCCTCCCAAGCCCTCCAAGCAGGCATCAATGGGGGAGTCGAGTCCCTGCGCATCGCTGAGTAAAGAAGGGAAATTAGTCTCCTACCTCTGCCACAGGACAAGATGATGTCCAGGGTGTTAGTGAGCTCGGGCGCCTCTGGGAATTGGGGCCATGTCGTCCTGGCTACATCCCGGAGACATCCATAATGCAGGTACTGGCCCTCACGCAGTCCAAAGGAGTCCGCTGCTCTCTCAAAGGACACAAACGAGTCGTCCGGATAGAGATCCGCAAGAGTCTCGCAACCGCCCAGGCGCCACTCCCGGAAAGACATACTCGCCTCCATCGTGAGTATTGGGGCCAGGATCCAAAGGGAGAGCTCCCTATGGAATGGCGCACGCCGCAAAACGCGCTCAACGAACTGCTGCCAAATGTGAGCCGTATGCCTAACGACATAGGGCAATGCGTCGTCGGCGCCCCGACCCTGCATTAGGGCTTCCTGTAGCACCCTGTCCGAGGCCACTCCCGCCAACAATGCCAACTCCCAGTTCTCGGTGTCAGCAAACCATCTGGCCGCCGGGAGAAGCTGTGCAGCATAGTAGTATAAATCAAATCTCGGGGCCTCGAGGCCTCCCGCATCCCAACACTGCGTCACTGTGCGCAACGGAACTCTGCTGCGACCACCCGCCCAGAGCAGGGATGTAAGGAGCGAATTCAGTGTACGGAACACCCGGGGGGGCAACGGGCATAGAGTATTCTGCAGCACGTACAGGACTCTAGGGAGCATCACCATCTTGGCAATTGCTAGACGGCCCATAAGGGAGAGAGGGAGCGTATTCCAGAATACAACGGACTTGCGGAGGGCCACAAGAATCCTGTCCATGTTATGGGTTAAGAGAGCCTCATCTGAAGCGGCCACCTGAATACCCAGGTACCGGAACGCCAGACGTTCACACCGGAGGCCCGCACAGTAAGAATCCGCCGCCGGGGCGAGATCATCAGGAGTCAGCGGGAACACCAGGGATTTATTAACATTCATGCGCAGTCCCGAGGCCGCACCAAAGCGGTCCAAGAGGCGCAACAGAGCGGGGAGGGCCTCCACCGGAGAGGTCAGGTAGAAAAGCACGTCGTCGGCGTAAAGGGAGATGACATTAGTAGTGTCTCCCACTACAATACCCCATTCATGTAACTCCTTACGGGCTGATATGGCCAGGGGCTCAATTGCGAGGGCAAATAGAAGGGGGGATAATGGGCATCCCTGTCGGGTACCCCTCCCCAGCGTCCACTCATCAGAGCGGGCTGAACCCAGACGCTCTAGTTGGTAAGTTGGTATTGACTCTGCACTTTGCCAGACAGTCTAGGGAGTCTAATTGTGCATTTTGCATGAAATTGCAAAAATTGCAACATTTGCAGGTAGATTTATCAAGCATTTTTGCGAGCGCAAACGGTGCGAATCGCAAAAATCGGCCGTTTGCGCCCGCAAAAATTGCATTTGGGATTCATCAATGGTTCATGCTCTCGCAATTTAAGAATTCGCAAATAATTGCGAGTTCTCAAATTGCGATTGCATTTAAGGAATCGCAATTTGCGATTCCTTATATGCAATGCATGAACCATTTTTGAATGGCGAAATCGCTATTTTTGGCCGCTATTTACCGCGAAGTCTGACTTCGTGGTAAATAGCGAAAACTTCCTTTGGACATGTGCGTGTGCAACATGAGTCTACATTTACATTTCAGGGGTGCTACAGGGTGTCCTTTGGACACCCCCGGCACCCTTGAAATCGCATCCTTATTTGCGATTAGCAAATTGCTAATCGCAAATATTTGCTAATTGCAAATAAGGAAGCTGTAGAAATCGCAAATAAAATTTCGATTTCTACATGAATCCCGTTTTGCGAGTCTTTAATAGCGATTCCTTAATAATCGCTATTAAGGACTCGCAAAAGGGGACAATGATGAATCTGGGGGTTGGTTCCCAACATGGGACTGATTTTTGAGTAACCCTCTATGAAACACACTAGAAACTACCAATAATTACTAATAAAATTGCAAAACCTATATCGAGAAATTCTGCTTCTCACAACTTGTAATCAGGGTCAAAGTGGGGAAACCAGTTTATAGGGCATTCCTTTTTCAACCCCACCAAGCAGACAGTTGAAGCACATTTACCATACAAGGGAGCCCAATGGACATCTTTGGGGTGCTTAGGGCCAGGGAGGGTTCTACGGTTTGGCTGTACATGTTAAATCTATTGCGATGTTGGTATTTCTTTCAATGACTTTGCTGCAGTGCATCTTCCAGTGAAGCAAATCTGAGTTACAGATGTTGTTAAACTGATGACTTCCAATAGGAAACCCATTTTAGTAGGTATTGCTACAGACGGGTACAAAAGTCCTACAGACCTATGTCGTGAAGAAAGAAATACATAGAAAAGGCCATTGTGTCAGCACCCTTGAGCCATTGCTCGTTTACAAAGGCATTCACATTTTGGCTCATTCCTTTTCTCTGTCCTGCAGACATTTAGCCATTCCACTGATGCATTAGGTGAATGAGTTTGCCTATGTAATGCTTCTATTGTACAATCTTTAGGAAAGAGGGCCCATAACACAGTGAGCTAGTATTGTCAAGAGAATATGAAACAGACTATAAACGTCCTATCTACAGCTATAGAATTATTAACAATTATAAATTAGCACCACTGCATGAGTGCAAAGAAGGAGGTCAATGACAACAAAATACATAACTAATATTCTGTCTTTGCAGTGCTATGGAAGGCCTTTGTTACTATCATTTAGGCAAAGGATAACAGGGGACCGTGATCCTAATATAGCCACTACTTTGGGCCAGCACCAACCCTTCCCGAGTCTGACATGCAGCGTACAGTTAGTTCTTAGCACCTGGCTGCTATACAGGGTCAGATTGGTATTGCGGGCACGCGGGCAATGCCTGAGGGGCTGGTATCCGAATTCCAGCTGTGGACTGCTTTTTTGGGCAGCTTGGGGGTGATTTGGGCCGAGTCTGTGTTGCTCGGATGCCCCTGGTGGCCCAGTGGGCGCCTGAGTGGCCTTTGTGGAGGCAGATGGGTGTCCATTACCTCCCTTTTACAAACAGGCAGAGGTGTCACTCCCTTTCTCTCACTGGGCCGGCCCATTAATGTATGCATATTGAGTGGGGGCAGGGGGGCTCAGCAGAAGTGGCCTCACTTGTTTTCAGGTGTGTTTCACCAGTGTAAACTAATCGTGCATTTTTTTAAACCCCCCCCCCCACACTTTTTTTAAAATAAAATTTCACCGAAGCTGTGTTTTGCGGAAAGGCGATAGGCAAATGTGGGCCACTTTTTTTTAGCGTTTCCGGGCTGATTTCTAATCCCAATCCAACCCTGCTCCCATACCAGTCGGGCAGCCTCTCCGCTGTGTGTCTGCAAGTCTCTAATTCATGTGAATCTATAGCCATACATATATTTAGTTTGTTTTGTCCCGTTTTCATTCTTGGCGCCTAGAGAGAAATTACTTTGTACAGTATGTCATATAAAGAAGTGAATTAATTTAAAACTGAGCTGTACACCAGGGTCAGAGCTGCCACACTGTCCAATGAGAGACACAGTACTATTTCCAGAGTTTGCTTCCTACACAGGGCGTTGTGCCTCAACATTGAGACCTCACTATGCATGGAAACTTGTGAGAACAAACATGGAATACTTTGAGCAACAGAAAGAAAATATTTGCCTTTTGATTGCATTCAAGCAGAACTATGTTAGGAGAACGAAATGTACCAAAGTATGACAACTATCAATGTTGTTCAAACCTAGGACGCTTTTTCATGTGTGCTCCATGTCGTAACCCCTTCACCTGTTTGTTAAATTAATCGTCTCTGTATGCTTCAGCTTATCTCTGTCCTCACATATACCTCACCCCTTCACATTCTTGTTCACTCACATGTCTGTTATCTTACCTTTGCCTATGTCTGCTGATTAGTAAGTACATGTGCCTCACTCGTATTGTCTCCCTCTTCGCTTACTGTTCTATTCCTCTATTTGCCCCTGCCCAAATATCTTGCTCCCTTGTTGTTTATTTTCACCTTATAAGAGTTCAAATTTCTGTTCCTATACTATGTGCCTCACGCACAAGCCATGAAAGGGAACTACTGCTGACTGTCTTTTTAAGGCAACAACTGTAAGCAGCATGGGTCTTGTAGTTTTGCTGTTCCAAATAAATGGTCAACATTCACATCATAACTGGTTCTGTTGGTTGCTGTAAGTCAAACTCATGACATCTTTCCTGTTGGCAAATATATACCTGGCTCATGCCTATACCCCCCAAACCTGATGTCAGTGCAGCACAACCCCATGCCTCTCAAGCCAGATGTCTGTGCTTCACAAATCTGAAATCTACCCAAGGGAAGCCCTTACCAATGAGTGTTTTAGCAGTGTCCTACTTTGATTTTTCTATATACCTTCAAGGTTTTGAAATTGGGCAATGTCACTTTTTTGGGGAAATTATGTTTATTAAGTTTTCGCATATTCAACTGAACACTAGTAACATCAGCATTTGGGAGAGATGTATACACCCTGCCCATGTGGGTTTCTCACCCATCGCCTTGCACGTCGAGTACAATCATACACAAGGTATCTGTTGGGCTTTATTAAATTTAAAAACTAAACTAAGTATCCTTAATCAGGTATGTCTGCGAAGGCCTTGACGGCATGGGTTGTAACATATTTCAGCATCTCTGGTTAAGCTTGGTGCAACATATGTTGCTTTGTAGCCCACAGAAAATATCTTAAATCGAAACCAAAAAACTAAAAATAAGAACAACATTGGGTCTAAATAATCAATGGGTCATGATCACATTCAAGTCCAGCAGGTCCACTCGGGGTAGTTTTAGTGGGCATGAGACTCATTTTACTGCCCCTACAAAATGCCTCCTATGGCAAAAGCTAACACTTCTGCAGAGGCTTTTCGGTGACATTCTTGCACTTGGTTCATCTCCCTGTTTATTAGTCATTTATTTGCAGCCAAATTTACGCACAGTAGCGCAGTCCGCCATGGAGCCAAAAAAACGTAATTACTAACAATAGCTTGCTGTCACAGTGGGGCCTTAATGCATTCAAGATCAAATACCCCTTAACCTATCTAAAAATGCATCCAAGAAATATAAACATAATTTACTCAAACAATACCAGGAAGCACTCGTATCCGATGCCTACTTTTGTACAACAAAAGGAGTCGTGGTTAATGATGTAATCTTCTCTACCAGAAGAAGAGCCCAGTGGAGGCGAGCTATTGTCTCTTTGCTTTGAATCAACTAATCTATCAATCAATCAATCAATCAATCAAAGAAAACACCACATGGTAAACGAATCTCCATAACACCACCACATGACCGCAAAGCTCAAGCAACCATCTTCCTTTACAAGAATGGGAATGTTCTCATACAAGCATCTGACCGGAATCTAGAGAGGTTTGATGACTTTTTCATGAAGATTAAAACTACAGTAGTGTATTCTGCCCCTACTGATAACTCCACAAGCCATGGTCTCTCCTCCTGCTCAAATACTGAAAAACGGGCATTATCCAGTCCCTCCCCTACACGATCACCTATGCCTCTTCGCGACCTTTCTCCCTACTCTAACACTAGAACCATTGCTGTTGGTCACAGATCAACTATGCTAAGCGAGGATTCTTGCCTTTCCTCCACAATCCACTTATTGGATCTGCCCGTTCCCTTAGACCCTAGTAGCGTGGGAACTAATACCAACTGTACAAATACTATCACCAGCCCCAACCCCTAGATACTCTGGGTTTCTAAATACTTTCCATCAATCAAGGGCTACCCCTTTCCTATCCCATGATTGACCCAATTGCCTAGCCATTAAACCAACCTGGCCCCCATCACACTCCCATCGCCCTCCTGACATTACATGAGGCCCGTCGATGGCACATCTATGAGACTTTCTCAAACCCCTTTTCCAGTTATCACTTCTAGTATAACCTCCACTAGCCCTCTGCCTCAATTTACTGCAACTACTACCCTCACTACCTACTACCCTTCCGGTGTGTTGAACACTCCCCCCTCTCCGTAGAGACCACACTCGCCTCCCTTCCCTATGCAGAACCACATGCCCATCTATATTGCTGACTCCTGTTGAGGACAAACTAACTGATCTCAAGCAAGACCTAAATCTGATCTCCAGAACCTTTAACACTTCACGTCTAAGCTTGAGAAGCTTTTGATTCTCAACCTGACCGCTGGGTGTATAAGAACCCTACACTCCAAACTATATATTCCACTCTCAAGGAGAAGGACGAATTGCTCCTGGCTTGGGCCATCGTTCACTGAGAAATCACCGATCTTGCACTTGAGAGCTAGATCTCATCCCAGTCCCTCCTCCAGACCCCCATAGGTTTACAGACCATTTATCTGAGGCTGACATTCATTCCTTGCTCTCATCATTCACTACTACACATACGACCCATGACCCTCGCCGCTATCCAAACTATTCCCTCCAAACTGCTCAGAGAACTTATTCTCAACCGCAGAACCTTGAACAAAAAAATCTATTTCATGTCCCTGTCACTAATGAGTCACTAATAACCAAATCTCATATCAAGAACATGCTCCTTAACTGCAGGTCTGCTGTAAGACACATAGCTGACATCTCCAATCTCATCCTCGCTCAATATCCCCACCTCCTAATCTTAACAGAAACGTGGCTCAATGAATCCTCTTCACCCATCTTAGACATTCTAATTCCTCCCGACTATGACATCATTAGATTGGATAGGTCTGGTAGAGTTGTTAGGGACATAGCTTGCATTTACCATTCAGTGCTCACCTTGAAACCTGCACAGACTGTTACCTTATCCTCATGTAAATACCTAGGTATTGAAATCTGGAACAATGACAATTCAATATGCAAACTACACTCAATCAACCACCCTCCGGGAAATAACCTATCCCTCATGGAACAAATAATGGAAAGCATTTCTCCCAACACAGACCAACACACCAACCAGCTCTTCCTTGGGGATTTCAGTATTCCCTGGTGTGACTCAAATGACCACATACTGAACACCTTCATGTCCTTCCTCTTGTATCTCAACCTTGTAATTGCCCAACTCACAATAGAGACTCCACCCTTGACATCTGTTTCAATGTTAGGAACATATATCAGGAGGTCGTCGGCATATAGGAATATAATATGTTCAGTTCCATCTAGGACAATGCCCCTACCTCGACCTCTCTCCCTGCACAGCACAGCCAAAGGCTCAATGGCTAATGCAAACAGGAGTGGGAAAAGAGGGCAACCCTGTCTGGTACCCCAATGGATTCCCTGAGACGTGACGCTCCGTCCCTACCTTAATAGTAGGATTAGTATAGATCAGGCACACCCATCTTACTCAAGCAAGTCCCAGCCCCATTCTCAGCATGACCTTCTCTAGGTATGACCAGGTCACCGTGCTAAATGCCTTTTCCAGGTCAATTGACAACAATCTTATCTGCCTCTGACCTGGTGGAGATGAATCATATAGGAGCATATACAAGCGGCGAAAGTTCAGGGAGGTATTGCACAGCAGTGTAAAGCCACACTGGTCGGAGTCGATCAACGTGTGCTTATGGGGGAGCAGCTGTGTTGCCAGGATCTTTCTCAGGACCTTAAAGTCCATGTTCAGCTTGAACAAAGGTCTGTACACCAAGACCGGTGCTGCCAGCATCTTCATCTTGGAGATGGGGACCACCATTGTGTCCCTGATGGAGGCCAGGATCTCTCCTCTCTTTTGAGCCACGGCGTAGATAGCAGCCAGCTTTGGCACAAGCACTCCAGCAAAGGCAGTATAACATTCTACCAATAGTAAATCTGGCTGGATGCCATATTGCGAATGTGGCATTTTTTTTCCTGGAGTGTTATGGTGCCCCTGAGCACCTCTGACTTTCGGACTGCACCAACCACACCAGTAACCACCCTGCCTTTACTATCATGGACTGTACCTATATAGTCCCTGTACCCATGGCATCAGAGTTACTCCAAGAGGGCTCTATATTGTTCTCTGACTTCTGCCAGTCACGGTCCCACGTCCTGAATATTGCCCACTAAGTTGTCCAGTTGTCAATACAGTCTTCCAGGCTGGTCAGGTCCCATTTAAGGTCCCTCCTAATACCCACCAAGGCACCCAGACAGTACCTGTGCACCACTGCCTTAAAGACCTCCCACTCTACAACAGTCCGACGCCGTTCCCTGGTTGCACTCAAAGTAGACCGATATGGCCTCATTTCGGTGCACTGGGATGTAAGCGCCACACAGTAACCGCAAGTCTCCCCCTCCTCCAGCCGCAGACGAATCAATAAGGGGCTGTGGTCTGATATGGTGTGTATCGGAGGTATTCCAAATGTTCATCACGTGGCCACAGTCTACTAGTAGAAAGCAATCTGTCTAACCGGACATGTAAGGTGTAGAGGGCTGAGTAAAAGGCATATTTCCTACGTAGGCCATTTTGCACCCTCCACACATCCTCCAATCCCCAACTCCCCATCCAGTCAGTAAGGGCCTTGGCTAGCCTGTGTTTAGGGGCCCATAGCAAGGGCAGAGTGGGGCAATTAAGGTCTATGTCCACCCCACAATTACATTCCCTCCTAGAAGGAAAACACACACTTAAAAAGTGTTCAGTGGCAGAGACTGGCCAATAAAAAAAAGCCTATTGATATTGATTTGGTGCGTATACAGAGCTCAGCACCAATTGTTTACCTTCCAGCCTCCCTTCAATCAGGACATATCTGCCCTTTCTGTCAATGACAACACTCCCCGCCTCAAGGGGACCCCATACCATATCCAGATCATCTTGGGCAGTGTCACATATATGTCACACATCTCCCTACTCTTGCAGGGGTAGAGAAAATAACAAAACTCAGGTAAGATGGACAGCAGTCATTGCACCGCCAATCGAACATGGCCAGTTTGTGTAGTTTAGAGTGCTGTTGCGCTGTCTAGTTGCAAAAGACCTATTGTGAACTTACAGGCTTACAGCCCGCCCATCGGTTACCATTGGTTGGCTTTATTGTCACTCTCATTTGCTTGCTTCTTCAATGGCTCGCCTTGCTCATTTTGTATTTGTTCTGCTGGAGCATAGCTTCTTTACTATCCATTTGATTGGCTGACTTAAAACCTTCTTTTTTACCCAGCACGCCATAAGAGTGCATGTCTTTGCTAGCTCTCTCTCTCCCTCTTGTGCTGCTTCACCCACTCCCCAAATATGCTCCACCTCCCTGCATTGACCCCCACCCCTCCCAGCGTGGCTGTAAAAGCACAGCAGCAGGGCTATGTATGGCAGAAAATCAGACTTTAAGGCTTGTTTTAGTTTTATCTTCTGCATTCCCAATATTACATGAAAGTGCAAGCGTTGGAATGCAAAGGCTGTCATGGCGCTGTGCTAATTTTTTTGTAACCGCATTACAAATGCAAGACCTATTGGATTTGGCAGAGCTTATGCTATAGAGGTTTGCCTAAAGTCGCTGCCTAGAGCTCTCCAGTGGTGTTATACAAGCAATTAGACCTTGCATCACACAGTGTGATTAACACCTCAGGACCTGTGTAATCAAAATGCAGCTAAATGCATGTTTAGTGGCAATAGTAAAGGTCCTGTTGGAGCTGTCAATCACACTGAAAGTGTGTGCACCAGGCCTACCATGCGGTGGGAACCATTGTTAGAAGTATTTTTTTGTTCACTAAGTAAAAAGGTGCATTCGCGTAGGTTTTATTAAAAATGCAACACAAATACTTGTATGTCTGCATTCCGCTGCTCTTGCCACGTTATTAAGCAACCCATAAAACACTCTTGCTGACAAAACCTACTAAATATTAATTACGAACAACCTCCCTGCTTTAAACAGTTTTCTTTGCACAAATGCCATGCCGTAGTTTTAATAACACTGATTTTTTTCTAAATATTCTAGGCAGACATTCTCGATCTCCGTTTATTTGAATACACCCAAATAAAACAAATTATTATACTATTGCAAAACTATCCCCTTTGCCACGGGGAACATCCTTTACAACGCGGATGTACCCCGCAGTACTTTTACGACGCGTCTTTTACAACGCAAGTCGTAACCACGACTTGCGCTGGAGGGCGCTCTAAGAAAAGGAATAGTAGATTTACTATTCCAACACCTTCCCTACTGTACGTAGACTGGTGTTGGAATAGTAAATTTAACTATTCCTAAATCCGCACCCCTAAAGCGCAAGTCGTGGTAACGACTTGCGTTGTAAAAGACGCGTTGTAACGGTACGCGTGGTAATACCACGCGTTGTACCGTCGTACATCCCCACTGGTTCACACACTTTAAGTATATACCATTTTCAAAGTGAAATTAACTCCGCTTTTACAACTATATATGCTCGCTTAAATATTTGCTTTATTGTATAATGCTACGCTATACTGATCTATTAACTTTCAGAAAATTCTGCTTTGTTTTTGAAAATCTGCAATTTATTCTCTTTAATCTATAAGTGTGTGAACTCACAAGGGAGGCATATTGGCACTGATGGGCACTAAGGACAGGGTGACAAATTAAAAAGCATTCTCTCGACAGCTGAAGTAACACTAGAAGACAAGAAAAAAACTGAACAGAATAGAGTTTAAGATGTTTCCTAAAAATGGATTTCCTGTGTAGGGGAAGGTTGTGTTATATCTAGGTTTTGATACTATGCATCTTCCCTGTTTCTCTGCTGCTCACCCATTGTGTTGTGTAGAATGTTGGTGTGGATAGCCATCGAATGGAATGTGTGGATTGCTGTGAGGTGGAGTGTCAGTTGGAGTATGGGCTGAGCAGCAGGGAGGCTGCTCCTGGTGGGGAGATTTCAGGTGTACTACAGAATTTACTAGAAGACCATCTTAACATCTAAGAACAATAAATCTATTCATCTATTTAACCTCGACTACTTGAACTCCTCCTTCCATCATAACATGTTGTTCCATAGTTGCTACCAACAAGGCGGAGCAAGCATCTTTCTCGCTAACCGGGTTTGACTCGGGGAGGGGGGGAGGGTGCAGGGATTAGGGACTAGTGAGTAGAGCATGAACAGTTGCAAGGATTATAGCGAAGGAAATGTTCTTACAGTCTGCATTTCTCAGTTGAATAATAAACTCCATGTAATAGATTAGAACCTTGTAAGAGATTCTCTATCTGATATTCATCCAGAGGAGACGAATTATGGTTTGTGGGACATGATCACATTTACCCAAACAGGTTGTTTTTGCACTTCCGCGTTCGGAATTCTTTGCACCTTGACCATAGTGACTTTTGTAATGCCACAATAGAGATTTTTGCAGTAGTCAAATTTTGTCAACACATATGCTGATACTACTTGAGCATGGCATTCCTGTGGCAAGTCTTTTCCAAGGAGCTTTAAGTTAAACAAACAGGCAGATGAGCATGCATTGACCTGGTCTTTGAAAGTGAGCATCTTGTCACAGATAACTCCAAGAGATATTATCTTTTCAGTCGCTGTCATATTTTATCATCAATATTTCTGTATTTTTTGTATTTAGCTTGAGGTAAGTAGACAGTCGGCCAGATTAATCATTGGCATGGGGGCTTGGTGATTCAGGTGGATGATTGACTGATTGTCACCTGCATAAGAAATTGCAACATTTTCATTAAGATTTAATTAATTGGGTCTGGGGTTGCACATAAATGTTAAATAGCTTAGGCGACAATGAAGAGCCATGGATGATTTGGCACTTAATGGGCATAGTTGTGGAGTGATGGGGTGGCAAGGCTACTGTTTTTTTGCAATCTACTTTAAAACAAAATAAGTCAGATCATGCATCAACTGATGAAAAGATTCCAATTGTGTGAGTAGCGTGGTATCAAATACTGCCAAAAGATCCAGCGGGATCAGGGTGGTAGATCACTGTTTTTAGGATGGATCATAGGTTGGCCAGAGCAAGTGCGAAGGATGATTCATATCTGTGACTGGGGAAATAATCCTAGTTTCTATGAATCAAGGCGGTCTTTGGCTAGTTATTTGGCTACTGCCCATTCCATTAACTCGCGAAGGGCCAGCAGTAACGTGCTAGGCCTGTAATTTTCTTCTATGGACCTATCAAGCCTGTCTCTGTTCAGGAGCGGGGTAATAATGCCTCCTCTCTAGTGTGGTGGGACTGTGTCGTAAGTAAAAGAGATTGACTGTGTTGTCGAGGGACAGAGCTAATATTGGGGCACATGATTGCAGAAAAGCTCTAGGACATAGGGCTAGAGATCCTGATTTCGGTTTACCTAGAGTTCGCAGTCTTGTCGGACTTAGTACAGCTGATGTCTGCCCAGGTGGCAGACAAAAGTAGGCTCGAGTGAGATGGTGTGGATAGATCTGGAGTAAGCGGTTCCTTTTTGATATCTTCATAGATTTTTTTCCTTTTTTTATATAAAATAATTCGCTCTTCACAAAATTCCTGAAGTTGGAGGTAGTGGGGGTGATGCCAGTGGGCATTAAGAAGGACCTCATTTTCTGAATAGTTTGCAGGAGGTGTTTGGGCTCAATATATTGCGATTACACTGACGGGGAGATTTGCTGCCTATGAGGACGGCACGTGACTACAGATGTGAGTTATGCCATTTTTGCTCCACGCAGCACAGAAGTAGTTGGCTCTTTTCTTCTACACATGAAGCAATGTTCACACATTTATATATCAAAGGATGTAAAATCTTAAAAAAACAGAACATTCACTTTTTAGAACAATTCTATAGTATGTTAACAATTGCTATAATCAAAGTAAGTTACTAGCCAGACCTATTGGCTTCTTATGTTAACTTGACATTTTAGTAATTCACCAGATACCACACAGCAGTCCCTGCCTCCGTAGTTGTTGCCTACAAAATATAAGGCTGTCTCTTCATCCACATATCATTCACAATCCCACTTAGCACCCTTCTTTAACTTTGCAGAATAATATGTTTATTTGTGATTCACTCTTCTATGTATTACAAAAAATTCTACACCTATTTTGCTGGCTTCCCCCTATTATATGTTTTTATCCCACTTGCCACCTACACCCAGAAGCACAGTTTATCTGCTACATAGCGTTCTGCAAGTTCACTTTCTCTCCAAACTTGCTGAAATCCCAGAAATCCTTGGGACACAGCCTTGCACGCAAAGTCTACATTCCTACACTGTTATTGGTACCAGATGCAGGAGACACTGGGAAGCCAGCCCTGAGCAGCCGCCAACATCCTGCTCATAGTTTTTCCTTACCACATTATGTCATTTACTATTTATACAACTTTATTTTGCATTTTCAAGTAAACAAAATTGCATATGATCATCATACGCAATACATCAGGTCCACCTTCAATGAAAAGAGCAAGTCACACATAGTAATATGCAGTAAAAAGCAGAGGCTTGGAGAGATACCATCCCAAATTCACACATAATGTTCACATTTCTACCGAATTGGCATCTGAAGCAGAAGGAGACGTAACATGAATGTCAGAGGCTCGTAGTATTTGCGACATTGTCATGTGCAGAAATCCAGCTCGTCGTTTTCGCTTAACATAAGTGGTGAAGGGATGCCAGGTGATGTCAAATTTAGTCTTCCGGTCCTGAAGAAGAGCAGTCAAGTTCTCCATGGCATACAGAGCATAAAATGATAAAATAAAAAAAAAACACTTACCTGGCTATGGACGGTGTTGCTGCCGACTCTCCTCCGATCCTCTTCATCTTCTTGTCTTCTTCCTGTCTGGAGTTCGGCAGCAGGGAGCACCCAGGCTCCCAAGCTCCACTGCCCAATCACAACGCTGCAGCATTTTGATTGGTCTGAGGCTTGTATTTTGGCGCTCAGACCAAGTTTTGGAGCCTGGGTGGGGCATGTTCTCCACCCAGACTGTAATGCAGCCTGGATGGAGAACATGGCAAGTGCGCATGACTGTTTTGGGCGGCCCAAGTGGGCCCGTCAAAATATCATTCACAGTGTCACCACTGCGCCCCCTGCAGTGCTCTGGCGTTACGGGGTCCAGCCCCGCTCCAGGAAAGAATGGAGCCTTGCAGTACGAAAAAGAAAATGATAATAATGTTACGTTATTATCATTTTTTTTCCTTTTTACACTGCTTGGAGAGGGAGTGTGACTCCTCCGCCTCAGTGGAGGGGCTACCACTGGCAATGTCAAGGTAATAGGGGTGGGGATTGTAACAATGAAGACGCGAGGAGCCACAGCAACCCCGCCAATGGAGAAGCAGAAAAAGCCTGCTCCACCTGGATCCAGGATTTCCTGTCTGGGTTGTGGTTCCAGTCCATGGATGGGTGCAGTTGTGCTGCCGGAATATACGTAGAAACATCTGAGTACGCCAAACCTCTGTCCGAGACTGGCCTACCTAAAGTCACTCCCCCCACCCTTGGGGACCTATCCCCTCCCCCCCACACAAAAGCAAGCATTTTCATCCGGATATGCTTCCGTACCGAAGGTGGGAAGGCAAGTGGGAGAGTTTGAAGAACATATAACCATCTGGGCATAAAATCCAGGTTCAAGCTATTACGCCTACACCAAACAAGAGATTTCGAACTTCCCCAAACTATACAAGTCCTTAAAGAGTGCTGTGAGAAGGGGGGGGTACATTGCAAACATATAGGTCCTTCGTTTGATATCATTTACTATTTTAAACGTCCAATGTTCATCATAAAGTGTTTCATGAACAACAAACGTCTCTCCATTGATGATACACATAACCATACTCTTCCCCTAACAAAGAGCCAGACCAATTGGCTTTTACAATGTTTTTTTATAGTTTGTTCTAATGATAATGCAGTGCTGATTTGTGCAAACACTAAGCAGTTACTTTTTTGCGAAATATTTGTTATCAAAGGACCTTGTTTATTTTCAGGTCTGGCTTGTTAGTCTTGTTTGTGTGCTTGCTTGGGTTGTCCTTTGTTATGCTCTTAGTAACAATTTTTTTTTTTTCTCTAGGAGTCTGATGGAGGCCTATATGTGTGCATGAGCACTTTCTTGGGGTTTGGAAGGGAACACGTGGAAAGGCACTACAAAAAGACAGGCCAATGTGTATATATGCATCTTAAGAGACACACACGACCGGTGAGAAATGTTTTCTACTTTCCAAATAGCCCATGTTGGTCCTTTGCGTGTTTTTGTATGACTGTTATAGCCAAACTATGTCATAACAACAACATGAAAAGCATAATAATCAATACAAAAGTGTTTATTCGAGGTAATAAGTAATTGGTATCCTTCATAAATAAATGTGCATGGATAAATACTATTTTGGGTACCTTCAGATGAAATAAGCAACTTTCAGATGCTGTGTTTATAAGTAAGATACAAATACAAAGTTCACATCGATTACAAAACTCAGGTCCTGGGCCAGAGGGGCTGGAGGCAGGAAATCTGGTTAGAGGCCTCCATTCCATGGGTGTTTTTTAATCACACTTGTATTTCAACTGAGCAAGAGAAAGTTAGACTTTAGCCAAATGTTGATTGTTATTATTGCCAGGCTATTCAGCAGATATCACATCCAATCTAAAGAAGCTTGTATGTTTGCTGACGAATAAACCTGAAATCCATACACTGGAGAACCTTAAGGCAGTGGGCAAACTTAAATATTAAAGGGGTGGGCATGGGGGTTCCAAAGCCTGGAGTGGGTGCAGACTGCAGACATGAACTGAAAGCTGTTGGCATCCCTGGAGAATGTTTTAGTCCTATACACCTTGCACAGAGTGAGAGAACAATCGTATCTACCCAGTCTGACCTTCCCCAAGAAGGCTCGAGATTATCTCCCCCGACACAAAAATGTTAAACATATCGAGGCAAATGATTCATTTTATAGAATTATTTTAAAATAAAGCACAATGCCACCTGCAATTCCATTTGAAACTCGTGAAATAATCAAATAATTAAGTACAAAAAAAGATCATGTTAAATGCATCGTTCATTTTACCGGTTAAACCGTGGCACCCTTGGATGCTTTTCTGTAAAGTGAGGTTGGCCTTGATTTGTCTGTGAACATAAAGACCCGCCAAAGCAGGAAATGATCCTTTGCTTTTAAGAACTGTTGCTTCCCCAGGCCTTCTTTCCTGCTGGGTGGCTTCGGGTAATGTTTTTACCCTTTTAGCCCCGAAATCAGCCCACATTCCTCCAGTCTATGGGGGTGGTGCTTGTGAGTGCTGAGGAACCCCCAGCTCTGAAGAGTAGTCCTATGGCTCAATCAATTATTTGATTCAGATGGTGACAATTTTCTATCCATTTGGCATGACAAGGCCATGTGTGTCTGTGTAACTTGACTTTAATATTTTTTTCTTTAACTCTGTTGACAAATGGTGCCTCCTTTGTATTCTGTTGTTGGTTTTACTTCTTTAATGTTGTGTTTCGCCTTTGATTTTAGAAAGCAACTGGGGCATCTGGCGGAACTTTACCAAAACGAAAGAATGGCAAGATTTTTTTAGGTAAAGTAAATATTGTTTTTAAATTGGTACAGCATGCACCTAGTTTGAAGAAACGATGAAGTGTAAGTGTTCTTTTGCTTTTGATCCATTTTGTTTTGTACATAAAGCGTCCTGCGAAAATCTATGCAACCACAGGCTCCCTCTGCCTTGCTCCCCAGAATCGATGCAGAAGCTACTTGTGAGCGCAGTTACTGGGATGACATACGTTGCTAGCTAGAAGGGATCTCTGACTATAAGAAAGATTATCATAACATCAATGCTTTTCTAGTAACTGTGAAGCAAAGACAGAAACCCCTCAAAGGTGTACAATCTTTACAGACAGGCAAAACATAACAGCACCTCACAATACTACCCATTTAAAGTGTAAATAGGGCTGGGAGTAGTCACTTGTTAGCAGATATGATAGGCTCAGGTACACGATGCTCTGCTATTTTTTGCAAGCAAACCTTGGCAAAGGCAATTGAAAGAAATCATTCATTAAAATATGGACATTGTTTGCAATTTGACACCACACATCTCAAATAAAACAGGAAATGTACAGATGAGCATAAAATACACCAAGGCCCATAGAAAATTAGAAATCTATCTCACTGGGTTGGTGTTGGTAGTGCAGGGGCCACGCTGGGCCCTTTGAAATGCCTTCATTTTCTCCTGATAATCATGTAGCCACATTATGATAAATCTCTCAAATACATCTTGGGCAAGTAAGTCACCATTGAGCAGCCCTGCAATAAGTAAATATTGTCTTCAAGGCCTCCACATCTGGCCCACCCAGGGTCAGCTTAAGGATTTACTTCACTCACTTGCCCGAAGAGCTCTTTTTCCATTGTCTGTTATCGCAGGGAGGAGAATCAATGCATAGAAATGCCTGACCAACATGACTACCTGCATGTCATCATGGTCCTAGTAGCTGATGGACATGGTTAGTGAGAGATTGTAACCATGCCGCCTTGTGTATGTCTGGGAGAAACAACCTTTACTACGCAGTCATTTCATCACACTACCTTTACATAGCAGTCATCACATCCCAACATCCTTTACATACCATGTCATTACAACGCAGCAATTACATCGCAAGTCATTACAATGCATACCATTACAACGCATAGTACCCTTACACTATCCAACACTTACCCTACTGTTGTACTCGCTGGAGTTAGAATAGTAATTTTTAACCATACACTATCCAACACTTACCCTACTGTTGCACTCACTAGAGTTGGAATAGTAATTATTACCCCTATGCTATCCAACACTTACCTTAAATGCGATGTAATGGTATGCATTGTAATGGTTTGCGTTGTAAAGATATAATGCGATGTAATGGAATGCGTTGTAAAGGAAGTTTCTGAAAATGCGATGTAATGGCATGCAATGTAAAAAAATGCATTGTAAAGGATGTTACGATGTAAAAACTGCGTTGTAAAGGCCTGCATTGTAAATGTATGCGTTGTAACGTCATACATACATGGTTCTATCTGCAACAGTGAATGCAGCGAATATATTTTTCTGCTTTATTCCTGTGCTGCTTTTTATACTGAAGTAGATTCTTATTCTGGTTTTGTATTTCTATAAGTGTGTCTAAAGTCATGTTTGGTGGCTTTACAGATTACTCCTCCTTTCTACTTAACTTCAATGATTCTTTCTGAAATTTGTCTTCAAATGGTCACTATTAATTGTTCTACATAAATGTTAATTCACTGAAAATAGGTAGATCTGTCGGGGAGGACTGACATACATTTGATAACCTCAATCAATCCAGATTCATACGTGCACACCTAAAATATCTTTGACATATGCTTTTAACATCCATACTTGCTTACTTCGAAATCTGTTGAAACCTCAACACACTCGATTCTCCCCAAGCAGGATAAATCCATAGTGGTGGGCACCTTCCGAGCATCTTGCATTGCTTGTGTATAAACACATGTTATGGTCTCCTGCAAATCTGTTCCTCCATAAGAGCATCCAGCTTGCATTTTTAGATAAGACATTTAAGTTAAACATTTGTTAGACTACAGATGATTACATTTTTTGCATTAAGGAGAATTTCAAAAGTGCTCCAATAGGTTTCAGTTGTTGTCATTGGTGTATAATATAATGTTCCAAACTAGTTAAATCCAAATGACCTTTGATCTTGCCACGCCTTGTTAAAGAAAAAAAGCTCCTTTCCTGCTTCATCTTCACTTGTACCTCGCCAGTTCGACCAATTTATTTGCAAATATCTGAGCTGGCCCTAATGCACTCTTTTTTTTATCAAACTCCATCTTAGCCGCTTTCCTTTACCTAATCATCGAACTGCCAGGCGAGAACTGGAGTTTAGACTTTGTCCTATCTCTGGCCGGTAGCCTGGAACAAGCTCCCTTTTGAACTATGTGCTATGGCTGATACATATACATTTAAGAAAAAGCAAAAAACGTGGTTGTTCCCACAGGATTCATTCTACAGGCGTATATTGCTGGTAGCCTTTGAAGCTAGCGCCGGGAAACTCCAAGGAGTATCCATGCGCTCTACAAAAATCAACTTTCGGATCCTTAAGAAGTAAAGTTCACCTATTTGTAGTAATTTTTTTAAAGTCTAAACTTTATTGTAATGTTCTAACACGTACCTTCCCTATGATCAGATTTGCATAAGGTGATGTGTTTTCATAGGAAGAAGCATAACTCAAAATCCACACACTCATCCACTTAAATGTTATGTAAATAATATGTATTATGACCTATGACAAATATATACATGTAAAATCAAAATGTATGCGTTTATTGTTTATTTCAGATCATATTTCAACAATGTTGTTTTTTGTTGTTTTTTCAGTTTTTGCTATAACCAAAATACAATAAGTTTATAAATGTATACACACATACCCAGACATCTGGATCTACCTATATGTATGCAAATATATGTAACATATACACATATAAGCATTATGCTTATTATTATGGATGTACAAGGAATGAATCCCTATATATCAGCATCCATACGTACATGCATGTAATAATAGTACATTTTCAGACATACCCCTGTATGTTGTGCATATACATAGACTGTATATATACATTACTTTTTAAAAATAAAAAATATATTGTTATACACTTTAAAAAAACAACACTTTAAAAAAACAAAACTTTATTGGCATTTATTGAGTTCATTCAGTGTAAGGTATTGATACAGTTGTGATTTACAGTTCAGGTATCATGACCGGATACTTTCTTTTTTACCAACATACAGTTTTTGTCCTAAAAAGGAAAAACATTGGCTTTCGTGTTTACAATAACTTTTTTTTAAAAAACAGTTATGTTGCTTATATTTTATTACAAAATTATTGTACTTTCAATTTGAAATTAAGAAACTGTATAATTCACTCCCATTCCCCTCCCCCCCGTTCCCAGGTAGCCGGCTATATTTCTACAAAGTATGAATACTGACATTGACCTTGCTCCTGGCTTTTGAATAGCGATTGGATTTTCATTTTCACTGATTTGGTGTGTCCTACATGGATATCCGGGGTAGGGTTATATTGTTATACACTTATAGTAACTTTTACTTCTAAACATATTTACATTCTCTGATGAATATGTTTTATGCTAAAAGGAGAAGAAATCTATATGTGGATACTCATCTCCATGTATAGTTTTTCTATACACAATGACCTACTGATGGATGTGTTTTATACACATATATGTCTTGTTAGATATGGAAGATCGATTTTTATAAAATAACTAGTTTATATTTGTTTAAATAAATATACATAGACATAGAAAATATACATACTTATATGTGTGTGTGTTGACATATACATACAAATAAAAGTGCAGTCCCTATGCAAAATAAAGACCCATGTATTTCCATATATGTACATACCCACACAGATCTCTATAGATAAACATCTATATAAATACAGTGTGGGTAAGGGTGTAAACATGTATGCATATTGATCTCTTATACACTCACATGTCTGTGTATGTATATATTTATATACACACATATATATATATATATATATTCACTGAAAAAACCATAGGTTTCACACCAGTTATAGTTAGGAATTAGCATTTAAAAAACCTATTAAATTCACTGAAAAAACCATAGGTTTGACACCAGTTATAGTTAGCTGGGAATTTTACTGACATAAAACCATTGACATTCCCACGTTATAGTTAGTTGGACTCACTATAACTTGCGCGCCTGCAATGCACTGCTGATGACGTCACATATTACATCACTCATGACATGGTCAGTGACATCACTCATGACATCACTGATGACACCATCCAGTGAATGTGTGTCTTTCTGAAAAATAAATATGTTTTATATATGTATATGTAAAGGTCGATGGAAGAATAAATGTTTAAATAAGTGTCTAAATGGATGTTTTAAAAAAAAAATGATTGGTTAACTGGCTTATTAAGTGTATCTTAGTGAATACATATATTAGCGAGTAATGTTTAAATATTTAAATATATGTATCAGTGTTTCACTTTGTGTATAAGTGGCTGCATGGGTTGGTGAGTAGCTACATGTGTGTGTATATGGGTTATTAGATGTTTTTTTTAGTATCAGTATGAGTGTCTGTATGGTTTGGTGGGGGTATTACTTAGCACATAGATGCATCAATGACTGACTCACTGTTTGTATGTGTTTTGAAGACAGCATATGTGCAGGACTGTATGGGTGGATGAGTGTGTATATGTGTGTGTTAGTGAGTGAATGACTGTCTCACTAGTGTCTTTATCAGTAACTACATATGTTTTAATCTAGTATATGTGAGTATTGATGTATATAAGTGAGTATATGTGAGAGTGAGAGATTGTAAGAGTTCCTGTTTAAATAAGTATGTATTTCTATAAGTGATTGTTTAAGAGAGTAAGTATGTGTAAGTTTCCTTAGAAGTAAGGTGGTAGTGTGTGTATAGCTGTATATGCAAATAAATGGATGTTCAATAGTTTATTTGCATGTGTGAGTATGTGTGTGAGTAACTTTTGGATGACTGTCGGTGTGTAACAGGATGTATAGGTGTATCACTACATATGATGAGTGAGTATATGTATGAGTGACTATATAGAACTGTTGGTGAATGAGTGGATGTGTATATAGATGGTGGAATTATTGAATTGGTTGTTGTAACTGTGTCCGGGGGGGACGGGATGTGAGGGGTCTCGACCACAGGGCCGGAACTGACTGGGGGTGACGGGGTGAACAGAAACACTGGCGCCTTAAGTAGGGGTTTCAGAGAAGGCTTTATTGGGATGTAGGTCTTTTTCATCAATGGGGTGGCTCTGTCTCTGATAAGGGATGCAGGGTTCAAAGAAAAGATAGCTTTCTCCAGCTTGGACGTGGTCAGGGCGATCTTTTTCCAGGAGGGGACGTCTCTCCGCTCCGTGATCCTCTCCGGTACCGAAAAAGAAAGGAAACGCGGGTCACACACAAGAACTACTCTGGGTATACTCGTAAGGGCCGGGAGTGAGGGAAAACCATCCGTGATAAGTGCACGATTTAGCTTAAAAGGGCGTGATAGGAGTGCTCGTGCTCAGGCAGGTTATTGCACACAGGGCTGTACACAATTTACACCGGGGGCTGCCTCCTCCGCCCAACCCAACCCGCGACCCGGCCCGTACCTCTTGAAGCCACGCTCCTCCCGTGGGAGCGTGGCGGGGCGAAACGTCCAACCGTTGGCCTACTGGCGTGTCGTTCTCGGTCTCTCTGGCCTCGGGATACCGCCTTCCGTCTTCCTCGATGTCCGCCGCCTCCAGGGAATCGCCGTCCGTCCTCTCTCCAGTATTTACGCCTTTTGATGTCATGACGCTCGCGAGGGGCGGGGTCTCATCCTCCGGGTCCGTTTTCTTAAAGGAGCCGAACGTGGCATAGTCATCCGGCCATCCCGACTCTGGTTCCTCGTTCCATGTACAAGGTTGAAGCTGTGGGGAAAATGTGCAAGGTGAGAGGGGGGTGGCGGACCACCAGTCCGTGGGGAGAGTCAATTCCTGTCCGCCTGACCCGTCAGACCCGTCACAAACTGGTATGGGTATCTCCATTTTTTTGAAAATTTTTGTTTCTATTTTTGAATATGTGTTTCAAGGGTTACATTACACTGAAAGGAGGTCTGTCACTCTGTCACAAGAATGGTGTCATCAGTGATGTCATGAGTGATGTCACTGACCATGTCATGAGTGATGTAATATGTGACGTCATCAGCAGTGCATTGCAGGCGCGCAAGTTATAGTGAGTCCAACTAACTATAACATGGGAATTTCAATGGTTTTATGTCAGTAAAATTTCCAGCTAACTATAACTGGTGTCAAACCTATGTTTTTTTCAGTAAATTTAATAGGTTTTTTAAATGCTAATTCCTAACTATAACTGGTGTGAAACCTATGGTTTTTTCAGTGAATTTCATAGGTTTTGTAAATGCTAATTCCTAACTATATATAGGGCCTCAAACCTATGTTTTTTTCAGTGAATTTCAAAGGTTTTTTAATAGCAAATTTCTATAGCTATGAAATATAATATTTTTTATAATGAATCCTATATTGTATATTTATGTAATACTATTTTTTAATGTATATTGTTCATGTTTATTTATTTTTTTATTTTTTTTGCCCTGGAGCGCTCCCGGTGCGCGTACCGGTGCGCTCACCGGTAAGCGCAGTCTTGCGGCGCGCCCCGGTGCGCGTACCGGTGAGCATCCCGTTTGCGCTATTGCCGCGAACGAAAACATCATCGTGACGTATCGCGTAGCCGCGTGATGCGTCTTATGACGCACGGCGTAAGCGCACCCGGAAGCGCCCGAGCGCATACGATCGCGCTACGTAAGCGCCCCGGGGCGCATAGCGTAAGCGCGTCGGGTCATGTGACCTGAAAATAACACTTTTCATTGGTTCAGAACAGTTTTTTTTTCCAAATGATGAAAGCCCCCACCTTTTTTCCTCATTCTCACTTTGTACTTTGACTGAGGAAGACCTGTTTGCAGACCTGTTTGTAGTAAGTGAGAAATGGCTACAGTAGCAGCAGCAGCAGGAGCTTCTCAACCACCACCACAAGGACCACCACAACACCACAGTGGTGGTGAAGAAGAAGAGGAGGAGGAGGAGGAGGAGGAGGAGAGGCAGTTCCTGCCTGAAGATAATACCCCCTATAAACCCAAGGAGCACTTTGTGTGGGATTTTTTTTAAATCCCAAGGGGACTAAAGAAAGTCAACGCTCCAAAAGTCACATGTCTCATCTGTGGCACTGTACTTTCCAGAGGGAACCCTGCAAAAAAGAATTCATTTGGCAACAATACCATGATTCGCCATATGCAATGCAAGCACCCAAACAACTATGCTGCGGCAGAGGTCAGAGAACTGACAAGAAACCCTCCCCAATCTTCTCCCAGCACCTCCAAAAGAAAACAACCCACTCCATCGGGTCCAGAGACAAGGGAGATGGTCCCAAATATCCAACCCCAGTTTGGAGATTATTAAATACTTTGTTAATTATGCGGGACTACAATTTCCTATGGAGAGCAAAGTATCAAACTGATTAACCATGCTGGAGACAACCACAACTGCAAAAAGAAACCTTCATTTTTTCCTGATTTTTTTTGCTCTAGTTGAGCCGTTTACAATTCCCTGTTTTTTGTTTGTCCCCATAAAAATTACAAAAAAATATAAAATTGTTCATAAAAGCCAAAAAAAGTAAAAAATGTTCAAAAAAACAATAAAAAAATATAAAGCAACAAAAAGAATTAAAAAAACAGTTCTTTTTAGAACTACCCCCAATTTATAAAAAAATGCTACATTTTTTAAAAACTCTGTAATTCTTTTTTCTCCAGGGTACGCTCCCTGGTACGCTCCCCGGTGCGCGTACCGGGCGCTCCCCCCGCGGAAATTTTTTTTTTGCCCCGCGGGGCCCTTTTATGGCCCCCACATCAAACCTAGGGGGCCGGGGGGGTCTACCCTGCCCCCTTTTGGTCATTTCCCCCTTTGTTTTTGCCACCTCTTGTGTCTCGATCCTACCGAGACACAAGATGGCGGCCGCTCCGGACTGTTTGGAATGTTGACAGACACCCGAGAGCCAATCAGCTTTCCGCTCGCGAACTCGCGTAGCGCGCTGGAGCGCGCCCCGGTGCGCGTACCGGGGCGCGCATATAGATATATATATTTTTTTTAACCTAAATTACTCAAATCCACTGGAGCACATATCTTGAGACATAGCAAAGGCACATCGGGCTACCAGTCCCTACAATTTTGCCAAGTTTGGTGGATATCCATTCAGCCGTTCGGGCTAAAAGTGAGTCCAACCGTCCTATGGAAATTAACATGGGGAAAACACGTTTTGGGACCCCCCTTTTATCTCGGCTCCCGGTTGACGAATCCCCCCGAAACTTTCAGGGAAGGAGCGGAGCGCAGCGAGGCAAATTTAAGGAAAATTACAAGCAGATCCCTCAATCGGCGCCAAAGTTATTCCCAATAGAATGTTGCGGATTTCCTATGGAAAACGATCCTAACTATAACTACCTACTGGCGACCGCCAGTAGGTAATATATATATACACACATATATATATATATAGATATACATATACTCACACACATACGTACAGTAGAGGTTTTAATGCCTTGTACATACAGTTGTATTGTACTGTTGTGTTGTGAGTGTAGTGGTCACGTAGGGAAGAACCAGCTCTTGACTAATCTTTTGAAGCTTAAATGGTTGTGTGTTGATCTTGCGTTTGAGGATCAACAATTCCATAGTTTGGCTGTCTGAACAGAGAACGATGTTCCACCCTTGCTTTTTTCTTGTATGCTGGATATTTTAGGCAGGATGCTATTCTAAAGTAGAGGTTTGTTTATCGTATGTATTTGGTGATTTTCTTCCTAATGAAAACTAGTCATTGTTCCTGTATTTCTTTGTGGATGTTACAAAACAGCTTGAGGGAGAATCTTCTGGCAGCGAATGTAAGGCCCGGAACTCAAGGGAGATGTGTGCTTCTGGCACATGTATTCTAGCAGCACTTGTGATAGTGCTTGTGGTACATGAGGAGGAGTCTGTCAGCAGAGTTTTGAATTCTCTGTAATCTTCTCAAAGTTGGTAAAGGTGAGTGGTTACATTGACCTTTAGAGTAATCAAGTTTTGATATATCTAGAGAGATTTTCAGTGAGACATTGTAGTGAATACTAGGTGTGGGAAGATGCATAACAGCGTGTTTATTGTAAGAAAGCTTGATCTGGCTACTTTATCAGCTTAGGCATTCTTTGATAGCTCGGTGTCCATGGAAATTCCGAGGTTTCTCACCTCCTTAGATATTTTTGGCAGTGGTCTTAAATTGTCAGACCAGGTGCAGAGTGTGTCATAAAGTTTCATGTCACCACAGCTGAGTGTTTCAGTTTTGCATGCATTCAATTTGAGGTGCCTATATGTCATCCGTTAGTCAACAGCCCAGAGGTAACTGAAGATTTTGGATTTTCCAATGTCCTTGGGTCTTTCCAATTCCAGAAGTGTCTGCATGTTGTTTCTGTAGTTATAGCAGGTGAAGTAAAAGCTGTTGATCAGTTCTGTTAATGATTTCACGTTGATATTGAAAAGCATGGGTGAAATGATTTGAGCTTTGAGGGACTCCAGCTTTTAGGCCGTATGAGTTTAAAGAGAATGGAGGACTAAGAATGAAACTTGTTCTATTGTGTTGGTAGGATGTGATCCAAATGAAAGCCCTCAATCTGCTTCCTTGAGTCTTTGATTAGTGTTTCATGATCAACTGTGTGAAAGTCCGCTGGAAGATCTTTGAGAAGTAGGGCAACTACTCCATATTTGTATACTGTGTTTTAAGATCATTACAGATTAAGATTGGGGCTGATTCCTTGTCTCTTCCTGAATGAAATCCAGTTTGGAAATCGGAAAGTAGAAAGTTGTCTTCAGTGAATTGTGACATGTGGGTGAAGGCTGCTCTTACTGTAAGTTTGCCCTGGAATGGTCCTTATGCTTAAGGCCTTCGGTCTTGAGTGTTCAGCAAGTTTCTTTAATGATGGGCGAATGTATGCCTCTCTAAAGTATTTTGGAAAACTCCTGTAGTTAAGGAATTGTTGAAAAGGGAAATAGCTGCTGAAGTTCTTAAAAGAATATTTTTGAAGATGTGAGGTAGACATGGGTTGGAGGGGCAGCCAGCCAGCTGGTGCTCTTGCTTTGACAAGATCCTAAAATAAATTCAGTTGGTGATAGTTCTTTGAAGGAATGTAAAGGCTGTGTTAGCCTTCCCCTATAGGGGGTTGTGGCAAATTGGTTGGGGATGTTGTTGTTTTTTTGTTAATTAACAGAATCCAGCATGGTTCCTTTAGTAGTGTAATGAATTGTCTGTTTGTCACAAAAATCTTGAAAATGGGATTGGTTCCTTCTGTACACTTTAGCTTACGGAATTCTGTGAGTATTTTCTAAAAAAACAAATATTGGTACATTTTGCATTGTGGATTCAGCTGGAATAATATAGTTGTTTAGCTTTTTTGATTGTTAATTCTGCATCCAAGGAGCGTGTTTTCTTTGACTATGTGTAGATGTTTTCAGCGGAATTAAGAGAAGTTTTCAGTGGAAGTAGAGATCAAAAGCTTCATGGAGCCATCCATAGAAAGCTTGTACAGAATTTATTGTGACCTGATCTCTGTTGTAGGTAAGTAGGTTTATTTAGTCCCTGAGACTTCGTTTTATTCCAAGGTCGATATGTAGATGCATCGAAGATGAGTTTAACTGGAGAAAATTATGGTGTCTTGTGTTGGACGGCAACCAGGTTAGTGGTCCGACCATGTGACCAGAGTAATCCTTTTCAAACTATATGTTGGGGTCTCCAGGACTTGAATATATTGAAAGAAGGTTCTAGATTGTGTTTAGAAATGTGTCTGGGAATGATTCATTGCTAGATAGTGGTCTGTAAAAAAGGAGAAAGTTACAAGAAAAGGTTTGGGTATGGTTGCATCTTAGAAAAAGGGCCTCATAACATTGTAAAGGAACATCCGCAGCTTTGATGAGATTTGTTGTTTCCTTAAATAAGATAGCTAAGTTACCCCATCATTTGCCTATGCAAATATCTGTCAGTTTGATAACTTGTTGGAAATGCTTCATGCAATGCCGGTACCATATGTTCCTCCAGCCGAGATTCAGTTATAAAGAGTAAGTCAGGGTCTGTGTCTGTCGATAAGTCAAATATGTAATAATAATAATAATAATAATAACTTTATTGCGTGATTAATAAAAATCTTTGAATGACTTTTAAAAAAAAACATTGGAGTAAATACTTAATCAAAAATTTTACAAAAAGAGTTAAAAACAGTAAAAGAGGGTGAAAAGATCCGTGCAAACTGATGCAATACATTGTGTTTGTAAAAAGAGAAAAGCATATCGAGGTTTACTGAGTCTTTGTTGATCAAACGAGAGTTCCTTGAGATGTAAGAGCAAGTCTTATTGGGTCAAGTTCAATCGCTGGGCTCTGGGTTTTGAATGATGTTAACTGTTTTCATGAAGCGCACTAGGCTGCATGCTAATTGAATATCTTCTCCCTTGAAGCTAATCAACAAGGCTTGTCTACGAGTTCGCACACCTTTTTGATTCCAGAGCTGTGTTAATTTGCCCCTTCGAGCACTGTCTAGAGCTTTACAGCTACATAACAAGTGCAGAACGTCCTCCTTTGGATATTCGCAAAGCCTGCAATTGGAATTTGGATCCAGGCGTTTCCATGGGGGAAGATGCACTTTTGACGGAATTACCCCCATCCTCAGCCGCAGGAAGTCTTCCTTCACCTTCCTTGAGAAGCTGGTGTTGAGATATGGCTGAGGTAGTGCGCTAGTGTAGCCTTGGATCACGAACCACCCATGAGATCTCCTGGTTAGTGCGGCTTTGTCTTCTTCCATGGATAGGATTTTTACTGACTTGTTGACAAGGCGCTTGAAGCACTTTTGTGAACAGCTTGAGTGCCAAAGGTCTACCAGTGCAAGGGATTTTATAGCTGCTTGAAGGTACACCGTTGCGGGGGATCCCTTGTTTGATTCCTGCACTTTCCAAAGGTGGGCGTTCAAGGAGTCTGGTTCAGCGTTCTTTATTTTGTGCCAGCATTTAGCATATGCACCTTTACGTGCTATTTGCTGCTTCTGTAAACCAAACTCCAACCTTAACTGTGCTGGGGAGGTGTAGGGGGGGAGTGAGAAGAGTGTTCGGAGTGTTTTACTGACCACATTGTCTAGAGTGACCTCATCTCTCCCTCTCATGCATTCACTGCCGTATGTTATTGATGGTAGGACTTTTGCGCGAAATATGTCCAGCAAGGGGATTAGATTTGGGCCCGCTATTTTGTTCTTGATGTTTTTTAAAGCGATGGCCAGTGAAATCCCTCTGTTTTTTATTGTTGTTGCGTGTCGCTGGAATGAGCCGTTGGAGTCAAAGGTTATCCCCAGATATTTATATTCCTTAACTGTATCCATTTTTAAGTCGCGCAGAGACCATTGAAATGTTTACTTTTTTGATTTTTGATTGAAAACCATCACCTTCGATTTTTCCATGTTTATGGTCAGGCCGTTTTTATCCGAGAATGTACTTGTTGTATTAATAAGATGTTGCAGGCCTACTGGGGTGTGGCTGATTAGTATCAGATCGTCTGCATATAATAAGTTCGACAGTGTACGCCCCCCTAGCTTTGGGGAGTGATGGTTGCAGTTGTCCAGATCTTTAGAAAGGTCAGACACAAAAAGGTTGAACAGGGTCGGTGCGAGGACACATCCCTGTTTCAGTCCTTTTGTGGTCGGAATCTCTTTTGATAAACAGTTGCCGGCCCCCAGTTTTATTTGGATCCAAGTATCTGAATGTAGTAAGATCAGTAAGTTGAGCAATTTGTTGTCCACCTCCCACTTTGAAAGTTTTGACCACAATTTCCCTCTATCAATGCTGTCAAAAGCCGCTGAAAAGTCGATGTAACACGCATATAATGGTTTTTTGTGTTTGATGGCGGCATCTATCAGCAGGGAGAGGGCTAGGATGTTTGTAGTGGTCCCAAGATTTTTTTGGAATCCAGTCTGGTTGATGGGGATTAATTTTTTGTTTGACGCCCAGGAGGTTAGTTCTTCCAAGAGCAGCCCTGAGAAGTATTTTGCATCTATGTCTATAAGAGCTATTAGTCTGTAGTTCTTAGCCTCGTTCTTGTTGCTTTTTAGGTCGAGCTGGCGTTGGAGCGCGAAGCGCTCCCGCCAGCGAGACTATAGTCACCTTCCTCCCTGTCAAGGGAGTAATAGCTGTGAACGAGCCCGATACAGACCTGGGCACGAGCCGACCCAGGTCTGTGAACGCGCTTCAAGGTTGAGCAGCTTGTGCACGTTTGTTGGACGTCAGGCGCTGCACGCCCGCCAGACCAATTATCCCAGCATGAAACTCTACTTCCTGAGGCGCCACAAGACCAATTATCCCAGCAGGAGTCTCCACTTCCTCAGGCGCCGCAACAATTATCACAGCATGAGACCCACTTATCACAGCATGTCAACAGGCGCCCCAGGCTGCTGGAGCACTCAACTATAATTAATGTGCAGTTGAGTGCTCCAGCAGCGTGGGGCGGCTCTCTGCATGCTGTGATAATTATCACTTTGGGGCCTCATGCTGTGATAATTAGGGCGGCATGCTCTATTTGCAGCACTGAACATTTTCAAAGAAGGCATTGGAGACACTCACCCTCACTAACCCTCACGCCCTCACACCCCCTGACCCCTCACACACCTCCTCACCCTCACACCCCCTCACTCTCACACACCCTCACATACCCTCACACACCCTCACACACCCTCACTCACCATCACACACCCTCACACACCCTCTCACCCTCACACCCCCTCACCCCCTCACACCCCCTCACCTTCACACCCCCTCACCCTCACTCACACCCCCTCCCCCTCACCCTCACCCTCACACTGCCTCACCCTCACACCCCTCACACCCCTCACACCCCTCACCCTCACACCCCTCACCCTCACACCCCTCACCCTCACACCCCCTCACGCACTCTCACCCTCACACACTCTCACCCTCACACACTCTCACCCTCACACCCCTCACATACCCTCACACCCCTCACATACCCTCACTCACCCTCACACACCCTAACTCACCCTCACACACCCTCACTCACCCTCACACACCCTCACTCACCCTCACACACCCTCACTCACCCTCACCCCCTCACCCTCACACCCCTTCACCCTCACACCCCCTCACCCTCACACCCCCTCACCCTCACACCCCCTCACTCTCACACACCCTCACATACCCTCACACACCCTCACACACCCTCACTCACCATCACACACCCTGACCCCTCACACACCTCCTCACCCTCACACCCCCTCACTCTCACACACCCTCACATACCCTCACACACCCTCACACACCCTCACTCACCATCACACACCCTCACACACCCTCTCACCCTCACACCCCCTCACCCCCTCACACCCCCTCACCTTCACACCCCCTCACCCTCACTCACACCCCCTCCCCCTCACCCTCACCCTCACACTGCCTCACCCTCACACCCCTCACACCCCTCACCCTCACACCCCTCACCCTCACACCCCTCACCCTCACACCCCCTCACGCACTCTCACCCTCACACACTCTCACCCTCACACACTCTCACCCTCACACCCCTCACATACCCTCACACCCCTCACATACCCTCACACCCCTCACATACCCTCACTCACCCTCACACACCCTAACTCACCCTCACACACCCTCACTCACCCTCACACACCCTCACTCACCCTCACACACCCTCACTCACCCTCACCCCCTCACCCTCACACCCCTTCACCCTCACACCCCCTCACCCTCACACCCCCTCACCCTCACACCCCCTCACCCTCACACCCCCTCACCCTCACACCCCCTCACCCTCTCACCCTCACATACCCTTACCAGCATAGCATAACAAAACATAGCATAGCATAACAAAACACAGCATAGCATAGCATAACAAACAAAAGCATAGGATAGCAAAACACAACAAAACATAGCATAGCAAAACACAACAAAGCATAGCATAACAAAACATTTTAAAACACCATAGCATAACAAAACAAAGCATAGCAAAACAAAGCATATCATAGTAAAACAACAAAACATAGCATAACACAACAAAACATAGCAGAACAAAACATAGCAGATCCAAACATAGCATAACAAATCATAGCATAACAAAACATAGCATAACAAAACATAGCATAACAAAACATAGCATAACAAAACATAGCATAACAGAGCAAAACATAGAATAGCATAACAAAACAAACCATAGCATAACATAACAAAGAATAGCAAAACAAAACATAGCATAGTAAAACAAAACAAACCATAGCATAACATAACAAAGAATAGCAAAACAAAACATAGCATAGTGAAACAAAACAAAACATAGCATAGCATAACATAACACAACAAAACAGCAGAACAAAACAGCAGAACATAACAAAACATAGCAAAACAAAGCATAGGATAGCAAAACAAAACATAGCATAGCAAAACATAGCATATCATAGTAAAACAACAAAACATAGCATAGCAGAACAAAACATAGCAGAACAAAACATAGCAGAACAAAACATAGCATAACAAAACATAGCATAACAAAACATAGCATAACAAAACATAGCATAACAAAACAGCAGAACATAACAAAACATAGCATAACACAGCAAAACATAGAATAGCATAACAAACCGTAGCATAACATAGAATAGCATAACAAAACAAAACATAACATAACAAAGAATAGCAAAACAAAACATAGCATAGTAAAACAAAACAAACCATAGCATAACATAACACAACAAAACAGCAGAACATAACAAAACATAGCAAAACAAAGCATAGGATAGCATAGCAAAACATAGCATAACATAACTTAAAACAAAACATAGCATAGCAAAACATAGAATAGCATAGCATAGCAAAACATAGAATAGCATAACATAACACAACAAAACAGCAGAACAAAACAGCAGAACATAACAAAACATAGCAAAACAAAGCATAGGATAGCAAAACAAAACCTAGCATAGCAAAACATAGCATATCATAGTAAAACAACAAAACATAGCATAACACAACAAACCATAGCAGAACAAAACATAGCAGAACAAAACATAGCATAACAAAACATAGCATAACAAAACATAGCATAACAAAACATAGCATAACAAAACATAGCATAACAAAACATAGCATAACACAGCAAAACATAGAATAGCATAACAAAACAAACCACAGCATAACATAACAAAGAATAGCAAAACAAAACATAGCATAGTAAAACAAAACAAACCATAGCATAACATAACAAAGAATAGCAAAACAAAACATAGCATAGTGAAACAAAACAAAACATAGCATAGCATAACATAACACAACAAAACAGCAGAACAAAACAGCATAACATAACAAAACATAGCAAAACAAAGCATAGGATAGCAAAACAAAACATAGCATAGCAAAACATAGCATATCATAGTAAAACAACAAAACATAGCATAGCAGAACAAAACATAGCAGAACAAAACATAGCAGAACAAAACATAGCATAACAAAACATAGCATAACAAAACATAGCATAACAAAACATAGCATAACAAAACAGCAGAACATAACAAAACATAGCATAACACAGCAAAACATAGAATAGCATAACAAACCATAGCATAACATAGAATAGCATAACAAAACAAAACATAACATAACAAAGAATAGCAAAACAAAACATAGCATAGTAAAACAAAACAAACCATAGCATAACATAACACAACAAAACAGCAGAACATAACAAAACATAGCAAAACAAAGCATAGGATAGCATAGCAAAACATAGCATAACATAACTTAAAACAAAACATAGCATAGCAAAACATAGAATAGCATAGCATAGCAAAACATAGAATAGCATAACATAACACAACAAAACAGCAGAACAAAACAGCAGAACATAACAAAACATAGCAAAACAAAGCATAGGATAGCAAAACAAAACCTAGCATAGCAAAACATAGCATATCATAGTAAAACAACAAAACATAGCATAACACAACAAACCATAGCAGAACAAAACATAGCAGAACAAAACATAGCATAACAAAACATAGCATAACAAATCATAGCATAACAAAACATAGCATAACTAAACATAGCATAACAAAACAGCAGAACATAACAAAACATAGCATAACACAGCAAAACATAGAATAGCATAACAAAACAAACCATAGCATAACATAGAATAGCATAACAAAACAAAACATAACATAACAAAGAATAGCAAAACAAAACATAGCATAGTAAAACAAAACAAACCATAGCATAACATAACACAACAAAACAGCAGAACATAACAAAACATAGCAAAACAAAGCATAGGATAGCATAGCAAAACATAGCATAACATAACTTAAAACAAAACATAGCATAGCAGAACATAGAATAGCATAGCATAGCAAAACATAGAATAGCATAACATAACACAACAAAACAGCAGAACAAAACAGCAGAACATAACAAAACATAGCAAAACAAAGCATAGGATAGCAAAACAAAACATAGCATAGCAAAACATAGCATATCATAGTAAAACAGCAAAACATAGCATAACAAAACACAGCAAATCATAACACAGCACAGCATAGGATAGCAAAACACAGCAAAGCATAGGATAGCAAAACACAGCAAAGCATAGGATAGCAAAACACAGCAAAGCATAGGATAGCAAAACACAGCAAAGCATAGGATAGCAAAACACAGCAAAGCATAGGATAGCAAAACACAGCAAAGCATAGGATTGCAAAACACAGCAAAGCGTAGGATAGCAAAACACAGCAAAGCATAGGATAGCAAAACACAGCATAACATAGCGCATAACATAGCGCAACATAGCGCATAACGTAGCGCATATAATTAGCACATAACATAGCGCGCAACATAGCGCATAACATAGCGCATAACATAGCGCAACATAGCGCATAACAGCGCATAGCGCATAACATAGCGCATAACATAGCGCATAACATAGCGCAACATAGCGCATAACATAGCGCATAACATAGCGCATAGCGCATAACATAGCGCATAGCGCATAACATAGCGCAACACATAGCGCATAGCGCATAACATAGCGCATAACATAGTGCATAGCGCATAACATAGCGCATAACATAGCGCATAGCGCATAACATAGCACATAGCATAGCGCATAGCGCATAACATAGCGCATAGCGCATAACATAGCGGATAGCGCATAGCATAGCGCATAACATAGCATAGCGCATAACGCATAACATAGCTTAACAAAACACAACAAAACATAGCATAACAAAACAAAACAAAACATAGCATAACAAAACAAAACATATCATAGCCTAGCAAAACATAGCATAGCATACCAAACACAACAAAACATAGCATAACAAAACATAGCAAAACAAAGCATAACACACACCACACACACACAACCACGCACCCACAACCACACACAACTATCTATCTATCTATCGCCCTCACTCTATCTGTCTATCTATCGCCCTCACTCTATCTATCGCCTTCACTCTATCTATCGCCCTCTCTCTATCTATCGCCCTCACTCTATCTATCGCCCTCCCTCTATCTATCGCCCTCACTCTATCTATCGCCCTCTATCTATCTATCGCCCTCACTCTATCTATCTATCGCCCTCACTCTATCTATCTATCGCCCTCACTCTATCTATCTATCGCCCTCACTCTATCTATCTATCGCCCTCACTCTATCTATCTATCGCCCTCACTCTATCTATCTATCGCCCTCACTCTATCAATCTATCAATCTATCGCCCTCACTCTATCTATCGCCCTCACTCTATCTATCAATCTATCAATCTATCGGCCTCACTCTATATATCAATCTATCGGCCTCACTCTATCTATCGGCCTCACTCTATCTATCGGCCTCACTCTATCTATCAGCCTCACTCTATCTATCGGCCTCACTCTATTTATCGGCATCACTCTATCGCCCTCACTCTATCTATCGCCCTCACTCTATCTATCGCCCTCACTCTATCTATCGCCCTCTATCTATCTATCTATCGATCTATCTAACACCCTCACTCTATCTAACACCCTCACTCTATCTAACACCCTCACTCTATCTAACGCCCTCACTCTATCTAACGCCCTCACTCTATCTATCGCCCTCACGCTATCTATCTATCGCCCTCACTCTATCTATCGCCCTCACGCTATCTATCTATCGCCCTCACTCTATCTACCTATCGCCCTCACTCTATCTATTTATTTAGATACTGATCGCCATCACTCTATCTATCTTTCTAGCTATCTATCGCTCTCCCTCTATCTATCTATCGCCCTCACTCTATCTATCTATCCCACTCACTCTATCTATCGCATCACCACAGCATCACTCCGCACCACCACAGCATCACTAAGGGGCACAACAACATCACTATGCGCTACCACAGGATCATTGAATGCCACAGCATCACTAGTCGCCACCACAACATCACTCAGCGCCACCACAGCATCAATCTGTGCAACCATTCAACAACAACTGGGTCAAATATGATCTCTCAATGTTTCAAGCTTTATTACAAATGTCACAAAAAGAGGTTAGTATTTCACTTCTGTTCTTGGATTTTCGTCACAATAAAATACACTGAACATATTCTTCACAAAAGTTATTTACAAAAGTTTAAGCTATTGCCATTATAAATTACAATAACTTGTATTTAAGTATTAATTATTAAAAAAATTCAAAGCCATTGTTATTTGTAATATCAATACATCTAAGTCACGTGAATACAACACATATTGCATTACAAATGCTATAGGTGTCACAAGTTATAACTATTGGCATTGTAAATATCAAAGATATTATTTTTGCTATTTTCAAAACCAACACATATATAAAAAATGTGTCATTTACAATACCAATAGCTCAAACTTTCCTAATGCGAGACCTTATGCATTGCAAATGCTTGTTTTATAGATTGGAGCTAATATTGAACCCCTCCAAGAGGACGGAATTTGTTCAACCTTCCAGATTTCTACAAAGAGCGGGAGCAATTGTGCCGCCCAATAGGTTGGGTCTTGTTTGTAGACAATGGGAGGGATTCCATTTGGGCCTGGGGCTCCCTCTTTCTGTCCTTTCGCAATTTGTCCCTTCAGTTGATCAGTCGAACTTGGGAAGTCGGTGTCAGCAGCTAGGGGCTTAAGGGCCATCGCGATCGACTTACAAAGTTGCGGGTTTCGGTGGCCAATGCTTGGTACTTCTTCGTTAAAGTGTTGGAACAAATAGTTTACCCAGGATACCTCTGTGATGTGGGAGTTTACTCCAGGGGCGTTCGGATTATCTATTTTATTAACAGTTTTCCAAAATCTTGCACTGTTATTATTTTTTGAGTCGTAGAGTAGTTTTGCCCAGGTTTTTTCCGCGGCTTCTCGTTTGATTCGCCACAGGATTTTATTCTTTTTACACTTTAGTGATCTCAGTTTAGATGCTAAGTCATTGTCGCTCCCCGCTTTCCGCAGCTCGCGAAGTGATCTATTGATGGCTGTTTTTACTGCCCTTAGATTAGGCGTTAGAGAGGATTGAGAGTAATTTTTTGGGTTGCTTATCGGACTAGATGATGTTTTATTTTGGCTTGTCCGTACCCTGTTTTCTTTGGCGACATTATGCTTAGTATTCTTTAGGCCAAAGGATTTCAAGAAGGACTCCCAGGCAAGTATTTTGCCATCGTTCTGCTCAGCAGCACTTTCCCAGCACATCTTTGCTTCTTGCATTAATCGTACTGGGTCGCTAGTGTTGCACTTAATTCTGTTGCATTTTGCTGAGGTCATCAGCTTTGGGCCATTTGTTAAAAATGTTAGCGCTGTCCCTTGTGCCCTCAGTGACAGTTCTTGCGGGAGATGGTCACTGCAGTCAGATAATCCGATTTTAAAATCTTGTACTAATGCGAACAGTGAAAAAGACAAGAAGGTGTAGTCGATCGCCGATGATGTAACTGAGTTGTGAAAGGTTGCTGCTTGGGGACGGTCCCCCGGTGTTCGCCCATTTGCCGAAATCAGACCCAAATTGGTTAGATCTTCTGTTAAGCTTTTTGATAGATTAGTTTGTTTGCCCCAGGGGCACACTTCCAGAGGTAGAATCCCCCTTACATGCAAATAATCTTCCATTGGATAGATCTTCCCTGATGATTTTGAAAGGAACATATTAAAGTCTCCTGAGACAATAAGGTTCGGATTGTCCACTACCGTTATTAGTTTGTTCAATTCTGTCACCAGGGCAGTGGCCCCCTTTTATTTTCCCTTTGGATGCAGATAAGTATTGACCAGGATAACTTCTTGCCTATTGGAACCCGGTATTGAGATTTCCAGCTGAACTGCGGTGATCCCGTTTTCAGTTCCCGAAATATTTTTATTTAGAAGTTCTTTTACGTGGTTAATTGTTTGTATCGCGGTGTATATCGTTAAACCACCTTTCTCATGGCCAAATTTTGAGGTTCTCCTTGCTGGGAGGTGGTATGTTTTGAATCCCTGAAGATGGAGCGGTTCTGCTGACCAGGTTTCTTGTAACAGTATTAAGTCACACTGCTGAAAATATAGCAATAGATCCTTGTTGTTGATTTTTGCTCTTAGACCGTTTATGTTCCAAGAACACAATTTAAGCGACCGATTTGAATTTGAGGGGGTACCAATTCGTTCTGCAGATTGTCATTGGCTGCACTGTCTGAAGTTAATTGTTTTTGCAATCCAGTCCCATTCTTGTTTTTGGGTTGGAAGACCGTTGGTTATTTGCAGAGGGGGTACCCCAACCTTTCGTTCGATTGAACATCCTCGTGCTCCTCTCAATATTGATTTTGTAGGAATATCTGGAAGGTGTTTGCTCAAATTCGAGTCAAATATGTGGTACTTGTACTCTTTTTTTTTTTAATTGAACAAGCATTTATCACTAGGCAGTCTACAGCGTGTTTTTTGGCGATGATGTGATTTTGTGATGCAGGTGAATAAATATTTTCCTTTGAAGTTTTAGATGGTGTGCTGCTACTCGTTGTGTTCTCAACTATTGAGCTGGACAGGTAAAGTGTTGTTTTTGTTTATTGTTATCTTCCTTCAAAAGTCTTAGGAGAAGGTTTTTGCGGGTCTGTGTGTGTATGTGGTGGTGAGACTGGTTGGAATTGAAGGGCATGGCTTTGGAGTGTGATAGACAAGAGGATGGGAGAATATATATAGTGTGTGGAGTTGCCTTCTTTTGAATATGGTGAAGGGGGAGGTATAGAGGTGAGGAGTGGTGGTGGAGCATCAGGATCATGCTTTATAGCTCTGAATTCTGCTATAGATACTAGAATTGCTATGAAGTGTTGTGTTTGTGGATTGGGAAACCACCAGAAGCAAACATGCCCCCGCTACTCAAGCCCTAATTCTGGGCTCAAACACCCTACAGTGTAGGAATTCCCTCATCAAGGCAACACCACTTATCCAGTTCTATGGACGTTACAACAAATCTATATGAAAAATAATCGGGATGGCCTCACACACACCCTCGGGTGTCCCGCTTCATTATTGGCCATCCTGCTTTCGCCAAAGCATCCTCTAATGGCGAGCGAGCTCTTCATTCAGGGCTGCGAGTGAGTCATTAGAAGGGAACCAATGGAAAAGGAGGATCCGAGTGCATCAATCCTGCATCATAGCACTCCACCCAGTCCCACGCTACGAAAGGATCTGCAAAAAAGTGTTTCCTGTCCTCCCCCTGTATCCTCAGCAGGGCCGGGAAGAGTAAGGCATATGGCAGACCCATTTCACCAAGGCGAAGATTGAAGGACAAGAATGAGGCACGTTGTGTCCCCACCTGGAGGGTGAAATTAGGATAAACTGACACTCTTGCGTTCTCGACCACAAAAGGACCATGCAGCCCGGCCTGTTGGAGAAAGAAATCTCTATCCCGAAAGTGGAGGAGACGGGTTACCACCGGTGTGGGTGGCACCCCAGGCCTGGGGGGTGATGCCGGAACTCTGTGCGCCCTGTCCAGCGCATAGAATTTAGATAGGCCCTCAGGCACCACTACCTCCCGAAGCCAGTCCTCAAGGTAGTTGAGCATAGAGTCGCACTCCACTCCCTTCTACATTCGGACAACCCTGATGTTGTTGCAGCAGGCCCTCATCTCCTGGTCATCCGGATGGGCATCTAACTGCCCCGTTTGCGTCTCCAAGTTGGTTAGGTGGCATGCTGCAGCCTGGGCCATGGGTTCTATGGTTCGTAATGCTGACTCCAAAGCGGACACCCTCCAGGCCATCTACTTTGAGTCCTCTCAGAGCAAACCCAGTTCCACTGCGATGGAGTCTATTTTACCCTCCAGACACCCTCTGGTGGCATCAATTGCAGCCAGGAGCTTGTGTTCAGCTTGGAGTCTGTAGTAGAAGGGTCCCCTTCCCCACCACACTGCTTGATCCCCTCTTAGGAGGCACGGTGGGTTTCATCTTTGTGACGCTGTGTGCGGCCCATTATCCATCAAGGCGAGCGGGAGGGAGACAGGACCGAGCAGCAGGCAGAAATATCCGTCAACTGAGGCATCACCGCCATGGGCCATTGGAACACTGTCCCAGTCACTCTCCAATGCACGTCCTGGCTGCTATAACAGGGTGTCCACTCACAGGAGCTGGTCCAGTAACAAGCCCCGTTGTTCCCTCCAGAACCACTGCGCCAGTTCCAGTGCCAGAGTGTGTTACCACCCACTGTTTCCATGCCCCCTCAAGTCCCAGGGATGGGCCCAGTGTAGGGTGTGCAATCCTCCATCTGGTGGCCCCCAGTGGCCTACGAAGCACCTCAGGGCGGTATCAGGGGATTTTGGGCAGGTTGGTTTCCCCGGGACGCTGTCTGCCGCAGGTGGAGCTCAAAAGCAGACCCAGGGCACCCACTGAGGTAAGGCGAGCTGCTCCTACTTTGCTTGAGGAAGTGGGGGTCACTCAGGAGCAGTCCTCACCACCGCTGACCCCCCTGGGGCTGTGTGTCATCAGGCTTGTCTTATCCGGCCTGCCGCCCTACCAGGAGGGGCCAGAAGTCCAAAGGGGCTAGCCCCTGCTCGCCCTGCTGTTGGTCCGTGACTACAGGGACACCAACTTGGGCATGTCAACTGTAGAGTGGGCACAGACTTTCCCCGGGCCAGTGCATGGTTAAGGCCAGAATTTGTCCCGCTGCAGCGTCTTGTGACTCCCGGACCACCACAGCTACAGAGGAGGTGGTCAGAGTCTGGCGTGGGCAACTGGGGTGGCCAGAGATCCGGGTGGCGGTGAGGAAGTCTGGCTCTGAGCTGCCTATTTCATGACGACTGACTTCGCCCTCCCCTCCCCAAGCAGAGTGTTTGTGTACATAGCTGTGTTTGTGGCTGTTTGCTAGTTAGTGTGTGCAGATCGTGAAAAGGCAGCATTTCTGGCCCTTTGACCTTCCTGTCCCAAACAGCCCTAAATAGGCAATTGCCATTGTTCCTCCACCATTAGCCTTGATGCCTGAGCTGAGAGCCCTGGGTGGAGGGCTTGTAAAAGCTGGTGGCAAGGCCACGTGACCGACCCTCTCTCAGCCTTTTAGACTCACTTGTAGAAAAAGCCAAGTTGGTTAGGCCTGCAGGTGATGCCTGACAGAAGGCAGGGAAACAGCAAATTTCATTCCCCCAAAAAGTATTAGCCCACAGACATTTCTGGGCCCAAAGAAGTATCTTGGAGTACATAACAAAAAGCCTTTCTTTAAAGAGGATTGGCTGGGGAGTGGACAGCACCTACCTGCAGTTTCAATAGCTCAACCTGTGGGTCACAGTTAAACATTTGGAAGAGAGTTTGCAGCTGCCAATGATTGACAGCAGCATCAGGATACATCTCTGGATTTTGCACACTCATCGTACAAATATTTATGATGTGGTCAGAGTTCTAGCCCAGCACACTCTTTTATATCAGTGTGACTGCGCGTTCACTCATCTCTTCCCAACAAGGTCATGCTTTCCACCTTAGTGACCAGACTCACCCCCCCCCCCTCTTCCAGTGCTCAGCAGGACAAACAAACAAGCTCACATTCCTCTATTTCTGTGCTCTTTCAAATCCTCATAGACCCTCATGCTCAGGGGTACAAAAATGTACTCAAAGAAATGTAGCTTCTTATGCTTCTTAGGTATTTGGCAGGGAGAAGTCCCTACCACGAAATCTTTGAGGGTTTGCGTGGCTATGTGTCCTTTCTTTTCTCTTAAGTAACTACTATTGCCCTTCCTGAACATTCTGGTCACCCTTTTTAATGAAGTTAATTTGAGATTGAGACAACAGCTGAATATTGCATAACACGTGACTATGCAGATTGCCACCGACATTTCAGGTTAATAAGCCTATCAAGCAAAATACATACAAAACACAAAACGGTTTATTCTAGTACTTTTATTTCTTTTTTTATTCATTTCCACTTTGTCTACTATGGTCCTTTTGCATTAGACCATATCTGAAAGGCACATCTGCGAGCTCAGCTGCCCAAGCAGGTTTCACAATCTGTTATCCAACAATGTCATATAGGGCCTTCTGGTGTACTTGACCCAGCGCCCCACACTTTGTTACATTTTAAGCCTTCATGTGCACGGGCTGGCATTTTCGCATAGTAGTACCAAACTCTGTAAATACTGGTACTACACAGTGCAGTATTTTTTAATTCTCCTGCTTGGAATGTGAGATAACGAGGTAAAACCATGTCTTAGACATGTTGTGTTTGTTTCTCATATTTTCCTGCCGAAAATCGTGCAGAAAGAACCTGGTTGATGGCATGCTCACCTGACATTTTAGGATCCAGATTTAAGCTCACCCTCCTGTTTGTGCCAATCAGGATTTACGGGCAGCTCAAGGGATTTGGGGGCATATGTATGAAGCCCATTTCCCGTTTGTGAACGGGAAAAAGCACCCAAGTTGTGCGCTTTCTCCTTAAGAAATCGCAAATTACCAACAACTTCAAGTTGGTGGTACTTTGCGATTTCATTGAAAAAAATCACTTTTTTGCATTTTTCAAAGTGCCATGCGGCGCACATGTGCCACATGTGCACACATGCACATTTCAGGGGTGCAACAGGGTGTCCTTTTGCCACCCTGGCACCCTTGAAATTGCATTCTCAATTTGCGAGTCTCTAATTGAGAATCGCAAATGGAATGAATGGGGAGGTATCCCTTAATTGCGAATCGCAATTTGCCATTTGCAAGTATGGAATATGTAGGATTCGCAGAATTATTTGCAAATCCTACATACATAGCGTTTTGCGATTCACAAATAGCGATTCTCTAAAAATCGCTATTTGAGAATCGCAAATGTATCCTTTGATACATATGACCCTGAGTGTTGTGCAAAATGTTCGCCCTTCGGCAAGTCTGGAGACATAAACAATGAGTGGCCTATGGGAAAAGCGGTTTATGGTAGGTAGCAGCATGTTTAACAACATTCAGCATTACTGGGCTCAAAGAAACCAAGACAACACAGTAACAACGTGGAAAAATTCAAATTCAAAATTGTATATAACGAGGAGAAGAGCTCTTCAGAAGTCTCAATTTTCGCTGCAATTGGAGTCCTATCGTCTTGCTCAAATGTATCCCTACAACAGCTTCACTCTGTTTAAAATTCATAAATCCAGCCAAACAAACTTCCCACAAATTGTAAGACTGAGTTATTTTACTATCATTGGCGTAAACGCAAGCGAATGCAGCCCCTGCGGCGCGGGGCAGGGCGGGGGCAGGGGCATCTTTTTAGGGGCCACATTCAACCGAGGGCCAAAGAGTATATGGGGGAGGAGGGGGCCTACTTCTGCGTCATATCCCTGTTTACTCTCTCTGTTTAATTGTTGGGCTTATGTACGTCCACGGTTTTTGTAGGGAGATATTTATGTACAAAGATATTTGGGGGCTATTTTCGTTGTTGGTGTTATATAGTATGCTCTGCCATCTTTATTTTTTATCTTTACGATCCGGTTTTATTTGCTAACAAAGTACTGTACTTAATCTTTTATTTCCAGGGCAAAAACAAAATTGCTCTTTGCAAAGCATATACTTTCAGTGAAACAAACACACTTTGACAGTGGTACTTTCTTAAAACTGAACAGAGGAAGGATGGAAGGAGAGCAAGAATACAAATGTCATCAACATCTAATTTAAACATTCTTAGCAGGCCCTGCTGAGATCTAATTATACTCCTCTGAGCAGTGTTTTCAGTTGGTAACAGGGCTAAATCGAAATGTGGCCTGTCCAGTCAGGCTCCCTTTCCCATCCCAGAGGGTTGGTTTACAGCAGATTTTGCCAGTGATGCCCGGCTCAGCTGCTCCTCCCGTCAGTCACCAGCAGTGAATTCGTGGGATGTCTGACACTCGTGTGCTTGATCAGGTGAATTTTGGAGAAAAATTTGCCTTGAGTGGACAGGGCAGCTGAACAGAAAGCAAGCATTAGCAAAGCCAGTAGGTGTGGCTTTAATGTGCTAACACATGCACGCACAGGCATGCATGCACAAAGTGGATTCCATTCGGTGGCACATTAAACAACACCTATCTTTGAGGCAAACAAACATAAAAGAGGATCAAGGTTGAACCTTGTACTCCTGTTTTGTGATAAATTAATCAGCGAAGTGGTCATCTATATACCCTTGACAGAACATGCAGTGCTGTCCCATGATAATTCCCAAAATGGTTTAAAGATGTCAAGAAATAACAAATGAAAAGGAGCGTTCAACTCTGTACAGGATTATCTAGATAAAGTAGTCATGATGAGACGAATAAAAGTTATTCAGGAGTCTTGCGAGTTGCTTTGAATCCAATTTTATAAAAAAAAAATGGCAATTTGACAGAAGCTATACATTCAGCCCAGCCAACGTGTTTCGTCCCAATGGGTCTTCATCAGGACCTAAAATTTCAAACATACATATCACCAATGATGTTTTTTTGTGGGAATGGTTAACAGGTGAATGAGTAGTGTAGTACAGTGTGTATGTATAAAACATCATTGGTGATATGTATGTTTGAAATTTGAGGTCCTGATGAAGACCCATTGGGACGAAACACGTTGGCTGGGCTGAATGGATTGCTTCTGTCAAATTGCCATTTAAAAAAAAAAAAAAATTGGATTCAAAGCAACTCGCAAGACTCCTGAATACCTTTAATTCGTCACATCATGACTACTTGATCTATTGCTGGAGAAGTTTAACCATCTGTTGATTTTGGAACAGATTACCCTGTATAGAATTGAACACTCCATATTTTATTTGTGATTTCTTGCCCTTGTGTTGGGGTAGCCTCTTGGCAATGGGGTCACAAATGTAGAGCATTGGAGGAAACCGAATTTGTATTAATTACATACCAGTGCGCCGTTTGGAGCCCACATTGCCAGTTTGCTGTTTACTGGTTTCAAGATGTATCAGTCTGCCCTGACCTTACATCTCACAGACTGCGCTCTGTAACATAAAAAGAGCGAGTTTATTTATGGTGCTTTGTGTCTACCTTCCTTTAGTTTGTGCACAATCTCTACTATTAGAGCTGCGATGTACATGTTTGGGGGTTCAAGTGTTAACCTGACACTAAATACCTTATATGCCCATTTTGTTCATTATCCCCAATTGTCAAGGTACAGCCTTAAATTAATCTGTAGATGTAGAGAATGAAGGGGGATCTGGCCCCCTGCGGAGGAGACTGATTTGAGGGATGCTTCAATGGCACCACAAGAGCAACCAATATCCAGGAGACTACACTTAATACAACTATACCCCTCAACTACTTTGGAAGATAGAAAAAAAGTAATTCCCTAAACTGCAGTAGAGGCCATTCAGTGATAGGCAATTTTTTTCACATTGTATTACAGTGCCCTTTAATCCTGGAATATTGGCATGATGTCATCCAGACACTGCCACTGTAGAAACCCTTCATACTCTCTAATAAGGCTTTTATTTCTACAGATGATGGAGGAACTCGATCATAAAAGAGGGTGACACACATCGCTGGGGTTAAGAACCCTTCATGACAAGAGGCACTTTCCCAAATACTCGAGGGCAGATACTGACCCACAGAGAGATTAATGTCTAAGGGGTATGGGTAGATGGTTTCATTGTGAAGAGACTATTTATTGAGCCAGAGTGTGTCCCCCTAAACACAAAAGTATACAGAAGCCATGGTGGGATTAATTTCACATTGTCATGAAATTTGATGTTGAGCATTACCTGGGGTACAAGGTCGAGAGCTGGAGTTGTAACTGTGTGAGGTTGCCAGCATCTTTCACTAGCATATGGTTAACATCCATAAAAGAACTTTATAAAAAGAAAGGTATGGCCATGTTACAAACTGCCATCATTATGCTGGCCAGCATTACCATGCCATGTTTCCTCAGAATTGCAAGATTTACCACCTTATGCCAGGGGGCAGTATTATTCCATGGGTGGGCACCATATTGCCTTGGATGCTCAGAATATAACAAGCATTACAGAGTCTTTGCAGAGGAAACACTGTATCAGTTGTGGTACCTTAATGCTCCGGATGTCCACAAAGTGCCTAGGATTACCTCTGTTATGCCTGGTCCAGCATTATGCAGGGAGGCCATTATGCAGGTCTTTGATACTGAAAATATGGCAAAACTAACATTATAAGAGAGGTCGGCACCTTTGGGCCATGGATGGCCTTAATGTGTGAAGAATTGCCACCAATATGGCAGGCTAACAATATGCTGGGGTGTGCACCATCATACAATGGACTCCCACAATATCACAACAATTTCTACCATTATGCCAGTGCCAACATTGTATCAGGAATAGGGGCATCACTCTCACACCTCCCCCGCACAGTCATGTGCAGACACACATCTGCAGTCAAGGTTGTTTTTCTACTTATCCAGCATTCTTCTTTTTAAAATTCTGTTTATTCAACAATTTGCTCAGGTACAATACAAATATTTCACTATAATCAATTAAACACAGGTTTAGATAGATTAGCAGTTGTCCTACCTCAGAACCGGGGGATCCCTGAGACCCGACAGTACAAAAGATCAACCCCCACTCACCGGAACCCAGCAACAAATGGAGTAATCATTTCCGGAGTCCCGAACAAACTTGCTAGCTCCCCTTATAACCTTCCCACCCTCCCCTCACCTTCTCTCACTTCCTGGGGAAGCTTTTGCTTTGATATTTAACCTTCTCAGCTTGACTGCATCAGTCAAGGTCTTGTTCCCAGTCCGTCGGCCTTGGTGGGAGATCTGTACCCCTCGCGCTGGCCATGTTCCTCTTAACCACCACAGCAGCAGTCATGAGCCACTGTTTCTGATGTTTGGGCCAGGGCTCCTCACATGAGACACATAGGATAAGCCATCTTGGCTCCAGGGGGACCTCCCTTCCCATAACTTCCGACATAACTTTTGTGATCTCCTCCCAGTATACCCGGATAAGCGGGCATTCCCAGAGTATGTGGAAAACGGAACCTACAGCTCCGCAGCCCCTTGCACACCTATCCGCGGCACTGCAGCCAGGTTTGTACAGGAGCAACATGGAGGAACAGCACCTGTGCAGTATTCGTAACTGCAATGAAAAAGGGGGAGAGTTTTCCCTATTGAACCCAGAAAGGACCGGGAAATAAAGCAACAAAAAAAGGGGAAAATTCCTTTCTGAGTGTTAGAATTCTAGATTGACACTGAAGTCTATTTTGGCTTTTTCAAACAACAGTTAACCCCAAGTAGTATTACTAACCAAAACTAACAATGAATGTATCAAAATATATATTTTTTTATTTTGATTTCTTAAAAAGCAGATACTTTCATATAGTTGCATTCACAATACATTAAAATCCAAACACCAAAAGTATAATCACATAAAATCATGAAAAACTTTTTTAAGGAAAGGACATTTTATACCAATACATTCAAATTATTATAAAAACCATAATTTCAAGGTACACAAAAACAATTGATTACTACAGTTTAAAAAAGCTTGTCGACGCGTTTCGGTGGTTTGTCCTTTGGAACACCTTCTTCAGGACTATTTTAAAATATCTTCTTATCGAAAAAATAGATACATAACAATTGTTAGTTATTAGACTATCAGGGGGATTTTTACTTTTAACTGTTGGGAAAGCCCTTAAATTTCTTACATTAAAGTGTGGTCCATTTATGCATTGCCACATCAAATCCAGGAGTTGTAATAGGTTTTAGTTACTCCTTCTCCCTGTTATTGCATCAGGGAATCTATACATAAAAGAGACATATTTTTAGAAATTCATGCGTAATTGTAGGAACTGCACATGCTTGTCCCATCTACCTGATGTGAGGATTAAACTACCCACCTATTTTTATTTCATCAGGAAGCCGTTTGGCACATTGGCCTTACTCAATCCAGTATCTAGCAGGATTTTCTTTGTTTATTGATTCTCATGCGGCGTGGGTCTGAGCGCTTCGTGGATCAATCTGTGCGCAGACAGCACCTCTTTTTCTCAAATTTGAGGCGATCACCTCCGCCTAGACAAATAACATATATATTGTTTAGTCCATCCCGTTCTCTTATATGTACTTTTAAAACGGGTTGTAACCAGAATTTGCATTTTATTCCTGTGCTAACAAAAAATATATATACTTCGCTCAATATTTTGTAGTTGGAGCGAAGTTCGATTATATGCACTTTTAAAACAGCTTGCATCCAAGGTTTGCATCTTTTTTCGTACTTGCTACAAATTTTTTTTTTATATATTTCGCTCGATATTTTATAGTTAGAGCGAAGTTTGAGGATGCGGCCACCCTACGTGTAAGGGACTCTTTTCTCTTTTAAGCTACGTATTTGGCTTTAAACTAGTACCCGTAACTAAAAACTTGCTTTAACGTAGCCCCCTGTCTTCCAAAAATGGAGCAAAGTACAGTTCTACCTATCTCAATCCAAGGTCCCCCTTACCTTAAACTCGCAATGCGGCTGTCCGGTCTCAATGGCTTTCCCGTATCGGTTAAGGTCCCGTGTGTATCTTCGATCTTATATACACACGCTAACCCGAGTTTTGCGCAATTATTTGAAACACCTGGGTTTCCTTAATTCATAAGGGATCCTGTTTTGCCGCCATGTTGGTAGTTTTATAATGGCACGAAAAGCGTCCACATTCAATGACGGACTTCTGGTTCAATGGCCCGTATTGCCCTGTCCCGATTGTTTATAGCCAGTCTCGGTTTTTATAACTTAGATCTCGACATTTAAAGAGACGCTATTGTTTGTTCACTTTTTTATAAATAGCGAACAACATTTAATGTGACATGGAGTATTCTCATTATAGTATTTGGCATGATATTATCGGCCATTTTGGTAGTTTTTTTTTTTTGAAAAAACTTTATTGTCAGGAATGCAGGATACATAGTTTCAATAACATAGGCATTTTACGTTCGAGTATCAGTTTTTGCATAATGAGGAATAAACGATATGATAGACCGTATTACAACATATAACTTTTGTTACCTTGAGTATGACATGAGGTTGTCAGAATCAATTACTACATAGAAAGTATTCAGTTCCATATCTTGATGGTAACGGAGAAGCAGAGTATTAATAGGCACATGTACCCGCCCCTAACAATTTCAATGTGTAGCAAACATCAAAAAACTATAAAACCCAACTAAAGTCATCACTCGACAATGAAGCACATATTCTCACAGTCAACGGTAGGCCTCGTCATACATTTTTCACTGTATCCCAGGTACAATTGCAACCCGGGCCCTCCCCGCACATCTCGTTGTACAGTGTAAGTACCCATACTGTCTAGTCATCGTCCTCTTCGGACTCCGAATCCTCACCTTCCGGCAAGGGTGCACACGGCTCTCCCCTATATTTGTTCCACGGTAGCCAAACCTTGTTCCATTTACGGGGGCAAGCCCGTAGCACATAAACTGCCCTTTCCTTCACCATTAGGAGGTCCATATATCTGATCCAGCCAGCCACCGTAGGCAGTTCCGGGGCACCCCACTTTTGTGCGATATCACGTTTCGCCACAGTCACAGCTAAAGTAACCCACAGCCGTCCATACCTGTTCAGGTCAGTAGGGTCCCAGATGTTCAACAGGCATTTACGGGGTTCAGGTAGGACCGACACTTCAATGGCCTGGGAGACTGTGCGCATGATCTGTCTCCACACTTCTTGGATTTGAGGGCATTCCCACAATGTGTGAAACAGAGTACCTTCTTCCCCGCATCCCCTGAGGCAGTAAGGGTGTGGTGCCCTTTGTATTTTGTGGAGAAGTGTTCTGTTGTAGTAGGTGCGATGTAAAATCTTGAGTTGCACTAAACGGAACCGCGCCGATATGCCTACCTCTCGTGGTGATGCAAGGGCTTCGTTCCACTCTGTGTCATCCATCTCACCTAATTCCTCAACCCACCTCTCCTTAAGCTTCCGAGTGGGCTCTGGCAGGTTGTTAATCAGTTTTTTATAAGTGAGAGAGGTCGCTTTTTGCTCCATAAATTCCGTCAGCAACCTGTCCTCTAGGGGTGACGATTCAGGGAGTGTGGTTTCGGGTGGAATTGCCTGCATTAGAGCGTGTCTGATCTGCCCATATCGGAATGCCTCAGTGGAGCCCATGCCATATTGTTGTTGGAGTTGTGTAAATGCAATCACCGCGCCCTTGTCCCAGAGGTCCCCAACCACTGAGATCCCGATGTGGTCCCATTGCGCGAAACCCCTACATGACCGTAAGTTACCCAGTGCTCTAGTGTCCCACAGTGGCGTCATTCTGGTTATCTTCCCCTTCCAGCCCAGACGGGATTGTGCTGTGTGCCATAGTGTCGCTGTATGAAATGTTGGGCCGAGTAGGTTCCTCACACGCAACGGATTGTATAACACTGCAAGCATGCCGTCTGTTCCCAGTTGTGCCCAGTCAGCCTTGTAGGCGGGGTCCCCCCGCGGGGTGTGTATCCAGTGATTAATTATTTTAAGTTGGGATGCCCAATAATATAATTGGAGATTGGGTAACGCAATTCCTCCCTCGTACCAGCTTTTCACCAGTTTTTCCTGCGCTATCCTTGCTGGGCCATTGCTCCACAGCAAGCTGGAGATCAGTGCAGCAACCTGCTTAAAATATCGCTGGTGCACTACATATGGAGAGTTTTCCAGCACATACAGAAACCTCGGGAGAGCCATCATTTTATACAGTGCCGCTCGCCCAAGGAGGGTTAACGGTAGAGTAGCCCAGTATTTAACGTCCGCACGTAAGCGCGCAAGAGGTGGCAGTAGGTTTTTGGTATAAAATTCCGCGGCATCAGTGGTAATGAAAATTCCCAAATACTTAAAGGAGGTGGTCGTTACTGTTAGGGGGCATTCGTCATGTAGAAGTGGGTTCGGGCCCTTAAGTACGTATATTATGGATTTGGACCAATTCAGGGTATACCCTGACGCCCGGCCGTGTTCATCGCACAGCGCCAGTAGGGCTGGAACTCCCTCGGTTGGATTGATCATGTATATGAGCATATCGTCCGCATATAAGGAGACTTTGTCTTCCCAGCCGCTCTCCCAGGTAATGCCTCGGAATAGTGGCGGCTACTCCAAAAGATTAATAAGGGAGAGCTACAAACGTGCGAAGTATCGCAACAGAGATACTTTGTTTGAACCCAAAGAGTCATCAGAACAGACTAATGATGGTATTGTCATGGTCTCTGACTATAATGGTATGAGTATAAAACTGAAAAACCTTATTACCAAGAATTGGTCGATCCTTAACAGGAAAGGACAGACAACTTTACCCAAACCAACTTTTGCATATAGGAGGAATAAAACAATTCGCAACTGTTTGGTGCAAACATATAGAGAACCTAAAAAAAGTTATCAATTGAGTGTCGATCATGGTGCACCAATTCATGGAAACTTGCCGTGTGGAACATGCTCCCACTGTAAATCAATTATAAAATCTGATAAGGTTGAGCTGAATGGTATAACTCATTGGATGAACGACCATGTTAACTGCAGGACATCCAATGTTGTATACCTTCTCATGTGCCCATGTCGGAAGTGCTACATTGGGGAGACAGGTAGAGAAATGCGTTTGCGTCTATCTGAACACAGATCAGCTCTCAAAAACAAAAAGAAGAATGCCCCTCTAGTTGAACACTGGGTAACAATGAACCATAGAGAAGATGACGTAAAGTGGTTCATATTAGAAAAAATTAAAACATCAATGAGGGGTGGAGATACTGAAAAAAGACGCAAACAGAGAGAACAATTCTTTATGTCTAAGTTTAGGTCATATACTGAAGGCCTTAACAGTAGAGAAGAATGGGAGAGAATAGTGAGGTAGCACGCAACTATCTTCACGAATTGGGAATATATGGACATTATCTGTTAAAAGAACTACGTGTACTGTTTATATATATTAAATGTATACCATGGCAGAAACACGATTGCCTTTTCAGTGGAAAATAAAAAGATGTTTCTCCCTAATGAATGTAATTATGCACTACTGAATAGAAACATTGTGTTGGCGGTGAATATTACAGTATTCCATTTTGTTAACCTTCATGCAAAGTCTGTGAAAAATAATGGAAGCATGTTTAAATAATGGTAGCTGATTTTCAATAGAGTGTATTTAGATTGTTTGTAATGGGGACGTATGTCTTCACTCAGCCAGGACATCTGCTTTATAAAAATTTATAATGGGGCACTTCAATTTGGCACTGCAACATAACACTGTTGGAAGGAATGGGATATCGGTCTATTGCTTGCATTCAAGAAATATCCTCGTGCACTGAATGAATACATGCAGCCCCAAGAATAATAAATTGTAAACGCTAATATAAATAATTTGCGCAACCTGAAGTATGCATTTCTAATTATGCATAGGAAAATGTTTATGCTGAAAGGCGATGTTAAGTCAAATGTTGTTAAAACACGGGCATTCAAAAAACTACCAAAATGGCCGATAATATCACGCCAAATACTATAATGAGAATAATCCATGTCACATTAAATGTTGTTCGCTATTTATAAAAAAGTGAACAAACAATAGCGTCTCTTTAAATGTCGAGATCTAAGTTATAAAAACCGAGACTGGCTATAAACAATCGGGACAGGGCAATACGGGCCATTGAACCAGAAGTCCGTCATTGAATGTGGACGCTTTTCCTGCCATTATAAAACTACCAACATGGCGGCAAAACAGGATCCCTTATGAATTAAGGAAACCCAGGTGTTTCAAATAATTGCGCAAAACTCGGGTTAGCATGTGTATATAAGATCGAAGATACACACGGGACCTTAACCGATACGGGAAAGCCAGAGAGACCGGACGGCCGCATTGTGAGTTTAAGGTAAGGGGGACCTTGGATTGAGATAGGTAGAACTGTACTTTGCTCCATTTTTGGAAGACAGGGGGCTACGTTAAAGCAAGTTTTTAGTTACGGGTACTAGTTTAAAGCCAAATACGTAGCTTAAAAGAGAAAAGAGTCCCTTACACGTAGGGTGGCCGCTTCCTCAAACTTCGCTCTAACTATAAAATATCGAGCGAAATATATAAAAAAACTTTTTGTAGAAATTACGAAAAAAGATGCAAACCTTGGATGCAAGCTGTTTTAAAAGTGCATATAATCGAACTTCGCTCCAACTACAAAATATTGAGCGAAGTATATATATTTTTTGTTAGCACAGGAATAAAATGCAAATCCTGGTTACAACCCGTTTTAAAAGTACATATAAGAGAACGGGATGGACTAAACAATATATATGTTATTTGTCTAGGCGGAGGTGATCGCCTCAAATTTGAGAAAAAGAGGTGCTGTCTGCGCACAGATTGATCCACGAAGCGCTCAGACCCACGCCGCATGAGAATCAATAAACAAAGAAAATCCTGCTAGATACTGGATTGAGTAAGGCCAATGTGCCAAACGGCTTCCTGATGAAATAAAAATAGGTGGGTAGTTTAATCCTCACATCAGGTAGATGGGACAAGCATGTGCAGTTCCTACAATTACGCATGAATTTCTAAAAATATGTCTCTTTTATGTATAGATTCCCTGATGCAATAACAGGGAGAAGGAGTAACTAAAACCTATTACAACTCCTGGATTTGATGTGGCAATGCATAAATGGACCACACTTTAATGTAAGAAATTTAAGGGCTTTCCCAACAGTTAAAAGTAAAAATCCCCCCGATAGTCTAATAACTAACAATTGTTATGTATCTGTATTCGTAACTGCACCAGACAAAAACAAGAACTTATGGCCATTTCCCTTGGACCCTGAAGCGCCTCTGCCCAGTCATCATCCTCCAGTAGGACTAAATTCACTTCCCATGCCTCTCGCAATGGACCCAAGGGGTCCAGTGAGTTATTGAGAAGCTTTCTATATGTTAGAGAGACTGCCTTTGATAACATGAGATCCAGCAAGAGCCTGTCCTCTAGTGGCGTGCACTTTGGCAAACTACCTCCCATCTGGATATGTCTCTTAAGTATGTGACCCAATTCTAGGTAGTGGAACCGCTCAGTATCCACCATACTATATTCTGTCTGCAAGTCTTTGAATGTAATTATGACCTGGTTCCGCCATATGCCCCCGAGTTAGTCTATTCCCATCAGCCCCCACTTATGGAATCCTCCCAAATTGCCCAATTCCTTTAACAAGTCCCAGAGGTTTTTTTTTTTCGTCCCTGTGTAACAAGCCGCACTCTTGCTCTGCATCCTTTATCTCGCCCAAATAACTCTTCTATGCTTGACTGGCACACAGTTTTTCCACCTGAGTCATGGCCGATCCGACACAACAGTAACAGAGCACTGACTGTTCTGGGCTTGTGAAACAGCCAGTAACCATTGGTGTCAAGTTGCATGGTGATTGAGTTACATGTTATGCACCATCTGTCTCACTGTAAGTATGACACGGGCCTGTTGTTGAATGGAGGAAACTATCTGCAGAGTGTTTGACCCTTATAATTATCTGTTTGGTGGCATTTGATGGATTTGGAGGAATTATTATTTATTTTCATGCAATGCTAAGGCATTTGTAAAACACAGTGTCACCTTTAAGGCAGTCCTCATGCTAAAAGGAGTAACTGGACAATAATAGAGTAAAAAAAGGATTTAATAAAGCCAGGCAAAAAAGAGTCTTTAATGCCTTGGGGAAGGCCAAATGATTGTCTATCAAGTGAAGGTAGAGAGGGAGATAATTCTGGCCCTTTGCAACCAAAAAAAGAGGAAAGTGATCAGTGGCTCGGCATTGCCAGGAGATGATTGAAAAATGATCTGAGTGGGAGGGGTTGGTGTAATGGACCAACTTCTGTTGAAGAAAACAACTATGACCTGAATTCGGAAAGCACAAGGGAAGAGGACTCTAAAGTGGAAAGGTGAGGTAAAGATCAACCAATCAATCAGGGGTCTGTAAAGTTTGGCTACTCACCAGTGAGGGTCTGAAGGCTCTGGGGGGAGGGGAGCTGCTAGTCAGACTGGGTGGATGATCATTTGAAGAGCCAAGTCTTGCGGTCCTTCCTGAATTGGGTCAGTGACACCGATTGCCTGAGGTGCAGGGATGGGGTGTTCCAGGTCTTGGCGGCGAGGTAGGAGAGCGATCTTCCTCTGGTTCTGGTCTTGTGGATCCTGGTGATGGAGGCGAAGATGAGGTGGGAGGATCAGAGTTGTCTGGTGGGTATGTGGAATGTGAGGCGGTGGTTAAGGTATGCTGGTCCTTTGTGGTGTATGTGTTTGTAGGTGTGAGTGAGGAGCTTGAAGGTGACTCTCTTGTTGTCTTGGAGCCAGTGGAGTTGACGGAGGTGTTGCGTGATGTGGCTGTGACGGGGAATGTCGAGGACCAGTCTGGTGGCGGTGTTTTGGACGTTCTGTAGTTTCTTGAATTGTTTCTGGGTGAAGCCAGCGTAGAGCGCGCTGCTGTATTAAAGTCTGCTGATGATGAGTGCGTGCATGAACATCCGTCTGAAATCTGTGGGGATCCATCTGAAAGTATTTTGGAGTAGGCGGAGCATTTGAAAGCAGGCTGAGGAGACTGCGCTGATTTGGTAGTTCATTGTGAATGAAGAGTCCAGTATAATGCCTAGGTTGCATGCATGGTCCGTCGGGTTGGTGGAGCCCCCAGAGTGGCTTCCCACTAGGAGGCATCCCAGGCTGATGGGGTGGGTCTTAGGATGAGGACTTGAACTTGAGGCAGCTGTCTTTCATCCATGTAGCGACAGCCTTCATTCCACTGTGGAAGTTGGTTATTGCGGTTGAGGGTTCGTTGGTGAGGGAGAGGATCAGCTGGGTGTCCTCTGTGTAGGAGACGATGTTGAGTCCGTGGTCTCTGACGATGGCTGAGAGGGGGGCCTTGTAGACGTTGAAGAGGGTGGGGCTCAGGGAGGAGCCCTGGGGGACTCCACAGCTGATCTCCGTGGATTCTGAGCGGAATGGTGGTAGTCTGACTCGCTGGGTTCGGCTGGTGAGGAAAGAGTGGATCTGGTCCAGGGCCTTGTCTCGTACACCGGCGTCATGGAGTCTGGTGATTAGGGTGCGGTGGGAGACAGTGTTGAAGGCAGCCGAGAAGTCTAGTAGACTAGGGCTGCAGTTTCGCCCTGGTCGAGGAAGGAGTGGATGTTGTCTGTGGCGATGATGAGTACAGTCTTTCTGCTGTGGTTGCTTCAGAAGCTGGATTGGGAGGTGTCCAGGGTGTGGTTTGCTTCGATGGACTCTGAGAGCTGGGCGTTCATGGCCTTCTCCATGACCTTGGCTGGGAAGGGGAGGAGGATAGGATATAGTATAGGATATAAGTTTATAAAGCTCTCGAATGCCGTGGCGTCTTGGTACTGGTGTATGTGGAAGTGGTGCTGTCTACCTTACAGTAGCTATGTTGAGGCAAACAGCCAGGTTTTAAGATCTTTCCTAAATGATTGTCGGTTTGGCTGAAATCTCATGGCTGTTGGTAATTTATTCCACAACTTCGCTGCACAGTTTGAGAAAGTTCTTCCACCCCATCTTACTCGCATAATCCTGTTTATCTGGAGAAGGCCCAACTTACTGGATCTCAGGGCACGGACGGGGGTATAGGGCATGAGCATTTTTTGGATGTCTTTGACTCCACCCCCGTAGAATGCTTCATGAACCAGGCATAACAACTTGAATTCCACACGTTGCTGTACAGGAAGCCAGTGTAGTGCTCTAATTCCAGCAGAGGTTGATTGGCCTCTAGGTATATTTAACAGCAGCCTTGCAGCAGCATTCTCCAATGACTGCAGCCTACTCATCTGGGTTTTGTTGATTCCCAACAGAAGAGCATTGCAATAATCAATCTTGGATAGCAGAAGAACCACCACCACTGTCTTTTGTAATTCCTGCGCAATGAAAGGAAAAATCTTTCTCAGAGTTTTTATTAGGAAGAAGCAGGAAGAGGTAAGACTATTTACCGGAGCAGCGAAGTTTAGCTGGCTGTCAAAGATGACTCAGAGGTTTCTCACCTTGGGAACAGGGCTAGGTCATTCTCCAGCTCTCACTGGCCACCAGGAGTCGTTCCACAGGGATCACCCCTGACCAAACTCAATGACCTCTGTCTTATCTGTGTTGATTTTCAGGAAACTATGGTTCATCCGGGTCATGATCTCAGTAAGGCACGCATGAAAGCTGACAGCTGTGTCTTCAGGCTGTTTAGCTATCGAGATTATAAGTTGAGAATCATCCACGTAGGACACTAGGGTGAAACCATGCTCCCTGATAAGTCTGGCCAGGGGAATGACATAGATGTTAAACATCGTCGGTGACCAGGCTGGTCACTGTGGAACCCCACAAGGAAGATGGAACCTGTCTGACTGCATGCTCCCTCTCCTCTAGAAAAGATGAGCAGAGGGACAGAGCTGAGCCCTCGATGCCTACCTCCTGCAGCCACTGCACTAACACCGTGTTAGCCACGGTGTCGAAAGCTGCCAACAAGTCTAATAGTACGAGGATTGCTTTGCCCCCTCTGTCCACTATTCCTCGTATCTCCTCAGCTGCTACAATCATAGCAGATTCTGTGGAGTGGTATGATCGAAAAGCATGCTGAGTCGAGTCCAGCAGATTGTTAGTGTCCAGGTAATCAGTCAATACTTTATTCACCGACTTTTCCAAGATTTTGGCTACTATAGACAGACCAGCTATTGGGCAATAATTCTTGGGCTCCGAGGGGTCTAAGGTGGTTTTTTCAAGATTGGCCTGATCGTGGCTTTCTTCCAACAGACTGGGTAGCTGCCTGACTCCAACACTTGATTGATTAAGGGAGTCAGTTCATCCCCAATTCTCTTTGCGACCAGATGCATGATCGTGGGGGGACAGGGGTCTTTGGGTGAGCCCAATTTTAGAGAGATGAGAAGATTACATACCTCCTCGTTTGTGATTGCTGGGAAGCTTACTAACCTGGAGTGTATTATGCCCACCTCAACCAGTGATTGATCTGGCTTGTCTTGGCCCATTCGGGTATTCACGAGGTCATCATAAATTATTCGGACCTTGTTCTGGAAGTATATAGCCAGTTTGTTGCACATACCTTGATCTGGTTGGAACGTATTAGCCTGCTGAGATTTAGAGAGCAGGGTAACCATTTTAAAAAGTTCCTTGGTAGAATTACATGCTTCCTCGATCTTGGTAGTATAGAACAGTCTTTTGGCGGCAATAATTGCGTCCTTATACTGTTGGAGAGCTAGATTATAGATTGTTTTCTTGTCTTTACTATAATCTTGTCTCCAAAGACGCTCCGCTCTCCTACAGTTTACTTTTAAGCCTTTCAGCTCAGAGCTATACCAGGACGACAAAGGCTTTAGTCTCTTGATTGTCACCAATTTTTCAGGTCCCACACTATCAGCTGGAGTCAACAGCCATTCATTAAACACCAGTGCCGCCCTATTATTGTGCTTAGCCAGCGGGAGGGGGAGTTGGCTGAGGGCCATTTCTGTAGTAGGGGATCTCTGTGTATAGTCATAATCTAGTGAATAGTCCCGCCCATGTGCGTGGACCCCGGAGCAATCAAAAATAATCTCTTACAGTGTCAAAAAATGCAGGAATGCATAGACACTTAAGAGAGAATTTAAAGACAGATAATGCAGCCAAAAAGGCTACACTGTCCAGTACTTCAACTAGAATTTCCACCATAAAATCCACAAAACAGCAAAGCCTGTACAGATTTCCCTTGCTTAACAGCAAAATCCCTCACGAATGATAGAGAGAAGAACCTAGACAGACAAGCCCCATAGGCTGCCATTATGTGGCTTAAACAGGATACTGTGCCTTTAAGGAACCTTCCAGAACCTTCTCCCAGTATCCCAGAATGCATAGCAGGTCCAACTTAGTTTCAGTTCTTTTTTCCGGCTCCTGCAAGCAGGACCCTGGAGCATTGAGCTCTCCCTTTTCAAATCTGGTCGGGGTCGACGTCGAGACGTAGACACCGTTCGACGTCGAAGGGTGAGAAACGGTCGACGCTGAAGGGCCGCTCGACGTCTAAGGATCCACGGTCGTCGTCTGGGCACCGATCTTCGGCGTCTGGAGGTCGTAAGGACAGGCCCAGGACTGTGGGGGGCTCCCCACAGTCCGAACAGGATGATGGCTCGCCGGGAACGGCGTATTCCGAGGTATATACCCCGAAGAAGCCTTCTGAGCCTCCTTCGCTGCCTCCTTTACCGAAGGGTCCGCCTCCGAAGGCTCCGACCCCCCCCTCCGTTGCCGGCTCCGCAGGCCCCGCGTCCGGTTACTCCCCCACCCCCGGTTCCGCCGAGGGCGGTATCGATGCCAAAGTATCCGACGCCACCGAAGAAGACTCCTAGGAAGCCTAGGGCGTCTGACCCGGGGAGGCCAACGGAACGTCCGAGACCCAAGAGATCGAGGTCTCGCTCGGGGAGAAGGGACAGATCTAGGAGTGGACGTGGATCTTCATCGAGATCCAGGCATCACCATAGGAGGCATAGGTCCAGGTCACGTTCTGCATCTGGGACCCGTTCTTACTCGCCCACACTGTCTGATTCACCGGAGACTAGGGTGTCCCCTATAGACGATATCGGCACATTCCAGGAGGTTCTCCTGCGTGGAGCGGCGAAGTTGGGGATCAAGGTTGAAGCGCCTACACCTTCGACTTCTGTGATGTTTGAGACATTACATAAAAAACACATGTCTCGCCCCCTGCTGCCTCTGGTGCCGGGGCTCCTCGAGCCGGCTGAACAGCTCTTCCTGACACCGGCAGTGGTGAAGTCTGCGCCTTCCAGGCTCCTCAAAAAGTACAGAGCTCCGGACTCGGACCCAGCCTTCTTGAGAAAGGACCCGGTACCGGATTCGGTGATTGTGACGGCGGCCCGGAAGCTTCATGCCATCTCCCCTGCGTCCACGGTGCCTCCGGACAAAGAGAGCCGCTGGATCGACTCTGCTGGTCGGAAAGCGTGTGGTACGTCCTCCTCTTTGATGAAGGCCGCCAGTGACTCGGCGTTGTTGGGGCGTTACGACCGTGCACTGTGGGACTCAATGGAGCAGTTTGCGGACCTTGTTCCTCGTGACCGCAGAGAGGACTTCATGGAGATCGTCCAGGAGGGGATGCTGGTCTCTAACCAGGCCATCAGCGCCGCGGCGGATATCTCCTTGCTGTCAGCGCACGGATACTGCCACGGGATTAACCAGAGACGCCATGCTTGGCTCAGGTTGACGTCGCTTAAACAGGAAGCGCAACAACGTGTGGCGAATCTCCCGTTTTCCAGAGATACCCTCTTCGGAAAACACGCAGATGACGAGATGGCCAGGATGAAGGCCGAGGCGGAGACCCTTACGGCAGTGGGCTTGGAGAAGCCCAAGGAAAAGAAGCCCTACCGCCAGTTCCAGCGACGGTTCGGGTCGCAGGGTCGTGGAAGGGGACAGTCTGCTGGACAACATCAGCAGCAGCAACAGCAGCAACAGTACAGAAGACCCTTCCAGAAGCGTCAGAGGGGTAGAGGTGGACAGCAATCCTCTACCGCGTCCAAGGGCCCGGCCGGGTCTCGACCCTGAGCAGTTACTTCCCCCTCGTCCGTTACCCGCTCCGGTGGGGGGAAGCGTTCAATTTTTTCTGGCAGAGTGGAGAAAAATTACTCAGGACAAGTGGGTGCTGAATATTGTTTGCAATGGATACAGTCTTCGGTTCATCAGCCCTCCTCCATCGATCCCCCCGGTCAGCTCACGGTACCAACTGCGAGAGCTCCAGGCGGAGGCAGACATTCTGCTGAGGAAAAGGGCGATAGAGGACGTACCTCTGTCTCAAAGAGGAAGAGGTCTTTACTCTCGGTTCTTTCTCGTCCGCAAGAAGGACAAGAACGAGTTCAGGCCCATTCTGGACTTGCGACAGGCAAACAAGTGGATTCGCAGAGAAAAGTTTCGCATGCTGTCGTTGCATCAGATCTATCCTCAGCTGCAACGAGGAGACTGGATGTGTGCCATAGATCTACAGGATGCGTACTTCCATGTGCCAATTGCATGCAAACACAGAAAGTTTATGCGCTTTCAGGTCGGCACCCATCACTATCAGTACACGGTGCTTCCCTTCGGGCTGAATTCTGCGCCCAGGACGTTCTCGAAATGCATGGCAGTGGTAGCGGCACACCTGAGGAAGAACAAGGTGTTTGTCTACCCGTACCTGGACGATTGGTTGATCAAGGCCTCCTCCTTCTCGGAAGCTCAAGCGCACTTCCAGAAGACGTGCGTTCTCTTGAACAAGCTGGGGTTGCACATCAACATGTCCAAGTCTGTCCCGACTCCGGTCCAGTGTATCCAGTACTTGGGAGCCTCCATCAATACGCTGTCAGCAAGCGTGTCTCCTTCGGAAGAGCGACGTTTATCACTCCTTCGGAAGGCTCAGGCTCTCATGTCCTCTCCATCCACGACAGTGAGGACGGTGTCTTCTCTGCTGGGATCGATGGCCTCGTGTATCTTCCTGACGCCACATGCGCGGCTGCACATGAGACCGCTGCAGGAGTGCTTGGAGGATCAGTGGGACCAGAGGAGAGGATCTTGGGACGACAAGATACGACTGTCTCTACATGCTCTTCAGTCTCTGAAGTGGTGGTGCTCGAAGGAGAATCTTCTCAGAGGTGTTCCCTTCCACAAGGACATTCCCACACAGACCATCGTGACGGATGCGTCTCTCCAAGGCTGGGGAGCGCACTCCGGAGACCTACAAATTCAAGGGACGTGGTCTCAGATGGAGTCCACGTACCACATCAATTTCCTGGAACTCAGAGCTGTTCACTTGGCACTGAAGGCTTTTCATCCGTCCTTTCAGACCAACTCTCTGCTTGTTCAGACGGACAATACGACAACGATGTATTACCTCAACAAGCAGGGGGGCTCGAGATCACGCACTCTGTCGCAGGAGGCGCAGGCGATCTGGCACTGGCTTCTGGCTCGAGGACTGTCGATAACGGCTACCCATCTGCCAGGTGTGCAGAATGTTCAGGCAGACGAACTGAGCAGACTCATTCAGGAAAACCACGAATGGGTCATAAACGACGAAGTTCTAGGAGAAGTCTTCGCAAGGTGGGGAACTCCAGACGTCGATCTGTTCGCCACCGCCGAAAACGGCAAATGCCGAGGCTTCGCCTCCAGGTACTACCAGCCGGGGACGCTGGGGAACGCGTTATGGATCAACTGGTCGAACAGCTTTCTGTACGATTTTCCACCAATTCCCCTGATTCCGGCGGTTCTCATCAAGCTGTCCCAATCCAGGGCGAGAATGATTCTGATTGCCCCGGAATGGCCCAGGCAGTGGTGGTTCACGGACCTGCTTCACCGATCTCTCCTTCCTCACATGAAGCTGCCGTGCAGGCCGGACCTTCTCACGAAGTTCGGGGGGCGGATGGTGCACCCCAACCTCTCGTCTTTGAGTTTGGCGGCATGGCTCCTGAAATAGTGCAATATGGCCATCTGAATCTCCCAGAGGATTGTATGGACATACTGAAGGAGGCTAAGCGACCTTCCACTAGGACTTCTTATGCTTACAAGTGGAAGAGGTTTTGCATCTGGTGCAAGTCTAAGAACTATGACCCTACGACATGCAAGGAAGATGTCATCCTTCCATATCTGCTACATCTGGCGCAGTCGGGCCTTAATGTCCATTCCATTAAGGTTCATCTGGCTGCTTTGACTGCCTACAGGAAAGGCCCTTCACAGACTTCCTTTTTCCAGATCCCTGTGATCAAAGATTTTTTGGAAGGCTTGAAGAAAGTGTTCCCTCCTGTCAGGCTTCCTTCGCCTTCATGGGACCTGAATGTGGTGCTGTTGAGATTGATGAAGGAGCCTTTTGAACCCATTCATAAGGCTTCGTTGCAGCACCTGTCCTGGAAGGCGGCGTTCCTCGTGGCCATTACATCGGCCCGCAGGGTGAGTGAGATTCAGGCATTGTGTTGCCACGAACCTTATACTGTATTTCATAATGCTAAGGTTGTTATGCGTACTCACCCTAAGTTTCTTCCCAAGGTTGTTTCTGATTTTCATATCAACCAGACTATCACTTTGCCTACGTTCTTTCAGAATCCTTCATCTCCAGCGGAAAGGTCTTTACATTCCCTGGATGTGAGGAGGGTGCTGAAGTTTTATCTTGATAAGACTAAAGATATTCGTAGGTCAGACCAATTGTTCATCAATTATGGCTCAGTCAGGACAGATCTTGCTACCTCTAAACAGTCCATCTCGAGGTGGATTGTGTCCTGCATACAGTTGTGTTACTACAAAGCTAATAAGACCTTAGGGGGCAAACCTAAGGCTCATTCCACCAGGGGCAAAGCTGCTACGACAGCTATGCTTCGTAATGTTCCCATTGCAGAGATCTGCAAGGCGGCCACTTGGAAGTCGGTCCATACCTTTGCTAAGCATTACTGCCTGGACACTGACGCCAGGGCAGACGCTCAGGTTGGACAGGCTTCGCTGCGGAATCTGTTCGCACAATAGTGGCGTAATTTTGTATTCTCCACCGCCGCTTGGTGTGGGGATGGGCTTGCCATTCTATTCACTAGATTATGACTATACACAGAGATCCCCTACTACAGAAGGAGTAGTTTCTGTCCTGTAACTCCAGTTCTGTAGTAGGGGTATCTCTGTTATAGTCATAAGCGCCCTCCCGCCTCCCCGGTGGAGAGTTATTCATGTACGTAATGCTACAGGTCTGGCGTTTTTTACGCCTTCAAAAAGAACTGAAACTAAGTTGGACCTGCTATGCATTCTGGGATACTGGGAGAAGGTTCTGGAAGGTTCCTTAAAGGCACAGTATCCTGTTTAAGCCACATAATGGCAGCCTATGGGGCTTGTCTGTCCAGGTTCTTCTCTCTATCATTCCTGAGGGATTTTGCTGTTAAGCAAGGGAAATCTGTACAGGCTTTGCTGTTTTGTGGATTTTATGGTGGAATTTCTAGTTGAAGTACTGGACAGTGTAGCCTTTTTGGCTGCATTATCTGTCTTTAAATTCTCTCTTAAGTGTCTATGCATTTCTGCATTTTTTGACACTGTAAGAGATTATTTTTGATTGCTCCGGGGTCCACGCACATGGGCGGGACTATTCACTAGATTATGACTATAACAGAGATACCCCTACTACAGAACTGGAGTTACAGGACAGAAACTACTCCTTCTAGATCGTCGGCTTGGACTTTATTCCAGTGTCTGGTCTTTACCTTCACCGCTTTCGTTTGAGTTTGGTAAATCGGCAGAGTGACCCTGATATTAAAGTAGACAGCTTTATGGTCTGACTAAGGGAGGGCTGTCACTCTGGTCAGATAAATATCTGTATTATTAGAAGAAATACCATCTGAAGTGTGGCCTGCCTGCTGGGTGGGTTCCTTAACTAGCTGGCTAAAGCCAAAAGCTGCCAGATTGTCTAGTAGTCTACCTGTATCAGAATTGTTGATTAAAATTCCAGGTGATAGTTAAAATCACAGAGAATTATAAAAGGATGGGAGTCTAAATAAGATTCTAGGTGTGTCATTAGTGCCTGCGAAAAAGCAGCCCTAGGACCAGGTGGGCGATAAATCAGAAGTCCCCGAAAGTTAAAAAGGTTATTTAATTTTATGGCGAAGTACAGCACTTCCGCCGGTAAGTCCGAGATGGCTTCTACTCGCATTTTTAGATGGTCCCGGTAGATAATCGCTATGCCCCCTCCTCTACCTTCTTCCCTATCCTGTGAGGTAACTGTATAGCCCTGTGGTAGTGCTATGTACCAATCTGAACCGGAGGCATTATCTGTCCAGGTCTCCGTCAGGAAGATTATATCGGGTGTAGTGTTTTGGATCAAATCTTCGATCTGATATTTGTGTCTCCCAACGGACCGCACATTCAACAGAATGCATTGTAAATGCTGTTCCTGAGCTAGCTTAGGGACTCTATGTAGGTCTTGCCCTGGGGAGTTATTAAATGTATCTCCCACATCCCTGTCCTTCGGAGTTTCAGGCATCCCAGCATTCAGAAGTCTCCCCCTCCTCCCAGCTTGGCCAAGGTTATTAGCCGTACCTTGACTCGGCCGGTAGGAGCATTTTCGGCAGGCAAGCTCACCTAAGTTCTTGTCTTGCGGAACCATATCATGCAATCTGCATGAGCCTGAATCTAGGCCCACCAACTGCTGTCTGCTGTACGTTTCTGTATTTAAACAACCAGGGGTTCTGGCGCTGGTCGCGATCTGGGCACCGACGGGCGCAGGCGGACTTGCCTTAGGCGCGCACGCTGTGCGGATGCGCCAGTGTGCCTTAAATGGTGTTTGAAGCGCAACAACTAGCGCATCAACCCTGGTGCAGTGCGGACCTGCCTAACATCTGGGTACCGCCAGGGCCGAGCGGGAGGTGTGGCAGATATAAACGCGGAGTAGGAGCAGCAGGTAAACTTTCAAACAGTTTATCTCAATTATTTAAAATCATCATAATGTTAAAAACATGTAAAAAACAGCAAGTGTGCAAAAGCGCAGAGATATCTAGCATCAAAGAACGAGTGGTAAAGAGAAAGCCCAGCCGTCACAAGCACCTATCAGTCTGACGTTTTTTAGGTCAATTGGGTCTGAGGATGGCTTCTTCAGCAGGGTGTTGATCTCAGCATGTTTCTAGTCATCGGGGAAGGTGGCACGTTCGATGGAGCAGTTGATAGTGCGGCAGAGCTGGGGGGCGATGGTGGCAGCTGCTTTGGGGAAGATGTGATGGGAACATGGGTCTGTCGGGGCTCTCAGTGGATGCTGTTCATGGTCTTGAGCGTGTCCTCTGTAGTGAGCTGTGCCCAGCAGAGCCCAATCTGTTGAGGGGTGGCTTGGTTGTGTGCAATGGTGGCGAGAGTGGTGGCCAGGTCTAGGGTGTTGAAGCTGTTGTAGAACTTCCTGATCTGGTGGTGGAAGAAGGTGCCGCGATTGTTACAAATGTCTTGGGAGGGGGAACGTCTGTGGTCTCGCTGTTGGGCCTGGCGAATTCATTGATGATCGCAAAGTGGTCTTTCCTGTTGTGTGCATTGGCGTGGATTCTGTCTTGGATGGGCACTTGCGTGGTGATTTTCAGGAGTAGGTAGTGTGCGTTGACTGCGGATTTGAAGTTTACGTGAGTTTACGGCGTTTTGTTGCTCCTACATATCTTCCCGAGGCATCTGCAGATCCAAATATATAGTTATGAGCATTTGCAGGCCATGAGTTGGAGAAATAGGAAAATTGGTCCTTGTCCACTATAAAGAGCTCAATTTTATTGGCGTTAATTGTGAAGGAGTTGTGATGCATCCATCAATGTGACCACCTCAAGAACCAGGAGGTGAAAGTATGTGTACTGTGGCCGACGTCAATCTTTGCTCTCAGGTGCAGGAAATAGGCTTCCCTTAGCTTTGCCTAATGCAGCTGAGCTATCCTCCTCGTTTATATCTGATTTAATAGAAAAACTATTTTGTGGAATACAATTATTGAGAAACCATTTCACTTAAACTTTTTAATGGAAATTTTAGAATTAATGGCATTTACCATTTCATAGAAACCAATTCATAGAATGTATGTTTGTGTGAAATTGGCTGTTGCATGCTTATTTTTTAAGGTGTAAATACAGTGGTTGGAGGTGTTACTTTCAGAAACAAGTTTGTCAGAGGTATTTACTTCAGTGTTTTACTTCAGGGGACATTTTTTCAGCTTTATATTTTATACATTGACACCATCTCTCATAAGATTCTTCTCCAGCGCTTGGAAGAGGCTGGCATCATAGGGACTGCCCTCCAGTGGTTCCGCTCTTTTCTCGCCGATCGATCCTTTTGCGTGGCTATTCCGCCCCACCAGTCCAAATATCATCCTCTGGACCATGGGGTTCCCCAGGGATCCTCGCTGAGCCCCACGTTGTTCAACCTCTACATGAGGCCGCTGGCTGAGGTCGTCAAGCAGTGGGACATGACTATGGTCTCATATGCTGACGACACTCAGCTGGCGATCACGCTCAGCGGGGACTCTGACTTGGATGCCCCTAGGTTCCAGAATGGACTGAGGGCGCTTGCCAGCTGGATGAATTCCATCTGTCTTCAGCTGAACGCAACAAAAACGGAGATAATGATCATCGGCAAGCAGTCGGAACTATGGGGCGACACATGGTGGCCTTCGGAACTTGGGATCACCCCAACTCTGGCAACGGAGATAAAAAATCTCGGGGTGTGGTTAGATCCTGCCCTTAGTTTTGTCTCCCACACTAAGAGAACTGCCGCATACTGCTTTGGCATTTTGCGAGGTTTAATACCAGCCTTGAAATTCTTCGACGCCTCGACCAGGCATCTTGTGTTGCAGGCGACGGTGGTCTCTCGGCTCGACTACGCTAGTTCCCTCTTGGTAGGGGTGAATCAGGCCGAAATTGCACGTTTGCAACGTGTTCAGAACGCGGCAGCCAGAGCAGTAGTGGGTCTGCCCAGGTTCTGTTCCGCTGCCAACAACTCTACCCAACTCTAAACCCTAAAAACCCATTTTACATCTAAATTAGAGCCAATCCTTAAACCCCCTTGTTATCCTAAATGCCACCCAGTCCTGAATCCTTAAAACTGATTTCTGCCCTAACCTCTACCAATCACTGAACCTTAAAAACCCTCATCACCCCAACTCTCCACTTATTCCTGAATCATAAAAACAGTTCACACCCTTAAACTCCACTCATCCGTGAACCATAAAAATCTATCACAAACCCTAAACCCCACCCATTGCTGATACCTAAAAAAAAGCCTCACCATCCCTAAACTCCACCCATCCCTGAACCCGAAAAAGCCCTGACCGTGACTAAACAATACCCATCCCTGAACCAATAGACCCCTCGCTTGTCTTAAACTCCATCCAAGTTAAATGTAATTTGGGATTTTTCTTTAAAATTGCTTTCCTTTAAGTTATGATTTATTCTTATTTCCTTAAAATTGTCTTTCATTAAAATTGGGTTTCCATGAATCGTTTTCCTCCAATGTGGTTTCTCCGTTTTCTTTTTTTCATTAATTCTTATAGATTAGTCCCACCAGCCTGCTGACTTCAATATTCATTTTTGCTCTCTACTGTCTGAAAAACGTCCAATCTATTTCCATGGCACTTGGCATGAAGACAGAATTTCATTCTGAACAGATCTTTTTACTGTTTGGTGTAAATCAGTTTAGTATACTTTGGGGAAATGTACTGTTATAAAGAAGTGTACTATGCTTTTTAGATGTATTGACTGTGAAGTTTTCATTCCACAAATCGTTGTGGAAAAGTGGTTCCATTAATAAGAAGGAAATGCGAACATGAGAGGAGTGTCATTCTTCTTCCTATTTACGTCGAGCTTCGGCAGCGCACGAGCTGCTCTGCGAGGCATTCAGTATGTACACCGTTGCTTGAAGCCCCTCCTCTTTTTTCATTCGTCCTCGTTCGTGCCTTTCATAAGTGCATGCATCTGTTTTGTCAGCATGTCTAATTACTCCTGCCTTTTGTTGTTTTAGATCCTCCCCGCAGATTGTCCCGGATACATGTGGGTTCCGCTTTCTTTAATTAATGTGTTTTCGTGCATGTTAAAGGAGGCATCACTTTCCTTTAGGAGAGGCAATGGTCAACGGCGGAATCCAGTGGTCAAACCTCTTGGCTGTGTTCCCTTCGTAAAGTTTTTTGCCAAATTATATTACAAGTGGTGTGCACTGACTGCTCCTGCACCTGCCGTTGAGAGGTGCAATCTGCCAAGCAGATTAACAGAAATCAAGAAAAGAATGGAGCGGTGCACTACCCTAGTTCTCTGTTCCAAGTAACAACAAGTGGTCAAGATTGTTTAGTTGAAAAAATATATATCCTTTATTACATTTTCAAAATGGTGCAAAGAGTCTCAGCCAGCGCGTTTCGTTCATCAGGGTGAACTTCGTCAGGGCGTTTGAGATGTGAGAAGTCCAAGGTAGCTTGAAACAATGAGTCATTGGTTTATGTGTAAAGATCCATCCGTATCCAGAGGCGACACGAGGAAGGAGCCAGGATTTCACAAGGCTCCTGTTCAACACGGGGGCCTTTATCAAGGAGGCCCTCCTTCACTATTGAACTCACCGTTTTATCACTGCCACTTCGGCGATAGTTTTCTCGTCTACACATAGACCACCGACTCACCCTGATGAACAAAACACGTTGGCTGAGACTCTTTGTACCATTTTGAAAATTGAATAAAGGATATATATTTTTTTTCACCTAAACAATCTTGACCACTTGTTGTTACTTGGAACAGAGGAATAAGGTAGTGCACCGCTCCATTCTTTTCTTGATTTCTGTTAATCTGCTTGGCAGATTGCACCTCTCAATGGCAGGTGCAGGAGCAGTATGTGTGTCACAGCACTCCAGTGTGCCATAAAAAGTGGCCAGGGGTGCTGCACCCATCACACTATTTGGGAAACAGCAGATACGCTTCATCACGTAAACAAGCCAAATCTGCAGTAAGACACTCCATGTCAGGCCACCTCGCTTCATGCTTCATGCCTCATCAGATTTTTATTTTTTATTTATTAGTTGATTTCTTTTTAAAGTGCCAACCCTCTCACCCCTCCCACAACACTTCTTGCCCGCCGCCACCATCCCTCAGAGATCACTTCTTTGTTTGGGGTTTAATTAAAATGAACGCTTCTCTGTGGTCAACAAGCACGATTTGCAGTGGGTGGGGCTTTAGGCTGAGGTTACTACACATAACGCGACAACGGCGTTGTCTTCTGGACGTTCCTGATGCACAGCTGATCGCTGTTGGTGCCGGGTAGGTCAGTGTCGCAAAAATTAAACCTCAACAGAAAGCACTTACAGAAATAAAGAATCAAGGTGCCCAAGTTGAAGCTCCACTTCTGCAACATATTATTCAGCATAACTTCATGCGCGTGGTCAAGGCTAAGCAAGTGTGTTTTCTCTGCATTTCCACAGTGAAAAGTTAGCTGTAATCCTTGATGGAGTTGTATGCATCCCTGCTTTTCTCTAGCGCGAAACCACATGTAGCGTATCTGATGAGGAGGCTCTTTCTGGTCATCTGTTACATTGAGCTGGGCGGCTAGGAGGAGGAATGGGCAGGAACATGTTCTGTTGTTCTTTTCTTTTTGTTTTTTTTATACTATGATCACTGCAAGCAGGTGCCCGAGTTAACGCTCCACTTTTGTAACGTATTAATCAGCCTAACTATGTGTGTGTGGTCATGGCTAAGCAAGTGTGTTTTCTAAGCATTTCAACAGCGAAAGTTAGCTGTATCCTTGATGGAGGGATTTGCATCCTTCCTTTTCTCAAGCTCAAAACCTCATGTAGTGTATGTGTGTATGTGATGAGGAGGTTCTTTCTCATCATCTGTTACATTGAGCCGGGTGGCTGGGAGGAGAAGTGAGTGCGGACATGTTCTGTTGGTTTTTTTTTTACACACTAAGATCACTGCCCAGCTTCACACACTCTAAGGGATCACGTGATGCCTAGTAACAGCCTGATCCAGACCAATCGCAAATTGCGATTCCTTAAATGCAATCTAGGAAGCACAGAAAAAGTGCAATTTGGACTTAAGGAATCGCAACTTATCACCAACTACAAAATGCACTTTTTTACGTTGTTCAAAGTGTCATGTGACTCACATACATGCCCTTAGGACATGTATGTGTGCCACATCTGCACCCATGTTCCTTTCTGGGGTGCAACAGGCTGTCCTTTTGACACCCAGGCACCCTTGACATTGCATTCGCAATTTGCGATTCTCTAATTGGGAATCGCAAATTGAGAATGTCTTCCCATTCATTCCTATGGGCCTCTAGGCACATAGGAATGAATGGGTAGGTATTCCTTAATGATTTGCGATTAAGGAATATGTAAGATTCGCTAAATTTATTGCAAATCCTACATACACAGCGTTTTGCGATTCTCAAATAGTGATTCGTAAATTTGAGAATCGCAAATGTGTATTTTCATACATATGGCCCTTTGTCACACATCTTGACTGTTGTGCATCATTTTGTACGATCTTCAGAATTCTGAAAAGACTGTTAACTTGCCAGACTATGTTGTAGCACACCATTATATAACCAGAATTTTTTTTGCAGTGCAGTACTTTAAAAAAATCAGCTCTTTGCATGCTATTTTTTCACTAATAAATATATTCTGCACAGGTCACACATATTTGATGGAGTTTTTCTCCTTGCCTCTCAAGCCTTCCTATAAAAGCAGTCTCCATTTTCAACCTCCACCAACCCCCACCCATTTGAGTGTGTCCTCTTGACCCATAACCTGGCAAAGTTTTAAAGGCTCTCCGACCTGTGCTTTCAGTCCGCTTATAAAAATTAAACTTTTTTACAGTCAGGAATGTTAACTTAAACAGATACATTTGAAAACAAAATTGTCTACTGCCTCAACACCTCTCATCTGGCAATCCAACTGACCCCTGACATCCCTCACACGTCCTATCTCCGCTCTATACTGCCTGCTCACACATACTGAGCACAGTTTCTTTCCCTTGCCTTTTCAAAGTTTTCGTCCCTTAATCCCACGCTCTCCTCCTCTTCTTGGGGTGTTTTCTGCATACACAGGTCCTTCCTCTTTATGCGTCTGTCGCCTGCTCTCCCCTTCTTTCTCTCACGCTCTTTCTGCTCACCTGTCTGGAGTTTATTCACCATTTCCTGCACAAAATACCTATCCCTCTCTCTTCCTTTCTATTTATTTATTTATTTATTTATTTGAAAAGTATTATATAGCGCTGCCTGGACCCGGAGGTATTATAGCATTTTACATAAGAACAAGTTACACAAAGTTATATTAGTTACCATAGCATAAAATAAAAACATATACAAGTTATCTGGAGCATGAGGGAGGGTGGGGTGTGAGGGTTCACGACAGGGGGGTGGGTGAAAAAAGAACAAGGTTATGTAGGGCTGCAAAGGGGAGTCATCTGCAGGATCACAGAGGGAGAAGGCGGGGGAGTATAAAGGAAACACAGTGGAGAGACAAGGAAAAACAATGTCCAATGTCCGGCTGGGTATGTGACGGCTAAGGGGGTGAAACCAAAATCAATCTCCTCTATAGATGCCAAAACAGCCTCATGGGGCATCGGCCATGTTACTCGGGCACTGCGGTCAGTATAACATATAAGGTTCTGCCAGAGTGCATCATCGAAGTTCCATCAGTCACACCAGTCTCAGGTGGTATTGGGGAACGCCACCTGCCTCAACCTACAGCTATCTGGTACTCATCTCTCCCCAGTTGGACGAAGATCACTCGGCGCGAGGAGCACCAGACTACAGCCTCCATTTCAAGGGTATGGCAAAAATTATGCAGGCTAGTCTACCAAGAAACTGGCAATGTAGATTAAAGAGTCCCCCCAGCGTGGAGCAACAGGGAAGTGAAACACCTGATATCAATACCACAACACCACCAGATGGTCATAGCCCTGTTTGCGAGTGCAAAGAACAGAGTCACGGGCGACATCTTGGGGACAGGCACCCCTCCCACAAAGATCGCTGTGGAGGAGAAAGTCATTCCAACTAAGCGCACCTCCTATCTATTCTGTGGAGCACTCTCCTCTATCTATTCAACAGATCACAAAACTCAATTACACAAATCCACTCCACATCGCACAATTCCAAAACAAACCCACATAATTCCACTCCACACTCCGTACACCCACTACACTCTAAACCAAAACACATAGGTAAAAGATATTGTCATTTACAACGCTAATAGCTCTAACTCTCCCAAATGTGAGACCTATTGCATTGCAAATACTTGTTATTTATTTTCAGTAATCTGCCTTGACGCACCAATATTATATAATTTGTTAGTGGTCACATCATGAGCGTGAAGGCTCTCCTTCCTATATTTATACGGTAAAAGCAATTAATTTTTAGGGCACTATTTGGATATTGTCCAGTTTCAATTTCTTGATGTTTGTGTGGCTGTCTCATTCTGTGCCTGTTCAAATCGGAAATACTTAGCGTATCTCATTTGTATTTTCTGGTACTTTGTCACTTACAATAAATTTCCCCTCTTTTTTTGCAGATCTAGAAATTAATTTTGATTCCAGCAGCGACTATGAATACGAAGATGAAGTTAAACTTGTTATCTTTCCAGATCACTTTGAAATCCCCTTACCAAATATAGAAGAATTACCAGCGCTGGTCAGTGAGTCTGATGTTTTTCTGTGCACTGGAAGTTTATTTTTGGCCTATTGTTGTTAGGTGTTCCTTATATTAAATGTACCTTGAGGGTCTCTCAACTCTGCTCCATACCGTTGGTGGGATTCTAGTCATTTATCTCCTCATTGTCTATGCACCTTCTTCACTTCCATAGGAGGAGTTTGTCATTCCTCAAATGGTGATTTCACCAGTGGGTTCTTCTGAGTCTACGTTACATTGCTGTAGGCGTGAATACATTTCTACCAAATGCCAGTGTGCATGATTTTGAACCTGTTTACTATGTATACCCTTGTAATAATAACATTCAGCACTAGGTTCTGTATAATACTGTAGTTTTTGCAAGCCAGTAGGGCTTTCCACCATGAAAGTGATGTTACCCAAACAGGCTTCTTTAGAGGAACAATAATTCTGTATTAATGTCCGAGAATGGTCAAGGGTGTGCTATTTAAATGCTAAATAATAAAAATAATAATAAAATATTAGTGCATCATTTGTTTTATGACCTACATTATTCATATCAGCGTTTGCAGCTGGTATAACCCAATAGGCCTAGTGCCCAACCTCCTCTTTTCTCTGTAAGTTTCATGCCACATGTTTACTTCCTTTTGTATTGAGTTAGACAAATGTTCTAATTTTAATAGGGGCTTTGAGGGAGGGCATAATGGTGTTAACAAATACTTAGCAAACTTTCCAGTGTGGCTGGTTGGAATTAGCTAATGTGTATGAATCAGCCAATGTGTATACCTCAATCAATCAATCAATCAATCAATCAATCAATCAGGGTTGGTAAAGCGCAACTACTCACCCGTGAGGGTCTCAAGGCACCTGTTTTTCTTCCTGTATGTACTTATTACCCATAAGGATCTGAGCACGTTCCTCGTATATTGTCCCCAAACTAAAAGGTGTGTCATGTTTACTGTATGTAGTGTCTTCTATGACTATCTGATTCCGCCTTCTATGTTTTGAACATATAGTATATGTTCGGATATTTGAAATTGCAGATGACACTTATAGACCTACGATGGACACTAAACAACAATTTAAATGCCATTACCTCTAGCAAATAAGTCAGTAATATAGTTACACCGAGAGTGTCTTAGGCCTTTTCAATAGTTTTGATTGGACAAACTTAAAGACATTATACAGCAAATGAACAGCTTGTGACTTGACACGCCCAACCTTGTAAGAAAAGCAGCCAGAAGGTGCATTGATTGGAGTGGTTCTTCAATGCTCTTGTTGTGGAACCTATAGCTAACAATTAGCAATGGTGTAATTTGAAAAAGTAGTGTAATATTTCGTTTGTAAAATACTATCTAAGATTGTTTTTAAAGGAAGGAACGGAGAATACTCTGATAAGCAGGTGATACATAGTTCATCTCTTGGCACCATATAGTACAACTCTGGATCTTTGATCTGTGTAACCAATTATTATTTCAAAATATCAGGGCTCTATTATGTTAGAGTGGCCACCCCATGAAAAACTACAAGACCGATTGAGGAGTCTCGCTGATGTGGGACTTATACTTCAGAGTAGATCTCTTCATCTGTGTAGGGCTGAACCTGAGATGTCAGATTAGACTGCCATGCCTTTTGATCACCTCCTTTTTTCTGAGCACACCTCAACTACATAGTAAAGTGACTGCTAAGTATCATAAAATATACCTGAAAATAGAACTGGAGTCCTAAAAGAATCTGAGTTTCCTATTCCTGCATATTACGCAATGGGCCGAGAAGGGTAGATTGAAATGTAGCCCTAATGAAATGCCGGTGGAGTGGCAGTTCTTTCTAAAAGGAAATTGGCTGTTTGTTAAGTCACGGCGAAGCTCCCACTTAATATTGCTGCTAATTCATCCCTAAACCTATGATGTCCATAACTCATGAACCAGTGATTTCAGATGGAACCTTCATTGGGTCCATGATGCCGACAGCCGACTAGTTTCTGAAATTGGCAACCAAAGTTCCCAGATTGCTGTCTTAAGCCCCCTGCAAGGCTCCACTTCCCATTGTTCTAATTGTTGGAGGAGAGCTCTTTGTGAGTTGGCATGAAGGTTCTAGCCATTGGAGTAGAGGGATGATGATACGGAGAGTAGATTTGGTGCCGTTTCCCCCACTCACTGAAATTGAGCTTCAAGATGTATTGCCTTGTTTCATTAGTTTAATAAAAAACAGTTTGGCCCCATCGGGTTCCAGATGATGATACCACTAGCCCGGCTGACTTGTTGAAATCGTACCTTTGTACAGCTAGAAATAAAGTGAGATGTAAGAGTTACTCATAGACCTTGCTTTTCAATCCATTCAGCTCTTTAGGAGGTCTGTTCAGATCCGGCACCATTGGCATAATCAATGTAAAACAATCGAATTATAGAGGTGCATACTACCTCCTCTGAATGAATGTACATGCCCAAATTACTCTGGGTATAAAGTTAATATTGTACTTGCCTAGAAACACTTTGTAGACATTACTTTGAAAGAAGGTAATAGCCCTGTTTATCTTGATCACAAGGTTCTTGTTTGTATGCAAGGCAAGCCCCAAATGTGGGCCTCTATAAAATGCAGTTGGGCTCTAATGTGAAAGGATTTATTAATGTACGAATTGGTTTTAAACACAATGCTAATCAGTTCAAACATCTGCATGTTGAAGTCTAGGGCCTGAGAAGGATGTATTTCCTCCTGACTCACATTAGAAAGCTCTACGTTTTGCATTTTTCGGTTTGTCCAAGCCTTACTTATCTCAATACAATTTACATTTGATATTTTGTGCATCTTGTTACCAAAAATCCTAAATAAAGTGGAAAGTTACTACATAGAAAATGTCCCCTTATTCATAAAGTAAGACAAAAATAAAGTTGTCGGTGAGAAGAAAATTAAATTGAATATATAGCAATTGATTACTGAGAGCATTGGTGTATATTGTTATCTGGGTGTGTGGTTCCCTAATCAATTGAAGATGGTGATCCATCTAAGACAAAACCTGTGGCAGTAGGAGTAGGGCTGCAAAACGAATTTAGGGGATGGGTGGCAGAGATGTAGGATTTTTAAAGTTAGCTTATAACTTTAAAATACATACATTGATGCTTTATGGTGCTGTGCACAAAGTACTATGTCAGAATTTGGGAACCTAGAAGGTACATTTTCGAAAAAATATCCACCCTTACCCATTTGTTAATCAAAGAAAGCAGTCGAAACTTGGAGCTGCATTTGACTACTAGAGAATACAAGGCGGTTGTATCATTAGTGAGATCGTGACACTTCCTCTGAAAATTACATATGTTCCTTTAAGGAATCTGGTAAAACTAGAGTATAGCAGTGGTACCTAAATAAGTTCTCAGTTTCCACAAATGAGTGCAGATTGCGTTTAAGGAGCTAATTTATTGATGGAAAAAATAATAAGAATTAGTTGCATGGTAATTCTTAGACAATGCATGAAGACCAAAAGCTGTGAAAACAATGATATGTACTGTATGTTAAAACAAAGGAAATAGGACATGTTTGATTCAACAATTCCAGATCAGTTCAAGGGTAGGGTCAAGAGAAACAAGAATTATTTGGGATAACTTTACATTAGGCTGTTTCTTGTGCAAGCAGGGACTGACGGGGATAGTGTGAAATTCGAGTTGAGACGCCAACCTGCCTTTTTGGGTTAAACGGATTTATAGATATCAGGCATTTTTGCATGTCTTGTTTAGCTTGGTATGGGAGGGAATAACTAGCAGTTAACACATTTGATCCTTGGCAGATTATGGGTTATATGGTTTATATCAAACATCGTTATGTTCTTATTGGATATTGTGATAGACATGTCTTCTGTGTTAATTTAAAAAGCTTTTATTAGCTTTCTGTTCTGCATAGAGTTTTCTCATATACTTGTAGGATATCTGAAAATGATAGAAAACATTGAATTTAATAGGGTCTTGCTTTGGTTTATGGTGTTGCATAGAACCACCCTTAACTAAGGATGAAGAGGGTAACTTAAGGTACTGGGCACTGAGAAAATATAAATTAGAAATTCTATATTAGCGGCATCCCCCTACCCCTACATAGAAACTATTGAAAACACAAAGGGGCACATTAAGATGGTGGGCGGACTTTGTCCGCCCGCCATCCCATCGTAAAAAGGGACCGTCCTCCATCCTGCATCCCTAACATTGTGGCGGGCGGTGCACTCAGCATCCGCCCGCCATCCTAATGGGGCCCAAAGCGTTTCCCTGAAATATTTTAAGATTTGATTTAAAAAATATTTTGTCTTGGTTACCCAAATACTATCTTGAAGCAAGGAATCAATTTATAAGTTAAGACATATAATTAAATTGTGACTTGTGTTATAAAGGTCTGTATTTCATTTCAGGTAACTATAGCCTGTGATGCAGTACTAAATTCAAAATCCCCATATTTAAAACAAGATCCAGATTCCTGGGAGGAAGAACTTCTGGTTTCCAAGTATGCCAACAACCTGGCCCAGCTAGACAATGGAGTGCGGATCCCACCAAGGTAAGACTCAGTGTAAATATTTTATTCACTTCCTTGACTACTGGACAAATAAATAATTCTACTGGTGAACGAAATCAAAATGGACAATGTTGAGACTCTATAATATGTATTTAAAATACCATGCTCTGAGTGCTTGAAGTTGACTATATTTTGAAGAACCAGGCCAACCAGATATCCGCTTCTGTACATGTATTTTGATACCAAGGTATACCTTTAATTGCTGAGACACATTACATGAGGAACAAAAACAACATACATCTGTACCTGAAGAGCTTGCAAGGATGTTTTTATTTTACGATAATGGTTATCCTGATTCAGCATCCAGCCATATCCCATCCACACGTGAGTAACATAATTCTCTGCTGTCTCTAGCCGGAGAGAATGAGAGCTGTTGGGGATGGAATGCATTTAATAGACTTTGAGATCATCACTGCTGCCATTGTTATATTGGTCAGTAGGAAACATATTAATGGCGTCCATACCAGATTCTACCTACTAACACATTTTTTAGTATTTCTACCTCTGTAGCCACTCTAGTAGTATTTTGTGAGCAGACTGACACAGTTTTGGACTATTTACACCCCTAGTTGTAGCTTTTTTAACCTCATCCCACCAACCACCCATTTGACTTTTTGCTAATAATTTACCCCGTGGAAGTCCCATGCAACATTTCCACTCTGATTAAATTGACTGGATGGTCTCTTTCTAACCAATTCCAGTCAAATAGCACATCAGTTCCCATCATGGACACTGTAGAAATAGGAGCATTGAGTCATACAGCAAGATTTGATCTCCAATGCCCTGCTCCAATTAGAATGCTGCTCCAAGGCCATCCTTATGAGTCCAGGAACCTGAGGGTTCAATTGCCGGATCGAATAGTAAGGGAGAGAGGGGACAGCTCTGCTTGATGCCTCGCTCAATCGGTAATGCTTCGGACAGGGCACTGTTTATGAGAACCAGACCAGGAGTTGTTATAAAGAGCTTGGTTATAGTACAGAAACCAGACGGTCAGACGTTCACCCTTTTCAGCACCTCGTATAGGAACCTCCATCTCAGGGTGCCAAATACTTTCAAATACTTTTCCAAAATCTACTAGGTTATGCGTGACAAGGCCAAAGTACTAGTAAATGGGCCAGGGCAATCTGGTCCATTCTGAGAAAGTAGCATATACTGTGGCCCAGCACTTAGTCTTTTGGTGTCACCTTAAGTAATCCACTTTCCAGGACTTTCGCTAGGTTCTTACCTACTCTGTTGAAATAAGATTCTACTATTCTGCTGCAGTGTTTCAAATCTGCATGAGCTTGAGTAGCAGTGTTTGTCCCAAGGGCAAAAATGTCTGTACACCTCGTGAACTGATAAAATATGCATTGGCAAAGACAACAGGCCTTGCCGTCATCTGGGAAAGTATGCAAAACACAGGCATGCACCAGAGATGTTGTGGTGGTGGTGGTAGTAATGTTATTGTGGTAATAGTGGTGGGGTAATGCAATTATAGTGATAGTGGTATTAGTTGGTGCGATGTAATGGTGGGGATAATTTTGATGATGGTGGTGGTGGAAATGGTGGTGGTAGTGGCTCAACCTTGCACCCGGCAAAAAATTGGCAAAATGATTCTTTCTTGTACAATGCATTTATAAAATGAAGAATCAAATGTATGATGATTGATTATATTTTTCATATTTGAAACAATCGCCTATGCATTCCAATGCAAAAGTCCATGGGAGGCTGATTAAAACACCACATTGCCAATAGTGTGAAGTAATATAGTAATACTGCTCTGGGGAGAGTGAACTCCTAAACTGTATATATTTTAAAGACTTGGATCACAGTTTCAAACAAAGATCTTGGTGATGTCATCTGGGAATTTGAAGAATTGGAATATATTTTGCTCATGTGATGGGAGACCAATGGATTAACTATATATTTGAAATGAGTTATTTTCCACTGCTTCAGAAATTACACTAGTGATTCAATCAAAGGGGATCATTGATACAATATCGAAAAAAACAATATTGTGATCCAAAAATTATGAAACAGATACTAAGGGGCCCATTATGATGTCGGGCGGATTACATCCGCCCGGCATGCATGTCCAGATTAGGATGGCGGAGGGGACAGCGGTGGACGGAAAGACCGTCCGCCGCTTTACCGCCGCGGTTGCATGGGCGACCGCGGCGGTGATAGATTAATATGGCGGCGGTGTCCAATGGACACCACCAGCCATATTACGCTGGCTAAATTCAGGGGCCTTTCCGCGGCGGCAATGCCGCCACGGAAAGGCAGGCGGTGATTGCTGTGGGGGTCCCCCGCGGGGCCCCCAGGTGATGCCAGTGTTGGGGGTGCACATGGGGGGTACCTATGGTACCCCCCCACATTTGCATATGCAAAGCGGCAGGCACAGCGCGGTGCCTGCCGCTTTGCATATGCTAATGCGTGCTGAAATGTTTATCATTGTGGCGGGCGGTGCTGAGTGCACCGCCTGCCACAATGATAAACATGTAGGATGTGCCCGCCACTGTGGCGGGCACATCCTAATTCCCCCTACGGGACCCCCGCCCTTAAGGCGGGCGGTCCCGTTCTCCGTTAGGGTGGCGGGCGGACAAAGTCCGCCGCCATCCTAATGTGCCCCTAAGTGATGAAACAGAAGAGCTGGTCTCTTATGATATAATTGTCAGTCATTCACAAAGGGCAGAATTGGAAGAGTTGACCCTCCTTGATGATAACTCTGCCTCTACCTTGATACAGCAGGTTAAATCAGGATCTCCAGACGACCCATTAAAACCAGAGTATATTTTTACATTTCAGGAGACTATTAAACCTATCTTTTTGGAACTGTCCAATCTTTCTCTAAGCACAGCCATGGTGCCAACGACAAAGAACCATGCTAAGGTCATTCCTAATTAGAAAAGGCCTTCGCTTCATGCTGCCCAACCAGAAAACCTTCACCCCATCTCTCTGCTCTATCTCTCTGCTACCGTTTTATCTAAGGTAGTGGAGAAACATGTGAATAACCTTCTGAATAATTTTCTAGAGCCCAACCAAATTTTAGATCCTTCACAGAATGGTTTCAGACCTTCTAGTACTGAATCTACTGTTTTGACAGTAACTGAGTCCTTACGCTGTGCTGTAGACGTTGGCAACTCTCAGGAACTGATTCTCTTGGACCTAAGTGCTGCCTTTGACACAGTCTCCTATGCGGTGCTGCTACGTCTACTCTATGAATTTGGGGTGCGTGGCAAAGCTGTGACTTGTTTTACTTCCTTTTTATGGTACCAGTCTTTTCAAGTGATATCTCCCCATTTTTCTTCATCTCAAAGAGCGTTGGTACTCAGCGTTCTCCTGGGTTCTGCACTAAGTCCTACTCTCTTTAATATCTATGTCAGCCCATTAGATGATGTGGTGAAGTCGTTTGGGATCTCATTGGTGTCCTATGCTGATGACACTCAATTAATGATCTCTCTGTCTGGGGATTCGGTGGGCTGTAAAGCTAATTTTCATAATTGCCTAATGGCTGTCGCCAGCTGGATGCATGACAACTGTTTAAAGCTGAATGCTAATAAAGCTGAGAATGTTCTGTTGGGCAGTCACACTCCCCTTTGGAGAGATAATTGGTGACCAGAAGCACAAGGCCCTCCGGGCCCCCAAATGCAAATCTGTGGTAAAAACTCTCGGTGTATTGGCTGGACGACTCGCTATCTTTCAAAACTCAAGTCAGAATCCTAGCTAGCTCATGCTTTGGCACCTTGAGAATTCTCAAATCCATTATGGGATTTTTTACTCGACAAGTCCACCAGTTGATTGTACAAGCTCTTATCATGTCATGCCCAGATTATTGTAGCATTCTATATCTGGGTGCTAAAAGATCTGTCATACAAGTTGTCCAGAATGCAGCTGCTAGATTACTTTTTCCCTCCCCAAATTTTGCTCCATTTTTCGAATCCTTTGCAAACTTCATTGGCTGCCCATCGAGAAGCGTATGCAGTTCAAAGCTCTATGTATCTCTCACAAGATCCTTTACAAGCAAGGGGTCTCCAGTTTCGCTGCCTTGATGCAACCGTACCTACCTACTAGAGCTTTATGCTCGGCAGACTTGAATTTGGCTTTTATACCCCTCATCAGAAGAGCCAGAATGGGAGGGCGCTCTTTTGAGTCCTGACTTTGGCCTTATGGAACTCTCTAGATCTTCAGTTAAGAAATATCGAAAACCATTTGAGCTTTCGAAAGCAGTTGACCTGGCTGTTCTCAGCCTAGGCTGCAAATATTCTCCTCTATGGTGCTTGCCATTTTCTTTCAGTGACCGGAAGCCTCTCTTCTGGGGCAGCTAAATGCTTTAGAAATTAATTTGACATAACAAAATATTGTGTAAAAATGTGTGTATGTTTATAAAGACATAAATAATATAACAGTACTAAAAATATATATTTTACATTATATATATTTTTTTAATATACTACTATAGAAAGCATATATATATATATATATATATATATATATATATATATATATATATATATATATATATATATATTCACTGAAAAAACCATAGGTTATAGACCATATATAGTTAGGAATTAGCATTTAAAAAACCTTATTTTACTCACACAAAACCATTGAAATTCCATATATAGTTAGTTGCACTAACTATATATCGCGCACCCGCAATCCACTGCTGATGATGTCACATATTACATCATTCATGACATGGTCAGTGACATCACTGATGACATCACTGATGACATCTCAAATGACATCACTGATGACATCACTGATGACATCTCATTTGACATCAATGACCACATCACTGATGATATCATTCATGTGACAATACAATACAACCCATGTATGAATGATTGTATGGGTGAATGAGTGAATGTGTGTGTAGACGTAGGAATCAGTGAGTACGTATGTAGTAACTAGTATTGGTGTGTCAATGGTTTAAAAAATTATACTCTGTATTTAACACTGGGTGAAACAGAGGTTATATTAAAATGTGAGGAGATGCATTGTATTGTCACATGAATGATATCATCAGTGATGTGGTCATTGATGTCAAATGAGATGTCATCAGTGATGTCATCAGTGATGTCATTTGAGATGTCATCAGTGATGTCATCAGTGATGTCACTGACCATGTCATGAATGATGTAATATGTGACATCATCAGCAGTGGATTGCGGGTGCGCGATATATAGTTAGTGCAACTAACTATATATGGAATTTCAATGGTTTTGTGTGAGTAAAATAAGTTTTTTTAAATGCTAATTCCTAACTATATATGGTCTATAACCTATGGTTTTTTCAGTGAATTTTCAAGGTTTTGTAAATGCTAATTCCTAACTATATATGGTCTATAACCTATGGTTTTTTCAGTGAATTTCAATGGTTTTTTAATAGCAAATATCATAAGCTGTCGAATGTCAAGTACGTGGTAACTGAAAACATTTTCGTGTTTATGCACACTGATCTGCTTTGAATGGTGCCCCCCCCCTCATTTCTATTAGGAGTACTCTCTCTTTGCACATAGTGAAGGGTAGTTAACGCAGGCCTTTGCCCCCGTTGTAATACGTCGTGCCTGCTTCTCTCTCCATTTGATTGATTGTTATCCAAGTATTTACTGTTTTAGAATTGGTTCTCTTTGGTTCATTCTCTATTTACAAACAAACACAGAGTCGCAATACTCTGTTTAGTCTTTGCAGATAACGAAAAATCGTGTAAAAAAAAAAGAAAAGGAATCGAGCAAAATCAGTAGGCCACTAATGGGATCTCTTTTTGACCTCGCTAAAATAGAAACATTAGGAACAACCCCTCATGACAAATACAAAACTAGTGAGATGAACTGAACTCCACACAATGATGGCTGCAAAACAGCTCGGCTCCGCCACCCACCCCGCCCAAAATAACGATAAAGAGCGGCTGCCATGATTGGTTGCGGAATGGCCACGACGGAGCTACGAAATGGTGCTGCTCTCATGCTAACCCCAGCTTCAGTCTGAAACATCCAGAAACACTGTAGACTACCAATTCGATCAGTTCCGGTAGCGCCCCAATGTAACCCGGTAGAGAAGAACTAGCCCTCCCCTCTTTGACTGATGGTTCTTGTTGCCTGTCCCTTCTGTTGTCATTTAACAGAACTATTTAGCCTGCTGAAAGGGGTTGTGTTCCGACCGCTGGTTGGTGGAGACATTTTGACTATATTCTGGACCTGCGTTGTCGCGTAATGCGTCATATGACGCGCCGCGTTAGCGCATCCGGAAGTCATCCGGGGCGCGCAGCGCGTAACGTAAGCATAACAAGTCATGTGACTTGTTAATAAAACTTTTCATTGGTTCATTTTACTTTTCTTATTCTAATGATGAAAGGCTTGGTCATATGACCTAAAAATTACGCTTTTTATTACTTCCGAACATTATTTTTTCTTAAATATATGTTATAATGTTCCGGGCTAATGTACTTTCCCGGAAAATTTACAACTGTCCTGCAAGTAAAATATATTCTTTTTTCGAGAAAAAGAGCGTTTCTTCGTCCCATGACGGAGCCGTTGAGCAAAAGAGGGTCGACCTGCTGTCTTAGTCGCCGATACGCCTGAATATGAGATTCTTATCGATCACTTTATGTTGCAGGAGTAGAAAACACAACAGCCCTTGACCATTTATCTTTACTGCGTTCCTTCGTATTATACCTTTTACCCTTCATGTAATTGGTCTGCTTTATTTCACTTGCCTTTTAATGATTCTAAAACAGTGACTATTATTAAAAACTTTACCAATGTATATACTACTACCATGTTTTCTTTTAAAAACCTTTATTGTGAAAATTTCATTATACAAATACGAGCCTATAACCACGTGGGCCGGCCACGGAGCAAACTGTAATCGTATATGATGAGTAGACATTTACACTGTAGAGGAACGTAACGGGCGGGCCATTAGGTTGCAAGAACTAAGGTGTCTAACAGTTACGGAATCGGTGGACGTACATTTTATAATTAAAATACGACAGGGCCAGTTACAATAAAATTATCTAGATATACATTTGCGGGCAAGTACCATGGGTGACGTTAATTCGAACTTTCAATAGTACAGTAATCAATAACACATCAGAACTTAATATCAATAGGGATGTCGAAATATTCAATCAATTCTCGTCCCCGCCCGCCATGTGCTTCAAAACTGCATACGTATCTCGTGATTTCAAGGTTCTGCAACCAGTACACAACAAGGAGTTACGAGTCCCATTTATTCCGGCGCCATTTTGGGCGAGGACGGGCAGGTCCAGGATATAGTCAAAATGTCTCTACCAACCATCGACTATGATGATGTTCATATGCTGTATTTATTAGAGTAACACTCATCTGTCCACATGAAATTAATTTGCCACAATCTAAACATGTCATTTTAATCTTTCCAAAGTTCTTCTAAATATTTGGGACCGTTTCCCTTGCCTCTGATGCTGTCAGTGCCACTTCTTTGATGAATGTACTAGCAGGTCAGGGGTTCTCCTCCAAATCTCTCTTTTATGCAGCACTATAATTAATTGGTGCCACCTCTCCATATGACGATGCATGGTATAGTTACCATAACTATATTTTTTTTCGGTTCCTCTGGAGAGTTCATCGTGGCAGATGAAGCGTGTAACGTACCGGGCATTTACCTTTTTTTGCATGTACAGGAAAGGAAAAAAAAATCGAGCGTCCGAGTTCTAAGGTGTCCCAGGGCCATTTTAGTGGACCAGGCCCAAATCCAAAGAACAGGCCGCCATTTTGAGAGTCCTGTTGCAGCCGCCTGTCGCTGTAGCATCAAGAGCAGCCGAAACTCAGCTGAATGGCAACTGAAACGGTAAAGGGGCGCCCCACTACAGCAGACGAGCCTCCACCTAGGAAGGCCCGTTCACGCCGCCTCCCCCCCCCCCTCGGGCACCCCACGCCGTTATTCGGAGCAGTATTGTAGGATGGCCACACCAGTGCGGCAACTTGCTAGACATCACCTCGGTGGTAACCGAATCTCAGCGCCTTGTGGTGTCTCCTCTTCAGAAAATATTCTTGCGCTACCTTTGCCCCCTTCACACATCGGTCCGCTACTGACGCCATCTCACAGGCTAATGGGGCGCCCCACGCCGAGTTTCAGCATTGTAGGATGACCACACCAGTACAGCAACTTACTAGACATCACCTCGGTGCCATCCGGATCTCGGCGCCCCACTGCAAATGAAGTGCCTCTCAACTATGAAACCACCACGGTGACATCCGGATCTTGGCGCCTTGTGCTGGTTCCGGCCTATTCACACATCGGTCCGCTACTGACGCCATCTCACAGGCTAATGGGGCGCCCCACGCCGAGTTTCAGCATTGTAGGATGACCACACCAGTACAGCAACTTGCTAGACATCACCTCGGTGCCATCCGGATCTTGGCATCTCAACGCCTAGTGGTATCTTCCATACAGAAAATATTGTTGCGCTGCCTTTGGCCCCATTCACACATCGGTCCGCAACTGACACCATCTCACAGGCCAACAGGGCGCCCCACGCCGACTTTTACCATTGTAGGATGGCCACACCAGTACCACAACTTGCTAGACACCACCTCGGTGCCATCCGAATCTTGGCATCTCAGCGCCTTGTGGTGTCTTCTAGTCAGAAAATATTGTTGCGCTGCCTTTGGCCCCATTCGCACATCGGTCCGCTACTGACGCCATCTCACAGGCCAACGGGGCGCCCCACGCCGACTTTCAACATTGTAGGATGGCCACACCAGTGCGGCAACTTACTAGACACCACCTCAGTGCCATCCGGATCTTGGCGCGTTGTGCTGCCTTCGGCCTATTCGCACATCGGTCCGCTACTGACGCAAACTCACAGGCCAACGGGGCGCCCCACGCCGACTTTCAGCATTGTAGGATGGCCACACCAGTGCTGCAACTTGCTGGACACCACCTCGGTGCCATCCGGATCTTGGCGCGTTGTGTTGCCTTCGGCCTATTCGCACATCGGTCCGCTACTGACGCCGCCTCACGTGCCAACGTATTTTCTCCGCATTTTATACCCTATGCCGCATAACAGGTCATGTGACTTGTTTATAAAACTTTTCATTGGTTCATTTTACTTTTGGTTTCCTAATGATGGAAGGCTTGACCATATGACCTAAAAACAACACTTTTCATTGGATGAAAACTTTTTTTTTTCCCAAACGATGAAAGCCCCACCTTGTTTCTGGTTGTTTCAGACTGAAACTGGCGTCAACATGAGAGCACCACCATCTCGTAGCTCCGTCGTGGTCATTCCACGAGCAATCATGGCAGCCGCTCCCCACCAGAAGCCTACAGGAGTCGGGGGCCCCCAAAACTTTTGATGAATCCTCAAGGCGGAGGGGACGCTTTCGAGAATGGGGTCCAAGACCTAGCAGACAAGCGTCTGATTTCCAAGGTGTCCCAGGGCCATTTCAGTGGACCAGGCCCAAAAAGGAAACAGCCTGCCGCCATTTTGAGAGTCCTGTGACAGCCGCCTATCGCTGCACCGCAAGAGTGGGCGCAACTCAGCTGAATTGCGGCTTTTGACACAGTGGACCAAAAGCGGACGGAATGGCAACTGAAACGGTAAAGGGGCGCCCCACTACAACAGACGAGACTCCACCTGGAGAGGCCCGTTCACGCCGCCTCCCCCGGGGCGCCCCACGCCGTTATTCGGAGCAGCATTGTAGGATACCAAAACCAGTGCGGCAACTTACTGGACATCACCTTGGTGCCATCGTTCTGCTGCCTTGGAACTATTCGCACAACAGTTTGCTACTGATGACCCACCCCCCGCGACGCCCCATGCCAGAAATCTGGACGTTGTGCTGCGTTGGGACTATTCGCACAGCCGACCGCTACTTCGTTGTTTTTCCCTAAAAATGTTTATATGTTATTACTATTTTTGTTTTCTTGTATATATTTATAAGTTATTAAAGTTTTATAATCTTACTACTTTGTTGGAGTGCTATATATTTTTAATGTGACACATAATTGTAAAAACTTTGATGTACAAAGAGTCATCCCTGGAATCTTCCGCTTCAGGCTCGGTCCCCTCCCCAATCACAATACAGGATGGTTTTCAGATAATAGGAACGCGTCTGCTGTGACGGATCTCATCGAGTGTGGGCCTTGATCTACTATGACTCCTTTGAAGAGGGGTGATTCTTTACAGCTGGGGCCATAAACTACATCTGCAGGGCTAGCTGATACCCTAGGACCGGCCTGGACAATCGGACACAGAGGAAAAGGAGTGTCAGAGGGTGCGGTAGTGAATAGGGCGAAAGGGAGGTGTCGGGCGGGCACAGGGTGTGATGCTCAGGGAAGAGCAGCGCAGATGGGGGGTGGTTTATTACCCATGCATAAGACAGAGAGCGGGGGTGACCACTGCCTGGGGGAGATGCTTGCGAGGGTGGGGAGCCATGCTAAGGATCGACAGCGTGCACAGAGTGGGTCTGGTCAAGGCATCTAAAATGACTGCCGTGCACGACAAAAGTGTGGCATTTGAAAAAAGGCAAGATGGCGCAGACAATGTTTTTCAACACTTCCTGATTTCCTTCGAATCGAACGTTAACAGACTGGGGCATATTACCAAAGTTAAGCGATATTTATCCCTAACGATGCTTAGCAACGATTTTTTTACCGCTAAGCATCGTCAGAAATTATCGCAGATAAACCTTGCTATTATCAAGGTTTATCGCAAATACGATAAAAAACGACCGCAATGCATTAATATCGCTGAAAACTCAGCGATATTCATGCATTACCGAGCTAATGCTCTTAGCCATGTTATCCACCTCCCATTGGATAACATGGCTAAGAACTGCTCAGGGCAGGTGCTAGCTTTTGGAGATATTCGCGCTTATCGCGAATATTTCCAAAAGTTGATAATAGGAGATAGCGATGTTAGCGACTGTTTCCAGTCGCTAACATCTTGGCATGCCCACTTTGCATGTCATTAGTGATAAATATCACTCACATGCAAAGTGGGGCCCAAGATGGTCGCTATCTCCTACTAGCCGTCGCTAACTGGTGTTAGCAACAGCTAGGTAATACAGATATAATTTTATCTCCGCGAAGCGGAGCGCTGTTACAGATATATATCTTGTTTTTGAACGTTAATTTCTCAAAATCCACTGAAGCACATATATTGAGACCTAGCAAAGGCACATCGAGCTACCAGTCCCTACAATTTTGCCAAGTTTCGTGCAAATCCATTCAGCCGTTCGATTATTATTATTCTTTTTTTTTTTGCCCCGCGGGGCCCTTTTAAAACCTCCACATCAAACCTAAGAGGTCAAGGAGGATCTACTATGCCCCCTTATGGTCATTTGCCCCTTCGCTTTGGCCTCCTCTTGTCTCTCGATCCTACCGAGAGACAAGATGGCGGCCGCTACGGACTGTTTGCAATGTTTACAGACGCCGGAGAACCAATCAGCTTCGCAAACCTCCGTTACGCGAAGCGGAGCGCTGTTACAGATATATATCTTTTTTTGAACGTTAATTTCTCAAAATCCACTGGAGCACATATATTGAGACCTAGCAAAGGCACATCGGGCTACCAGTCCCTAATATTTTACCAAGTTTCGTGCAAATCCATTCAGCCGTTCGATTATTATTATTATTTTTTTTTTTGCCCCGCGGGGCCCTTTTAAAACCTCCACATCAAACCTAGGGGGTCAGCGAGGATCTACTATGCCCCCTTATGGTAATTTGCCCCTTCGCTTTGGCCTCCTCTTGTCTCTCGATCCTACCGAGAGACAAGATGGCGGCCGCTACGGACTGTTTGGAATGTTCACAGACGCCGGAGAACCAATCAGCTTCGCTTCACAAAGCTCCGTACCGCGAAAAGTCCGCGAACCGGAGCGCTGCCCGGTCCGCTGTTACAGATATATATCTTTTTTTGAACGTTAATTTCTCAAAATCCACTGGAGCACATATATTGAGACCTAGCAAAGGCACATCGGGCTACCAGTCCCTACAATTTTGCCAAGTTTCGTGCAAATCCATTCAGCCGTTCGGGCTAAAAGTGAGGCCAACCGCCCTATGGAAAACTCAATGTTAAAAACACGTTTTGGGACCCCCCTTTTTTCTCGGCCCCCCCTTGACGAACCCCCCCCCAAATTTTCAAGGGCTGCTCAGAAACAAAATGTGCCATTTTCCTGAAAATTTCAGCCAATTCCGTCCACAAACGCCAAAGTTATTAGACATAGAATTTTCAAAAATCCCATAGAGAAAAAATCCTAACTATATATACCTACTGGCGACCGCCAGTAGGTAATATATATATATATATATATATATATATATATATATATATATATATATATATATATATATATATATATATATATACACATAACGTAAAACATATTAGGAAAGGCAACTGCAAAACTTTAAATAAATTAGCAAATTAATTAAATATAAAATCTGAAAAAAACAAAAAAAGACATATATTAAACATATTTTAAAAATGAAAATATATGTATAGAAACATTTTAAAAATAAACAAACTATATTATTAGATATATTTAATCAATTTAAAGAAAAGTTTTGAAGTATGGTAATAATAGATATACTATTCCCACTCTAGTTTATGAAACAGTAGGTAAAGCGTTGGACTGCGGAGGGGTAAGATTTACTATTATCACTCCAGTCTGTGCAACAGTTGGGAAAGCGTTGGACTTCAGAGGGGTAAGATTTACGATTTCCACTCAAGTCTGTGCAGCAGAAGGGAAAGTGTTGGACTTCGGAGAGGGAGGTGATTTATACTGTTCCCACTCCACTCCAGTCTGTGGAGCAATAGGGAAAGCGTTGGACTTCGGAGGGGTAAGATTTACTATTTCCAGTCCAGTCTGTGCAACAATAGAGAAAGCATTGGACTTCGAAGGGTTACATTTACTATTCCCACTCCAGTAGTTGCAACAGTAGGTAAAACTTTGGACTTGAGGATGTAAGATTTTCTATTCCCACTCTGTTCAAAACAAGTAGGGAAGGCGTTGTATTTCAAAGGGATTAAATTTACTATTCCCATTCCAGTGCAACAGTTTCAAAAACGTTGGACTGCTGAGGGGTAAGATTTATTATTCCCAATCCAGTCTGTGCAGCAGCAGGGAAAGCATTGACCTTTGGAGCGGCAATAGTTACTATTCCCTCTCCAGTCTGTGGAACAGTAGGAAAAGTACTTCACTTCAAACATATGACATATTTGAATAACCCAATTAATTTAAAACAAATATTAATTTCTTAATATGACCATTAATAATTAGCAAAAAAATAATAATAAATATATATAAAGAATAAAAACCATTTGAACTATTTACACGATTATTAAACAATTTAATAATGATCAATTTAAAAATGTTTTGTTATTTATTTATTACTTATCTTCCCACACTATACCCCTGCAAATCTAGCAACCCGCAATTAAAATATAACTAAAATAAATCAATATTACATATTGTACTTGATTAACATCTAAATAATTAATAATAAATAAATAATTCATCATTAATTATTACTTAATTAAATTTCCCCCCTGTCTTCCCTAGAAGCTCATCGGCTCACACCTACAATATAACTAATATTTAAGGTTATTACATAATTTACATAATTATTAATCAGTTAAATAATTAGTAATAAACTAATGATTAATTGTTAATTAATTATTACTTAATTAACCTCCCACCCTACAACCCTACAAACCTCGAATTGGTTTCCCTGCCAGCGAAAAAGAGTAAACAGCCAGTAAAAATGAAAATATGCCCCAAAATCAGTCAACTAACACAAAAATTAAGCAAAAAAATGGAAAAAGAACTAAACTAGAGGTAAAAGGAGCAGGGGCAAGCAAATCAACAAACTATATGCAAGGCATTGAAACCCTTTTTAGGTCTCGCTGGCGTTGCAGCGCGAAGCGCTGCCGCCAACGAGACTTATAGCCGCCTTGCTAGGCCCCAAGGGAGTCAGAGCTGTGCACGAGCTGCTACAGACCTGGGCACGAGCCGACTCAGGTCTGTGAACGCCAACGTGCACGCTCATGGCGTCACGCTCCGCCCTCCGGCGTCTCTTCCGAGGTGCGCGCCAGGCCGACTGGCTCCACTGCAGGCTCCAGAGCGACGTCATGTAGGCTGTATTTCCCCCTTGTTTTAACCGGGAACCATTTTCTCTAGCTACAACCATGTGAGATAGGAAAGTCTGTTCCTCTTTATTCTGCTGCCCCATCACTCGGCAATTCACCAAAGAAAAGCATGCTTCTTTGTCTGCTGATCTCGTTGCACTGCTGTGCTGTTTCCTGTTCTATATGGTCACATAGTATTGTGCCCCCTACTTCTATCTGTTCTGATTGCCAATCGTTCATCTAGTGTATTTTGTTAAGGGTGCTGTGCAACATCTGCTTCCATTTCAGGGCGCTTTTTGCAGAAGAGTGAGGAACCAGAGGGATGGGCAGTGTGACAGAATTATGTGGGAAGTCAGTGGGCTTTCTTTGCTTGACTTGGGTGGCGTTTTTTCTGCTTTACTGATTCGTAAGGCCATGATCTGGGTGAGCTGTTGGCAAGACCGGGCTTCTGTATTTTATGTTGCAGGAACTGTCCTTGTGGATTGGAGAGGAGGCTATTAGAGGTAGGCCTTATATGGCAGACTGAAAAAACTTAGATAAGTAGCTTACAATGTGGTCAGGCAGGGCACTTTGGACTAACCAGAGGTTCTTGAGCTGTATCCTTTCTTTAATTGTTTGCAAACGTGTGGTTTTCAATGCTGGCGTATTGTGATCATGGCACTGTAACTCATATGAGCCTGGTCGAGTCGTTTTGGACTCGCTGAGGTTTGAAGAGTTCCTTGTTGAGCATCTTTTATGTTAAAGTTGACATTGATCTCCCCACGATAGTGACGAAGAGTCTGAAAGTTTGAGTTTTGGATCACAAGAGCAGCAGGTTAAGGTAGGGCAGTGTGGGTGGATATGTCAAGCTAATAGTTTAGTGAAGCTTGGGGCTTGTCAAGAGCCACGGTAATACGTTGAGATGGAGATCATGTGCTGTACATAGTGTGGACTGGTAGCTTTTCAGGAGGTGGGGCATTTCTGGGTGATGGGTGAGGTGACAGGCCATCCAAAGGAGGTGAGATGTTTCTTAGGAGTAATCGTGCTTGCGGGTAATGTTGGATGTGCTTTTCAGAACGTTTTGGCCCTTGCTGGGTTTTAGTGCCTATGCCACCTATAAAGGGGCAGAAGTAATTATTTACTAACACTGGGTGTGATATCATGTTAAAGTGCCAATGGTTCAGCTTCTGTTCATTGTTGCAGGTGATGGATAGGTGATGTTCCTGTACATGTTTAAACTTGTTAGTCGGAATAGTGCCCTGTAGTAAGTGCACACTGGGCTTGCATGGGCTCCTGAGTGCTGCTCTTGCTCAAAATCTGGTGATGATCGACAGGATGGATACATTGGGTAAAGGTGTGGGATGAAACCGATGGGAGTTTGGATGATTTAGTTTCAATGACCAGATTCTTGCAGTTACAGAATAGTTACATAGCCTGTGCCCAGCTGGTCCCATTTTTTGGTATTAATTATGAATCCATTATTCCACCACGGTCGCCAGGGCATAGGCTGGGCCAGACTTAAAGGACTATAAGCTTGTATAGGAGACTTGAACAGCTTCCCAAAGTCCTCCGCTTCTGTTCCAGTAGTATTGTGTTCGTTTTACCACGTGCCTATTGCAGGTTCTTTGAAGCATGATTGTTTTGACGTACCCTCCTTTGGTGGTTATGATGGAGGCACTATGTAATTCATGTGATGAGTTGTGGCAATTTTATAAAAAATGTGCTAAGAGGGAGAATCCCTACAAGCTGGCAGGAGCACTTTGCTGGAAACTGCGATGTTTCTCAAAAGATTTGACCAAGTCATAAAGTTATCCCACTTAATGCGTGGTTGTAGTTTATAAGGGAAGACTTTTACGCGCACGTTACTCGAGTGAATGCACCATGGTAAAAGACTTGTCTTTTTAAGCAATACAGCAACGCACTGATGTTTTAGCCAGCATTAGTATATTGATTCGTCATAGCTGGTGTCTATTTTTATTAGGTCTCGCTGGCGTTGCAGCGCGAAGCGCTGCCGCCAACGAGACTTATAGTCACCGTGTTTGCCTCCAAGGGAGATAGACCTGTGCACGAGCCGATTGTAGTATGGGCACGAGCCGATTCAGGTCTGTGAACGCGCTTCACAGTGGAACAGCTTGTGCGCCGCAAGTAACAATTATCACAGCATGATACCCCACTTATCACAGCATGTCAACAGGCGCCCCAGGCTGCTGGAGCACTCAACTATAATTAATGTGCAGTTCAGTGCTCCAGCAGCGTGGGGCGCCTCTCTGCATGCTGTGATAATTATCACTTTGGGGCCTCATGCTGTGATAATTAGGGCGGCATGCTCTATTTGCAGCACTGAACATTTTCAAAGAAGGCGAAGCAGTGACATTCATTGGAGACACTCACCCTCACTCGCCCTCACCCCCCTCACTCCCCCTCACCCCCTCACACCCCCTGACCCCTCACACACCTCCTCACCCTCACACCCCCTCACTCTCACACACCCTCACACACACTCACCCTCTCTCCCTCACACACCCTCTCACCCTCACACCCCCTCACCTTCACACACCCTCACCATCACTCACCCTCTCACCCTCATACCCCTCACCCTCACCCTCACACACCCTCACACCCCCTCACACCCTCACCCTCACACCCCTCACCCCCCTCACCCTCACTACCCCTAAACCACCCTCACACCCCTCACCCTCACACCCCCTCACATACCCTCACATACCCTCACACCCCTCACATACCCTCACACACCCTCACATACCCTCACACACCCTCACTCACCCTCACACACCCTCACACCCCCTCACCCTCACACCCCCTCACCCTCACACCCCCTCACTCTCACACCCCCTCACCCCCTCACCCTCACACCCCCTCACCCTCACACCCTCTCACCCTCACACCCCCTCACTCACTCTCACACCCTCACCCTCACACCCCCTCACCCTCACACCCCTCACCCTCTCACCCTCGCACACCATCACCCTCAAAAACCCTCACACACCCTCACCCCCCTCACCCCCCTCACCCTCACTCACCCTCACACACACTCACACACACACCCTCACATACCCTCACCAGTATAGCATAACAAAACATAGCATAGCATAACGAAACACAGCATAGCATAGCATAGCATAACAAACAAAAGCATAGTATAGCAAAAGCACAGCATAACAAAACAAAGCATAGGATAGCAAAACAAAACATAGCATACCAAAACAAAACATAGCATAGCAAAACACAACAAAGCATAGCATAACAAAACACACCAAAACATTGCATAGCATAACAAAACATAGCATAACAAAACAAAGCATAACAAAACAAAGCATAGCAAAACAAAACATATCATAGTAAAACAAAACATAGCATAGCATAACATAACACAACAAAACATAGCAGAACAAAACATAGCAGAACATAACATAAAACAAAGCATAGCATAACAAAACATAGCAAAACACAGCAAAACATAGAATAGCATAACAAAACAAACCATAGCATAACATAACAAAGAATAGCAAAACAAAACATAGCATAGTAAAACAAAACATAGCATAGCATAACACAACAAAACAGCAGAACAAAACAGCATAACATAACAAAACATAGCATAACATAACATAAAACAAAGCATAGCATAACAAAACAGCATAACAAAACATAGCAAAACACAACAAAATATAGCATAGCATAACTAAACACAACAAAACATAGCATACATAACAAAACACAGCATTGCAAAGTATAGCAAAACATAGCATAGCATAGCATAAGAAAACACAACAAAACATAGCATAGCATAACAAAACACAACATAGCATAGCATAACAAAACAAAGCTTAGCATAACAAAACATAGTATAACAAAGCATAGCATAGCATAACAAAACATAGCATAACAAAACATAGCATAGCAAAACAAAGCATAGCATAATAAAACACAACAAAACATAGCATAACAAATCATAGCAAAACACAACCAAGCATAGCATAACAAAACAAAGCATAGGATAGCAAAACTAATCATAGCATAGCATAGCAAAACATAGCATAGCATAACATAACAAAACATAGCATAACAAAACACAACAACACATAGCAGAACAAAACATAGCATAACATAACTTAAAACAAAGCATAGCATAACAAAACAGCAAAACAAAACATAGCATAGCATAGCATAACAACACACAACAAAACATAGCATACATAACAAAACATCGCATTGCAAAGCATAGCAAAACCTAGCATAGCATAACAAAACACAACAAAACATAGCATAGCATAACAAAATACAACATAGCATAGCATAAACAACACAACATAGCATAGCCTAACAAAACAACGCTTGGCATAGCATAACAAAACGTAGCATAACAAAGCATAGCAAAACAAAGCATAGCATAACAAAGCATAGCATAACAAAACATAGCATAGCAAAACAAAGCATAGCATATCAGAATACAAAAAAAACATAGCATAGCATAACAAAACACAACAAAACATAGCATAGCATAACAAAACAAAGCATAGGATAGCAAAACAAAACATAGCATAGCATAACAAAACATTGCATACAATGACAAAACATAGCATAACATAACTTAAAACAAAACATAGTATAACAAAACAGCAAAACACAACAAAACATAGCATAGCATAACAACACACAACAAAACATAGCATACATAACAAAACATCGCATTGCAAAGCATAGCAAAACCTAGCATAGCATAACAAAACACAACAAAACATAGCATAGCATAACAAAATACAACATAGCATAGCATAACAAAACACAACATAGCATAGCCTAACAAAACAACGCTTGGCATAGCATAACAAAGCGTAGCATAACAAAGCATAGCATAACAAAGCATAGCATAACAAAGCATAGCATAACAAAACATAGCATAGCAAAACAAAGCATAGCATATCAAAACACAAAAAAATAGCATAGCATAACAAAACACAACAAAACATAGCATAGCATAACAAAACAAAGCATAGGATAGCAAAACAAAACATAGCATAGCATAACAAAACATTGCATAACATGACAAAACATAGCATAACAAAACACAACAACACATAGCATAACAAAACATAGTAAACACAACAAAACATAGCATAGCTTAACAAAACACAACAAAACATAGCACAGCAAAACAAAACATATAATAGCATAGCAAAACATAGCATATCAAACACAACAAAACATAGCATAGCATAACAAAACACCATAGCAAAACAAAGCATAGCATAATAAAACACAACATATAGCATAGCATAACAAAACATAGCATAACAAATCATAGAAAAACATAGCATAGCATAACAAAGCATAGCATAACAAAACATAGCATAGCATAACAAAACATAGCATAACAAAACATAGCATAGCAAAACAAATCATAGCATAGCAAAACACAACATAACATAGCATAGCATAACAAAGCATAGCATAGCATAACAAACACAACAAAACATAGCATAGCATAACAAAACAAAGCATAGGATAGCAAAACATAACATAGCATAAAAAAACAAAGCATAACAAAACATTGCATAGCATAACAAAACAGCATAACATAACAAAACATAGCATAGCAAAACAAAACACAACACATAACAAAACATAGCAAAATACAACAAAACATAGCATAGCTTAACAAAACACAAAGCATTGCATAGCATAACAAAACAAAGCATAGGATAGCAAAAAAACATAGCATAGCATAACAAAACAAAGCATAGAATAGCAAAACAAAACATTGCATAGCATAACAAAACATAGCATAACAAAACATAGCATAGCATAACAAAACACAACAACACATAGCATAACAAAACATAGCATAGCTTACCAAAACACAACAAAACATAGCATAGCAAAACAAAACATATCATAGCCTAGCAAAACATAGCATAGCATACCAAACACAACAAAACATAGCATAGCAAAACAAAACATATCATAGCCTAGCATAATAAAACATAGCATAGCAAAACAAAGCATAACACACACAACCACACACACACAACCACGCACACACAACCACAACCACACACACAACCACAACCACACACAACCACACACACAACTATCTATCTATCTGTTATCTATCTATCTATCTATCGCCCTCACTCCTATCTATCTATCTATCTATCTATCTATCTATCTATCTATCTATCTATCTATCTATCTATCTATCTATCTATCTATCTATCTCCCTCACTCTGTCTATCGATCTATCACCCTCACTCTATCTGTCTATCGATCTATCGCCCTCACTCTATCTGTCTATCTATCTATCGCCCTCACTCTATCTGTCTATCTATCACCCTCACTCTATCTATCTATCGGCCTCACTCTATCTATCTAATCGCCCTCACTCTATCTGTCTATCTATCGCCCTCACTCTATCTATCGGCCTCACTCTATCTATCTATCTATCTATCTATCTATCTATCTATCTATCTATCTATCTATCTATCTATCTATCTATCTATCTATCTATCTATCTATCTATCGCCTTCACTCTATCTGTCTATCGATCTATCGCCCTCACTCTATCTGTCTATCTATCTATCGCCCTCACTCTATCTGTCTATCTATCACCCTCACTCTATCTATCTATCGGCCTCACTCTATCTATCTAATCGCCCTCACTCTATCTGTCTATCTATCGCCCTCACTCTATCTATCGGCCTCACTCTATCTATCTATCTATCTATCTATCTATCTATCTATCTATCTATCTATCTATCTATCTATCTATCGCCTTCACTCTATCTATCGCCTTCACTCTATCTATCGCCCTCACTCTATCTATCGCCCTAACTCTATCTATCTATCTATCGCCCTCACTCAATCTAATCGCCCTCACTCTATCTATCTATCTATCTATCTATCTATCTATCTATCTATCTATCTATCTATCTATCTATCTATCTATCTATCTTTCTATCTATCTATCTATCGCCTTCACTCTATCTATCGCCCTCACTCTATCTATCGCCCTAACTCTATCTATCTATCTATCGCCCTCACTCAATCTAATCGCCTTCACTCTATCTATCTATCTATCTATCTATCTATCTATCTATCTATCTATCTATCTATCTATCTATCTATCTATCTATCTATCTATCTATCTATCTATCTATCTATCTATCTATCTATCTATCTATCTATCTATCTATCTATCTATCTATCTATCTATCTATCTATCTATCCATCCATCTATCTATCTATCTATCTATCATTCTATCTATCTATCACCCTCACTCTATCTGTCTATCGATCTATCGCCCTCACTCTATCTGTCTATCTATCTATCGCCCTCACTCTATCTGTCTATCTATCACCCTCACTCTATCTATCTATCGGCCTCACTCTATCTATCTAATCGCCCTCACTCTATCTGTCTATCTATCGCCCTCACTCTATCTATCGGCCTCACTCTATCTATCTATCTATCTATCTATCTATCTATCTATCTATCTATCTATCTATCTATCTATCGCCTTCACTCTATCTATCGCCTTCACTCTATCTATCGCCCTCACTCTATCTATCGCCCTAACTCTATCTATCTATCTATCGCCCTCACTCAATCTAATCGCCCTCACTCTATCTATCTATCTATCTATCTATCTATCTATCTATCTATCTATCTATCTATCTATCTATCTATCTATCTATCTATCTATCTATCTATCTATCTATCTATCTATCTATCATTCTATCTATCTATCGGCCTCACTCTATCTATCGCCCTCACTCTATCTATCGCCCTCACTCTATCTTGCTATTGCCCTCACTCTATCTATCTATCTATTGCCCTCACTATCTATCTATCGCCCTCACTCTATCTATCTATCTATCTATCTCCCTCGCTCTATCTATCTATCTATCTCCCTCGCTCTATCTATCTATCTCCCTCGCTCTATCTATCTATCCATCTATCCATCTATCGATCTATCTAACACCTTCACTCTATCGCCCTCACTCTATGTATCGCCCTCACTCTATCTATCTATCTATCTATCTATCTATCTATCTATCTATCTATCTATCTATCTATATATCTATCTATCTATCTATCTATCTATCGCCCTCACTCTATCTACCTATCGCCCTCAATCTATCTATCTATCTATCTATCTATCTATCTATCTATCTATCTATCTATCTATCTATCTATCTATCTATCTATCTCCCTCGCTCTATCTATCTATCTCCCTCGCTCCATCCATCTATCTATCCATCTATCCATCCATCGATCTATCTAACACCTTCACTCTATCGCCCTCACTCTATCTATCGCCCTCACTCTATCTATCTATCTATCTATCTATCTATCTATCTATCTATCTATCTATCTATCTATCTATCTATCTATCTATCTATCTATCTATCTATCGCCCTCACTCTATCTACCTATCGCCCTCAATCTATCTATCTATCTATCTATCTATCTATCTATCTATCTATCTATCTATCTATCTATCTATCTATCTATCTATCTATCGCCTTCACTCTATCTATCGCCTTCACTCTATCTATCGCCCTCACTCTATCTATCGCCCTAACTCTATCTATCTATCTATCGCCCTCACTCAATCTAATCGCCCTCACTCTATCTATCTATCTATCTATCTATCTATCTATCTATCTATCTATCTATCTATCTATCTTTCTATCTATCTATCTATCGCCTTCACTCTATCTATCGCCCTCACTCTATCTATCGCCCTAACTCTATCTATCTATCTATCGCCCTCACTCAATCTAATCGCCTTCACTCTATCTATCTATCTATCTATCTATCTATCTATCTATCTATCTATCTATCTATCTATCTATCTATCTATCTATCTATCTATCTATCTATCTATCTATCTATCTATCTATCTATCTATCTATCTATCTATCTATCTATCTATCTATCTATCTATCTATCTATCTATCCATCCATCTATCTATCTATCTATCTATCATTCTATCTATCTATCACCCTCACTCTATCTGTCTATCGATCTATCGCCCTCACTCTATCTGTCTATCTATCTATCGCCCTCACTCTATCTGTCTATCTATCACCCTCACTCTATCTATCTATCGGCCTCACTCTATCTATCTAATCGCCCTCACTCTATCTGTCTATCTATCGCCCTCACTCTATCTATCGGCCTCACTCTATCTATCTATCTATCTATCTATCTATCTATCTATCTATCTATCTATCTATCTATCTATCTATCGCCTTCACTCTATCTATCGCCTTCACTCTATCTATCGCCCTCACTCTATCTATCGCCCTAACTCTATCTATCTATCTATCGCCCTCACTCAATCTAATCGCCCTCACTCTATCTATCTATCTATCTATCTATCTATCTATCTATCTATCTATCTATCTATCTATCTATCTATCTATCTATCATTCTATCTATCTATCGGCCTCACTCTATCTATCGCCCTCACTCTATCTATCGCCCTCACTCTATCTTGCTATTGCCCTCACTCTATCTATCTATCTATTGCCCTCACTATCTATCTATCGCCCTCACTCTATCTATCTATCTATCTATCTCCCTCGCTCTATCTATCTATCTATCTCCCTCGCTCTATCTATCTATCTCCCTCGCTCTATCTATCTATCCATCTATCCATCTATCGATCTATCTAACACCTTCACTCTATCGCCCTCACTCTATGTATCGCCCTCACTCTATCTATCTATCTATCTATCTATCTATCTATCTATCTATCTATCTATCTATCTATCTATCTATCTATCTATATATCTATCTATCTATCTATCTATCTACCTATCGCCCTCACTCTATCTACCTATCGCCCTCAATCTATCTATCTATCTATCTATCTATCTATCTATCTATCTATCTATCTATCTATCTATCTATCTATCTATCTCCCTCGCTCTATCTATCTATCTCCCTCGCTCCATCCATCTATCTATCCATCTATCCATCCATCGATCTATCTAACACCTTCACTCTATCGCCCTCACTCTATCTATCGCCCTCACTCTATCTATCTATCTATCTATCTATCTATCTATCTATCTATCTATCTATCTATCTATCTATCTATCTATCTATCTATCTATCTATCTATCTATCTATCTATCTATCGCCCTCACTCTATCTACCTATCGCCCTCAATCTATCTATCTATCTATCTATCTATCTATCTATCTATCTATCTATCTATCTATCTATCTATCTATCTATCTATCTATCTATCGGCATCACTCTATCTATCAATCTATCTATCTATCTATCTATCGCCCTCACCCTCACCCTCACTCTATCTATCTATCTATCGCCCTCACTCGATCGCCCTCACTCTATCTATCGCCCTCACTCTATCTCCCTCACTCTATCTATCTATTACCCTCACGCTATCTATCTTTTGCCCTCACTCTATCTATCGCCCTCACTCTATCTATCTATCGCCCTCACTCTATCTATCTATCTATCGCCCTCACTCGATCGCCCTCACTCTATCTGTCGCCCTCACTCTATCTCCCTCACTCTATCTATCTATCTATTGCCCTCACGCTATCTATCGCCCTCACTCTATCTACCTATTGGCCTCACTCTATCTATCTATCGCCCTCACTCTATCTGTCTATCTATCGCCCTCACTCTATCTATCTATCGGCCTCACTCTATTTATCTAATCGCCCTCACTCTATCTATCTATCTATCTATCTATCTATCTATCTATCTATCTATCTATCTATCTATCTATCTATCTATCTATCGCCCTCACCCTCACTCTATCTATCTATCGCCCTCACTCGATCGCCCTCACTCTATCTATCGCCCTCACTCTATCTATCTATCTATCTGTCGCCCTCACTCTATCAATCTATCTATCGCCCTCACTCTATCTATCGCCCTCACTCTATCTATCGCCCTCACTCTATCTATTAATCTATCTATCACCCTCACTCTATCTATCGCCCTCACTCTATCTATCTATTGCCCTCACTATCTATCTATCTATCTCCCTCCCTCCCTCTATCTATCTATCGCCCTCACTCTATCTATCGCCCTCACTCTATCTATCGCCCTCACTCTATCTATCGCCCTCACTCTATCTATCGCCCTCACTCTATCTATCGCCCTCACTCTATCTATCGCCCTCACTCAACCTATCGCCCTCACTCTATCTATCGCCCTCACTCTATCTACTATTGCCCTCACTCTATCTATCGCCCTCACTCTATCTATCTATCGCCCTCACTATCTATCTATCACCCTCACTCTATCTATCTATCACCCTCACTCTATCTATCTATCTATTGCCCTCACTATCTATCGCCCTCACTCTATCTATCTATCTATCTATCTATCTATCTATCTATCTATCTATCTATCTATCGCCTTCACTCTATCTATCGCCCTAACTCTATCTATCTATCACCCTCACTCTATCTATCTATCTATCTATCTATCTATCTATCTATCTATCTATCTATCTATCTATCTATCTATCTATCTATCTATCTATCTATCTATCATTCTATCTATCTATCGGCCTCACTCTATCTATCGCCCTCACTCTATCTATCGCCCTCACTCTATCTTGCTATTGCCCTCACTCTATCTATCTATCTATTGCCCTCACTATCTATCTATCGCCCTCACTCTATCTATCTATCTATCTATCTCCCTCGCTCTATCTATCTATCTATCTCCCTCGCTCTATCTATCTATCTCCCTCGCTCTATCTATCTATCCATCTATCCATCTATCGATCTATCTAACACCTTCACTCTATCGCCCTCACTCTATGTATCGCCCTCACTCTATCTATCTATCTATCTATCTATCTATCTATCTATCTATCTATCTATCTATCTATCTATCTATCTATCTATCTATCTATCTATCTATCTATCTATCTATCTATCTATCTATCTATCTATCTATCGCCCTCACTCTATCTATCTATCTATCTATCTATCTATCTATCTATCTATCTATCTATCTATCTATCTATCTATCTATCTATCTATCTATCTATCTATCTATCTATCTATCTCCCTCGCTCTATCTATCTATCTCCCTCGCTCCATCCATCTATCTATCCATCTATCCATCCATCGATCTATCTAACACCTTCACTCTATCGCCCTCACTCTATCTATCGCCCTCACTCTATCTATCTATCTATCTATCTATCTATCTATCTATCTATCTATCTATCTATCTATCTATCTATCTATCTATCTATCTATCTATCTATCGCCCTCACTCTATCTACCTATCGCCCTCAATCTATCTATCTATCTATCTATCTATCTATCTATCTATCTATCTATCTATCTATCTATCTATCTATCTATCGGCATCACTCTATCTATCAATCTATCTATCTATCTATCTATCGCCCTCACCCTCACCCTCACTCTATCTATCTATCTATCGCCCTCACTCGATCGCCCTCACTCTATCTATCGCCCTCACTCTATCTCCCTCACTCTATCTATCTATTACCCTCACGCTATCTATCTTTTGCCCTCACTCTATCTATCGCCCTCACTCTATCTATCTATCGCCCTCACTCTATCTATCTATCTATCGCCCTCACTCGATCGCCCTCACTCTATCTGTCGCCCTCACTCTATCTCCCTCACTCTATCTATCTATCTATTGCCCTCACGCTATCTATCGCCCTCACTCTATCTACCTATTGGCCTCACTCTATCTATCTATCGCCCTCACTCTATCTGTCTATCTATCGCCCTCACTCTATCTATCTATCGGCCTCACTCTATTTATCTAATCGCCCTCACTCTATCTATCTATCTATCTATCTATCTATCTATCTATCTATCTATCTATCTATCTATCTATCTATCGCCCTCACCCTCACTCTATCTATCTATCGCCCTCACTCGATCGCCCTCACTCTATCTATCGCCCTCACTCTATCTATCTATCTATCTGTCGCCCTCACTCTATCAATCTATCTATCGCCCTCACTCTATCTATCGCCCTCACTCTATCTATCGCCCTCACTCTATCTATTAATCTATCTATCACCCTCACTCTATCTATCGCCCTCACTCTATCTATCTATTGCCCTCACTATCTATCTATCTATCTCCCTCCCTCCCTCTATCTATCTATCGCCCTCACTCTATCTATCGCCCTCACTCTATCTATCGCCCTCACTCTATCTATCGCCCTCACTCTATCTATCGCCCTCACTCTATCTATCGCCCTCACTCTATCTATCGCCCTCACTCAACCTATCGCCCTCACTCTATCTATCGCCCTCACTCTATCTACTATTGCCCTCACTCTATCTATCGCCCTCACTCTATCTATCTATCGCCCTCACTATCTATCTATCACCCTCACTCTATCTATCTATCACCCTCACTCTATCTATCTATCTATTGCCCTCACTATCTATCGCCCTCACTCTATCTATCTATCTATCTATCTATCTATCTATCTATCTATCTATCTATCTATCTATCTATCTATCTATCTATCGCCTTCACTCTATCTATCGCCCTAACTCTATCTATCTATCACCCTCACTCTATCTATCTATCTATCTATCTATCTATCTATCTATCTATCTATCTATCTATCTATCTATCTCCCTCACCCTATCTATCTATCACCCTCACTCTATCTATCGCCCTTACTCTATCTATGGCCCTCTATCTATCGCCCTCACTCTATCTATCTATCTGTCGCCCTCACTCTATCTCTCTTTCTATCTATCGCCCTCACTCTATCGCCCTCACTCTATCTATCTATCTATTGCCCTCACGCTATCTATCGCCCTCACTCTATCTACCTATCGCCCTCAATCTATCTATCTATCTATCTATCTATCTATCTATCTATCTATCTATCTATCTATCTATCTATCTATCTATCTATCTTTCTATCGCCCTCATTCTATCTATTTATCTAGATACTGATCGCCATCACTCTATCTATCTGTCTAGCTATCTATCGCCCTCACTCTATCTATCTATCTATCTCCCTCGCTCTATCTATCTATCCATCTATCTATCTATCGATCTATCTAACACCTTCACTCTATCGCCCTCACTCTATCTATCGCCCTCACTCTATCTATCTATCTATCGCCCTCACTCTATCTACCTATCGCCCTCTATCTATCTATCTATCTATCTATCTATCTATCTATCTATCTATCTATCTATCTATCTATCTATCTATCTATCTATCGGCCTCACTCTATCTATCAATCTATCTATCTATCTATCGCCCTCACCCTCACTCTATCTATCTATCTATCGCCCTCACTCGATCGCCCTCACTCTATCTATCGCCCTCACTCTATTGCCCTCACGCTATCTATCGCCCTCACTCTATCTACCTATTGGCCTCACTCTATCTATCTATCGCCCTCACTCTATCTGTCTATCTATCGCCCTCACTCTATCTATCTATCTATCTATCTATCTATCTATCTATCTATCTATCTATCTATCTATCTATCTATCTATCTATCGGCCTCACTCTATCTATCTAATCGCCCTCACTCTATCTATCTATCTATCTATCTATCTATCTATCTATCTATCTATCTATCTATCGCCCTCACCCTCACTCTATCTATCTATCTATCTGTCGCCCTCACTCTATCTCCCTCACTCTATCTATCTATCTATTGCCCATACGCTATCTATCGCCCTCACTCGATCTACATATTGGCCTCACTCTATCTATCTATCACCCTCACTCTATCTGTCTATCTATCGCCCTCACTCTATCTATCTATCTATCGGCCTCACTCTATCTATCTAATCGCCCTCACTCTATCTATCTATCTATCTATCGCCCTCACTCTATCTATCGCCCTCACTCTATCTATCGGCCTCACTCTATCTATCGCCCTCACTCTATCTATCTATCGCCCTAACTCTATCTATCAATGTAGCTATCTATCTATCGGCCTCACTCTATCAATCTATCTATCGCCCTCACTCTATCTATCGCCCTCACTCTATCTATCGCCCTCACTCTATCTATCAATCTATCTATCACCATCACTCTATCTATCGCCCTCACTCTATCTATCTATCTATTGCCCTCACTATCTATCTATCTATCTCCCTCCCTCCCTCTATCTATCTATCGCCCTCACTCTATTTATCGCCCTCACTCTATCTATCGCCCTCACTCTATCTATCGCCCTCACTCAACCTATCGCCCTCACTCTACCTATCGCCCTCACTCTATCTACTATTGCCCTCACTCTATCTATCTATCGCCCTCACTATCTATCTATCACCCTCACTCTATCTATCTATCACCCTCACTCTATCTATCTATTGCCCTCACTATCTATCGCCCTCACTCTATCTATCTATCTATCTATCTATCTATCTATCTATCTATCTATCTATCTATCTATCTATCTATCTATCTATCTATCTATCTATCGGCCTCACTCTATCTATCAATCTATCTATCTATCTATCTATCTATCGCCCTCACCCTCACTCTATCTATCTATCTATCGCCCTCACTCGATCGCCCTCACTCTATCTATCGCCCTCACTCTATCTCCCTCACTCTATCTATCTATCTATTGCCCTCACGCTATCTATCTTTTGCCCTCACTCTATCTATCGCCCTCACTCTATCTATCTATCGCCCTCACTCTATCTATCTATCTATCGCCCTCACTCTATCTCCCTCACTCTATCTGTCTATCTATTGCCCTCACGCTATCTATCGCCCTCACTCTATCTACCTATTGGCCTCACTCTATCTATCTATCGCCCTCACTCTATCTGTCTATCTATCGCCCTCACTCTATCTATCTATCTATCGGCCTCACTCTATCTATCTAATCGCCCTCACTCTATCTATCTATCTATCTATCTATCTATCTATCTATCTATCTATCTATCTATCTATCTATCTATCTATCTATCTATCTATCTATCTATCTATCTATCTATCTATCTATCTATCTATCTATCTATCTATCGGCCTCACTCTATCTATCAATCTATCTATCTATCTATCTATCTATCGCCCTCACCCTCACTCTATCTATCTATCTATCGCCCTCACTCGATCGCCCTCACTCTATCTATCGCCCTCACTCTATCTCCCTCACTCTATCTATCTATCTATTGCCCTCACGCTATCTATCTTTTGCCCTCACTCTATCTATCGCCCTCACTCTATCTATCTATCGCCCTCACTCTATCTATCTATCTATCGCCCTCACTCTATCTCCCTCACTCTATCTGTCTATCTATTGCCCTCACGCTATCTATCGCCCTCACTCTATCTACCTATTGGCCTCACTCTATCTATCTATCGCCCTCACTCTATCTGTCTATCTATCGCCCTCACTCTATCTATCTATCTATCGGCCTCACTCTATCTATCTAATCGCCCTCACTCTATCTATCTATCTATCTATCTATCTATCTATCTATCTATCTATCTATCTATCTATCTATCTATCTATCTATCTATCTATCTATCTATCTATCTATCTATCTATCGCCTTCACTCTATCTATCGCCCTAACTCTATCTATCTATCGCCCTCACTCTATCTATCTATCTATCTATCTATCTATCTATCTATCTATCTATCTATCTATCTATCTATCTATCTATCTATCTATCTATCTATCTATCTATCTATCTATCTATCTATCTATCTATCTATCGGCCTCACTCTATCTATCTAATCGCCCTCACTCTATCTATCTATCTATCTATCTATCTATCTATCTATCTATCTATCTATCTATCTATCTATCTATCTATCTATCTATCTATCTATCTATCTATCTATCTATCTATCTATCGCCTTCACTCTATCTATCGCCCTAACTCTATCTATCTATCGCCCTCACTCTATCTATCTATCTATCTATCTATCTATCTATCTATCTATCTATCTATCTATCTATCTATCTATCTATCTATCTATCTATCTATCTATCTATCTATCTATCTATCTATCTCCCTCACCCTATCTATCTATCTATCTATCTATCTATCTATCTATCTATCTATCTATCTATCTATCTATCTATCTATCTATCTATCTATCTATCTATGTATCGCCCTCACTCTATCTATCACCCTCACACTATCTATCGCCCTCACTCTATCTATGGCCCTCTATCTATCGCCCTCACTCTATCTATCTATCTATCGCCTTCACTCTATCTATCGCCCTAACTCTATCTATCTATCGCCCTCACTCTATCTATTTATCTAGATACTGATCGCCATCACTCTATCTATCTGTCTAGCTATCTATCGCCCTCACTCTATCTATCTATCTATCTATCTATCTATCTATCTATCTATCTCGCTCACTCAATCTCTCTATCGCCCTCACTCTATCGCCCTCCCTCTATCTATCTATCGCCCTCACTCTATCTATCTATCCCACTCACTCTATCTATCGCATCACCACAGCATTACTCAGCACCACCACGGCATCACTAAGGGGTACAACAACATCACTATGCGCTACCACAGGATCATTGAATGCCACAGCATCACTAGTCGCCACCACATCACTCAGCGCCACCACAGCATCAATCTGTGCAACCATTCAACAACAACTGGGTCAAATATGTTCTCTCAATGTTTCAAGCTTTATTACAAATGTCACAAAAAGAGGTTAGTATTTCACTTCTGTTCTTGGATTTTCGTCACAATAAAATACACTGAACATATTCTTCACAAAAGTTATTTACAAAAGTTTAAGCTATTGCCATTATAAATTACAATAACTTTTATTTAAGAATTAATTATTAAACAAATTAAAAGCCATTGTTATTTGTAATATCAATACATCTAAGTCACGTGAATACAACACATATTGCATTACAAATTCTATAGGTGTCACAAGTTATAACTATTGGCATTGTAAATGACAAAGCTATTATTTTTGCTATTTTCAAAACCAACACATAAATAAAAAATGTGTCATTTACAATACCAATAGCTCAAACTTTCCTAATGCGAGACCTTATGCATTGCAAATGCTTGTTAAAAAATGACATGGAAAATCGACAATATCGAAAGGCCACTTATGTCGGAAATTAAATCAGTTCTAAAAGATATTACCCACTTAACCGATTTGGTTACAAACCTACTGTCTCCGAAAATGTCCCAAAAGTTCATGACTGGTAGCAACTCCAATGAGAAAACACAAGCAGGTCATACCTGACAACGGTGCCCCAAATAAAGGAAGCACTTAGAGTACCATCCGCTATAAAATCAAGGGATAATAACCCATGTAATAAACACCGTTCAGAAACTGAAGATATAGATCACGAAAAATAACTTTGCATGAATTATCGATCCATGAAGCCTAATGCTGTTTCTCTCCATCTACCCTCCCCCCCAGGCAACTATTTATGTTATTGTTTTAAAAAACGTCCCGAAATTGACAGACAATACCACAGAGACTTGGGGGACTTTAAAGAATCGGATTGTGCATTAGTTTACTCTAAATTCTAATTGCAGCACCTTGGTACTCCCTCAGAACATAATAATGTTAAGAAGAGTGAGCTGGGTGCGCAGCACGAAAAAATTATGTAAAGGAGATTTTGTTGTTGTGAATTTCCTCAGCCCGGCGGTGGTGGGATCTCTGATTGAAGACATATTAGCTAAATATATATGGCCAGCTAATTGTCCTGTTGATATTCTTACTGCTGTTCCACTTTGCTATTTTTACAAACCTAGAAATGAGCCCTTCCCAACAACTAGTAGAAATGTCCATAATATGGATCTGTGTATGAAACCATCCATGCCTAACAGGTTTGCTCTTTTAAGAAGTTGCAGTGAAATTGATTGACTGCGGGAGTATGTAGTGCAACTGAATCATACCCCCACCCTCCCCCCTTTAACTAGGTCTGCTGCTAACAAACCAAATGTTCATTCATTACATGGATCATTAACTTTTATGTCATGGAATGTTGCAGGGCTCATAAGTAAGCTACATGATAAGGAATGGCTTAAAACGATAAAGAATTGCACTCTAATTTTATTACAAGAAACTTGGCTTACAGAAATCTTTTTTTATTAACGGTTTCAAAACGATTTTTACTCCAGCAATCACATTGAAGGCAGGCAGATCAAAGGGAGGTTAAGCTGTACTAGTTTCAGTAACCTCACCCCTGTCCCTAAAGAGAGCCTTCACCAAATCCCAGTATTTCCAGTTTTTACTTTTTTATATTAAAGGGAAACAGTGCATAGTAGTGATACATGTTTAAAACAATGTCTTTGACAGCACAAGCCATAGGGTAATTACGCTACTGGAAAAGGACCTGGATGATTTTTTAAAGGGTTTGGGGGGAGACTACTCACTAATCTGGGCTGGTGATTTTAATTGTGAAATATGCAAAATCTCAATAAGGGAACAATGTGGTTATAATGATGATCATGGTGACCCTATTGTTTACTTTCCCCATAATTGTTATGGAGAAGCGATTAATTTTGCTATGCATAAACATAATTTAGAAATTATGGAGTCTGTTAAACATAAGGGAGAAATCGCTACCCAAACATATGAAGGGGCGAGGTCCTCATCGTACATTGACCACTTCCTTGTGTCAGGGAACCATAAGGGTCTTGTCGAAAAATTCTCTATATTTTTTTCCAACCACATTTTATTGTATTGTTGAGATAGCAATAGTGGTTACATAGATTATTATTGTCATTGTCATCATATGTTACAACATATCTTTATTCTTCAATGTTCATGGTTTAACACCCCTTCCACCATAACAGGCCCCCCTCCCCCCTTGAGTTGCGCTAAAGTGAATGTATTCTGAGCTCTAGATTCTGTGGGGTTTTTGCATGACGCACGTGGTATTCGCAATTTGAGATGGTATCTAATGTCGCTGCTCTAGCTGTTCAACACTCTCTCCCTCCCTCTCCGGTGTCGCCAGCTGTGGGGAGCTCGCCCCGCTGCCATCTTGTTCACCCGTTATCAGTTCGGTCAGTACGTTTTCCCATGCCCTAGCTCTATCTATGTGGCCAATCTCTCGGCTCGCTTCCCTGAGGAGCAGTCTACTTTCTGCCCCTGGCTATTTGTCCAGGTAATTTTTCCAGGAACCATTCCTCTGTCCCCCGGGTGCCTTCCAATTCCTAGCTATTTCTCTTTTTGCCAGGACATATGCCAGGTCCTGGAACTTTCCCGTCACTTTATTTTTGGCTGTATGCGGGATCCATCCCAAGAGACAGTGTTCTGTAGTGCGCAGAAGCACCTTATCAATTAGACCAACTACCACCCACCCTATGTCCTCCCAGAAGAGTTGCAGTGTGGGGCAGCTCAAGAACATGTGGAATTATGTGTGCCTCCCTCTCCCCGCAGCGCGGGCATGCAGCCTTCTCAGTCTCCTCCCGAAGCAGGCCCAGGCCCAGCCCCATTGAGTCAATCTAGGCCTCCAGCCTTGCGCTCGAAGAGGTGATAGTCTGCAAAATGTCTTGCAGCGTAGGGTCTCCAGAGTGCTCTGCTTGGGGTTGGGCCCCCCTTTCTCCTCTGTCGTCTGCTTTGTTGGAGCCTTCTTGTTGTCTTTTTTCTTTTGAAAGTTCCCCATCGCGCCATCTGGGCCTGTAGGGCACTGGTACCACGTAGGCTCGTTGAGCGCAGTTACCAGATTGCTTGGCGCATCAGTTCACCTTTCCTACTGGGTGCTCTACGGTCCATTGCGTAGACTATTTATGCCGATTTGGTGAAGAACTGATTAAACCCATTTACTGGGTCTCGGTGGTGGGGGAACCGCCGAAGTCTTCCATACCTTCCATACTTAGTAAAAGGAGACCCAGGAGCCTTCGTCTGCAGGAGGAATCCAGATTTATTCAATAGCGCGGGCTATGGAACAGAGTCCCAAGCTAGCCAGAGACAAGACAGAGGAGGCTGCTGCTTCACTCTGCAGCTTACAAGCCTTTTATACTTTTTCATCCCAGTCTTTTGGCTGTTAGTTCATTGTTTAATCAGGGCAGTGTTTGCAGTTCATAACCAGATCCGGACGATGTTTGTAGATGGTGACCTGGTCAAGGCTTGGCACACAAATCATTGTTCACTCGGCTTTGATCAAGGCTCAGTCTTTCAGGTCATTGTTCAATTGCCCTGATCAAAGCCTGGTCTTTCAAGTCATTGTTTATTCACCCTGATCAAGGGCCAGCAGTCAGACCATTGTCCAGATAACCTGATCACGGTGTCAAAGATGTTTACCAGGCTGGGAGCAGGAGATGGAAAATAAATCATTTACTCAGGGCGTGAGTGTTTCTTGGCTTTCTGGTGAACTGCAGAGAACAGGGGGGGGTTGGGTGTGTGACAGTTCCTGGGCAGAAATGCAGGCTGCAAGATTGCTGTTGTCGTGTTAGTTAGATTTTCCTCAGGCATCAGCAGAAAGGACCAGGTGGGTCGTGTGGAAGTGTTTGACACGAGCTGGCAATGAGAAAGCAATGGAGTCCCGGTACAAATGATGCCGATCAGAAGTACACTTTTCCTCAGACCCTCCTTTTGCCATTGAGTGGCAAATACTTTAAGAAATGTCAATGTTCATAAGGCGGTCCGTTTCTTGTTGGAGCATCATCATCATATTGGTGTTGTGAATGTTAGAGGGTGGAGGCTTGATGGTCTGGACACACATTGTCCAAGGGCAGAATTGGCAGTACCATTGACCACGTTGGCCTCCTGTATCAACATCCACCATGCAGGACAAGACCCAGAGATGAAAAAGGGGTAGGGAAAGAATGGGACAGGTTGCATCATGGAATGCGGCATCAGTCCACACACCCAGCAGTTGGAAGTGTTCATGATCAGCTTTGTGATGATGCAACATTTGGATGAAGGTGTTGAAGAATTCTGCACGGCGGGGTAACTCGTGGGCTGGTAACGTGTAATACTGGTGTTCTGCAGGAGTCGGGGTAGGAGTTGGTGAAGTAACAGGATGGTAGATTAGTTACAGCCAACCAAGGATAGACAGGATGAGGGAGACAAACAGCGTCACCATGGTGACCATGAAGCATTTACTATGTCGGACGCTGACATCTTGTTTCTGGATTCGGGTGTTTTGGACGGCGGTCATTGTGCTAAGCCAGGGACTTCTAGTGACTGTCTGTGATTGGTGGTTGCTTCACTGGGTGCAGGTGTCAAGGGCCCTTATGGCTTACCTTAGTCTGACACACCAGCACTACTCTCAGCCGGGGAAGATCACAGCCCTACAGCCTATAGGTACTTGGCGAAGTCAAGAGCAAGCCTTCCCTCGGGGGCGCAAGTTGTATTGATCTGAAGTAGGGACAGTATGGTCGGGAAACAATTGTTCTTGGTGTTGAGCAGAGTTAAGGGAGGGTTCCACCATTCCTTTCAGTATGCTGTCACTTTCTGCTTCCGTAGATGTAGAATGCAGTCTGGCATCGCTTAATGGGACAAACGGCGGAACTGTTTCTGTTTCTGAGTCTCCTAGTCCTTCCCTCGCCCACTGATCATAGGGGAGGGACAGAGGAACACACCTGCGGTGCGATGAATTCACCCAATTCTTCCGACCTTCTACTTTCACGGCGGCTGCGGGTGGCAAGTAACACCTGACGGTGCTGTGTCCAGCGAGGCTCGAGGCTCTTAGTCCGTTGAAAATTCCGGATCGGGACCCAGTCACCAGGTTGGATAACGTGTCCTGGGCCCTCGCTTTTGTCAGGTATGGCCTCATGTACCTGGTGATAAAGAGTATGAAAGGTATTAGTCAGACTGTACAGATAATCAGTTAATACAGGGTATTCAACGTCTGACAGTTTCTTAGGCCGCGGGACACCCCATACATTGGCAGGCCTCCCGAACACAATTTCATGGGGAGACAGGCCGATTCTGGTGTGGGCTGTTGTTCTTGTGGACAGTAGGGCTAAGGGCAGAGCATCAACCCAAGTGACACCTGTCTCGCCTACTATTTTGGCCATTTTAGTTTTTAGGATGCCATTGAACACACCTCCACTAGACCTGCTGACTGGGGGTGGTTAGCTGCATGAAATTTTTGTTTTATGCCCAATGCTGTACAGACATATTCCATAATTTGAGCCGTAAAGTGAGTCCCGTTGTCACTCCAGACCAAGCGGGTCAAACCGAATCATGGGAGGTACTCTTTTAATAGTACTTTGTTGGTAGTGATAGCGCTGCAGTCTTTGACGGGGTAGGCCTCCACCCATCGACTGAAGGTACAGACCACCACTAGGACATACTTTAAATTGTTACATCGTCCATCTGGATGTAATCCATTTGGAGGACTTCAAAAGGGAAGGTAGGAGGAGAGAATCCTCCCTTAGGAGTAACTGTGCCTTTTCCTGGGTTATACATTAGGCAAATCATGCATGTTTTAACCCGTTTGTCAGCATATGCTGGTATCTTAGAGTTGTACCAGGTAGGTTCCAACAGTTTACAAATCCCTTTTGCACTGATGTGAGAAGGACCATGGGCCATCGTAACTACTGGTAGCACGTGACTGTCAGGTAACATCTATTGTCTTTCCATAGTCGTACGGACCCAACAACCATCAATTCCCTCCTTTGCTAATTGCTCCTTCCACACCCTTAGTTCCTCAGGAGTAGTATGGGACTGAATATCATTCACACTCTTTACTGTGTTTTCAACCATGCCCTCGTCTCCCACCCACCTAGCGTGACCTCCTACATACATTCCTTAATTTTTTCTAAGAGCTGTTTGTCTGGCCGTCTGGTCAGCCAGGGCATTGCCTTTCCCAACATCATCTGTCACTTTCTTATGGGCCTTACATTTTATGATAGACTATCTGACACTCCCCAGAAAGGTGGCCAACAGTCGGTGAATTAGGGGGGTAAGTTGAATTTTGGTCCCATGGGAAGTATGGAAATTCCTTTCTTTCCACAACCTCCCGAAGTTGTGGGCCACCCCGAAGGAATATTGCCTGTCAGTATAAATATTTACCGTCATCCCTTTGCTTAACTCACAAGCTCTAGTGAGGGCCACTAATTCTGCTGCTTGAGCAGAGCACTGCGGAATCTGAGCTGTTTCTACTACTCGCCCTAATGTCGTGAGGGCGTAGGCAGCTGAGGTGCTACCATCAGGCCCTCTGAGACATGATCCGTCTACATACAGTGTACCTTCTGGTCCTGCTATCGGGGTATCCTGTAAGTCAACCCGTCCCTTTGTCTCTTCCTCTGTCCTTAAAATGCAGTCATGTGGGTCTAAGCGTGCATCCTGAGTATCCAGTGGGAGTAATGTGGCGGGGTTGCACTAGTGAGGTACTGTGTCTTGGTGTTATTAAGGAGGGTATCTACAGAATGGGGGACCATCAGAGTCAGGGGGGAGTTCATGACGATCCCCGCACTCTGACGGACCATGAGGGCGGCCGCAGCGGTCGCCCGTAGGCATCCTGGGAGAGCCCTTGCAACAGGATCTATGGTGGCTGAAAAATAGGCACATGGCCGATGGTGACCTCCGAACATCTGGGTCAAGACAGCGCATGCACAGCCATCTGTCTCATGTACAAAAAGAAAAAAATGTTTGTTATAATCCGGAGTACCGAGGACTGGAGCAGTACACAGAGCCTTTTTCAAATCTTGGAAGGCCTGTGCATGCTCTCTAGTCCATGTAAAGGAACTGTCTGATATGTCTTTAGTGGTGAGGGCAAGAAGAGGTTTGACCATGGCCGTAAAATTGGAAATCCACTGTCTACAGTATAAGGTTAGGCCTATGAAGGCTCGCACCTGCTTCTGTGTTCGTGGGGCCGTCATAGCATTGATAATGGCTACACGATCAGCGGTGAGCTGCCTTCCCTCCTTCTAGAGGAGATGACCTAAATAGGTCATCTTCTCTTGACAAAACTGAAGCTTTTTCAAAGAGACTTTGTGATTATGGAGGGCAAGGTTGCGTAACAAACAGAGAGTAGCTTCTTTACATGCTGGGGCAGAATTTGCAGCAATGAGGAGGTCATCTACATATTGTAATAGTGTGGAATTATCAGGGAGTTCTAAGGAATCGAGTTGACTTTTTAGGGCTTATCTATAGATACTGGGGCTCTCTGTAAAACCTTGAGGGGCGTGGCAGAATCTAAAGCTCCGCCCACCAAGGGAGAAACCAAAAAAATGTCTGCATGTATAGGAATGATGAAAAAAGCATTCTTCAGGTCTATGACAGAGAACTGCGTTGCATCAGAAGGGACCATCGTTAAGAGGGCTGTAATGTTGGGGACAACAGGATATTGGGAGATTGTTATTTTGTTAAGGGCTCTAAGGTCAATTACAAATCTGTATATTTTAGGGGAGAGAGCATCTCCATTGGTCTTTTTAAGAACGGGAATAATGGGACTGCTACAGATATTGCCACGTGTCTCCTTCACTACGCCCAGGTCCATTAATTCAGATGTTATTGTTAAAAGGGCCATTTCTCCTTCCGCGAGCAGTCGATACTGCAGGAGGCGGGGGAGGAGTGCACCTGGCTGGATGCGTACCACATGAGGGGATATGTTGAGACACCCTAAATCAGTGTCTGATGATGCCCAGAGGGAGGAAGGTAAAGACTACAACTTTGGTGGGAGGGGACCTGATAGATACATATAGGCAGCTGCTGTGGGGGAAATTGTTAGGGATACACCTTGGGGACTACATGATATCGTCGCATACAGATCTAACAAGTTTTCACTGCAACCTGTAGTAAGGACCAAGGGAACGTTAACATGTGCAGGGCCAATATCGAGAGGAAGGGGTTCAGAGACAGGGCTGGTCACAGGTGTTCCTGCAAAACCCATGGAGACATTCATATTGCCAGAAAGGGGTGCCTCCGGGACTGACAGACGTGCAATAGAAGACCTGGTGGCCCCAGTATCCAAAAGAAAATTCTGATGGTTCCCCACACCTGACATTTGAACATACAAGCCCCTTTGATCCACTGGAATTTGCACTCTGGTAATACCCCTTTCCTGGCTGTTCTATGCTTGGTAGGAGCCTCTCTCATCAACTTCATCATAATCATCATTGTAATAAGTGCATGTTGCTTCGTACCCATCACACCTATTGGCCGGGTGCTGCCGGATGGGGGTGTCATCCCTGGGCCTACGTTCTTTATCCTGTGGAAGGGGCGGGCCATGGTCCATAGTCGGCCTCCCCTCCCTGGGAGCGCGAGGCAGAGTCTTCCCTGTTCGGATGTTTTCAGCTAACACAGGACACTCATCTTTCCAATGGCTGTACCCCTTACAATAAGCACACTGATCTGTTTGGAGGGCTCCCGTACTTTGATGGCTTGAGGGGGTAGAATGGCGAGCCCTCGGAGGGGGTTAGGGTTGAGGTCTGAAATCCCACGGGCATCGGGACCTCGGGGAGGGTAAGCCTGCTGCAGAAGTGCCTTAGTCTTAAGATCCCTAACCTTCTTACTTTCCTTGTCTATATCCTCATTCTCCCTATTCTTGTGATATTGTGCCATAGCCAAGATACCAGTCATAGTTTGGGCAGACTACGTACTTTCAACTTTCTTGAGCCTGGCGGAGATATCATGAAGCAAATGGCTGACAAACTTATTGACAAACACTGGGCCAGAACCTGGGGTACGAGGATCCAAACAACTATGCCCCTTGTATTCTGTCTCAAAACGGGTGAAGAAGTCAGCCACATTCTCATCTTTTTGCTGCCTACAGGCGTTTATTTTATCCCAGTTAATTACAGTTTCTGATAAAAGTGTTTTCATAAACGTCATTATTTGACCGGGCAAAGTCAGGATGGCAGCTTCTGGTTTAGTCCCCCCTACCCTTGCTTTTTCCATAGCCTCTAGGTCAGCCCATTTACCTCCCAACGCCACTTCATGGTCAGTATGTCGAATACGTTTTCTCTGGTGTGGTCGGCCATTGACATACGTTTCTGTTTTCTTTCTTGAGCCTTCTGCTTTCTAGCTCTCTGCTCTATCTCTTTCCTCCAAATTCGGACAGATTCAAACATAGACTGGCGCGTTTTTCTTTTCATTAATTGTTCCTCTAAGTTGGTGAGAACTTGGGAATTAAAGGAGCCATAAAGTGGCCACTGTGATTCTGCGTTACTTTGTTTAGTATATTTTACCCAGAATGAGGAAAACATTGTGGCAGAAGGGCCATGTTTAACATACATCGTATGGCCAGGGGTCCCTTCTGGAGGAAGTGAACAAGCCGCCTCCAGCTGAGAGTCCTGTATACACATACAACAACATAATCTCTTGAACTTACAACTGACTGGCATGCTTAAAAACAGATAACAGACACCAGCGGGTTTTAAAACTCACCTCGCTTGCTTGGCTTTTGCAAAAGTCAATAACAGCAGAATCATACAGAACAGACACCAGCGGGTTTTTAAAAATTCACCTCGCTTGCTTGGCTTTGGCAAAAGTCAATAACAGCTTGGCTTTTGCAAAAGTCAATAACAGAATCATACAGACTTGGTGGGTGATCAGTCCACCCTTACCTTACAGGGGTAGTTCTCTTCTGCTGATGTAGGGCTGTGTCCTGCTCCAGAAATTATTTGCTAGGGGACTTCAGCGAGAATGCGGTCAAGTGGCCCAGACCGGGTGGGGAGGAACAGCGAGCGAGTCGTTCGGCTTACCGGATTGCAAGAATCCCTAGGGTAGGGTACCTCCGTCGGAGTCTCTCCGTGCACCCCCTCACATCCACCGGTCCTGACCTTCGTGCTCGTGGAGTTCCTGTTCAGGCGCCATTTGAAGAACCGGTTAAACCACTTACTGGGTCTCGGCGGTGGGGGAACCGCCCAAGTCTTCCATACCTTCCATACTTAGTAAAAGGAGACCCAGGAGCCTTCGTCTGCAGGAGGAACCCAGATTTATTTAATAGCCTGGGCTATGGAACAGAGTCCCAAGGTAGTCAGACAAGACAGAGGAGGCTGCTGCTTCACTCTGCAGCTTACAAGCCTTTTATACTTTTTCATCCCAGTCTTTTGGCTGTTAGTTCATTGTTTAATCAGGGCAGTGTTTGCAGTTGATAACCAGATCCAGACGATGTGTGTAGATGGTGACCTGGTCAAGGCTTGGTACACAAATAATTGTTCACTTGGCTTTGATCAAGGCTCAGTCTTTCAGGTCATTGTTCAATTGCCCTGATCAAAGCCTGGTCTTTCAAGTCATTGTTTAATCACCCTGATCAAGGGCCAGCAGTCAGACCATTGTCCAGATAACCTGATCATGGTGTCAAGGATGTTTACCAGGCTGGGAGCAGGAGATGGAAAATAAATCATTTACTCAGGGTGTGAGTGTCTCATGGCTTTCTGGTGAACTGCAGAGAACAGGGGGGTTGGGTGTGTGACAGTTCCTGGGCAGAAATGCAGGCTGCAAGATGGCTGTTGTCGTGTTAGTTAGATTTTCCTCAGGCATCAACAGAAATGACCAGGTGGGTCGTGTGGAAGTGTTTGACACGAGATGGCAATGAGAAAGCAATGGAGTCCCGGTACAAATGATGCCGATCAGAAGAACACTTTTCCTCATTGGCCCGCCACTCCCCCTCAGTTCTGGTACACACTCTCTTCAGCGCCTGTCGAGGGTTCAGCTCAATATGTCCACGTGTTCTGCCCAGTGTGGCATCCTCTCAGTGGTCCAAAGGTCTCAGGCACCGCTGTGGACCTCCCCTGGGCCCTTGCTCACCAGACTTCACCTCAGAGGCCTCCCAGCCGTCTATGCGCTCACCGTTCTCTCACAGTGCAGCCCTCGCTCCACAGCTCTGCACACATAGGGGGTCTCTGACACCTTCCAGGTCACACTCTCAGGGCCTAATCTGCTTCCTCCAGCTGCAGAGGGACCCCCGGTCTGGCTCTCTCATCGTCTCCCTGTTACTCTGCAGGCTATGCCTCAGTAGACAGATCCTGGACTCACTCCCCGCCTCAGAACTTGCCTGCACCAGGTCCCTCCATTGGCACTTTCCCTTTGTTGTGGTTCCCTGTGTAGGCAGTCACCCGCAGAGAGGTCGCAGATCTCCTTCAGATCTCTGGTATGTATTGCGTCCTCTGAGCCCCTTGCTGGGGACTCCCACCAGCGCCCACATGTCGATGGTCTGGCGGCCCGAAAGGCACCCGAGGCTCACCACCACTCACACCGGGACGCTGAACCTCTCTCACCCAGAGCAGCACACTCTCTTTCTTCCCCTGTTGTTCGCCAGGGGTCTTCTTCCAGCACTGTGCCTGTATAGCCAGGAGGGGGAGGAAGGGGCCTATCCTGCTACAGGCCAGTTACGTACACGCGGCGGCCTCCGGGGCCAACCCATTACCTTCTTACTGCGTCCGGCAAACTCAAGCGACAATCCGGCCCCGCATCCAGGCCCGCCACTCTGGAATGTCTGCCTCTGAACTCTAGGATAATAAGAATTAGATTTCTCTGGTAGTTCAAGACTGTGTACAGTGCAGGTATTAGATGTTTAGAGAAAGTGTATAATGCTTCTAGAAGCAGTGGTTAAAAAATTTCCTCCTTAAGTTCAATTACCAATGGAGTATTATCTGTCAAATATTTTACCACGTCCTGTAATTCCTGCAGACTGTGATGTCCAGCTAGCAAGAAATAATGTGGTGGAAATCACACTTATACAAGTTAAACTACTTCCAAGAAGATTAACATTTATCACCATCTACTAAATTGGCCCGTGTTCATAAATCAGTAAAAAACACTTTCAGGACTCGGAAATTCATTTTCAGCTCTTTCTTTTTTTGTCACACTGTCTATCAAAAGGGCATTTCTCTGAATGGTGAGGAGAGATGAGTCTTTGCCTACATTTTAAAAGCTAGACCACAGGGATCAGATAAGCTGGGATGTAAACAACTACCTTTTCAGCTGACTATATTAAGCTTTTGCTCAGTAGAGCGGCATTCCTGTATGTTTTCAGACAGTGATTTGTGATCACTGTTTCCATCAATTTCCCCAACTTTGTGTTTGCCTCTTGATTTCAGATGATCAATTCTCAGCTCCCAGAGGAAGTTCCTGATCCTGCTGTTCCTAGCACTTTGCCAGCCAAGATGTGGTATTAGATCAGTGTTGGCTCCCAGGCCAAAAGTCTACTACATTTCATATAAAGACGATTTTGCTCTTTGACTCTCCCACCAGTGTATCCACTGAAACACACATCCTCTAGTAAGAGACTTTATTCACAAAAAATAAAAAAATAAAAAATTATGTGAAATCTCTCACCTCATTTTGCAAACTGTTATTAGCATTATTGTATAGGAGGATGGATGTTGTATGTAGGGAGTTGTATATAGGATATTGTGTTAATAGATATTGTATAGTTATTTTATGGGAGGTTACTGCTCTCTTCACCTAATGGCAGGCATATCAGCTTTCATTGAAATGCTCATGTTCTAATCATTCCAAAGTTTGCAGCTGGCAGGCTCTGTAGGATTATAGATACAAATAGAACATTGACATTTTGAAAGGTACATTACTTGGCAATTGCAAGCTAGCCGCACACCCCCACTCGTCCTGGAGCTGGAATCTTTGCTGGGTTTGAGGTTGAGTCAGATAAAGCGGCTGCATTGTTCTTCTGGGCTATGCCTGAGGGTTACTGTTATCCTTTCTCAATTAATGTTTTTTTAATTACTTCTTGGGTAAGTTGGTCAGTGTAAGGACTTGTCGTGTATCAATAGCTGGTATTTTATTAATGAGTGAATCAAAATTGCGAGGGTGAACTGTGACTAGTACCACAATCTTCCCTTAGTTGGTTAGTGGATTCAGTTCTCTATAGCAGGCCTGGGCAAAGGCCCACATGTTGGGCAAGTGGGCACCACCTACAGTATTGGGAACAGCTGTACACATTCAGCCTATAGGTAGTAACCAGTATCCTAGAATTGTAGAATGAAAAGGGGAGTAAACCCAGCTCCATGGAACTCTTGCACAGGACAAGAAAATAGGCAAGGATTGGCTGTAAGTCTTGGGTGATTTCATGTCTGGCTCTGTTTAGTTGAATTTTGACATATGTGATCTGTAAGCTGATTGGATGCAAGCTATGTGGTGAATCAATATACAGATCAAGAGTACTGCAATGAAAACTGAGTTAAGATTAAAAGCAAATGAATGATGACGAAAAAATGACGTGAGAGTCAATATGCTAAGGATACTCAGGTCAGGCTGCACTGAAAAAGCATTGATTCAAATACAGCCATGGTTGTTGCACTATGAGTTTGTGGTTCTGAAGGACTTTGCACCACTTTTATCAGTATTCCCCCAATTTCATGTGGATGTGCAAGTGGTGATTTTTTGTTAGTTTGGCACCACATTTACAGACATAATACTTTGTAGCGGCTTTTCTCTGTCCAGATACAGGTGCATGGCATTATGGTAGCAGTCAAAAATCATAAACTGGCATTAACCACATCAATGCTGATGGTATTCCCCTCCTGTGCTGAGATTTGTTGATTCCCATGTTTCATGACGAGCTGGGCTCGTCATGAGCGTGCGAGGAGGCTACCTCATGACAAGCCCAGCTCGTCATCAGCGTCGAAGGGGTTAAAAATCATTTACGTAGCAATTTTGATGCTGAAAGGTGCAGCATTTGTTCTGTCTGGGGGGCGGGGGGCAGTCCAACTATTTAAGGCTGGACTTATCCTATTGGTTCAGTAAACACAAATTTATCCCTTAACCACTTGGATGCTAAGCCTATTTGTTGATTCCCATGTAATTTCCATTGAAACCAATGGAAACTCCATGACGAGCTGGGCTCGTCATGAGCGTCGAAGGGGTTAAGGTAAGAAAGTTTATGTCATAAAGTCCTATCAACACACTTAGCCATGAGTCATTCAATTTCAATCATACATTCTGATGATCTATAGTGAAAATTTCACAAAAAGATTTGGTTGTCGAAAGAAGTTTAGGTAAAAAGTATATATATATAATTATATATATATATAGTATTTTATTAAAAAAAGTTTAAAAACACATATTTCAATACACAATAATTTATACAGCAAATCAATAAACAAAATAATAATAATGATCCGACAAAAACATACAATAGTGCAGGAGAAATCACAACTAAAAAGACAATAAAATCTGTCTTATGTACAGTTGGTTCATCAAAGGTTTGGTAACATTTCCTGATCCCCTCATGGGTGTTGACCACTATAAATTTAACTTGCAATACAGCGGTCAGAAGTGAATAGCATAAGGCTGTTATCTGAAGTGCATTGTTGAGAGACAAAATAGACTAGAATACTGCAAATGAATTACAGGGACTGAGCTCACGGAAAGAATTTCGACCATCTCTTTTTTGTTCTTCTTAGAAAGATGTCCTAAGTGCAATGGATATTCCACAGATGTGGGTCTAATGCACATTGTGCCCTAGAACTGAGGCTGCAGTCAACATATGGAGCCCATCTAGGCCAAACCAGTTTGAGGTTACTTCAGTTCCCATTTAGAGGGAACCTGGCCTGGTAGTTAAGTCTGGACTGTTACTAATGGTGCATGATCGAGTCTGAACTGCATATCGCCGGTCTCTGTCTGTAGTGACATATTTGACAACAACATTTTTGACTGGAATGAAGCCAATTAAATTTAATTTAAAAAAATTGTTGTATTGGCTAAAAAGGACAGTAAAGTTTGAAGAGGGTGTTTGGAAGTGCATGGTAGTTAGAAGGGTTTGGGATGAGTCAGAAAAGAGGGATTTGACAAAGGTTGAAGGGAGTAGATTTTTTGTAACAAAACTGAAATCAACGTATACATACATATATACGCATGACACTAAAGCCTTGATTACGATGTGGGTCGGCAGTTCCGATCTGATCATTTGGGTGCTACCGCACACAGTGCGGTCGGAAACATAAATTTTTCTATGGAAGCTTGTGAGGCGGGCGGAAAATGTCAGCAGCATAAGCTACTATAAAACATTGATGTTTCAAAACATCTCTGCTCTGGTGCCTGCCACACGGTGCAGAGATTTTGAGGGGGGGATGTATGTCAGTACAACGTGATCAAAATGATCACGGTACTTGACAACGCAGTTTTTACAACGCAAGTCGTTACAACGACTTGCGTTGGAGGGCGTGGATTGAGGATTATTATAATTTTCTATTCCAACTCCAGCCCACATAACAGTAGGGAAGGTGTTGGAATAGAAAATGACAATATTCCTTAACCAACAGCGCCATCCAGCGCAAGTCTTAGTAATGACTTGCGTTGTAATAGCAGCGTGGTAAAGGTCGTGCGGTGTAAAGACCGCGTTGTAAACGACGTTTACCGAGGGGGGCCATAGATGCCCCCATTGCAATATGCGGAGGCCGCCGAGAGATGGGGGCCCTGCTAGGAGCCCCCAAAGACACTTTCCGACAGCAGTTCCATGTCAGAAAGGCCGACATGGAACTGCTGTCAGAAAGTACTATCATAATCCCGACGGCGGAAACAGCATCTTTAAGGGAGTATGAGGCCTTTCCAACTATCCGACGGGTTCCTTGAGCCCGTCGGAACCGTGTCGGATTCCCCGGCCAGTTTAAACTCTGACCGCCGTTATTATAATATGGCAGTCGGTTTTTAAACATACAATGTCAGTTAGAAAGCCTCTGACCAGTGGTCGGAGGCTGTCCGACCGACATTGTAATTAAGCCCTTAGTAATGTTTTTGTGGCAGTAATACCCTCACCCCCCACATATACATTTAAGTGACAATATTTTCATGATCTGATATGCACATGTGTCATGCGTTGTATTATACATTTTTTCCTTGATATGCACATTTCCCAAAATTATTTGTTTGATGTATCCCTTATTTTAAAGACAGCACTTTTCAGTCACATTTTCAAAGTGAAGAAGGTCGCAAGAAGTGTTCTCCAACTATTCAGATGTTTTAATGACAGACCTAATTTCTGTGCTAATTTTGAGTGTTTACTACTATGAATCTGGTGCTTGTGGGGGAGGATGGAAGGGTGCACTACATTCATGACACTGTACTACTCTTGAATCCTTGAATGAATCAATAGTACTCAGTTTTAAAAAGCTTTTATTATAAATTTTAATGAGAATTTATCGATTTATCTTTACTATGCTCATGAATTTTACGTGTATTAGCGGTTATGCCGCTCTTTTTATGATTTAAACAAAATCAAATAAAGTAATTTCTACACTGGTGGTGACTGAGAAATGACCTAGATGTTACCTATAGATACATTGTTATATTTTGCCATGTCAAACCCATTTATGCTCCCAGTCCTCCACCTTAATTTGTGTGTAAGTACGTATTGGTTTTATGATCATGAAAGCCTATCTTGGGAGGAACGGAACGGTGTCAAAGCAATATTGTGTACATAAGGTACTATATCAACAGAGTGTAAAATATGTGATTGTGCACTGTACTTAGGGAGGCAGAGGAAGATGGTCTCCCTTTTTGGGCCATTGACCAGAATAATACTGTAAGTTCTAAGCAAAGGCCAATTTATTACCTTCAATCATAGGCTTAACCAATCCTTTCAGAATAGTCGGCGCGACAGTGGACGCATGGTGCTTTCTTGGCAAGCATGACGTGTGTCTTGCAGAGGTTGCTTAAAGCATGCAATTGATTTTGCATGCATGGGGAGCTGAAGTTTGCATCCTCCAGCCTTTTGAAAGACAGCCCTCCCTGGACTTGGCCCGACAATTACTGTTCCAAAAGCATTTATCATCCATTCCTTCATGAGAGCTAGGTTGGCCTTGAGTCATTCTCCGTCGTTAATGGATGAAGCAGAACTGCATGTCGTTGACACTGATGGGTCTTGCTGGTGCTCTCTTCGAGTTGGGCTCCCAAGGGATTGGTCACATATCCTCAGGGTCACACCGCTCACCTGTTACAGAATGTGATGTTGGAGAAGAAGGTATATAGCATAAGGATATCTTCTGTAACTTATCCCACTGTAAAATGGATGCTGACTACATTGCTTTAGTTACAAAGTGTTTAAAGTGCCTTTATTTTCCTTCTGCTTTATTTGCAGATAAGGAGGTTTGCATAAGTTAACACAAGGAGATGATGGACGGGGCGCTGAAACTTTTCAGACACACACCCCCAGCCACAGATCTGAGTTGAATCCATCATCATTCTTTAGCTCACTTTCCCAACTCAGTTCAGACCCAGCTATATGCAAATCAGTCTTGACCCTGTGTCTTATGGGAGCCGTCCAGCCCGATCTGCCAGGCTAGGTCTTCCCTGAACTGGAAACAAGCATCCTGGGACCGGTTTCTGGGTAACACCCTTCATCAGCCAGGCTAGCTTGAATCCAGTGGCAAAGTGAGCAAGGGACCCACGTCTGGGCATACCCTGCCAACTTAGGGCGAACAAAGCCAACACAAGGAGATGATGGACGGAGCCCTGAGACTTTTCAGACACTCACCCAAGTCACAGATCTGGGTTAAAGCCATCATCGTTCTTCGCTCATTACACCACCTCAGTACAAGTATAAATTACCTATCTTTAAGCTGGTAGAAAAACAGCCTACATAAAGTATACTGACTCTATTTTATTTCTAAATAAGACCTCTCTGGATATGACTTGGGCGTTTTTATTTTACATTTAATGTTTACAGCTCCAAGTGTGCGAAGTTGTTTTTTTGTAAACTTGGTGAGCTTTGTGGAAGGAAGAAAAGGTAGACTTAGGGTTTGAAGCTTTATGAGGGGAAAAATGGTCAACCCCTCCATAGTGGTTGAATTTGTACGCGATATTCTCAAGGCAAAGCTTATTTATGGTGAGTATTTAACCCACGTTGCGAAGTTGACAAGTGCAAAGTTTGCCATCTCCGCCTGTCTCCTGCTGGAGGAGGGAGTGAGTGGCACCAGCAGGTGCCCGGCCTATCCCTGCGCGGCCTCTGCCCCCGGACACACACAAACACAGCACGGGCGCGATGGACTCTGGAATGCCACCACGGGGCTATTTCTGTCAGGAAACACATGGCTAATTAATAATGTAAGCAATAAACAGAGCGGGCACGTGCTCCCGTGTTTCACGTCGCAGGCACGCGCCCTTAGCGGAAGTGACAGAAGGAAATTATAAGCAGAGAGAATAAAACTTAGAGATAAAGCAAGGTGCCTCTCGTAAAAAAAAATTAAAAAAAAATTGATAGGACACGACGAAAAAGACCCAATGCAAGGGGCCCGAATCGGGTGAATCATGTTGTTTCCACCCGGGGTGTATAAATAGCGGACGGAAAGAGCCAGTGACGCGTCAGCTGTTCAGCACTCTTAAGTACACCTACAGATATACCCGCTGTCACAGCGCCAAGGATGGCGAAAGAAGAACATAGCTTTTCCCTTACTCACTCATCTCCTTGGCAGAGTGCTCCCTACCTCTCAATCACACGCAGCAGTGATGCCCGGGGAGGATGTATGATGTTACAACGCATACTTTTACCACGCATACCTTTACAACGCGGTATTTACAACGAATACCGTTACAACGCATAGCGCTTTGGGGTGCTGGATAGTGAATAGTTTAATTTACTATTCCAACTCCAGTCCCCGTGGACACTAGGGAAGGTGTTGGATAGTAAATTAAACTTATTCCCTATCCTAGAGCGCCCCCCAGCGCAATGCGTTGTAATGGTATGCGTTGTAATGACCGCGTTGTAATGGTAGTGCGTGGTAAAAGTTTTGTTGTAAAGGTTGCATACCGCCCGGGGACCTAGCTATCAATAGTGCAGTGGCACCGGAAACCAAAGTTGTGAGGGCTCCACTGTATCCTAATTTTTAGGTTTCCACTAACCAGTAGAAGGGCTGTAGGGACCCATTTTCCGTTTTTTCGCATTAGGCCCCATGGCACAATTACCCCACCACTGGCGAGACCCCTTCAGTTTCAGAAAATCACAAACAAATCTTGCAAGTCTCCCTATTTGAGTGAATGAATGAATTTATTAAATTTGATTTAGACCTTGATCAACATATACATGATTAATAAGTAGTAAAACATTTATGCTATTCAGACATTAAAACAATTTAAAACAAACTTTAAACAAATGTATACAGGTTATAACAAGCAAATTCATCGAGCGTAGATTTACAAAACCCAATTAGGCTTTTTGCAGAGCAGAGATTACGTCTAAAACATATAGAATTTAAATATTGGCGTCGGGCCTCTACCAGAGTCCAATTAAGATAGACTAATAACACGTGTAAAAAACCTTGCCGTCCTCCGTTACATAAGTCACAAATTTCTGTGGAGATTTCTGTAAGTCTCTTTAGTATATAGCACTAGATTGGATTTAGAGACATAAAGTCTGTCTACAGTACACAAATACGGTGACAGATTAAAGATGGTAGAATTTTCTAATTTAAAGCAGAAGAAAGAGACATACAAGTATTGAAATGTTGGATCAGAAGGGCTATAACCAGCCATTATTGGCCCTCTTCTGCTACCTGCTGGGGACGCCAGTGGCATTTTAATTCTGAAATATAAGATGTTTGTTCTCCCATGGGAAACCCATGATATGATTTCAAATGGGTAGATTGTGGTGGATAAAATAGAAAAAGACAGCCACCGACTTGGACCTCAGTGAACAAGGTTCAGTCACAAATAGGCCTGGCCAGATGCTTTTTGTTTGCTAAAACCACAATACACACCTGGACACTGCAGCAGTGTGTACTCACTGAACTATATGTCCTACACAAGACAATGAGGAGGTAAGAACTATAGACACGAGGCTGCTCATACCTGACAAAGAGTAAGGTGTAGGTGTATAACAGGGCGTTCGGGTGGTACACACAGGGGTCTCAACATGTTTCCAAACGGTAGTTCTGTGTCCCGATGCAATGGATGAGGGCATGTTGATTCCCCTTGAATGTCTGAGGGTTATCCTTCTCACCCCGTGATTTACATGAAATCATATCTCTTGTTGAGCTGGGAAGTTTAATGTGATGTTAGATTTCTACTGGGACAAACAATTACATTTTAAAATTTAAATTAAATTGTTTATTTATTGCACAATTACTTAAAATCATTGCAATTGATTCATTGAAATCGAGTTGAGAACACATACTTTTCCAACATTATGTAAAACACGTATAGCAATTTTCAATCCTGGTACTCTTAAAGTTGAAACTTGTTTCACCATTTTATCAGCTTTAAAGCGGGGAAATAAAACGTTTTTTTTCCATTAATGGGAGCATCCTGACCCTGTGCTGTGAAAAATTAAGGTTTTTTTCTATAATTAGATTCCTTACTGAAATATGATACACTGAAGCTGGTTCTGCATCTGTTTTACCCAAGACTGAGCGTTTAGGTTGATTTTGTCTCCTGTACTTTCATGCAGGCTCAAGGTTCAGTCACTGATGTGGTCTAAATTTCGCCTCACTACTTCTGTTGTTGCTTTAGTACAGTTTCGTCTTGACTATGTCCCCTAGTTACCTGGGCCTTCCAGAAACACTCTTAAGAATGCTCCGACTGATAGATAAGGCTGCAGCTTACCTAATATCTGGCACCTGTTGTTGTAACCATATCCCCCCTCTTTTAGGATTCACAAAAAAAGATTGAATCATAAAACGTATTTGCCAAATTCTGCTAGGAACTACTAATGTCTTTGTTGCTTATAATTGTTAAATTAGGTTATAAAGCAAATATTGATACTTTTTATAATATATTGCTCTGGCAGGACATTGACATTTGTTGGGTGTTATTTGGCTATATGAATCTGTACCTGCTTTGCTGATCCATTATCACCTTCTTGAGGAAGCCTTGACGACTCATAAGTGGTACTTCCAGAGATTTAGGACTCATATAACTGCCTTTGAGACTTGGGCGCCAAATATATGAGAAAGAATGGGAGATGGCCCTCGAATACCCCAAGAAGGTGTACAGAAACACACGTTTTAAAAATATACAATTCTATATCCTACACAGGGCATATCAAATGCCAGCACGCCTCCAAAGATTTTACCCAGACACCCAGTTCCTCTGCCCCAGATGCCGATCATGGGAAGCTGATTTCTACTACATGTTCTGGAGTTGCCCCACACTACAGCCATATTGGAACAATGTTCACAAGACACTCAGGGATCCCACGTGGCTCACACATCTGAACACCTGGGAAGCCTGTGCATTAGGTATCATCCAGAAACAGAAGCAACACAAAGTGTCAATCCCCTTTGCCTCACTGGCAATCTTGCTGGCTAAAAGAAGTATAGCAATGCATTGGCGATCCCCCACGGGTCCCTTGATTGCGGCATGGGTGGGAGCAGTACACAAATGGGCGATGGAGGAGGAGGAGGTGAAGGGGATAGGTAAGCACTGCATCTCTATGGAGTGAACCTTCTTACTACACCAATACAAACAGCCACCAACACACGATGACCCAGCTGGTTCCCCACACACCCCGGTGGACCCACAATCACAAGACCCGACCGTAAGCACACACGCCAATTCTCCTCGTGTAGCAAATACGTAATGTTGCTTGATATTATCACCATGAACCTCCCGGGACTCGAAGATAAGCCATAAGGGCCGGACCCACCATCTCCCCCCCAGCAGCACTCAGACATACCAACCATTGAGAAATGCGTGCCAACCCTGACACCCCGTTCGATGTATGTACCCTGGATCCCATGAATGTTATCCAAGTTTCCCATCCCAGTTCTACATAGAATTTGTTTAGCGTAAGGACTGAATAAAGACAGGATACGTGTTCATTTAATTCAAGGATAACAATGTCCAATGATGTAAAATGCACAAGAGGAAGTCAAATTACATGTGTCTTAACACAATCTGTCTTTGTAATATGAAAATTCCAATAAAAGTATTTAAAAAAATAAAATAAATTAGAGCCTTTGAGACTTTATAGCAAGGCTCTCCAAAGTCCAGATCCGTGCCAGATTTTTAGGACACCTACATTTATCTAAATAGGGATATACTAAAAATCTGGCATGGATTCGGCCCTCCAGGATCGACTTTGGAGAACCCTGCCATATAGCACTGTGTGGTAGTACTGACGGACTCAAACATGAGTAGGAAATGACAGTCACCACGTGGGCACTGCTCAGTAACCACTGATGCCCAGTAGGTCCTAGAGCAATGCTTCATAAACCTTTTAGAACCACGACCCACTTTTTAGAACGACAAACGTTATGACCCACCAACCTTTAATGGCCATAAAGCAGGTGATTTTTTCATGTCCTAATTCATCATGTGACAGCGCACTGCTATTTAAAAGCAGCACATTTTCTACTTAAGTGGCCACAAAATTTGCACAGACATACAGTTTTACTCATAAAACTATATTGCACACAAAGGATGTTTGGAAATTGGGTTCCAGTGAATATTTATCATTTGTGCATCACCAAGTAAAGTATCATGATTTGTTTTGATCCAATTAAAATCTTTGCTTCCATTACACTTCAGAATTACAACAAATGTGCTTCATTTTTGCTTTCCTAACTGCTGAATGTGTACAGGTTATTTATAGGTATTTACATTTTGTTGTGCGTTACAAAAATGACACCCTACAGCCTTTCCTTACACGGTCTCTGTACCCTAGCAAAAATGTCACATACTTCACTTTACTTTTCTTTCCCCACATTCAAAGTAAGAGGAGTTTGTAAACACCAATCCCAGAGTTAAAGAAATAAATAAGCAGCCATTTGTAAAAAGACATAGCCTGTCATTTGACCTGTGTCTTTGAAGTACAGCAAATGTGACAAGTTAAATGCTCAGTTTAACCTCTTCCCTGCTCATGACGGAACCACGCCATCATGAGCCACAGGCGGCGTGTGCTCATGACGGCGTGGTTCCGTCATGCTGCGGCCGGTCCGCCCACGCGGCACTGATTCCCCGCCTGTGCGGGCGAATTAGTGAGTGGGCGGAGTCGTGACAGAACCTAGCCGTCATAAGCACATCCCGCCTGTGGCTCATGACGGCGTGGTTCTGTCACAAGCATGGCGGTGCTGCGCTACCCTGCCCCCCCCACAGCACCGCGGCGGGATTACCGTCGCGGCGCTATTGTTAAAGGCATCATTATTGCTTGGACTTTTATGACCCACCAAAAATCAGCTCATGATCACACACTGTTTGGGAAACACTACCCTAGAGAGAAAGTTCGACCTAAGATTTGCACTGGTGGGTTATGAATTTCTCTTGTACAATGGTAGGCGGCACCTAAAATCTTTGTGGTAGCAGTTTCGATGAAGAAGGTATATCTTTAGTACCTGAACCAAGAACCTTAGACATGCTGTCATCCCTTGAACCCTGAGTCTTCTTTGGGAAAAAACGTGCCTGCCAGAACACTTACTGCTGCTTGTGCTCCACCTGATGTAGGAGCCAGGAGTGGCTAAAAGGTTGTATGATATTGTAGTTTTGGAGTCCAGGTAGAAAAGAGAATCCATTGACCTCAAGGGTACACTCCATGTTACTGGCAGTCTGCTCTCTGTGAAGACCTATGCCTGACTATCACAGAAGGATATAAGACTTAATAGCCAGTAAAGACTTTACTGGGCTCTGCCCTTCTGCAGCCAGCCTCAGGATATTCATCTCCCTTGAAAATTTTAAACACTGAAATCCTGTACTTGAAGAATTCCAGCCCTACTTATTTTTTGTCTTGTGGACCAAGGTTTTACACTGGACAAACTTAGACTCTCTAACTACATAGAGACCTCCCTGGGCTCACTGTTGGAATGACCATCAGTGGAGTGAAATGATCTCCAATAAAAAAAAATTCACAACGCTTGCTCTCCTAATGTTAGCCTGGCCTTGCCCACTTCTACTTGTGACTTGATTTAAATTTTTCTCCCCCTGGTCTGCCAAAAATTCACATCAATTAATAGAGATTTTCTGACTTTTGTCTCTGTTTGCATGGGATAACATTAAAATCCAAGACTTGAATGGTGATAATTACTCATTATACTAACCATGAACGGTAAAATCTATTTTTCTCCACTTTCGCCTTTGAAATTTTTGTGACAGTTATCAAGTACATTCTTTGGGTTTGACAGTCAAACTTTCACCCAAAATAATTGAGTTACTGTCTTTAGCCATTGACTTATTTGGCACCCCTTCCTATCCCCTACAGCCATTGTTTTTTTTAAAATAAATGCTTACATTTTGCTGTGGTGATTGGTAAACAAAGTAATCTGTCTCCTGAATTGCAGGTGCTCTTCACGGCTGTGCACTGGAAAATACTGTCATGCAACTCAAAGGAGGCATCAGTCACCCCAAAATGACCCAAAAATTGTTTTCATAATAGTGAGTTATCCATAAAACGTTTAGTATATCTTAAAAAATAGTTGCTCATAACATGATATCATTAAATGTATCTTTTGAAGGTTTTACCTATAACTTACTATTATTAATTTGGTTATTGCCCGAATTATCGAGCTTTTGAGACCTGTTGTATATACTTTATATATACTTCTTTGTGGGCTTGCAGCCTACCCGCTGCTTTTCATTTGGTTGTTTCCGTGTCCTTAAAAAATTCTTGCTTGCTAGTGGTCAATCCTTCCTCTTTGTCCCTTCTTTTTGTATTGCGTTTCCTCCCATGGAGCACGGACCAAGTACTGTGTCTTTACACTTTGGTTGTTTTTCTGTCCTTTGGGGGGACTCTTTTTTATTTCTTTCCTGGTCGTGTTACACTGTGGGTGCATTTTCATCGCCTGTATTTTATTGCATCTTCACTAATGCCCCCTCCTCTTGTTGTTGCTTACATCCTTCCCACACTTCCCACTCTGTTGCTTGCTGCACCTCTTTTCGACATCAACACAGATGCTGGACTCTGCGCTCACTTCTGTGGTGTGATGCGCAGCCGAGAGCCACTCGATTAATGTTAACGTCATCAAGTGCACGTCCACCTTCTGGTTCCAGGCATAGGTTGCCACAAGTGGCGCTGCAGCCGTAGTCCCTATTGTAACTGAAGCATTTGGATGAGTCCGTAGGCATGTGCATGAACGGTCAATGACATTCCATCCCCATCTTCACTATTGCATTGCATGAGCAGTCGAAATGAGGTTTTTTAGATGTGTGTGTTGCGTGCCAGAATGTGTCCGCCTACTGCTCCGCGAGGCAATGTAGTCAGCTGCACCTCTGCTCGTATTTCTAGCTGCTATTTTGCTTACTTTGCACAGAATAGAATCAGCACCATTTACTTTTAAATGAAATATGTCCTGCCTTTACTCTACCTTTTAAATATTTGCACTGTTTTGAATTTGCTGTGTGGTGGGAGGCGGGAATTGAACCCTGAGTGGGAGGAGGCATCCGAGTTGAAAACCTGAAACCGCTATTTTCACTGACTGTGCGGTCTAGTTGTTGAAACTGGGCAATATAAAACGGGACGCTGCGCGAACGCGTTCGGCCCGAGACAGTGCAGTCAGCTGCACCTCTGCTCGTATTTCTAGCTGCTATTTTGCTTATTTTGCACAGCACCAGTTACTTTTTATTGAAATATGTCCTGCTTTTACTCTTCCTTTTAAATATTTGCACTGTTTTGAATTTGTTGTGTGGTGGGAGGCTGTAATCGAACCCTGAGTGGGAGGCATCCGAGTTGAAAACCTCAAACCGCCATTTTCACTGACTGTGCGGCCTAGTTGTTGAAACTGGGCAATATAAAACTGGACGCTGCGCGCACACACAGAAGGCGCCCCTAAGGCAAGCCCGTCTGCACCCGCCAGCAGCCCAGAGGTGGCCGGCACCGGAAGTGCTGCCGGTTGTCCACTAATCCACATTATTCGCATAAGTTATTGCAGTGCAAGGCTAATTGACATTGGCAAGTGTGTGAGCTGCCACTCCCACTTTTCTCTTCAGCCAGATGCCGACTGCCTTGCCTGCAAACACTGCAATTGGGTGGCTTTTCCCCCGTACTGTTCGACACGTGTGGGGAGTGAAGTGAAGTACAACCCTGGCACCCACTTAGATCAGAAGCACGGGGAAGGGAGCCAATTGAGGGCTTTCCTACTAAACACCCTGTTGGGAAAAACCACGAGCTTCAGCTCTATGACCTTCTAATCGACTTAACGCCGATATTATGTGTCTAATTAAAATGTGGTTAAACGAATGCTCTAATCCCACCATTGCTAGTGCTATCCCCCTTGGCTACCAGATCCTAAGAAAGGACCGGCCTGGAAGCAGGGGTAGGGGTGAGCTATAATAAAAAAAACCTCTTTTACTTGCTCCATAATACCTACTGCGGAGGTAGAGGGGGCCGAGGGCCTCGGCTTTCTTCTCGACGTATCTGCCCATCAATCTGTTGCAGGCGTAGAAATTTACCGCCCTCCCGGTCCGGACGGAAAGTTCACTTAGTCCATTAGCCACGCTATTGCCCCTATTGCTGCTAAATACAGACACTGCCTGGTACTTGGGGAATTTAATATTCACATGGACAAATTAGCGGAACTTGAGCCTACTAGGCTGTGCAAATCTCTAGGCATACTCAATTTGGTCCCCTATGTCCTCCTTCCTACACATGAAAGGGGTCACATTGTGGACCAGATCTTCTCTACTACCAAGCTAGAGATGGACGCGCCCCTTCCTATAATATGGTCTGACCATTTTCTGCTCTGCTTCGCAGTCTGTAAGGAATCAGGTAGCCCTCAATCATATTGCAAGCCTCGCCCCAGCAGTTTTAGATACTTTCATCAGTTCACCCCAGAGGCATTGTATTGTGAACTCAGGCTACACCCTATCCCTCACAGTGGTAACCTCGAGAGTGATGTGCTCTCTTTGGAGAACTGGCTACAGCTCCGCTCTTTGGAGCTTGCCCCCCCTACCACTTGGACAGCAAAAGACAGCACAGCCTCGGCCCCTTGGTTAACGGAGCCCCTCAGAAAGAGCAAATGTGCCTGCAAATGCTTTGAGAGAACGTGGCGGAATAATTTCAATCCCGTGGACAAAACCACTTAAAGACTGGCCCTGAAAGTCCACGACAGTAAAGTCCGCCAAGAAAATAAACTTTTCTTCTCTTCTAAAATAAAACAGGCCGGGAATAAAAGTAAAGAACTCTTTAAAATGGTAAAAGACTTCTCATCCCCTAATGCAATAGACAGCCCATTTACCCCTACCAGTGATTGGACTAACCATCTGGCACACTATTTCTATGACAAAATCATAATTATCCAAGATTCTTTTGAGGCTCTGCCCCAGGTGAGGAAGTAAACACTGGGCCTCTTCCCACCGCCAACCCTAAAATAAGTTTTTCCCTCACTCCTATCCCTTTGGATAAGTCTCTTGAGATAATGAAAGCGCTTAAGTCCTGCTCACCCTCCGACAAATGCCCAGCAAAAGTATTGGCATCTATGGCCGAGGTGATTAACCCAGCCATCCACCTGGTTCTGAATACCTCGCTGCAAAAGGGGCAAATGCCAGAGAGCTGCAAGAACGCAAAAATTATCCTGCTACTAAAGAAACCCGCTGCGGTCCCCTTGGTGGGCGGTAATTATAGGCCAATGTCATTGCTGCCCTTCTTTTCCAAAGCTTTGGAAAAATATATAAAAACAGTTACCATGGAATATGTGGAAGCCAACCATTTACTTCACCACAGTCAGTCGGGTTTTAGAGATAACTTCAGTCCCGAAACAGCCTTATTAGAAATCTCTCGTAAAAACTTCAGACTGTGTCACACCAATAAAGCGGGTAGGAGCCTTGCATCCCACCTAAAATTCAAGCTACAACAAACTTCCATCAAGAGTATCGTTGATAAATTAGGAACACCACACTCAGACCCCAACAAAATTGCTGAAATCTTTAAGGATTTCTATAATGATCTATACAGAAAAAACAAAGACATTGATGGATCCAAGTTGGGGCATTATCTAAATAACTGCAAACTTCCTTCTCTTGTATTAAACGATCAGACCGAACTGAATCGCCCCATATCCTTGGAGGACATCAACCAAGCCATTAAGTTCCTCAAAACTGGGAAAGCCCCGGGCCCTGATGGATTTAGTGCAATGTTCTACAAAAGCTTCTCACCTGTTCTAACGGAGCCCCTAGAGGATTTATTTGAGCAGTTTGCCACAAGTGGGCAATTCCACGGCACACCTGCAGAGGCCATTATTGCTGTCCTCCCAAAAGATGGGAAGGACCCTACGTCCCCAAAAAACTACAGGCCGATAAGCCTGATCAATCTCGACTGTAAGATCTATGCCATGATTTTGGCCAAAAGGATTCAAAAAGTGCTGCCCCAACTGGTTCACCCATCGCAGGTGGGGTTCCTCAAAAATAGATTATCCAGTGACAACACGCAAACCCTTGCACATATCCTAGAAAAAGCAAAATTGACTAACTCCTCCATGGTGTCCGTGACATTAGATGCCGAGAAGGCCTTTGACAAGGTCGACTGGGCCTACCTAGAAGCCACACTACATAAATTTAATTTGGGAACCTATTTCATCCGCATGGCGATGGCCTTGTACGCTAACCCTTCGGCTAGAGTGAGGGCGGGTGGATGCCTCTCGAATTCATTCGAGCTGAAACAAGGCACAAGACAAGGCTGTCCCCTCTCTCCCTCACTGTTTCTGCTAGCGATCGAGCCCTTCTTGTACTCTCTACGAAACAACAAACTAATTAAAGGCATAGGTTTCGGAGATGTCACAGTCAAAATTGCGGCTTACGCCGATGACGTCTTGGTGGTCTCCGAGAATGCGGAAGTAGCAATCCCGGCCCTGATATCCTCTATTGCGGAATGTGCGGATGTGTCAGGATGCAAACTTAGTAAAGACAAGACGGAGGTAAAACTGCTTAACAACATAGGTGATAAAAGCATTCTGGGTGAATCCGGACTGTGTTGGCAAACAAAGAGCTTTAAATATCTTGGCATTGAATTCGACAAAGATTTAATAAGTACTCTTAAAATTAACGAACTTACCTTATCTAAAAAGATTTCCTCACTATTGGACGGCTGGTCCCCAAAATTTTTGTCCTCGTGGGGCAGAGTGAAAACTCTGAAAATGATGATCACGCCACTTGTCAATTATTTAATAAGCATGCTACCCATGTTATTATCTGAAGACTTCCTCACCAAGATACATCAGACTTTTAATGTTTTTCTGTGGCAAAATAAGAAGCCAAGAATCTCCTTGCGTAAACTCCAATTGCCAAAAGATAGAGGAGGCGTAGGCTTAGAAAACTTTAGATGCTACCAGACGGCCTATTTATGCAAGGAGGGAGCAAATTGGTTTCACAATTGGCAGGAATACACTCCTGTATGGACCCAAGTGGAAAAATCTATCATCAATAACCTACCGCTCCCCACCATAATGACTTTGTATGCCACAGCCTTCTCTCAATCTAAGTATATATTCCTTAACACTAAAAGGGCTCTCCTCAATCTAGAGAGACACTGTAAGGCAAAAATAAAATTCTCCAAACCCAATTTAACATCGTTTTGGTTTAACCCAGCTTTAAAAGATGAAGACCAACTCCTCTACTGGGAAAATTGGTCCAAGAAGGGAGTGAACGTACTGCAAGATATTTATGAAGGAACCACACCTCTAACTTTTGCCACCTTACAATCACGGCTTGACCTCCAACCAATTGATTTTTACAAATTCCTACGCCTTAAAGCACTGATATCTGCCAGAGACATCCCACCACAGAACCCTACACTTTGCAATAAACGAATCCAACTCATGTTAAAAGGCCTTATGGTCTCAAAAGTCTACAAGATCCTATCTCCTATGCCTCAGAGGGCACACAGGAAGTGTGAACGGGACTGGGAGAATGCACCTAACCATTCCAATATGGCTTTTGACTGGGATAAAATCCACCTTACGCCTTTCTATAGCAAAATATCCCCCGATACTCTCACAGACCAAATTTATGTTGATAAACAGGTCGTACTGGACACCAGAAAAACTCTTCAAGCTCAAACTCATAGATAATCCCCTCTGTTGGAACTGCAAGACAGAATTGGGTGACCTAGCACATATGCTTTTTTCACTGCCCTTTATTGCAAAAGTTCTGGGATGAGATCTATTACTATATCCAACGTACCTTCCATTATACGCCGCCTAGGGATTTCACATATGTCCTACTGGGGCGATTGATCCGAACATAACGAGAGACCACGACAGACCACGACAGACCCTCTAGACCTCATGATTACACTTGCATGCAAGGTTATTCTCAACAAATGGAAGAGTGCTTCCGACGTCTCCTTCAAAATTTGGCAGGAATGGCGGCGTCCTTGAGGGGAGCTGATAATGACGTCCTCCATTCATTCCCTTGGCAAAAACCTTATACCAAACTATGGAGCCTACTGGACTCACTAGAACTTTGCTATGATCCGCCTTAAGCAAATTGTCCCACAATACCCCTGTGACAGCACACTGGTTATTTACGCCTGTACTGTGAGCTCGCAGTCTTCTCCTGTGCAAATTGTTTCATGTCATTTTGCTGCTGCCTTTCCCCCCTGTCACGCTTTAGCCCGCCCAAATGACCACAGGACACGGAGCTCAAACAGGGGCAACCTTCTTTATTCCCTGCCAGGAAGTTACTGGCTCACAGCCTAATTGCTCCTCCTTTTCCTGTCCCTCATTCCTCCTCCTCATTGCCTGACCTGTCTCGCTGGGCAGTCAGGCATAACGACACGACATCTCCCCCTTTTGTTCAAAGAAGTGGTGCTACATTTCTTCGACAAGTCGCCGTGGTTTCCTCACCAGGCGTTTGGGGCGAGTCTCTCTCTCTGGCGTGTGTCGGCGTCGCTCAGGACTATTGGCCATTCTCGGTTGTTGATAATGGTGGATCTCGGCGTTGTCGTTTTGACTGGTAGAGTCACTTGACGTGTGGCCTGAGGATGATTCATGCCTGTTCACTGGATAGTGTCTTTTGAAGTGAGATATATTTCTCGTTATTTGCTTGTGATCAGCTTTGGCTGTAATCATGGTTCCTTTCCTCTTGTGGACTTGTAAGGGAAGGTTCAGATATCGGCTGTCTGCTTTCGTTCGCCGGTCTCCTCTCACTATGACCCAGTCGCCTTCGCGGATATCAGCTTCTTTGGCGTGCCGGCGACTGTCTGCATAGGTCTTCATTTTCTGTTTCCTTTCCCTGTCAATGTCGACTAGTGTTTCGTGGTCCACGGTGACGGTTCTTGATTGAGGCGTGGTGTTTACCATGGGCACTCTTGTTCTCGGTGTCCTTCCCAACATTATTGTGGCTGGGCACTGATTCGTGGTGTTGTGGGGAGTGGTCCTGTAGGCCCTTAGTACTTCGTTCAAAGTTTGTTGGACATCTCGGCGCGTTATCTCTGCTTGTTGGATGGCTTTCTTTAATGTACCCATAAATCTCTCTACCATGCCATTGGCTTGTGGCCACAGTGGAGTTATTTTGTGATGTTTGAAGTCGAGATGCTTCGCAAATTCCGCGAACTCATGGCCATTGAACGGAGGCCCGTTGTCAGACTTGACTCTTGCGGGGACGCCCCATGCTGCAAAGATGTCGTCCAGTACGGGAATGACAGCAGTTGCTCTGGTGGATGCTATCATGTGTGCGAAGGGAAATCTTGAATATTCATCCATGACAACCATGATGTATTGTCCAGACTGGAGCGGTCCAAAGAAGTCGACCGCTACTTGCTTCCACACTTCATCTGGCAGTTCGGACATTTGAAGAGGTGCTGGTGATTCTTCACGACTCACTAGTTGGCACGTCATGCAGTCTTTTAGAGTTGTCTCTACCATGGAGTCGAGAGAGGGGAACCAGACTCGTTCTCTCAAGGTCTTCTTTGTGGCGTTCAGGCCTCTGTGTCCTTCGTGGGCTAGATTAATGATGCCTTGGCGCAGATTGTGAGGAATCATGATCTTTCCCCCTCGGAAGAGAAGGCCATTATCACTGATGGACAATTCCTCACGAACACGGTGGAACGCTGTGAGGTCGTGCAGGGGAGGATCCGATCCAGGCGCGGTGTTCATTGAGTTGCGCCAGGAGTTGTTGCGCACGTGGGTCATGACAGTTTGAATCAGCGGGTCAGAAGCAGATGCATTTTGGATGGTTTCCAGGGGAACTGCAGGAGGACACGCTGCATCAATGACGAAATGGATGTAATCGTCTGCAAGAGATTCAGCTTTCGTGGCACTCGGCAACGGGTGGCGGGACATATAGTCCGCAGGGTTTTCAGCTTTACCTGGTTTGTGAACAATCGTGTACACATAGTCTTGGAGTCTCAAACCCCAGCGTTCGATGCGGGGTGGCATCTTAGCGTTGGGATTGCCAAAGATTGTGAGGAGGGCTTGATGATCAGTAATGATGGTAAAATGTTTTCCATATACAAACAAGTGAAAGTGTTCGCACGCCCACACCACAGCCAAGCTTTCCTTCTCCGGTTGGGAGTATGCTCTTTCCGTGTCCGTGAGGCTGCGGCTCGCATAGGCAATAATGTGCCGTTGATCAGAATGTTCACGGTATTGGGCGAGAATGGCCCCCAGACCCACCGGACTGGCATCAACAGTGATCTCTGTCCTTTTGTTTGTGTCAAAGTATGCTAGGTTAGTGGCAGACCCAACAGCTTGCTTTATTTCTGCGAAGGCTTTGGCACACGCTCGCGACCACTCAAAGGGTTGTCCTTGACGTGTTAGTTCTCGGAGCGGGTAGCTGATGGTGGCGTAGTCGCGGATGTATCGCGCGCAGTAGCTCGCCATCCCCAGGAAGGAGCGGAGGTCACTTACATCATTCGGTGTCGGAGTGTCAGCAAGTGCGGCTACCTTGTCGGGGTCTGGTGTCATGCCTTCACTTGAAAAGGTATGGCCATAGAATTTGAGGGTGCTTTTGTGGAATTCGCACTTCTTGGCATTTAGTGTCAGGTTTGCCTGCAGTAGCGCGTGGCACACTCTATCCAGCGCGGTGTCATGTTCAACTTGATCTTTGCCGAAGACCAGCAGGTCGTCGCTGTAATTGAAGGAATTCGGGATCCCTTGTATGACCTTTCGGATGGTTTCCTGGAAGATTTCGGCGGCTGATGAAATTCCGAAGTTCAGGCGCTTGTATCGGAATAAGCCTTGATGCGTGGTAAATGTCGTAATATAGCGCGATTGTTCATGGAGCTCTAGTTGGTGGTAACCTTTGTTCAGGTCAAGTTTGGAGAAAATGGTGGCACCATTCAGTTTTGTGATCATATCACTGATATGAGGCCCTGGGTGTCGCTCCCGTTCGATGGCGGTGTTGGGCGCTCTCATGTCCACGCATAGCCGGACTTTGTTGTCTTGTCCTTTCTTCGGGACCACCACGACCGGTGATACCCAAGGGGTGGGTCCAGACGTACGTTCTATGATGTCTGATTGTAAAAGGTCTTGTAGCTCGTCATCAACGGCTTGTTGCAAGTGGAAGGGCACCTTCCTGTGATGCTGGGCAACAGGTGTGATGTTTTCGTTGATGTGGAGCTTTACTTTGAAATGGTTCAGTTTGCCTAGACCTTTAAAAAGTTTCGGGAATTTTGCCACGATGTCAGGGGCATCTTCCGTCATGTATAGCAGCTCCACCAGCTTCAGTCGTTCCGCTGTTGGCAGACTGAGCAAGCAGTCGGCGAAGTCGGGTCCTTCCACAACGTGGACATATGCAGGAATTTTCCTGTTCTTGAAAGTCAGTGTGGTATGAAACCGGCCAAGGCACGGCAGTGGTTTCCGGCACATCCACGTGAAAATGCGGACTGCCGCTGGCTCTAGTTTGGGTCGGTTCTTCATCTTCCGGTATTCTAGCGCGCATATATAATTCAACGAAGCACCTGAGTCCAGGACAAATTTCGCTGGATGGTCTCCTATCAGAATGTCTAGTTTTGGATATCGTTTGAGCCGATCTGGGTCAGCCACCATGCATATGTATTCGTCACTGTCCTGCATTGTTGTTGATGAGTCAAACACTCTACAGACATATTCGTCACTGTCTTGTGACACTGTGGTGAGTGCCGATGAGCTGTTGGATGAAGAGCGGTGAGCCCGTGACCTCGTGGAGTGATGACGAGAACGAGGCGCACTTGTGGATCGGCTGTGTCGTTGGTGAGAATATGTCGAGCGGGTACTAGAACCTGAGGAGTCTGACGAGTGGCTTTCTCTTCTCGTTACAGCACGGGCATGGTGCCGGGTGTCAGATCGTGGAGTGGGTGACCTTCGGGCAGATTGTCTGGCCTGGCAGGCTATCTCAAAGTGATTGTCTTTGCCGCATCGGTGACATCGTTGGCCGATGGCCGGACACTGCCCTGAGTGGGGGTAGTCTTGACCGCATCGATAACAGGCAGGTGCAGGTTTGGTGTGTTTGGTATGTCGTGAGTCTCGGCGGGGTGATGATTTCCGAGAGCTGCGGTGATGCTTGCTTGTCCTATGCGCACTCGACCCTGGGCGGATGTTTGTGCGCGACTGTATTCGGAAAACCTGTTCTTTGTGGTCTTTGTCTTTGTGTTCAGGCTTGTGTGTTTCCATCCTCTTAGCATGGTCTTCTGCTTGGTCGTTAATCCTTGTAAGTTCTTCGATTTGTTCTAGTGTGTAGGACTTCTTTAGGAGGCGTCTGCGTAGCGATTCTGAGCGGCAACCATCGATGATTCGGAGCCGTAATGCGTCTTCCGTCTTGAAGTTTTCGAAGTCACAGTGACGCGTCATCCTTTTGATGCGTGTGATGAAATCACCCATGCACTCTCCTTTCTCCTGAGACGCTAGGTTGAACACATAGCGTTCGTAATCGACATTGCGCTTGTGCAGGAATCGCCGATCAAGGGCAGCCTTCACTTCGTCATAAGTGGCTGTGGCAACGTTGGGCATTTCTTTGATTATTTGTGCTATTTCTTGGCCAGCAAGATTTCGTAACGCAACCAGCTTGCGCTTAGAGTCTTGTACAAGAGACCCTTCCATGTAATCTTCAAAGTCCTCGCTCCAGGTTTTCCATGCAGGGCCCATGGTGTTGCCAGGCGTCAGCACCAGCGGCTGTGGTTGTCGCATGAAAGGTGCTCCTATGGACGCTACTTGAGGCACCGCCGTTGTGGTGGGTTGCGTGGGTGCACCTCCGGTCGAGGACGTACTCTGAGCATCAGTATCAGACATGGTGGTTCTGTATAGTAGGTATTTGCACTTATTGTCAGCAGTATTCGATTGTTCTTGTATTCTTTAGTAGTGCTAGGGAGTGTTTCAGCTTATAATTGTCTTCTGCTGCTCCTGCGTGATGTATTTGGCATTGTTCCCGCCTTTTTAGGTGCTCGGTTCACTTGCCTGACTTTAAAATGGCCGCCGTGTGGGACGCGTGTCTCTATGGAGGGCTTGCCTGACTTTAAAATGGCCGCCGTGTGAGACGCGTGGGTCTATTGAGGGCCGGCGCCTGACTTCAACATGGCCGCCACGTTCCCCGGCTCTCGGCAGTCTCAGACGCACGTGTGGACCCGCTCTGGCTTGTCTAGCGGTCGCGTGTGCTGGGGGACTCACCCTCGCCGTCTTCAGGCCTCGAAGGGGTGCAGGGACATCGCGCTCACCTCGGCGCCGCTCGACTGGGCTCTCCACTTCTTGCGGTCCTCAGGCCTCGGAGGGGCAGGTACTCGCGCACCTCAGCGCCGCTTGGCAGGCTCTCCACTTCTCCGCAGCTAGGCACTATCACGCAGGTACGCCTTCGCGCGCTTTTGCCTGCTCCGCTCGTCCGTGAGCCAGGATCCGACGCAGGCGTCGCTCTTCTGCACGCTCTTTCTGGAGCTGCTGGCTGGTCGTTGGGGCCGGTACTCGGCTGGGCTGCGCGACGTTGTGTGTGGGGTTTGGCTCATCCCACCCTCGTCGCCATTGTCACGCTTTAGCCCGCCCAAATGACCACAGGACACGGAGCTCAAACAGGGGCAACCTTCTTTATTCCCTGCCAGGAAGTTACTGGCTCACAGCCTAATTGCTCCTCCTTTTCCTGTCCCTCATTCCTCCTCCTCATTGCCTGACCTGTCTCGCTGGGCAGTCACGAGTTATGGTGAAATTGAGTTTCCACCCAATCGCGCACTGTTCACTTAGCGCCCTAGCGCTTTCTATAATTTATTCCTTTAATCCTGCTTGAACCACACTTGTTTTTGTTTGTTTAAATTTTCTTTTTATTTCTTTTGTATACTTTTTTTGCTGATTAATTATCATTTCATTATTCAACATTCACATGTCTGTTTAGTTGCAAACTAAAATTCACAGTACATTTTCACATCATAATGATACACATTTTTTGGCACATATATTACAATATTAAATCAACATTTCTCAAATGAGCCCAATGCATTTCGGCACTCATGTGTGCCTTCCTCAGGGGCAGTCTCTATGAAAAAAAGTAAGAAAACATAGTGTAAGTGTTTTTGTTTAACGGGGGGTTCTCTTAATATGTGGCCTTAAAATTTGCCTACCTGGTCGTTGTGGTTTTATGCCTTATGTGATTCTGTTCTTTGTTATTGCCACTACTCTTCTGTATGAAAACACAAATACAAATGCAGACCCATATGTAACTAATTCTGGTACACATGCGATTGTTTTTAATGCTCCAATATGTACCCAACATACCTCCAGTTATACTGTCAAGTGTTGCTCTGGAAAATAAATGAATAAACAACAATGATCTTGGCTCCTGTGTACTATACACTGCTGCCATATTCCAACCTTTTGAATCAATAACCTACCTCAATCGGAAATGCCTTTTGTCTCTGAAATACACAAACCACAACTATTCCTTAGTCACCACAACAAAATCACTAAAAGAAGGAAAACGGGTCGCGGTAGCTCTCCGTATTTTTACCTTGTCTTGCTCTGTGCCTTTCTTATCTGAAAAACCGAAAGTCAACAATGTCATTGACCCGCACTAGCCGTCTACAATCATTTGCGCTGCTCATAAAGTACGCTGCCTACATACCTGTATCTATTCTTTATCTCGTTTATCAAAGGTTCCGGCTAGTCGCTGCGTTGTGTGTCCCTCCCGGTCTGTTTTTATCAACTGCTCCGCTACTTCCCCAAACAACTTCGCGTGTTAGCAATTAACGACGGACTTGCACAATAGTCCTCGTTTTCTTTAGTTACCATGGGCGCCATCTTAACACTATACTCAAAGGCCTCGCTTCTCTGCCTGACAACCGTCATAACCATATTCTGGTACTGTGGATCTTAACTTGATTTGATCCCTGCTAGGTGTTCTAGTGCTCCCCTCTGAATATATGAATTTTATGTTTATCGGACTCCTGATTGCTGTTGTGTTTCTGAAATCTCCGATGTATTGCTTGAGACTAAATACCATTTGTGTTTGCAATTGACTGTTGCATTGTCCTTTATCCAACTGGGTAAATGTTATCAAATATTAGCTTGAACAGTTTAAATACAGTAATCTTTGCTTGATAATTACTGTGTGGTGCTCAAAAATTAAGGTTGATGTTTTGTAGACATAATGTCATCTGTTCTGTATATTAGAAACCTCTCCACATGTTGATTATTTTAGGTGTCATATCAATGAAATCATTACCAATTTTTCTGGGTGCACACATGTTGTGCTACATCATTGAAATCATTGCTCATATTTCTGGGTACACAACTGTTGCACTACATGATTCTCTTTTATGTAGTTAACTAGCTATATACTTGATCTTATTTATGTAAAGCAATGCCACCTTCTATGATTTGTTATTCCTGATTATCCTTATAAAAAACACGCTAAGTCATACTTGTCATTGAGACCAGTTGGCATCATGGTCTGTAGATATTTGATCCAGAATATTTCACGTTGCAGTAATTTCTGGTGATTGTTTACTCCTTGTTTCAATGGTACTTGTTCCAAAATTTGAAATCTCAATTGTGAGATGCTATGTTTCTCTTGAATCCAATGTAATACCAGTGGCGATGTTAGAGAGTTGTTTCGGATGCGACTCTTATGTTCTGATATTCGCACTTTTATCTTGCGCTCGGTCTTGCCGATGTACATTCTTCCGCAAGGACACTTAATACCGTACACCACGTTTTGTGTGTTGCAGTCACTTGTATGTCTTAAACGTATCTGTTTGCCAGTCGTTGGATGAGTGCAAATATCACCAATAATTGCGTTATTACAATTGATGCAATTGTGACACCGTATCATTCCTTTCTCTGCTTGACCTTTATCTGGTTGATGTTTTAATTTCAGTTTTTCCTTCAAATTTAGCCCTCTGGTGTAGGCATGTAATGGCAACTCTTTAAATAATCCATGAAAATCTGGTTCGTGAGTTAATAACTCCCACCTTTTGTTGATGATGCTCCTGATTTTGTATGATTGAGTAGTGTATTTTGTCACAAATACCATTCTGTCTTGTTGTGATTTGGGTCGTGATTGTAGTAGTTTCGTTCTGTCCATTGCGGTTACCTTTTCAATGTGTTCTTGCAGTATGTTGTTAGGGTATCCTCTCTCTTCATATTTCTTCATTTGTCTGTTCAAAGTCTCCACACATGTTTGAGTATTGGAACATATGCGTTTTATGCGGATGAATTGGGATAATGGTAGGTTATTGATTAAACTCCTCGGATGGAAACTCTTGTAACTGAGGGCACTGTTTCGATCTGTAGGTTTTGTATACAATTCTGTTTCAAATCCATCTGTGGTCTTGGTAACTCTGACATCTAGGAAGTCAATCGTTTCATTGCTTATCTTGTGTGTGAATTGTATTCTTGTCTCCACCTGATTGAGAGCTGTTATTAGGTGTTCTAATTTGTCCTGAGTGTCGTCCCAGATTAAGAAAATGTCATCTATGAAACGACAATAAAACTTGACATGTGACCATTCATGCCGGCTCATCAAATTTTGTGACTCAAACTGAGCCATAAAGGTATTCGCATACGCTGGGGCCCCAGCAAAGCCCATGGATGTACCAGTCAATTGGGCAAAAAATGTGTCTTTCCATGTAAAGTAACTATTGTGGAGACAAAATTTCAGTAGCTGTAACAAGACAATTTTTTTCTCTGTCGGTATGTCATCCAATCTAAGTAGTGCCCATTCCACAGCTTCCAGACCTGCTGCATGTGGTATTGATGTATAAAGTGCCACCACATCAATGGTGCACAGTATCCAATGATTTTGGTAGCCTTCCTCTATCCAGGATAATTTGTTCAAAAAAATCAGTTGTGTCTCTGATGTAAGAACCCCACTGCTGAACGAATTTTTGCAAGTAGTGATCAATATATTGTCCTATGGGGTCAAAAATAGATCCGCACCCTGACACTATCGGTCTGAACGGTGGATTGGTAGGATGTTTATGTATCTTTGGGATCATGTATATATGTGGTCTTTTTGGATTTTTGACTGTTAGAAATGCCTCTGTTTGATCATCCACTATGTCATTCAGTTTAGCTGTCTGTAGTATTCCTTCCAACATTTTCTGAAGTGTTGTAGTAGGATCCGAAGGCAACTGAAGATATGTGTCTTGGTTCGAGACGTGTTCTTGTACTTTGTGCTCATAATACCAGGTGTCCATAAGCACTAGTGCTCCCCCCTTATCAGCTGTTTGTATTGTTACTCTTTCATCGTTGGCCAGATTGGTGATTATGTGCTGTTCATTTTTTGTCAAATTGTTGTATCTTTTCCTCTTGTAATCTAGTGTCTTTAGATCCTTCTTCACCATGATCTCAAAGGTGTCAAGCATTTTATGCGATGTTGGGGCTTGGAATACACTTTTTGGTCTGAATTGCTTGTCTGTTGATTCTATTTGAACATCTGCAGGTTCAACCACATTGCCAAAGTAATGTTTTAATTTCAGTGTTCTCATGAACCGGAAAAATGCACCTTCAGTTTCTAATTCATTGGTTGGAGTGGTAGGCACAAATGATAGTCCTTTGTTCAACGTTGTTATTTGTTGTTTTGTTAGTGTTATGGACGAAATGTTTATTATTAGACTACTGTCCGTCCGCTCCGTAATGCTTTGCCGGCCACTTCCTCGCCTTGTTTTGCGTTTGTTGTGGATGATGTTGTTTGCGTCGTGGGTGGTTGTCCTTGATCCTGGTCCTGTGACAAAAAAGCTGTGTGTCTACTTGTTGTTGCATGTTGACTACTGTCAGTTGATATTATCTCTCCTTCCTGTGTTACTCTAACTGGTCCTCTCTGAATTGATGTCTCCTTGTCAGTGACCAGGCTTTCTTCTGATGAATGTTGGGCCGGTGTTGTTCTTTTTGATGGGACAAACTTGCGACGGGCATAAATGTCTGCCCATGTATAAACCTCGTTGAGTTTGTAATCTATGGTGTCCCGTTTATACTTGCGAAGCTTCCCCTCTTGTAATTCCTTCTCATATGTCTCAAGTTTACGATTGATTCCCTCTAGACTAATTTTCCAAGAATCCACCTCCATCCTGGTCTCCAATTCTGTTTTCAGTATATTTATTTCTTCTTCTAGTTCCCTTATGGTCTTAGCAAGTTCCTCAATTATAAGTAGTATTAAATCCAATGAGCATTTGTTAAGGATACAATACCATTTATCCATAAACTTCGTGTTTAGGTTGAATCGAAACAACATTGGTTTTATTGACAGCCGTAAGCCCCTTGGAATCCGTTTGGCTTTGTGATATTGGATAAGGGTCGATGCATGCATCCTTTGGTTTAATTGTCTTCGTGTGATATACTCCAGTTGTCTTAATTGTTGACTTATGGACCCCCCGTGTGCGTCCATGTTTCTGACTTCCTTTATGAGGGAATACATTTGGTCTGCTTGGTCATTAGAGAAAGCCAATGTGTTAGCTCTGTTGTCCGTAATTGCTGTTATTGTTTCGAATTGCATCTTGAATGGTTGGGTGCCTCCTTACTGGGCCTGGGCAGTCAGGCATAACGACACGACACCCCCTTCACCTCTCCCCCTATTTTTGCTCTACGGCTCCAATTTATTATGCATGGATGGTAAGAACATTGTTCTCAAATGACAATTGTCTATTATGGACCCATTTTATGTACCCTTTAAGCTCTATTGTATCCTGAACGTATTATCACCCCACTGAAAGTGTTGTATGTATCTGCCCATGCATTATTTTCTGTCTTCCATTTTCCAATGAGCCATCCTTACGCTTTATATTTGCTTATGTGTATGCCTGTAATTTAGTGACTTTGTATTTTTTTGTATTTCTGTATTTTCGTATCTTTTGTATCTTTTGTTTTGTTTGTATTATTTGTATTATTTGTATTCTCAAATAAAAATTTGAAAAAAAAAAAAAGAAATCTCTGAAACTATTACAGCGACACTAGATACAGGGAATAACACGGTACTGGTATTGCTGGACCTTTCAGTGGCCTTCGATACCATGCCACACGACCGGCTCATGCGTAAGCTCCAGGACTGCGGCTTTGGTGGCACGGTACTCAGGTGGTTCACCTCCTTTTTAGGAGACCGTCAGCAAACAATCTGGTTCCCTCCCTTTGCGGCTCTCATCCCCCCTTTGAAGGTATGGGTACCACAGGGCTCGATCCTGAGCGTGACACTTTTTATCCCCTTCTGTGCTCCCGTCGGCCGTCGCAAGCACTACCTCCCTGGTGCTGCGAACGGCCGACGCAGCCCCGCCCACTCCGTGGAATGCCCGCACTGCGGCAAACAGGTTAATGTGTATATGGCCCCCCTTGCGCTCGTAGCTGAGGAACATGGCGCAAAAATAGTATCATATGCTGATGACACGCATGTGCTGTTCACCTGTGACAAGGGTGCTGATTCCAGAGGCAGTGAGATAAATGCCTGCTTGACTGAGGTGTTTTCCTGGCCAAAACGTAACCAATTAAAGTGCAATCCGGAGAAATCGGAGATGATTTTTTTTGTTCCTAGTCCCCGTGAAACATGGCGCCAATGGTGTCCACAGGATATGTCCCCCCCACCCCCCCAGTAAGCACCGTGAAGAACCTTGGGGTCAAGCTAGACGCTGACCTGTCCATTAAGGCTCAGATTCAAACTGTTGCCGCCACCTGTTTTGGGCTGCTGAAAATGTTAAAGAATTTTATTCCCCTGCTTCTGGTCTCACACAGGAAGAGTGTAGTCCAGGCCCTGATTGTATCAAGGCTAGACTACGTCAACGTCCTGTACCAGGGCCTCCCTGACTATCTACTAGGTCGCTTGCAGGGGATCCATAATGCGGCGGCCAGAGCTATTCTCATGGTGGGTCCCAGAGCGCGAGTGTCTACCCACTTGAAATCTTTGCACTGGCTACCGGTCTGGAAGAGGATCCATTTTAAAGCCCTGGCCTTTAAGGCCCTACATAATACGGTGCTTCTTACATTCGGGAAAGGATTCAGCACTATGTCCCGAAACGGGCTTCCTCAGCACAGCTTTTGACGACCATCCCTAAGTTCTCCCGCTCCGGCATGGGTGGTCGCTCCTTCCAAGTGATGGCCTCTCGACTACGGAACAGCCTGTCACTTTCTCTTAGACTGGTGCAGCATCTCCTCTCCTTTAGGAGGCAACTAAAAACCTGGCTATTCCAACTTTAGATCTAGGCCTACCTGTTTTAGTGCAAACTGTCTTGTGGTCCTTTCAGCTCCGGAACACTCTGTGGAGTAGCCGCTTAAGTACCTATTTACATTACATTAGGTTACAATGCACTGGACTGCTCACAATATCCCTCGGGGTAGTGTGTTGGGGTTATGAAAGTGCTTTACTTTTCTGTAGCCCAACAGCGCTAGTGTACCACACCTGTAATTTAAAATATTGCATGGCATCTGTTAGTACTGCTTGTGGCGTGGGTATGTTGAGACTTCGGGCCAGTACTAAGAGGGATATCATGCACTTTAGCATAGGGACTTTTTAAAGATCTCAAATTGAGCCTCTTTGTGGGGATGTTTTTGTTGCTGTGAAGAGTTGTGTGAGGTGAAGGGAAACGTCGTTTACAACGCGGTCGTTACATCGCGATGCCATTACATCGCGGTTTTTAGAACGCAAGTCTTTACAACGACTTGCGCCGGATGGCGCTCTAGGACAAGGAATAGTATAATTTACTATCCAACAACTTCCCTACTGTATGTAGACTGGAGTTGGAATAGTAATATTATACTACTCCTAAGTCTAGCGCCCTCCAACGCAAGTCGTTGTAACGACTTGCGTTGTAAAACAGCAATGTAATGGCATGCGATGTATTAGCATGCGTTGTAATGTCATACAACCGAGGTGAAGGAGTTGTTCCAAAGTGCGGCTGCCTACGACGTCCTGTATCTAAACTTCTCTTTGCCTTCCTGTTGTCCTTAATACTCAGTCAAAATTTTGTGAATTTGGGCAGTGTCTGCATAAAATTACACCCAAAACTCTCGCTCCTTAGACTTGATTCAAGGAAGATGCATCAGAATGATGTTGCAGGGTTACACTTCTCTAAAAATGTAAACATTGTCAAGTTATTGTGTTTACTTATGGGCAAAACGTTCTGGCGAAACACACGGAATTCGCCTGCTAACATGCGCAAATTTACTGAGTTTCTGTCCAGCGGCGGCGTCCCCCCAAAAATGACAGCAAAGGAAAATTAAACAACACACCTTTTATTTCTCCTTTGCTGTCGTCTTGGGGGCAGGGCCTGGGAGGTGACAACACTGAGGGGAGTGGTGTGTGCACTCCCTTTACTGCACATGACGGTTTGGCCGGCCTTCTCATGGCCAGTGAACCTCTCTCCAACCCCAGCTGCATTGCTGGGGTTGGAGAGATCAGGCACAGACTCCCAGTCTGTCCTGGGGCACTAATCGAGAGTGCAGGGCAGGCTAAGAGCCCAGGGCTGGACTGGTCATAGCGGGCACTGGGCAATCTCCTGGTCCGCCGCACGGGGGGGCGGTTTTGGCCCCTGGGGGACGGTTTTGTTACACGGCTGTTTTTCCAGCATCGGCCCTGTAACAAAATCGGCCGAAAACCGGCCCTGGCAAAGAGCTCGGTGGCACCCACAACCCCCCGGGGGGCGGCAGAGCACTTTGCCAGGACCGGTTTTGGTTGCCCTGTAAGAGCCTGTGCCTGAAGAAGAGAAAGGAGCGAGATGCGGGAAGCGGCTGGCTGAAGTTACCTTTTTTTGAATCATTATTTTTTATTTTCCCTCCCCTCCCGACCCCTATCACCCCCCCCCTCCTCATGCCACTCTTAGCAAACAGCAGCCGCTAATGATGCTGTCTATTACAATACAAGACATCCAACGGATGAAGTGAGTTGACACGTTTCAGTATGCTGTTGTGGGCGAAAGCAAGATGTTGAATGGACCAAGGATGAAGTGGGACGACCGAAACCCAATGTATGGAAGATTATATTATATATTTTTAGCGCCTCTACTCCACATTTTACCGCCACCAATGGTACATTTGATACCCATGGCACTAGATTATTATATAGCCCAGTTTCTCCCCCATAATATTGGTGCCTTTGATCATCTCCACCTATTACTTCCAACACTTAACATTAGCGTCCTTTCACATCACTCTTGTTTCCTTTCTAAAAACATTGACAATAGCAACAGATCTCTATACCACTTCCCAACACTTTATACAACTTAATAGGTCTTTACATCTCTGTTGGGGGTAATGGCCATTATTATTTGGTGTTACGCATTTATTTATGCTTAACAGGTGTTTTTATGGGCCATGTGTAACGGCAAAAGTTCCAGGCCCAATCACTTTTAGGCTTCCTGCTCTTCATTTCAACATGTCTGACTGGGTAGAGTTTGATTCACTGGATGTATATGTGCTCTATACGATTTCTGGTACAAGTTGCTCCCTCAATGGAGTATTGGACTCTGATATGAATGGATTCACCAAAAAGTGAATTACCTTTTATCATTGGTGGCAACTTGGTTTGATAGGCATGGGGTACACATCTTTGCCTTGCACTTTTAGGCTGAAAAGGATGCTGACCACACCTTTCTGGAAAAATCTTGTATTCTTACCAGGAGCCCTCATATCTTGGAGGAAAAGAGAGCTGTGTGGCATCTGCTGGCATACATAAGGGTTAATGTTATCTCTGACGTCTTGCCACTATTCTATATCTGTTTCCCTTGAAGATGTGTTGCCAAGTTAGACAGTTTAGACCTTTAGGTGAGTGTGCTCCTTGACACCCTTAAATGCCACTTTATGATTTGTTAGCCAGAGTCTTGCAAGAAGCAGACACATTACAGACTGTAGACAGAGGCATGCCTGTCAAACGGATTTGCTGCCTACATATTCTCCACTCTGTGAGGTCAGTCCTGCAGTCTGAGCTGCTTGAGCCATGCATTAGTCCCTAAAGTATCTTCGACTTCCTGAGAGAGACACACATACCCTGTTGGTGTTATTGGATGCATGTAGTCACTTTTGAATTGGAGACCCTTCTTTTTTTTTTTTTTTAAACCTTTATTAACATCAAAAGGAGAGACAAGTCGAGGCCTACAACCAAGCCGGCCGGCCGCAATGTGCAAAGCAAGCAGAGGTCTCAAGACAAACATTACAGAATCAGTCAGCACAGAGCAGAGGCCGTACAATCGTAGAAGGGAAGAAGAAACGTAAGAATCAAAGGGCTAAGACACAGGAGTAAATAGGCTTAATTTTATAATATGGGGAAAAAGGCGCATGACAGGCTCACTTTCAATGTAAATGTAAATGTAAATGTAGTATACTTGTAAAGCGCACAGCTGCCCCAGCAACGGGGCGTCCCGGCGCTGTATAACTCTGGGGAACCCGTCCTGGCTTTCCCTGTGGGATAGTCCCTTTCTGGGAGTCCCCAACGTGGAGCCAGGCATCCCCGGAATTGGTGGGGCCGTTGTGGAGATTAGGCAAGCTAATGCCCAGAGTTGCCGAGTGGAACCCCTGATTAGAGTAAGCACCGAAGCGAGAATTATCGAGTCCGCTGACCAAGGTCCACGACCACGACCAAGGCCCACGACGATGTGGGGACATCCGATATCTCGTAACCAACCTCAACAGTTATAAGGGGGCATGGAGACGCAGCACAGGGGGGACAAAACAATGCATTCGAGAAAATCAGGATATGTGAGACATACTCGGCCCCAGAGCATTATCCTCGTAACATGCCCGCCACCCAAGACACAACCAAGCCAAAACAGAGGGATCGGAAAAACAGTGCATCAAAACCAGCCCGTCATGATAACCTCTAGGAAACGGGGAGGAAAAGGGAAGGGGACGAAAAGGGGAGGGGGAAGAGGAAGGGAAAGGAAAGGGGAGGGAGGACAAGAAAAACAATGAAAAAAAGGGAGGGAAGGAAATAGAAAAACGAAAGGAAGATGACACGCCGACACAGGCCCCCCGTGGCGGGAAAATATGAGACAACAGGAGTAGTAGCACAAGTGAGGGTAAGGCGATCGAGGAGAAAGGCAGCCTAGACACAGCAGGAGAATTAACGACGCCACACACCCCACCCGAAACACCCCACAGGAGGTCAGGACAGACGCGGCCTCACGAAAAAGAGACACAAAAGGGCCATAGAACTAGAAAACAAACAAAAAGTAGAACCCAACCCACCCGTCCCACCCTGCACCCCTGTAGAAGGCTATGGCCTACCCTTCAAACAGCGTGCCTGTCGCCCTAAACCAGAACCCGAAATATAGCAAGAAGAAAGAAAGAAGGAAGAACAAGAAAAAGGAGGAACAGAAGCAGAAAGAAGAATACAGGAGGGAGGAGCAGGATAACAATAATCAGAGTGGTCGGCCGCCGCCCTCCGCCCAACCGGACAAGCACAGCCAATAACAGACCAGGACGACACCCCATCCTGCGCAACAAAACATAACGAGAAGGGGCCCTTCCACCTTTATATGGTTAGAAACAATTGTGCAACCAAATCGTATACCAGAAATCCAACAGGAGTCGCACATATCACCCCCAACCCTTTCGAGCGACAAACCCCACCCACCACATGTCAATGTAAAACCAAGTACTAAATACGAGATCAGCATGTAATCGAGTAAAATGGTGACCAGCATAACTACATGGGGGGTAGATAGGTCCGAAAGGGAGCAGAAGTCCAAACAGAAAGTGTAGATGCATCAACAATCGCAATACGAGTAATGAAAAACAGGAGTTCAGTTTCACCACTGGAGCGGGCGGGGTGGTTTCTGGTATCGACACAGGCAAAGTCATCGGAGCAGGCACAGGATGCAGTCCACAAGTAGTTCCAGACAGTAATGTCGAACAGGGCCGCGGCACAGCGTCCAAGTCCCCGGGGCCCGAACCCCGAAAAACAGGGCGCCCCAAAGTCACCGGCACACTACACGATCTTCGATCAGTGGTGGAAACACTCAAGTCAATCGTGGGGGGTGAGGCAATGGAGTCAGTGAAACAGGAGGGCGATAAGAAGAAACGGCCTCCCAAAATGGCGGCAGATCGTGGCGGACCCACCGAGACGCCCGGGGCCAGGGATGCGTGCAGGGATCTCAGGGCTGCCAGGATATCTCTGACCGTTGGCTCACGCCCACCGGATCCAATCCCCGCACAATTAGGCAACACAAGCCCGCTGCCACCGGGTGATCCTTGTTCAAGAGGGCCGGCCGCCATTTCGTGAAACAGCCCAATCGCCGCCCACCAAGACCCCCGGAAAAAACAGTTCGAAAATGTAGGACTTTACAAGCTCCGGGGGTCTCAGCAAGGGCGGCCCGATGCCAAAAGGATGTTTTCGCCCAACACGGGTCTCCGCCAGCACCGGCACCGGCGCCCCAAATAAGCGGAGTCCGGGCACCGAGGACCAGGGCCGCCGGACAAAGCAGCGGCGGGGGGAGACCCCTTCACAGAATCAGGTCCTGGGGCTTCTCACCCACATCGGCTGCGTGGCCACCAGGACAGGCCCGGGTCAGGATTGCCGGGATCTTCGCACAACGGCTCCCATCACTGGTTCTCGCTCTCGGCCGGGGCCGAGAGCCGACGGATCCCACCGGCTAGGTCCCGGTCTAAGTCTCGCGGAGGCCCCGATCTCGCAGAGGCCACAACTCCGGAGCCGCTGCACATCGAGACCCCTGGGCCAGATGGTAAGTACAAACAAGTCGTTCTGTTTCCAATTCCATAAAAATGTGTCGTCCCCGGACAGGATAGAAGACAGGATAGGCAATCAGGACGGAGGGCTGCGGGAGCCGAGCTAAAGGGCGACCATTACGCTCGCGAGCTAGGCTCCTCCCCGTGGAGACCCTTCTTGATGTTAGTTACAGTGGGACTGAACGGTGCATGAAGGAAGATGCACTAGGATTTGAATGGATGCCCCAAATTTCAGGCGCCACACTTTAGAAAACTTCACTCCATGCCCCTTCACACCAATAGCTTTTAGACATACTAAATATCAGCCATACTAGAGTACAACATGGCTAAAATTGGCAAGGCCGTCAGCGAGACCTATTGCTTCCCTATGCCAATGCTTGTTTATGCTGAGGCTAGACGATCCCGCACTAAATACCTGATTACGATGGCGGTGGGACCACCACCGTTAGGCCGTCGGTGGCGATCCCACCGCCATCCAACCCATCTGATCTGACCACCGCAATATGATGCAGGCGGTCGGATCACGACAGGCTTGGGGAAAGACCACCATGTCCGACAGGCAGGCGGAAAGTGACTTGGGAGCTCCTACCAGCGCCACCTTCCCCCGTTGGCCTCCTCTATGGGTCCTGGGGGGCACCTATGGCACCCCTACATATCTCTGCACCATGTGGCAGGCACCACATGGTGCCTGCCACATAGTGTAAGGGATACATAAGATGTGTATGTTTTGTTCTGCGGCATGTGCTGCAGCCCGCAGCACACTCCGCAATACAAAGTATACACATTGCGACTGCCTTGAAGGCGGTCTCATTGTGATGGGGGCAGCACAACCGCATACTACTAGTAGGGCGGTCCTGCTTCCGCCATTACGTCTGACCGGCAGCCTAATCAGACCCTAAGTCCGTGAGCTTCGGTGGGAGGAGGTGCAAGCAGTGGCAGTTAGTTCACAATCGGCTGATCTCTCTTTCTTGACTCTCTCTTCCTTCAATACTGTCGGCCAAGGGTGGAGAGCTCCCTGTAACTGCTTACTGGAGGTTTAGAGGAGCTTGGCAGGGGATGGCATCTATCCCCTTTTTCTTCCTTAGAGCATGGTTGAGGACTGGTTTTGTGGTGCTCTGGTGTAGGGAAGGCCTCAAAATCTGGTAGCTCTTATGAGGGTTAAAAAGCACGGAATGGCAGAGGTGACTCAGAGATCTTAGGTTGTCCACTCCACTAGTTTATAGAAGCTTTAATGTGTCAGTTGTTCTTTCCAAACAGTCATTTTTCCTGGTGTTAAGATGGCCACCACTCTGGATTAGAGACAATGAAGCATGCACATTTTACAGTTCATGCTTGTTCTTTGACTATTAGACTCCGGAAGAGTTTGTCACTAAGGTGCAAGTGTCCAAAGTGGTTCTGAAAGAACTACTGGAACCTTTGCTCTGCCCCCGCTCTATCCAGAGTGCTACCTCAGAGGAGTACTGTCTAGAGGTAGGCCCGACACTGTGCGAGATAGCTTATGTGCCCCATGTTTGTGATGATACAAAACCTGTGTCCCGCCCTGTGTGTATTCCTGCTCTGAGCATATAATCTCATATGATCTCGTCTCATTCCATATTATACATCTCGCTTTGCTCACAGGTTCACTGCACCGCTCATTGCAGCCAGGTGGACCCACGTCCTGTGTGATACCTTTAGCCAGACCTGCCGTTTAGCTTAAAAATCCCAGCTCAAAAGTCACGACTGTCATAAACGGGCGTAAGTGTCATGGGTCTACGTGGCAGCTCTCCTTAGGGTTCTCAGATGAGTCTGTATCATCAGGATATTACATTTTTTACTTTTAGGCTTCTGAAACTGGACCAGCACACATTACAACAATTATTTGTTGTAGCAAACCTATGATGTCCTGGTGACGGGTAGTAATCTGGAAATCCTAGCTGTTCTCAACTGCAGCACAACCAGGTACTTCTGAATCTGGAATGGGCTGGGAAGTGTCTCATAAGCATGGTAGTTCAGAAAGAGTGACAGTCAAGGTTTGTTCGGTTGAGCATGGCAGAGATTCTGTTTCAATAAAAGGACGGATTGTTGTTACCTTATACTAGAAATGAAGGGATATGTGACGTTACAACACATGCCATTACATCGCATGCCGTTCAAAGCCAAACTTTACCCCGACTTTCTGTCAGGGGGTGGGGGGGGGGGGGGCGCTGGAAGTTGGAAAAGATGAATTTTCTATTCCAACTCCAGTGTGTGCAACAGTAGGGAAGGTGTTGGAGTTAAATCCAACACCTTCTACCCACTGCTGCATACCTTTTGCGTTGCAACGGCAGGCAGTGTAACTGCATTCGTTGTTACGGTTGCGTTGTAAAGGCTGCTTCCCGAAATAAAGTGATATACGGGCACATGCATCATTGTCAAATGCATTCGCAAACGGTGCGAATCGCCGTTTGCGAATGCAATTGACTAAATTGGGATGCATCATGTTTTTCGCAGTTTTAGAAATCGCAATCATTTTGCGATTTCTAAAATTGCGATTGCATTTAAGAAATCGCATTTTGAGATTTCTTAAATGCAATGCATGAACATTTTAAATTTGCGAATTCGCAAATAGGGAGAGGTAAATTACCATAAAGTTGACCTTCATGGTAATTTGCGAAAATTTTAAAAAGTGCACAAAAGTGCATTTTTGAAAGTTTCATTAAGGGCACGTGTGTGTGAAAAATGCACTTAAAGTTATATTTCAGGGGTGCAGGGGGGTCCTTTGGACCCCCCCTGCACCCTTGAAATTGCATTCTCAATTTGCGATTCGCAAATTGCTAATCGCAAATTGAGAATGACTTCCCATTCATTCGTATGGGCCTCTAGGCCCATCGGAATCAATGGGAAGGGATTCCTTAATTGCGATTCGCAAATTGTGAATCGCAATTAAGGAATTTTAAGAAATCGCAAAAAAAAATGCGATTTCTTAATGCATAGCCTTTTGAGATTTCTTAATTGCGATTCCTTAATTTTCGCAATTAAGAAATCGCAAACGGCAACAATGATGCATGTGGCCGCAAGCTCTTTAAATAAGTGCTGTGAGGGGATGAGAGTGATTGCAAGCAGCAGTTATCAATGAGCAGAAAAATAATTCAAAAGAGTTCTGTAGACAAATTTGCTGCCTGGGCAATTCAGGAGTTTTAGTAAGATTGTCTTGGCCTCTCTCATAGCTGTAGACTGCTTCTGCTGAAAATGACTTTGGGGTGCGGTTGATTGTTAATGCTCTTGTCCTGCGAGTTTGTAATTTCATAACTGCGGCTCTCTTTTGTACTATGGGTTACGGATGAGGACAGCAGACTGGCTGTAGGTGCCTGATTGTTTGGGAATTTGATGATCTATAAAGCTTGAATCATACATGACAACATTTTAGAAGAGGAAAGTGGGAGATTTAAAAAAAAAAGTCAACGAGAGAATGTATTTCTCCCATTTGCTTCTATGGAGGCCTGAATCTGGTCTATTGTCATGTACGGGACTAAGTGTAAATATACATTTATGTCCCTTACCTGTCAGGAGAATGGAGAAAGAGCTACAGCAGGCAGAGAGCGTGACAAAAATATGGTGCGCTGACCTGCAGGAGCAGGATACTGGCAGTGCATACTCAGAGCCACACAAGACCAGTCCTTGTCGGCTTAAGCCCAAAGAGGAATCTGGTTTTAACATGCAGGAATCGGTAGTCTCCCGCCTGCATCGGGAGAGTTGGCATGCATGCTTGAATTAATGCCTGCTCAAGCTCTGTAAAGCTCGCTGTCGGGTCCTGATGAAACCAGGAGCTTTTAGAAAGTTCAGGGTTTAAGAGGTGGTGAATCAAACTGGACCTCATTTAACCTGTTGGCTGCTGCCGTCGGCCATTGGCCGACGGCAGCACTACCTCGCTGGTGCTGCCGTTGGCCAATGGCCGACGCGACCGCGCCCGTTTTTTAAAACGGCCGCACTGCCGCAAAAAAGCGGAAGCAGCCAACGGGTTAATACTTACCATTTTTTCTGGAAACTTCGTTTCTTTTTGTTTTGCAGTTCTATATAGCACTAGTTACAGTACACAAGGTCACATTCAGTTTTTGGGGAGTGGGGGGAGGTACAGTGAGATGAAGTTACTTGCCCAGAATCACACAATGTTGAACCGACCCGAGGCTTGAACTTGGTTCCCCAGTTACAAAGTCATCAGCTCTGGCCCTAATGCCACATCCTCTTCTGATTAAGGCATTTTTTGTGGGTACTGCCGTACCCCTTACTTTGAAAGTAAGTAAGAAATGGTCTCCCCAGGTTACAGGGCATGGTTCTAAACCCAGATGAAGCTCTCAGGTGCCAGGATGTGATCTAGTAAGTAGTGATCTAGTAAATAGAGTTCTGCCATATCAGTCACATAACATGTCAGCCTTTCTGAGTCATGGTCAGATACACACCATCTGTTCTTGTGGGCGCTTCCAGCTGTAAACTCAGATCACCCAGCTCTTTCATGTGTTCATGAGTTAATAAGAAATGTTATTAGAAAGTGACCAATACATTCAACTTATCAATTGAAGAGCTAGGCGGGTGATGTAAGAGAATTATCTGAATGGACTTCTGATGCCAATGGAGACAGCAAATTAGGCCTTCCCTTGACAAGTTATCTGCATTGCTTCACCTCCTTCATAGCGATACTTCCTGGCAGCTCAAAAAACTTTGTTTATCTTGTTTTAAATCAGATCAAAAAGAAGAAATTCAAATCATAAGGGCCCGATTACGAGTTTGGCGATCCATATGACCTCCAAACTCGTGATGTAGGTGTGGTGGCGGGCGTGGACCACCGCACCAGTGGTCCGATCGCCGTATTAAGAGTACAGAGATCGGACCGATATAGGACTGCAGCAACAGACAGGGATCCACGATAACTGGGGGTGGCGTGGCAGTCTGAGGGCCGCAATATGCTGGCAGTGCTGTTGCGGCACCACCAAGCATATTTCTAGTTTCCTCACATCCATGCTTTTCATGGCAGTGAGCCCGCCATAAAAGCATTGGCAGTGAGGAAACATAGGGGGCTCTACAGGGCACCCTGTTCCCTCAGAGCCATGAGATGCATGAAGGGGGGGCACATGGTGTTCTCCCCCTATCCTGCACTGCATGGACTTTACAGTCCATTCCATGCTGGAATGGGCTTTGGCACTCCCATTGCAGTGCCTTTTTAATAGGCATGTCAAAGGACCGCCGGCCAAACCATGAGGTAACTCGTAATCTGGCGGGTGGCCGTCAGGGACGTTTGGCGGTATGGGAACGGAGTGGTGGCGCGGCAGCCCGCTCCAACATCGCCAAACTCATACTCAGGCCCATAGTCCTTTCTAGCCTGAATTTGTTAATTACAGTGCCGCGTTTAACCGCTTAGAGAATGTTCAGCACAAAAGCAGCTACGCTTAGGTGTGGTTTTGGTTGTGGGGTAATCATCTGTTTAAAGGTTAGTGTTAAAAGGAACTTTGCCTTTGCCACTGCTGTTTATAAACTTGCACTTGTACTATTCACGTAGGCATTTGCATGATGCAAAGAGGCGGAACTGGCAGCATCAATTTTCACATTGAAAAGAATTTATGCACAGAAAATCAGTGCAAGTGCAATGTAGTGGAGCACCAACCTCACAATACTTTGTCATATATAGGCATAGCGCGGAAGGCACCTTTAGAATTCCACACAAAGCCTGATCAACTAAAGTCTTACATCATATTTTGAGCTGGCTGCGAACAAAATGCTACTGAGAAACAAAATCAGGAGCAACCAATGCTCAGGACAAGAATTGGGGCAATACAGTGATTTTCCTAAACGTAATACTTGCAATTGCTGCGAGATTCCATATACTATGCGATTTACACCTGGGTGAATGTCAGCGTTTAGCGAGGGCCTGTCTCGTTTACGAATCTCTTGTAAGCCTCTGCTTGCTTGGAAAATGCACTAAAGGTACCCCCTAAGAGTTTCTTTTGGGTCTAGAGGAGGGGGAAACGAAACTGTACTAAATATGAAAAACCTCTGAACTGACCTATCTAATTTGACAAAATTATGTAACTCAAAAAATGTTTTTTTCAAAGACAAAGCACAAACATATCCAAATGTCCAAGAGACAGTGACTTTCTTTTGGATTACATTTTATTTATCTTTTCATTTCTTTTTATGGTATAAAAGATTTTTTTAGCATTTTAAAAGCAATTTTGTTTGTTTGTTATTGAATGTTTTATACAAAACAAAGTTTGACAATTAAGGAAAAATGAATCAAAAAATACATCACAAACTTTTTCATACATGTTGTCAAGACAGAACCCCACAATAACAAGTATAAAAAAGACTCAGTAAAATCAGCCTTATACATTCATTCAAAACAATCTCACCATTCAGTCTGCTCATACATACACACTCTCACATTCTACAAAACATATAGGAACAACAGACAAAAAACTGAGATTCATAGACCCAATTGTGAGATATTGTTCAGATATTTATACTGGGCACCAGCCACAATTGCTTTTAACGATTGTCCTTCTCTTAAGGGTCCTTCTTTGTTGGTTTCTCAGGTGTCTGTGTACGGTCTTTGAAAAAAATTTTTTTTGAGTTACACCATTTTGTCAAATTAGATAGGTCAGTTCAGAGGTTTTTCATATTTTGTACAGCCTCTGTTTGCTTGCCTTTTCACCACACCGCATTCCTAAGTACATTTTTAGCGCAAGCATGGCAGATGACATTTCTGGTGCATCCAGTGAATACAGTGGTACTCTATAATTTGCTGTTCATGCAAGACAGTGCTAATGATTATCTCCAAATGTTGGGTTGGGCACATCTTGGTAATTGTTTCTTTTTTTTTTTTGACTCTTTTTTTATTAAACTTGCTCATCACACATCGATAAGATAGACAGTTGGTAGCAGCTGCAGAAATAATCATATAATGTCCACATTCTATGATCAGTTGTCCATGGTACAGTACAATCAGGCATTTCGATTGGAGGTTCAAATTGAAATGACAAGTTACCAATGTATTTTTCGTGTACACGTCACTATAACAGGCAGAGTATTCAACACCTTTTTACCAGTCGTACTCACATCTTGGTAAATGTTGGACTTGGGTAGAACCTTACATTGCTTTCCTTTTAGTAGTGTTTTCTTTTGAGTTGTATCCATTGCCAACCTCCAAACTCCCCCCATCTCCCAAGCCCTAACACCACAAGGATCACCTCTGCTCAGACTGCTCAAGGGTGAAAAAGGATACCCTAAGAAGTTGTTTACTGTGTGTATCTGTGAGCTCCACCCGGTAATGGTCTTCTGAAAACCTTTCCATAGCATATGTCAAAGTCTTTGCCTAGTATTTCCCCTCACACTGCAAAGTCAATTTCTTAAATGAGTGTTTTTGGAAATACGGCGAGTATGTGAGTTTAAAACTGGGCACTGATCCAATCAACGCTGATATGAGATGAATTTTAATGAATACTCCCAGTTTACTGTTTTTACAGATTTTTACAGATAAATACAGGCAGAACACAATTTGCTTACTATCTGAATTTATTTTTAAAAGCGTAAAAATTACAAAAAGTTGTCATTTTGTTAGAGACTCTCCGTGCTGCCCTTTATGAAGGCCAGGCGGACCGCTGAGCACATGGGGAGTTAAAAAACTGGAGGACATTTCCCTAAATATAGGCATTTGTTAACATAATTTTGTATATATAGTGCTTTTATTTATTTGTGGGTGTAATGTTTTGTTATATTTGGTGCTTAATTTGCTAAAATGTGACAGGCTTCATAGTTTGAGTGCATGTTTATCAGTTAAATAAACATGAAAATATACCATTTTCAACTCCATTAATTCTTAAAACACTAAATAAATATGGATAAAAATCATTAATATGGCCAAAATATAAATATGGAGTAATACAGACGGAAATGTTAAAAAATAAATGCCATAAAACCGTGAGCCTTATTTATAATATATACTTTGATGATTTGTAAGTTGATCAACTGTTTGTTGGCATTTCTTTTTCTGTTTGTCTTTCCATGGGATTTAGCGGCTGGAAGTGTGCGAAGTGTGAAATGCGGGACAATCTTTGGCTGAACCTGACGGACGGTTCGATATTATGTGGAAGGTGGTTCTTCGATGGTCGAGGGGGAAACGGACATGCACTGGAGCATCATAAGCAGATGGGGTACCCCCTGGCAGTGAAACTGGGATCAATCACGCCGGATGGTGCAGGTATGTTGCTGCAATATTTAAGTTTCAGCTGTACAGGAGTAGGTATACTGAACATTTGCATTATACTAATTCAGTGACACTCATCAATTGCATTTGGGAAAGCTACATTTTAAATTTGTCTACTGCTGCAGACTTAAGAAAACAATGCATTATGAAAACAGTCAGGAGCACAAAAGTGTGCTTCATTAATTCTCTATAAACCCAGTTCTCCTTCTGCCATTTGTAAATACCTTCCTTGTTCACTGGATACAATGAGTTTTTAAAGTATTTTATCTGTGCTGTATGACTGTGAGGGCAAATGTTTAGATTACATTTCTGTATTGTTTATTTCACTGTACTTTTCTATTATGGAAGTGGAAAAAAATTAAAGCAATAGCTTTAATACATAATGTACAATCTTTAGAACCGTACCTCAGATTCATGTAGAAAAAAAAGAAAAGAGCAGTTGGCACACCCACCCATACATTTGAAATAGAGATATTGAGCATTAATATCCAGGTGGTTAGGAAAAATATGTGGCAGACCAGGAGTATTTAGTCTTAATTTTCTAGTTATTAGAATTAATCTCATCATCAGCTAACCCCCAAATGCTTTTACCATTCTTTTGACTTTATTTATGTTCCGCTCTTCATAAAGGAGTCTCAATACATAACGAGCATCATACCTTGACCATCATTGCCAAGTTGGAGGGGGATCAGGAGTTGACAGTCCACTGCAATACAGTTAGTGAATGACCAAGATATTAGATTAATAATATTGTGTGACATGAATATCGTGTGTGAATATAAATAAATAAATAAATATATATATTCACTGAAAAAAAGCAAAGGTTACAGGGACTTTATAGTTAGGAAATAGAATTAAAAGACCTTAGAAATCTACTGGAAAAAAACAAAGGTTACAGGGACGTTCAAGTTAGTCTCAGATTTCACTCATACAAATACCTAAGCGAACTATAACTTACGCCCCTGCAATGCACGACTTATGACCTCACATATTGCATCACTCATGACATGGTAAGTGACACCCGTGTTTTAAAAAAGAATTTCACCTGAGTCACAAATCTGCTGTGATTTCTGCTTAAAAATTGAAAAAAAGAATGCTTTTGTGCCCTGGCAGGCCCCCAGGAGGACCATAGGAGCAGGGCTGAGGGGTCAGGGTATTCCTAACATACCCAATTTTCTTATTCTTTTTTAAAAATTTTTAAACATATTTTATTTGTCAAGTTGCGCATATATCGCAGGGCTTTGCACACCAGAGACATCTGCAGAATCAGACCATACAGACACAAGGGCAATCGACTTTTTGGAATAAGATCAAAATACATTCAGAAAACATTCGAGTAATACAAAATGATGTAGAAAACCCCCCAACTCCCTCCCACCCCCACCCTTTGGTTACACAACGTCCGCACAGTCCTATCCACAGCCTATAGATCAACCAGAAGAATCTTGGAATACTAAAATACACCCCCCTCAGCCCCCCCCACAGCATCTCCGCAGGACAATTATATAGAAAGAAATCACCCCAACTGATGAGCCTCTGCCACGGCTGGCGGGTCAAACCACAGGCCCCGATAATCCACCCACTGTTTCCAGATCCTGTAGTGCTTGCCTGGGCACCCCCTGGCCACAAAAACAGGTTGTTCTATCCCCATACAAAAATCTAATCCATTCTTCCATGCGGCCACCGAGGAGGCCCGCATCGCCTTCCACGCCTTGGCGATGTCCCGCTTTGCCAGTGTGAAACCCAATTGCATGAGATGTCGTTTGTACACATTACCCCCATCCCCTCCATGACATGTAGCAGGGCCAGCCGCGGCGTACAGGGAAGTCCCCACCCAAGGACCTCCGAAAGGCAGGGCACCGCCAAACCGTATGGATGAACGTGCCTTCCTCCCGGCCACATCGAAGACACTCCGGGGAAGCGATTATTTTTATATTTTTACCTTTTTCAAACATTATATTGTATATGCATTTTTCAGGTAAGATATGATTTTTAAAATAATTGTTAGGTATTTCAGTGTTTTCTGTAAAATTATTGAGTTTTTTAATGGGATATGTCATTCTTACCAAATCAACACTTTCCCTTCTTTTGCATACAGTACAGTGGGTCGAGTGAATATAATCCCATCCAAAATCCGACAGTTTCCCATCTATTTTTTAGACGGGAGTTGGAATAGTAAATCTAAACCTTCCAAAGACCATCACTTTCCCTACTGTTGGTTATACTTGATTGGGAATAGTAAATTCAACCCTTCTGAAGTTAAACACTTTTCCTTTTGTTGTTTAGGCAGGAGTGCAAATAGTAATGACCCTTCTGGAAGTCCAATACCTTTCCTACTGTTGCTTAGACTGGAGTGGGAATAGTATTTCTAACCCTTCCGAAGTACACCACTTTCCCTACTGTTCCTTAGATGGGTTCAATGATAGTAAATCTTACCCCTCCGAAGTCCTGTGCTTTCCCTGCTGTTGTGTAAATTGGAATTGAAATAGTAAATCAAGCCACATCGAAATCCAACTGTTTCCCTAATGGTAATTATAGAGGATTTATATGATTTTTATTATTGTTGTTCAATTGTATTTGTTTTTCATTAATTTTTTTATAATGTTTGTATAACTCTTACCAAAATGTTTTCATGTATTTTTATATATTTTATATCTTTAATAATTTATATAAACTTTTTAATTTATTTTTGGTTTCTGTTAATGTTTTTGTAAATTTGTTGAATTGTTAAAATATTATTATATTTTTAAGATATCTGTGTATATTATTTCTGAATTTAGTGTATTGTATTAAATACAAATATTTATGTGTTTTTTAAATATTTAAGTTATGTTACATATTTGTGTTGATCATTCGTATGTTATCAATCTTTAAGTTTATTTTACTGTTAGTATTTAAAATTAAATGTATTTACATTTTATGTATTTATTATATTGTTTAAGTATATGTGTGTCTATATTTATATATATATATATATATATATATATATATATATATATATATATATATATATATATATATATATATATATATATACACATATACTTTTAAAAAAATGTACTTAGAAAAAAATATATATATATATGTATAGTGTGTGTGGTGTTTGTCACCATGAAATGTGCAACTGAGTGGTTTCAACAAGTACGGGCACTCCCAGCCAGACCATGTTGCGCTGTAGCTAGTGCCAGGGGGGTATTGGGAATTGCTGTGTTTCAATTTAATTTGACATATTTTCAGTGAAAAAAACAAAGGTTAAATCGACGTTATAGTTAGGTGAAAATTTCAGTGCCAACATAACGGTTTAAACAAAAAAACATTAAAATTCACCAGAAATAGTTATCTCTAGTAGTTATAACTCGTGCTTTAACGTAACTATTACTCACGCCCTCGCCATGCATAGTATTGTCAACAATTATATAATTTCACATGTTGTAATGATGCTATCAAGGATGTCATGGAACATGTCATAAGTGATGTAATATGTGGGGAAATTAGCAGTGCCTGGCGAGGGTGCGAGCTATTATTACCTTAGGGCATGAGTTATAGTTACTAGAGACAACTATAGCTGGTTAATCCCAGTAGTTTTCTGAGTTTAAAACGTTATGTTGGCACCAAAAGTTTCACCTAATTATAACGTTACTTTAACCTTTTTTTTTCTGTGAATTTCCTTTTTTTAAATGTGAAATAATATTTGACTACCATAAGTTAAGTTAACACCCTGCCAAGGCCGAGTGTGGCGAGGATGTGGCCGCAAGGCTTGGCCCTGACAGGCAAGCAACCCCACGCTGTGCATGTCCTTCGGCTGTGTGCTGTGGGATAGGCTGCAGGCCCTAGCTGGCGGTCATTCCCCGTGTCCAACCGCGTGAGCAGCTAGCCCTGACCATGCACGGCATGGAATTGGCCGCTGGCGACCAATCCCCCGTGACCTGTATTGAGTCCCAATTCTTTAGATTCTTTTTAACCTTCCATTAAAGAGACTCATAATTTATTAGCACCAAATCATGAACCCTGCACAACAGATAACCCCGAATAGGCAGCAGATTCAACTTTCCGCTGATCTTACGTTCAACAAAGAGAGATAGACATAATCTGCATTGTTGTTTTTAGTTAAAATGAGTTCCCCAAAGAGTACAGTTTCATTTTTTTTAAAAGTGCCATTGTCATATCAACTTCTGATTGTAAAATCACAATGTCATCTTCATAAGCTAATATTTTGTTAGCTAGCCCATATAATGTAACAAGTGTTATATCTTCTGACATTAAGGGCTTATGCAAAAAAAAAGCTCCAGATAGAGAGCAAGTATCAGTGGAGAACAAGGACAACCCGGGCAAGTTTCAGAAGTAACAGTGGAGAACAAGGACAACCCGGGCAAGTTTTTCTACTAATCTGAGTAAGATTAGAAACACGATCCATCAGTAAGATTTTTGCTTCTGGTTTCTGATATAGAACCTGCATTGAATGTAGAAATCTTGAACCATACCCCATCTTCTTCTTGACCACTCTTAGGTAATACCAAGATAATCTATCAAAGGCTTTCTTAGCATCGAGCAGGACGATTGCGAAGGGTTAGGCCAAATAGTGTAACAGCACAATTAATATGGTCTGTGGTACCCCTACAAACCAAGCAGTGATCACTTCCCTCGCCTCTGGATCTTTAGCTCCACTTCCAATGGATTGTGATTTTTATGGTGCGTTAATCACAAACTAAATATAAATATTAATTTTAGAAGACACAGTGCAATCCCATCTTTTAAAGTATAAAGAAAATCACTCTGTAAACAAAATTTGCGTGCACAGGTCTTTTGATGTATACATTCACTTTCCAGTGTAAACAAGCATTGGCAAAGCCAATAGCCTGGCCATTTACAAGCTAGACCTATTGGTTTTGCTACTACTTGCTGAAATAGGCATATCAAAATATTTTTTATTTTGTAGCGCTTCTCAAATCCCCATTTAGGATGTCACTGCACTTTACATACCCGACCCCCCAAAAAAAAAATGGAACATAAAGCTTACAGGTGTATACACAAGTGTAGAAGAAATTTAAATAAAGCAAGGAGGGTTTCAACAGTGTAAGAGTCAATTATCAGCCATATGAATATGCATTGCATGTTTTGATGTTTGAGTGTATGATGTGAAGCGTGATGATATCCTGTCTAAGTATATGATGATATGTAGTGTACCTAATGGCAATGTCTATGCAATGTTTTTGTTACGCGAGCATATTCTTACTGAATTACAGATTTTCACGTTTAATTACATGTCCAAGATTTGCAGCATTTTCATAAAACGTGATATTGTCAGTGTTTTTTACTGGTTTGAATACGTTGAGGAGAATTTTTTTTTCGTGAAAGACATACCCGTGCAGAATAAAGTTACTTGAGATCCCTGCAAAATGCATTTCGTGTAATACGTGTAATTGTGCTAAAATGACATGTAATTTTGCAATTTTGTTTTACACTCTGTGAATTATGAAACCAACCACATAGAATGACCTATAAATATGGGTGTAATAGTTAAGTGAAAGTAATATGCATTGAGAGTGTTGTGCTTTGTCAGTAAAGCTGACTGTGGATGTCAAATGATGTGTTGTATTATTAGTTATTAATATTAACAGTATAATGATGTACAGTGTACTTTACAAGATTGATTTTTGAATGAAATACAGGAGAGTCTTTTATGTGCCAAGGTCTCTGTGACATACAGATGTCTTTGAAAGTACAATGGGTGCTGCAGAGTGTGCTGAGTGGGAGTTATAAGATGTGGCTAGAAAAAAACTGCCTTGTGCATCACGGTAGATTTAAAAATGGAGCCGTCCAGTTAGTTTGGGTATTGGGACAATAATACAGTGCCTTCTTCTGGTGCATTTGCAGATGTGTACTCTTTTGAGGAAGAGGAGGCGGTCCTCGACCCACACATAGCTAAGCATTTGGCACATTTTGGAATTGATATGCTGCAGATGAACAAGGTAAGCAATTATAATTAAGTTTAATATATGGGACAAAGAACACCCTGATGTACATTATAAGGATATTGCAAGTCGCCAAGGAGTTCCATGATCATATAGAGCATGGGTGATCACAAACATTTTCCTGGGGACTAAAAAGTACAGTAAGGGGTGTGCTCGAGAGCAACACGTGCTGCTGAAAGCTCAGGGAGGCAGGGTGAGGTGGGGCGTTTTGGGAGCAGAAAAGAAATCTACACCTTTTCAAAAGATTAGTCGAAAATGTTTTCTTTGAAGTCTTTTTGCACATTTGCAGCAGCATCTCATACTGTGTGTATTTTATACTTTTAAAAGTTTTGTAGTCTGCTATATTATGTGTAATACATTTTTCAACAAATTACTTAAATATTCGCAGTGTTTACTATCATAGGATGGGACCCAATAGCACTAAAAATACACCATTGCTTTTCCCCAATGCACCAACCAGGATTCAAGTCCATGCCCTAGATTTAACCTGAACTCTGTAGTGATCAAACTGCCCTTACCTACAAAAAAAATCATATTTTCCAGATATTAGTTTACCTTGCATTAACGTTTAATTTAAGGTGTGTGCATTACAGTTTATATGCAGTTACATGCAGGTTAAAGAAAATGTTTATAGAGCAATTTGTGTTTTACAGCTACCCAATAGCAACCTCCTCTACTCCTGTTCGTAGTTCCCATACTTTCCCTATGCCTTGCAACTCTGCTCAGCTATCACCTATGAGCAGGGTTGCCTTGCTGATAGTACAAGCTGAACTAGATGTAGGAACAAAGCACATAGCCTGAAGATCATAAATAATGTACCCTTGTTACATCGTTTTCTTTGAGTTCTGATTATGGGCTTTGTTTCTGTAGTCACTTCAGATTGTTCTATGAGCAAGGCAGCTCAGCTCATAGAACAAGCCCAACTGACTATATAAAAAGCCCAAAGTCACCAAGCGATGTTGCTTTGTTAGCAGCAGCAGAATAAAAACAGAATAAAGCGGCTTCCTTTATTTCTCTGCTGCCGTTTGGCATGTTCCCTGAGTGGAAGGTGTGCGGGCCACAAGAAAGGTTTGTTGGGCTGCCAGGAGTCCGCAGGCCGTACTTTGAGTACCACTGATATAGAGGAACAAGGCTGAAGGCCGAGTTCCTTTATAAGGCTATATGGAACTCCGAGGTGACTTGCAATATCCTTATCATGTACAGCAGGTAAAATGTATTCCTTATAATACATAGTCACATCATCACCTTTACCACAAAACATTTAAATCCTTCTGCATAGCTCGTGTACATGAAAGAGAGAGCTTGTTGGCAAACAATAAAAAAAAAGAAATCTAGCGCAAAATTAAACACATTAAAAAAGCTGTTATATATTTGTTGCAAAATATATCAGAATCAGATTAATATCTCAGATTATAATGGTTCCAAAATTAACACTGGATTAAAAAAAATAAACATGTTGCCATAAATATCTTCTTTCTGCTGGTCACTACTCTGAAAAACAGAGAAGAAAGAATAGTCACAGTTCATTCCTGCTTTAAACAGCTGCTTTACTCATGATTATGACCTGACCCTCCTTTCTCTTTGCCTGCTGGCCATAGGCATGGTGATGTCCAAATTCAACTTTAATAAGATTTAGTAGTTGAGTTCTGATGTAAATTCTTCATAATCGGCAACTGGTGTGCCATAAGACGCCGATTATAAGCAAATTAAAGAAAGGGTTTATAGTGTGATTGCAAAATCCAGTGTAATATATTGCAATATGTTCTTTTCATATTCATGGATCAACAGAGTTATATTGCAGTTTTGACCAACTGAGTCAAGTTTGAAACCTTTCCACTCCCACCCCTCAAACCCAATGAGCTGGTTTGAATATAAGAGCTGGTTTTAAGTAGGAAGCCTGCAGAGCTTTTAAGAGCCTCTTCTGTGGCACATCTGACTTGCCAGATCTCTTGAAGATAACCTAAGTGGAGTCTACGCTGCCTGGGGCACGCTACCATTGGCGTTATCTGCACAATGCCCTTTATCCCATGTGGGAAGCACATGATTTTCCTGGCGACCCCGCTTCGGTGAATACTTCATTATTATTTTAAATGACACATGATGGATGACTTTTATGGTAATGGGCAAATAGATAAAACAACAACTACCTCCTCTGTAAGTTGTTCATTGCAGTGACCATTGTACTGTGGCAGTGCCATGAAGCATATACGAAGTTCCAAATAAATGCCACCGTACGCCTGTAAAAACTCAAATAGCCTTATCAGGGGTACTAAGCGCTATATTAATACAATTACAATATGTGGAACCAAGATATACATGTTTTAATATTTTTAGCAAGCTTTTCATTAGGTCAAAGTCACTTATTTCAGATTTGATGTAACTTAATGAAAACCTTAATAAAACATCAACACATATATAGGTTGGTTATTGATATTACTTTTCTGGTTTTACAATTGTATTTTGAAAAAAAGGGTCTGATCCGTCTCCCAGTTTAGGGTTAGATTACTCTTCACCCAAAAGTGGTAGCAATAGTGGGCACATGGTTTCAAGTCCAAGAGAGACGGCTCCCGCAGTTTGATCCCTGACCTTTGGCTCAAAATGAGAGGGAATCCATAAGGATAAGGGAGGGAGAAGACAAAGGCCCTGGCAGGTCCTTGTTTGAGTCAGAATCAGGTGAGCACTTAGGCCAGCTGTATGCTAGACTTCTTCATAGTTGGGCAGGGGACCTGTTTTTACAGCTTGCACCACTTCTTCCAGCACTCAGGCACAAAGGCTGGAGGTGGGCTCAAGTCTTCGCCAAACAGGACAGAGGCATGTGGGCACCAGTGTTGGAAGATGGTCAGTGATGTCCACAGAATTAAGGGGTTGTTGGTGCAGGAGAATGCCAGACTACCACACTAATGCGGTCATCCACACATCTTGAATGCATTCTTGGCAGACCCCCTGGCCTTTGTGGTGATTGGTAGAGATTAGTTCATTATACTCGGTTTTAAAGAGGGGGTTTATAAGACATTATCCCCAAATAAAACAATCTAAGAATTTGGGAATTTATTTTAAAAAATGTGTCTACTGCAGGAAACATTTGAACTGCAAATTGTTTCCTAACTTCATATAGTGCCTACTTTGAAATGTGAATAATCATCATCATCATCATCATCAAAACCAGTGTATTCAGTTAATAAAAATCATACAAGTACAATACACATATCAACGTACACTACATAATAAAAACATCTCAAATACAAATCATAAATGAATATGGGCGACCTAAAAAAAATATATATATATTACAGGAACAAATTTCATTACATCACCTAAAAGCCCTAGCATTCAGTAGTTCATATATAGCGGCAAATCACCCCAGTAAAATAAGTCACAGTTAACAATGCCAGCGTAAAAACTATAAAAAACGATAAACATGTTGGCACAGTGGATCCGCTTTAAATATTTATCATGGGGTGCCGTTTTATCCTAAGTCTAACAGCTGCGACTAAGAAACTTGCAATGTTAAAAATCTCCCATGGGTCATTCAGCAACTGCAGATATAGCTAGGTGGGTTTTACCTGTATAAAGCCTTTTCCCCTTAAAATAGGAATTAAAAACATCCTGCGAATAATATTGTAATGCTCACAGAACATTATAAAGCGCATAGTGTCTTGATTCGAAAAATTGTCATATAATATAACCACGGGATACGGTTGGCTCGCTCCAGGGAGACACCTACTTTTAAACCTGAAGTATCACAGGTGATAGTGCCTTTGTGCAAGAAAAGAAAGACTGCACTGTTTTTGTATCTACAGTAACAAATTCATGTAAAAAAAGGTATAACACTATCACAATTTTATATAAGTTGAGTCTCCAAAAGCATGAGACAAGTGTTTGGCAAACCAAAACTAAATCAAATGTTTTACATATTAACATTTAGCACTGTACATATTTACTTATTGGTATATTTTTCAAGACTATTTAAATTTGTACATCTTAATGTCTTCCCCGTTAGACCGAGAATGGAGTGGTGGACAATGTGGTCACACCAAGAATAACTGAATGGGAAGTTATACAGGAGTCTGGAATGAAGTTAAAACCCATGTTTGGTCCAGGATACACTGGTGTAAAGAACTTGGGAAATAGCTGCTACATCAGCACTGTGATGCAGATCATTTTCAGTATCCCGGAATTTCAACGAGCGTAAGTAGCCCCTCTTCATTTGCCATTGAGATGTCTGTAATTTTGTAAGATGTACTAAAATACCTTTCACCCAGGACTGACTGAGTGCTTTTGCTTAGTTCTTCGCAACAGTAGTTCACCATTTACTATAATAGCAGCTGGTTGGTGTTATTCAGTCACCTGCCAACAACAGAAGTTGACTTTGCCCTTCTTTCACATGGTGAAAGACTCTGAGAAGAGAGAAAGAAACTTAGTAAGTAAGCTGAGACAGTGTATAAACTGTTAGTTTATCTTGGGGAGTTTTAATGCAGGGATCAAACCAGTAAGTGGGTGAGTGGCCTCACCTGTGTGTGACAGATTATTCGGCAAGAGGGTGGCCATTCCAAATAGTCTGGATCAGGGAAGAGAATCTGTATGGCAGATTTCTTTTGACCCTCATACCTAGCATAGCAAAAAACAACTTGAATAATAATGCAGAGCAACTCTTCACACTATATAAAACCATGGTCAAGAGAATAACAGCAGTTTATGTCTGTTTATGCAATCATTTTTTCTTGTACTTTATTGCACTAGGGCTAGGCTCAAAATCCACAGAGATCAGAAAGACAGTTCTTATGGGCTTTGAGAGAACCTGGAAAGTCAGGGCTTTATGGGCTTGGAGAGAACCTGGAACACAATCCCCAGCCACAGGAAATAACCTTACATCTACGCCTAGAAACATATGTTCATGCTAAGGATCAAGGAACCCCAGGGTATACGATTAACCGTAAGCATATAAAATGCTCGGTTGCCTCCCTATCAGTACGGGCACAAACGGCGAGATCCCACTGACTAGCTGGGAAAGGTTTACAATGAAATTAACAGATCATACCACAAAACCAGCTAAGATTATTTCAACATATGGGCAACAGCGAGATACCAAGTCCAACACCCTGGATAGGAGAAGATGCAACCCCACCATCACGACGATGAAATTAGCTTACACCTAATTGGCACATTAAATTTACTTGTAAGTCCTAGTAAAGTTGTACTACATGTACCCAGGGCTTGTAAATTAAATGCTACTGGTGAGTTTCTAAACAGCTCATAGGGCAGGGTGAACTGTATTTAAAAAGTTTGACATGTACGTTTAAGTTTTGCATGTCATATGAAAAACTCCTAAATTCGTTTTTCCCTACTGTGAGGCCTTTCTCTCCCACAGGATAAAATTAGGTTACCTTATTACTTTTAATAAGTGATAGTGTTTGATTTGGAGCCGGTAAGAAAGTCACATTTGGTGTATGAGGAATTGTAATTAAAAACCCTCTTGAATAGTAAATTCAAATTTTAAATCACAATTCTAAAAATGCCACTTTCAGAAATTTGGCATTTTTGGGTCCTATCCGTTTGGTGCCTGCAGCCTGTTACAGGTTCACATGAGTAGGTGTGTGTGGCTGGCAGTTAGCTTTTGTATAATCCTCCCAGACAGCCACACGATAGAGGGACTAGATGTGCGTGAATGGGCCAACACTGGCAGGATGGGGGTAGAGCTGTGCACAGCCCCACTTACACATCAATAGGCTGGGCCCTGCTCACACGCAGAGAACTTCACACTGGTGTTTTGTGCCTGTAGCCAAGCTTGAGCCAGAGCTTGGAGGCAGGAAGGAAGTGGAAGCTCCAGAAGTTTCACCCACTTTAAAGCTGGCACCAGGTATAAATATTGGACCCTCAGACCCAACTATTCAATACACTCCCGGAACTATGGATACTATAAAAAAAAGGATCACCCTGATGCTTGAGGCCTGCCTTGCTTGCTAAAAAGGAAGAATGGATCTGTAGCCTTCATCCCAGGCTGAAGTGACTCTAAGGGTCAGCTGGCTGCCCTTCTGTTAGAGCCACAGGGACATAACAAGCACCAGAGGTTTTCCTGCATCTGTCTAGCTGACCTGCTACCTGGACAAGCAACTGGGCCTGCCTCAGCTCTGCTGGCCTTTGCTGGAGTGAGTTCCTGACCCCAAAAAGCTGCCTCCCAGGTCCTGGACACTTGGTGTGCCATCAGTTGAAGTTTTGAGCTCTTTCCAACTGAGAACGGGCTAGTTTGGGCCCAGAACTTGCCACCCACACCAACCGCCAGTGCTAAGCTCCGGTTAACCTTACTCTTCACACTACAGTGACCTCCAGCAATGTCGTGAGATCTGCACTTAGCGCACAGCATTGACAGCCCGCAATGACTGCCTTCCCAAAGCTCCAACAATAACCTTCTGCAATGCCTGACAGAATCTTGGCGCTATGGCGACAGCCGTCCATGATGCCTGGACTGCTCTTCAGCCTACTGCAACTACCATCCGCTACACTCTCCCTGCTACTCACTGCCTCCGTTACTGTGAACGGAACTCTTTGTTTTAGACTTTAGAAGGTAGCTCTTTCAGCTGGACTAACCTGGTCCCTGTATCCAGCCCACCCTTCATAGTGGTTGGCCTGAACTTTTACTTGGTCTTGCATGACCAGCTAGCTGCAAGAGGCACTTTGTGATTTTAGACACTATTCTTACCTTAAATCATTAAAATTGCATAGCTCAGTGTCTACTGATTAGATTATGTGTTGTTTTGGTGTCAAATAATGTATTACATTTTATTCTATTTTTCTAAATTGTTGTGGGATTTTTCTTATGTTGTGTTTTCACTTCATTAATGTTTTTGTGCTGCATAAGTACTTTACATTTTGCTTCTAAGTTAAGCCCGACTGCTTTTGTGCCAAGCTACCAGAGTTGTGATGTTTTGTGGTTCACCCAGACAAGGATTGTGGGTGTTGCTTGAGTAGGATTTCACCCATCCCCAACCAATAACCCAATTTTCCACAGACATCTTCGTGGAAGTATACTTTCTGATGTTGAGTTTATAGTCTAATAACTTGTATGCAGTGGCCGTGTCTGATAATATTCTGCAACATATATGGAATGTTAAATTGTGTTCTAGTTAGCATCAACAGAAGGTGGTGAGGAGCCTGTGGGTGAATGCTCCTCAGGAAGGAACCACAGTCATCTCTGATAAATGATAGGATCAAATTGATATTTATAGAAATGTGCAATATTATTTAAGCTTCTTTAGCTGTTGTTTGTGGATCAAGATTTTCACGTAGTTAGATGTCTGTAATTTTAGGTTTCTGTGATAAGGTGGCCAATGTTTTTAAACAAGGAACTCTGATAGGAATCATGATGATTGGGCAGTTTGCATTGGAAGTTATCTTCATTTTGATTATTTACACTCTACCCCACCAGCAGGTCTTTTGAGGATCCATTCTTCCATCTTGGTAGTGAATTGTGTAAACGAAAAACTGGCTGATACTTCGTCTTGCCTACTGACCAAGTTTGTTAAGTTTGTAAATTTGTGGGTACTTGTGTTACTGTTCTGGGTGTATACTGTAATGCCCACAACCAGGCAGTAATCTTCAGGACACAAAGACAAGCACAACCCATACCCATCTGGCACAGGGAGAAACACACAGCGTGGTCTCTTAAAATAAATGGAGGGTACAACTCCAATGTCTTGTGTAATCTTGGAACCATTAGAATCTCTTGGGTACCTGGAGGCCACCTTCAAGATGTCAAATCACTAGAAACTCCCCAGAAAGGGACACAATCTCAAGCAATCATCTCTGGGATAAAGTGGGAAGGTGCGGTTTTCAAGGTTTTGTCCAGCTGGACGTTTGGAGACAGGATACAATAATCTCCTTTCTTCTGATGTCAAGTAGCTTTCTTCCCAAAATGGATCCAGAACCGCTGCAAAGCTTTATTGAGCCTGAGCTGCGCACTGTACAGTGAAAAATAGTGAAAAACTGGCTTTAAGTTGTATCAATCTTGTATCCTTCAGTTTACCAATAATTGGTGGCGTGGAACTAAACAGACTTCCATGCTGCCCCAGTTATGACTTTAAATTAGAAAAGTAGGGAAACCAGCCCTAAGCATCTCTGGATGGCCTTGATGGGTGGGGTTTAGATTGGTCTGGTGTGCCAGTATCCATACTACTCCATTGTCTGTGTTTAGGTAGGCTCTTCTTACCATCAAATAGAAGCACTAGTCTTCTTTTACCCCCCCCCCACCCAACTCCCACCACTGAGGCCATTGTTGAAGGTAGCTTTGCTATTGCGCCCTGGGAGGAAAATTCAACTTAAATGATTTTTGAATGGAGTAGGACCCCTACCCCTTTGTGAATATTAAAAAAAAAGTTTTTTTAAGAGTAGATAGTGGTCCAATGGACCAATGTTTACTCTTAAAAAACTAAAGATTACACTTGTAATGTTTTTGTTTAAATACATCGCGTTTTCCTTAAAAGGAAAATGGGTTGCATTTAAAGAGAACAATTGCTTTATTTAAAAGCAATCACAGACATGGTTGTCTACTGACCTCAGCAGACCACCATCCCTGTGATGGCTGTGATTCCTAGTTGGGCACAGTTTGCAAGCTTCTTTATTAATATGCATGAGGTAGGTCAGATTGTGACCCACTACAATTCGCTAATTTGCGAATGACCCATTAGTACATAGCTTACTTTGCAAATTATCACACTGGTCGCAGAAATACTGGATGCAAATTGCGACCAGTATGTTGTGGCCAGATGTACGTAGATCTAGCCCCATGTTTGGTGTACTATCTATACAAAGTGTTTGGGAGCTGCGCTTTCTTAGGTTTGTATATTTGGTCTAATGCAGCTCACATGAGTGTTTCCAGCATGGATGGCCTCCAAGTGATTGACAAAACTCATTGAAGTATCTCTTAAGATAGTTTGTGTCATAACTTGGTCACATGTACTTGAAAAGTACTTTCAAAAATTACTTTGGGTGTATTAATCATGACATCATTTACTTGTTTATCATATTCTTCATTGTTTTGGGGTACCATAGTAAAAACATAACCACACACTGTTTCATTTCAGCATGTTCAAATGTCTTTGTTCAATCATTAGGTATGTGGGCAACCTTCCCAGAATATTTGACTACTCGCCTTTGGACCCAACACAAGATTTCAACACACAGATGTAAGTATTGACCACACTGGACACTGCAAGAGCAGGTCAGGTGGGAGATTGGCAGTGCTGAAGTGGCAACATTGGTCAAGCCCTATTGTGTTCTATGTCTGTCTCATATACCACCTTCATAATATTAAAGTTGCACAAGCAAATAATGAAGGCAAAATTAATCTCACTGTGATAAAATTGTCCATGCGCAAGAAAAGTTGAAAGGGTGTTTGTTTCTTTGTCTTGTCAGGTCTAAGGTGGGACACGGTCTGCTGTCGGGGCAGTTTTCCAAGCCTCACATAAAATCTGAGCTCATTGAACAGGTTATGAGAGAAGAAGAGCACAAGGTAATGAACTAAGTATGTCAGTCTTAGTAGAAAGAAAAACAGCAAGAAGATAGACAAAGAACAGGTGCTGGTGTCAGAAGTGGATGATAACAGCCTTGCACTGGTTGTGATTTTGGATCTTTCTTGCTTAGATTTAATCGATAGAATCAATTCAGTTTACACTGATGGGTGTGCGATACCATCAATATAGGTTATACTGATGGGTGGTTTGGTGAATTTGCATTATTAAATTTTTTTTTTAGCAACGTTAATGCCTAGAATGGGGTTAGGTAACTTTACTATTTGGTATGGTGTGCTTTCTGTTTATTCCTAACTTCAATAGTGCAGAGATATTTTCTGATTCATCCCTTCACATTAAGCTAAGTGATTCCAACTTTACACTGGAGAAGTATTACTTTTGTCTGTTCAGCATTCTCGCTTCTAGTGCTGGGAAACCACAGTGTTTAGGCAAATTTTGCATGCACGGATAAAAGTGGAGGTTCTTTGTGAATCGGGCCCGATTCACAAAGAGTCTCCGCACTTGTGGCATAATCTCCGTAATGAGAAACTGTAGTGCAGAGATTCCGCCACGACCGCGGAGGCTCTATGTGAATCGGGCCCCGATTCACAAAGTGTCTCCGCACTTGTGGCATAAGCTCTGTAATGAGAAACTGTAGTGCAGAGATTCCGCCACGACCGCGGAGGCTCTATGTGAATCGGGCCCCGATTCACAAAGTGTCTCCGCACTTGTGGCATAATCTCTGTAATGAGAAACTGTAGTGCAGAGATTCCGCCACGACCGCGGAGGCTCTATGTGAATCGGGCCCCGATTCACAAAGTGTCTCCGCACATGTGGCATAATCTCCGTCATGAGAAACTGTAGTGCAGAGATTCCGCCATGACCGCGGGGACTCTATGTGAATCGGGCTCCGATTCACAAAGTGTCACCGCACTTGTGGCATAATCTCTGTAATGAGAAACTGTAGTGCAGAGATTCCGCCACGACCGCGGAGGCTCTATGTGAATCGGGCCCCGATTCACAAAGTGTCTCCGCACTTGTGGCATAATCTCTGTAATGAGAAACTGTAGTGCAGAGATTCCGCCACGACCGCGGAGGCTCTATGTGAATCGGGCCCCGATTCACAAAGTGTCTCCGCACTTGTGGCATAATCTCTGTAATGAGAAACTGTAGTGCAGAGATTCCGCCACGACCGCGGAGGCTCTATGTGAATCGGGCCCCGATTCACTAAGTGTCTCCGCACATGTGGCATAATCTCCGTCATGAGAAACTGTAGTGCAGAGATTCCGCCATGACCGCGGGGACTCTATGTGAATCGGGCTCCGATTCACAAAGTGTCACCGCACTTGTGGTGCAATATCCGTAATGAGAAACTGCATTGCAGAGATTCTGCCACGGCTGCGGAGGCTCTATGTGAATTGGGCCCACAATGTACATACGTTAGAATTTAGAAAGAGTGTCCTTTCCCAGTCTAAGGTCTGTATGAAAATTGTGCTGTAAAATACACTGCTTGGGCCCATTATTTTAAGGAAGTTGGCTCCTCACCCTTTGTTTGCTCATTGTAATTAGAGGCTTGTAATACTGCATTCCACCTACCCCACCCCCTTCAGCGATCACCAGCCCCCACTGATGAGGGTTTTTTATAAACCAAAAGGTTTGTAATTAATTGGTCATTGTTTGGGACGCTGGTGGTTTAGCAATCTTTACTTTATTTTTCAGGTCCAATAAGGTACTGGGGAACAGTGTTTAGATGTAATGCTTGGGTCTACTTTAGACTTTGTGCCTTTTGCACTTGTGTGTTTTTCATTTACAAATCCTTGTAGGCATTTACTGTTCATTTTAATGTTATATTATAAATCTATATTCTTATGTCTTCACATTATGCATAGGGAGGATGTTATTAGGAAAGGGAACACATATGTTGCCATTAAGGATGCTTCACAATGTTTACGGCTACTAATTAGTTATTAATTGTTGTTTATGCTACACAATCTCACTCTTAATTTGTTTGCTTAGACAATGTGACTTGAGAGGCACAGAAATCATCACTTTTGAAAAAGTTGGTTTAGGCTAGACTCTAAAAACTATGTTAATGCTGCTTCTTTGCTGGAAACCCAAACATCTTTAGTTGCTACTTATTATCATGTTTTTTATTTGGTACATAATACCTGTTTTAAAGGGCATCCTGTGGGTTGAACCGTGTATTGGAATTGTAGGATCCAATTCTGGAGAACACTGTAATACAAAAAGAAAGAAAATGCTTGTAGGATCCAATGGTTTTACAATATTGGTGTAGAAGTGACCTGCATCTAGTTCTCACCAAGTTCTACCAGAAAATAAATCTGGCCTCATGTGACAAATTTCTGTCCATATGAGGTTAAGGGAAAAAATAAGCCTCTATTCTATACTTGTTTGACAAGATTAAGTGCATCACTATTCAGTAACATGAAGAACCCCTAGGACCATCACCCAACATGAGTTTTGGTCAGCGATCCAGGAAGAGGGTGTGCAATCTTATGTCCAATCGTTGTAAAAAAAGAAAATCACTCAAAACCTTCATATAAAACCTCAGTCTAGGAAACAGCTCAAAACCGAAACACTACTGATAGTTCCAGCCATAGCCTCTCATGCTCTGCTCAAGACCTCACACATAAAGTCACAAACGGTATCACGAATGACATCACTGGGGACATCTGATCAACTGGGACATCCTCATTGAGATCACTGACAATCCACCTTTTCCACACCAGTTTACTGAAGCCACACGTGTAGGCCTTAAACTCTGCCTCTGCCCCATCTTGTTCCACATTTAGCTATCTGAGGTCTCCCTCAGCCATTTCCCCTTTTCATAAAGCGTGCATCCACCTACAGATCCTCCATGCATGGTTCAGTTCACTGCAATATGGGAGTGCAGCTTTCAAACAGCAACCAATGGCCATGAGGCCATGTACTGGTATTAAAAAAAATGCTAGCCTTTTCCTCCAAGACTAGGAAATCAGGTTTGGACACAAATGTATTTTCTTTCATTTTCTTGGTGAGCTTACTTAACTTTCCTTAAATAGAAATAGTCCAAAGCATACAGCCTTTCGGTACTTTAAATAAAGTCCCAAGCTCAATCAACTCTCGCCCAGAAATAAAATCATGGCTCCGTATTCATCTCTAACTTTTGGCTGGTGGATAATGTCATAGCTCAATACCAATTTCCCAACTTTTGGCTATGTGACACAAAAATACATATAAATGCATAAACCCCTACCCCTCCAGCACTCTTCCACTTCCACTTACTGGTGCCTTTAAAATAAGCAAGACATTTTAGAATATTTATCAATGAATAGATATAAATGCCCCTCATAATATATTGTGAATATCCTCCCCAACTCTAAATGCAGATTAGTTTAAAGTAATTATTTTACCTATTTTAGATCACCATAATTCATTCAAGCACCCTTTCTGACCTGCCAGTATTCTGAACCTGGCATTTTGAGTATGGTGCTTGGCAGGAAATGTTATGCTCTATGATATTCATATGCCATGATGGACATCCATTTGTTTGTCATCAATCATTGAGACGTTCTATATTTACGTCCACTGTTCTAAAGTTTCAAATAAAATTAGAGTCAAGAAAAAATTGTTCATTATTATAATATCATGATGAAGATGGTTATGGAATAGAGTACCCCCTAGTGTACATGATAACGGCCAAAAGCCTAATTCCTTCATAATATCAAGGAACTTCAAAGTGAATTGCTGTATCCTTTTAACGTACAGCAAATGGTATTGTGTTACTTTTAATATTTGGTCACACCATCACCCTTCTCACAGAAAGTTTAAATCCTTGTTAGTAATTTGTTGTAAACGTTTAGAATCATTTTGATGGTAATCAAATTAAGAATGGAGAGAATATCTTGCATCAGAATAATGGTGAGTGGACCCCAAGGGAGGTGCTGAATTTCTGGGTTCCTAGGGTTGGCCTTAGGCTCCTGGAGAGGTGTAGCCTGAGGCATGTCGGGTGGTCCTCATTCCCCCTGGTGCAGGGTAGAAGTCCCTCAAGAGCCCGATAGGCGGTAGTGAAACAAGGCCTGTGAGGACAGTAGAATTGTATACCCTGCTGGGGCCCGACCCATTTCCCAATTATTATCACCCAGAGCAAAGCGGGGTGGGGGTCTACAGCTGTATGGAATGCAACTCGGATGATGAGCTGTAGCGCGGGACAGGACCACAAAGGGCTTACACATCCTAATTAGAATGGTGATGCTCTTTGACACAATGACAGATGTGGGGATGTGGGAGGATGCAACCATATGAGCCCCACTTTCCCATACAATGGCAGATCTGCAAGTCTCCTAGTACATATGAAGCATGGCCCACACACAAACACATGTTGAGGTGAGTATGAAAACAGATTGGTAGTGCCAACCATAACACAGCCGCTTGCTACCTCTGATACACAGAGCACTCTCTAAAGGCAATGGTCTTGGAAGCCCATGAAACGAAAGAGGAGATGATAGGAGGACTTGCACCCCAACAAATAACAGTGGCAACGCAGAACTCGCTCACCCTCATTTACAGTAGGACTAGATACCTGGACCACACCTAGGGTTACCAATGTTGAGAGGGTGAGTAGCCAGGTGGTATATTGGGCCACTAAACAGGGGAAAGCCAGCTCTTTTAACTAGGTGGTGCTGCTGATCTTCTCTATCAAACCCCAAACTCTCCACAGCTTCATTTCTAGTGGTAGAGGCAAAATAGAGTCAATCAACTCAGACTTGCTCCTTCAGGGAGTCACATGGAGGACTGAAAGTGAAGGGGAAACAAGATGGACACTGGGGATTACAGGAGGGCCAGGCAGACTTTCACTTACAATTTCTGCTCCAAGCTTTTAAGAATACTGAAATCAAAATAAAAAAGTCAGTGAGTACCTACAGCTAACTTGAAAGAAATGTGGAAGGGTGTTAAAGAGTTGGGAGACAGAGCATAAGTGTCTCAAAATGTGCATGTTCCAACTGGAAAACCAACACATAACCCTCCAGGAGAAATGTGAATGCCTAGAGAATGGCTATAGGCAATAATATCCGTATGAGTAGATGCCCTGCAAATTTGAACGCCATGATATTCATAAATATGTGTCGGGTCTATTAAACTTTAATCTATTAACACTTGGTGAGAGCCGGTGAAACTGAACTCAACTCATAGAGTGGTACCAATGATTGAACAGAAGCATCCTTTCCGACATACTTCTAAGTCATAATGTCTCTACTTTGTAGACAAAAACCCAAACAATTCTAAAGCAGGGTGGAGGGAACTGATTCTCCTACATTTGAGCGCAGATACATCAAGGTTTCTCTTTTATAACTCTAATGAAGGACAAAGCCTTCAGGACCATCAGCGACTTGTTAAATACCACTGAGACCACCAGTTGTAAGTTATATGGGAGGTTCTGCAGTGTGCCTGCGCCTCTTTGAAAGAGACCCATATGAGGTGGATGTCGCAGAGGCTCCTGCATGATTGAATAAATTGCCACAACAATGCTGAGATTGCAGCAAGTAGGGAGAGTGTGATCCAGCACCTGCAAATGGTCAGGTGGGATTCAGCCAATGGTGGTCCAGTCAAGAGAGAGAGAAAATTCAAGCATGTGCTGACTGAAAGGGCATCAACACATATGAAGAGCCCCACAGGGACTAAAACGAGTCTTATAAAAAATCATGACAGGTTTGTGGTCCCGGGCACTGATTGGAAGACTATTTTGAACAGAGGTTGCCACGGCTAAATACCCCTAAACTTTAGGTGTTTTCTTCATAGTTTGTTAGCTTCAGACAGACTTGAGGAACAGATTGGTTGATTAAGAAAATTAGGACATTTAGGACCCCAGTCAGGAAAGTATTAAAATGAGTTGTTTTTTGGTTAAGTGCTTAAGATTTGGGATAAGTGGAAGGGGAACTGGGAAGGTGAAAAATTACCCCCATTTAAATGGCATCAGTTTACTACCCAGCCAGGGAGCAGCAGTAGTCCAGAAATATATCTTGCAAGGCTCCTTATGACAATGAGTCACTTAAACTGAGGACCGTCATATCAAATGTCTGGGGCTTAATAACCCAACTACACATTTCAGCTAGGGGCGGTAGCCACCTTGAAGGTATACATTTGCTTGGTATAAGAAATACATCTCCTTCACTCAGAACAGCGCTCTCAACTCTGTTCTATCTGCACTCACCAACGCAGATGGAGGGAGAATTCTAGTGAACCCAAGAAATTCATTTGTGGAACTATTCTCCAGATCAGATAGAATGAGATGATGGGTGTTGGGTGTAAGGACTTGAAACTTTCACCCCATGCTATTGGCCACAATATATAACTCTAATAAAAGGCAAGTATGTTCCTAAAGCAAAGTTAGCCAAGCGATTGAGAGGTTTTCCTTGGGTCACTTATCTGATGCAAATTCAGTCTGTTGATGCACACCACACAAGTCAGATCCCTACAGTGCACAGGGATAACGTGCACGCTTATGGTAGTGGTGAACGTAGATTTGAAGACCTGGAATTTGTGGATGCCTGCCTGGTGATACCACCAACGCTTATCAGTAGACTACTTTCACTTCTCAGCAGCAAGCCAAACCTATGTGAGAATATACTATTTATTGATAAACATCTGTTAGTCCAGTGGAAGAAACTGACCAAAGCCTGCAGATACCATCAGAGCACAGCCCACTGTAAATGGACACTGTGAGGGCAATCATGTTGAAACTGAGACCCCGGGGACCGTGGCATCTAAATGAATTGTCTTTTAAAGGACCTTATAGTCATAGATGTGATCAGGAGGCAGCTGACAGAGTATACATCACGTAAACAAAGAGGAGAGGTGAGTAAAGGCATGGTTTGAGACACTTTGAAAGTGGTTGTTCAAGGTGCACTAATACACGGGATGACCCACCTCAAGCTGATGCGTAACGTGCTTAATGAGCTGATGCAAGAACTGTGGATCACCGATAGTGGTGAGGCCAGATTCCTATCACCCAGGAGGATAAGGCCAATTATATTTTAGCTAGATTTGGGTGTTGCCACTGTCACGTTGGAAGATTAAATCCAGCAGAATTTCAGTGAACAAACTATGTATGCGCTTGTTGAGGAGCTATATAGGGACATCTGAGATGAGAAGGGGGCAATATGAGGCTCTTATGACAGAAATTACTAGCGTCCAAGGACTTCTACACCGATTTGGTTTAGAACCCTCAAGCCCATAGGCCAGAGGCTTTTTTTTTTCTTTTTTTTGTCCTCATTTGCCTTGCCCTCTTTACAAGAAACGCCAACCACCTTGCGTGTCCTACTTTGAGAGACAAACAAAAACGTTATGCCTCTCCCGATCCCAGACACGATTCACTTAATGGCGGGAGACGGATTTATAAGAAGAGAGGAGGGAGGGGGGTAGACCAGCTATTGCTCCATCAAGGTATTTTTCAACCTGTTGGACCAGTTACTCTATCCGAAGGAACCAACAACCCGAGGTCCATGGAGTTTAGTAGGCATAATCATAGGACCCGGGGAAAAAACCCCAAAAAAACACCCGGAAATCCTATCTCCACTGAACCAGCAAATACCAGAAAGACAAATTTAGTTTGCTGCAAGGTCTGGCCAAGTCCACCTTCGATGTTTTATATAATGACTTTAGCCAGCCTGCATGCGATGGTGCCGTGGTATCAACCCAAAATTTGCTGATTTGCCGTCTTGCCAGGAGAATTGCGTAAATAAGGAAAGTCTTTGCCTGGCCGGTAACACTTTCGTCTAACCCAAAAATTATTAGTGGCAAAGTAATAGACAATGGAATATTAAGGATAGACTGATGGAATGGCAGTCCTTAAACATATGTATGTCGGATGTTTTGGGGAGAATACATTTATTACAGCTCTTACCTGGCTGGAATGTTGATAATCTTAGAGGAGAGAGGTATGCACGATGTAACGTGAACAGATGATTACACCTCAGCCAAGCTGGTTTAACAGATTTATACAGAAGAGTAAAAGATCTTATCCATAGCTCCTCGCATTGAAGGCCTAGATCACCTCCCCAAAGCTCATCAGGAAGGGTAAACTCCCCATCCACCTCCTCCAAGATGTTCCAATACCAAATAGCCACCTCTTTGCCTCCCTCTTGCCTCTCCACCAGCTATTGTTCCAGGTTGCTGACTATCCCCAATTGGACACCTTTCCTACTCATAGCCCGGGGCTAACTGTCAAGCTGTATATGTTTGAGAGCCGGGCCTACCCTATCACATAGTTCTTCCCATTCTACCATTGTCCCCCCTGCCAATAACTCACCCCATCTTACAATCCCTGCATCCTTCACGGGGGTTGCAAGACTGTCCTTCAAACACGGTGGTTGCCCAGGTGAATCCCACAAGGGGGCAACATTTGAGAAGTAAGAAAGCCCTATTCTCCTTTTTATCTGTGCCCAGGCTCTTGCCACAGATTGTAAGATCTTTAACCTCACTTTCTTAAAAAATTTCTGGTCCCCGAATTTAAATACAAATCCATCAATTGGCAGGTCCGCCCCTACTAACATGGCCTTAAACATTAACCCTGTAGATGAGCTTGATGGTGTTTTCAAGAGCATCCTGGAGTGGAACAGCTGAAACGCCCATGCGTAGTTCTGTAAATCTGGTAGTGCCAGCCCCCTCTTTTCCCTCCTCCTTCTCAACTTCTTCCAGGCCAACCTAGTCGCTTTGTAGTTCCAGACAAAGGAGTTAATCTCACGCTGACATTTATCCAGTTGTTTAGGGTCAAAGGCCATGGGGATGGTGTTGAAAATAAATTTAAATTTTGGAAGAATAGACATCTTTAGTAGACTTGTTCTCCCTAGTATGGTAAGTGGAAGAAAAGCCCAGGATTTTAAAAGCTTCCGACATTCATTAAAGACCCGATCTAGGTTGTTCTGCACGGTATTTCCGATCTCTTGAGTGATCCATATTCCCAGGTAGCGCATAGAAGGGGTCGCTACGAGCTGTGAATTGGCGATATTCCAGGTCATAATTTCCGTTTTACTTGAGTTGATTTCGTATCCCGAAATCCGCCCAAACTCCTCCGCCCTCTTAATAACCATGGGGAATGATCGATCCGGATCAGACGTATAGATGAGAATATCGTCTGCGTAGAGGGCTACCCGCTTTTCCCACTCCTTAAATTCAAAAGAGGGGATGTTACCCTATTCTCTCAAAACCTGCGCAAACGGTTCGATGTACAAATTGAATCGGAGGGGAGAGAGCGGGCAGCCCTGCCAAGTACCTCTTGTAATTTTAAAAGGGTCTGTCAAGGCACCATTGACCAACAATCTAGCCCGTGGGGCCCTGTACAAGAGAACAATAACTCGGCAGAAGTCCTCCCCAAACTAAAACTTCTTCATAACCGCGGCCAGATAGGGCCAATTAACCCTATCAAAGGCTTTGGTTGCATCTAAAGAGAGGGAAGCCAAAGGGAGAGAGAAGGTGGAGGCGATGTCTGTTGCTCCCACCAGGTCATGGGTAAGATCTGCCAGCTGACGCCCTTTTATAAACCCTTTTTGATCTTGATGAATTATTGAGCCAATTGCGCTCCCCAATCTAGTTGACATAATGGTTGCAAAAATGTTGTAGTCATTGTTCAGGATCGAAATTGGCCGGTAGGATCCGCAGTCAGTCGGGTCCTTACCTGGTTTAGGGATCAGGACGATTGTTGCTTTGTTCCATGACTCTGGTGGTGCCTCCCCCTTCAGAAGAATACTATTGCAAAGGGCCGTCAATGATGGAACTATGACTGCACTTAACACCCGATAAAGCTCTCCTGGTAAGCCGTCAGGGCCAGCCGCCTTCCCACGCTTTAGATGTCCAATGGCTTTACCCACTTCTGCCTCTGATATTTCCGTCTCCAAATGGCTACTCTGTGATGCTGAGAGAGTTGGAAGGGAGACCTTATCTAGCCAGGACTCCCTTGCCACAGGGTCATTCGTGATCTCCTCCTTATATATCACCTGGAAAAATTCCTGAAAAGCCCTCCCAATTTCTGTATTAGAGGTCCTGGATGTAACTTCGCCTTCTAGATTTATTTCCCTAATATATTTTTTTGCTTGATCCGATTTTGTTTTCCAAGCCAAGACCTTGCCTGCGGCTTCCCCAAATTCGAAATGAGAGATCTTGCTCGCCTCCCATCTCTTCGTAACCCTATCTTGTAATATATTTTCAATCTGCTTTTTGCAGCTCGGCCCACTTCTCTTATTCTTCTAGAGAGCCTATGGGGGGGACCAACTTTTTGATCCAATAGATACATTTCTTGCTCAAGGTTTTTAATTTCCTCTCTGTATGCCTTCCGTCTATAGGAGGCTCTATTGGTTATACAACCTCTCAAATAGGCTTTCAGGGCCTCCCACACCATAGCTATGGCCGCAGATTCCAGATTGATTTCCAAGAAAGCCTTTGTTTTTGCAACAAAAAACTGATTTCCTCATCTTCAAGTAAAATCGTGCGGTCAAAAGACCACGAGGCATGTCTAGTCTGTTGACCATTTTTTTAAATAAATAAGATGGCTGAGTGATCAGACAGGTGGGAGGGAAGGTACTCCAGCTCCGTCAATGAATCTTTAAGGCAATAGCTAAATAGTGCATAGTCGATTCTCGACATATGCTTGTATTTAAGGTTTTGAAAGGAGACCCCCAATTTATTGCCTGCCCTTTCCCTCCATAAGTCCGCTAGAACCAACTGTGTCATTATCGATACTAGGGTTTACCTTGATTTAGATAGTGTAAAGGCTCTGAAATTGGGTGACTTATCAAGTTTAGGATTAAGGACTATATTAAAGTCCCCAACCCAAATGACCGGGTCCTGGGAGGTGATCAAATGGTTCTGAATCGTATTCAAGTGAGATGGATCATCTTGATTTGGGCCCTAGTAACCCACTAATGTATAAATCAGGCCATCTGCCGAAATTCTTGTTTAGAGCCATCTCCCACTGTGATCCTCTTTATAGTCCAAAATCTGGACTTTTGCCTGTTTTTTAAAGATAATGAGGATCCCTCTTATGTTTACATTTTGGTCTGTACATAGGAACTTGTCCACCCATTTCTGTTTTTTCAACATGTTGATAGCCTCTGTCTTAAGTAGATGCGTCTCCTGAATGACAATGACCTGCGCGGGGGAGTCTCTCAAATATTGGAGGATTCTGTGTCTTCTGCTCCTCACACGCAAGCCATTAACATTCCAGGATAAGAATTGCAGGGAGGTCATATCAGTTTCTTACTCCATCCGATCCCATTGACCAACCCAGAAGGCCCCGATCCCTTAGATGTGACTGCTGCCAGGACTTAATCTGGGAATATCCGCTAGTAGGACACTTAAAAGACTTCGTAGATTTAACGAGGGCTGATTTATGAGGATTTTTAGAATTTTTCCCCCCGCCACCCTGTGCCCCCCTTTCCTCCCACCACCCCTGGAAAACCTCCCCTCACTCACACTGGCCAGATGTATAGCCATGTTTACGTCCTCAGACAGACCCCCCCGCTCCTACGCCGCTTGAGTTTAGTGCAAACGCGACTGACAAAAACATATAATAGAAAAAATGACATATAGTGAAGTGAAAGCGAGAGAAAAGAAAAAAAAGAGGAAAAAAAAGTAAAACCAAAGCCCTTGCCCCCCTATTGTGTTTAAGTTTTATATAATTATGTATATTTTTTTAATTTACTATTTAATTGTTATTGGGTTTTTTTTTCCTTTCTTCCCATATCTTTTAATTTTTAAACCACTTTGTCACAAAATATCCATTTTCTACATTGTTGCCTTGTTGTTCTCACTTCACCAAGAAATAAATAAAGGGGAAGAAGAAGGGACGAACCCCCAATCTCTCCCAGAAAGGATCACGGCAGCAGCCAAAGATAATGGGAGTTTTGAGACCTTGTCAATCCCCCCCTATCGTTTTCTCATAATGAGATGAGAGGATATTTTAGCTCCGCCCCGCGAGCGATCCCCAATGGATTCTAGTAATTCGTCAGCCTCAAGAGGGGATCGAATGTTGTACATTTTATTATTGTACTTCACCCGCAAAAAGGCGGGGAACCTCATCTGTACGGTTGCCCCAACTGCTCTGAACTTCTCCATTATTTGGCCGAGCTCCCACTGTCGGTCTAAAGTGGATTTGGATAGGTCGGACCGGACTTCAAAGGAGAAGTCTAGGGCCTTTAATGACTTAGCCTTGAATGCAAGGTTCAGGATTTTCTCCTTCAGTGTATATGTAAGAAAGTTGACCAGTATCTTTCTGGGTTTGACTCTGCCAGGGTTTAAACGGAAAGGGTCTCTGTGTATCCGCTGGATGTCTCTCTCTAGGAACTCAGCTGCCTCGTCCAGGTTTAGGGAGTCCTTTAGTAATGACACCACGAAAGCCTTAATGTCACTCCCCTCTTTCCCCTCCGGGACCTTCAAGAGCCGAAGATTATTCCGTTGTGAATAATTTTCCAGTGACTCGACCCTTTCCCTCATAACATCCCCCTCTCTCCGTAAACTTTGAATCTTAGTCTCAGCTGTCTCCAACTTGGCTTTTAGTGACCCCCCGAACCCTCCAGAGTCTCCGTTCTTTCATAGAGCCCATCTACTTTCTTCTCGAGGGTTTCACATGCTGCCCTAATTTCATTCTGGTTTAATTTTGAGACCCCGAAGTCACTCCTTATCTCCTCCCTCATGGCTGTTAGAAGTGCCTCGAGTGAGCTTCCAGCCCCCTTTTCTCCCTCGACATACACCCCACTTGTCCCACATGTCTCTCCAGTGCTATCCACAGGTGCGGTGGGCTCCCCGGTATCATCAGTTGGCCCAGAATCGTCTGTTCTAGCCAGGGGATTAATGGTCTCTTTATCCTGAGCAGCTTTGGATATGCTAAGAGAGGGGGGAGAGGACTCAGCCATGCTTATATTAGGGGTGCTATGATCAACAGAGTTTACCAGGAGGATCTCCAAAACCTGAGGCATTACCTTAAAGAAAGAACGCAGGGAGGGTGTGATGCGAACTACGCTACTTTGTATGAGCTTATTTTTACCCCCCTTCTGTGAGCCACTACGTTTGCTCCTCTCTTTACTTTAAGCCTTCGACCCTTGCTCTGTCACCTTCAGTCACAGCCACAGCCTCAGCCTCAACCACCGCCTCAGCCCCCCCTTCCCTGTCTCCTTCCAACAAAGCCCGATCTGAGTCACCTTTCTCCTTCTCCCCACATGCGCTCTCTGTGTGAAGGCCACTTCTGGGGCTCTTCCCCCGCCCTTTACCTTTTGTTGACCGCTTTTTGGGAGCGCGTTTGCTCGATTTGGGAGTCACCTCACCCTCTGCGTCCTCTGCCAGAGCCCCCACCTTATTGTCGCTGTCCACAGCTAAACCACCAGGAACCTCTGGACTTCCCTCGTTGTTTTTAACGTTGTTTTTTTTGTGTGAGCAGCTAGGCGAAAGATGGGGAATGCTGGGTGAAGCCCGGCAGCCATCGCGCCCCCTCCTCTTTCTCCACCTGAGTTTTCTCTGAGGAGCCTGCGAGCCGCCGCCCTGCGGCCGCGCCTCAGCTCCACAGCTGCCCGCTTCCACTGAGGGAGAAAGACAGAGGGGAGGGGTCTCAGACCCGCTCCAAAGCACATCGGTGTCGGTGCAACGCAAGCTAGCAAAAAAACAAAGAACTCCACCGGGGGTTTTAGCCTTCACTCCCCCCTTCCGTAACCGCTTCTCATCGCAGGATCGGCAAGATTCAGCAATACGTGATTCAAAACGCCGGCTGACGAGACATGCACAGCGGAGCTAGGAGAGGTCAGTCCGGACGCGCGTACCGCACTAGCCTGCGGTCGCCATGTTTTCCCCCTCAGCTCGCCATCCACAGGCCGGAGGCTTATATTGGAATCTGTGTCCCTGCCTCAACTCACTGAATAGAATATTCAGGGCCAGATGTAGGTAATAATTTTTTTACCACCTCTTAAATACCGTATCACACCGACTCGGTATTTCCGATTAGGAAAATGAGATGTAGATAACAATTCCGGTAACAATTATTGACTCGGAATCTGTCGGTAATCGTAATCGGTATTTACCGACTCGGAATATACCTACACGGTAAAATCCGAGACGGAAAAACCCAAACTTATCCACCGGTGCCATGGCCCATAGGAATGAATGGCAACTCCCGACCCGGAAAATACCGAGTCGGTAAAAACCGACCCGGTATTTACCGTGTCGGTAATATCCGTCGAAGAATTTGAAACAGACAAACATGTGAGCCTGTGAACCAATCAGGTACTCCAACCACACCCAAATCCAAAGCCACAGGGGAACTAACCAATCAGATCCAAGCACCACACCCCAGTACCTGGGACAGGCCACGCCCATGCAGGTGCAGAAACCAACAGTCAGGAGAGCAGGAGGACAGAGTGTGGAGCAGCCTTTCCTGAGTCAAACAACACTGCAAGATGGAGAGCCAGGAGGCACAGAGAGATGCTGCAGAGCGCAAAAGGAAGCAGAAGTTCAGCCAGGAAGAACTGCAGGTGCTAATTTCCGAGATTGTAAGACATTATGGCAAAATTTTCGGGAAGCAAACTCTACATGTTGCAGAATCTATCAAACACAGCACCTGGTTGGACATACAAGGCAAGGTAAATGCCATTGGTGTCACCCACGGTGACCTTGAAGACCTTAAAAAACGGTGGTATGACATCCGCATTATCACTAAGAAAAAACTTGCTGCCCACCGCAAGGAAAGTGCTGCAACAGGGGGAGGAAGAAACAGAGCCCCCAGACTCAGCGACATCGAGGAGATGGTGGCATCCACCCTTGAGAAGGAATGCATTCACGGCATCGGAGACGCTGACAGCTCAGCAAGAGGAGCAAAGAAACCAGGTAAGATGCAAGTACATTATCATTTACCCATTTACCTATTCCCCTCACAGGACAAATCAGACTCCACAACAGGTTTAACTAATGTCCTGCAATGCATCCTGGGAAATGTAGTCATGTGTAGATACCTCAGAGCAGTCAGCGTGCATTGCAGCAAGGGGAGCAACAGACAACTAGCATAGGCAAATGAGAGACAGGCAAAAGTGCAATAGAAATGTTTTTTATCTCATGACACAGGTGAACAACTTCACTGACACAATGTCCATGTCTGTCCACAGGAGAGTCAATGCGCAGCACAGCAGAGGTTAGAGAGAAGAGGAGGGAAGGAGCCGGACCAAGCACATCACACGGAGGGAAGGACCAAGAGCAGGCAGCCCCGATACCTGAGGAGGCAACAGCAGAATATCCACAATCCCCTCTCCTATTCGGTAGTCAGGACACAGGAGCGGCTGAACAATCACCCACCCCCACAACACCATCCCCAGTGCTGGGAAGAGTAAGGTGGCATGATGTGCCCCCTCGCAGAATACTGCAAACATCATCGGAGGAGGAGGTGGAGGGTGACACACAGGACAGAGGCAACACCGAGCAGCAGCCCAGTCCCAGAGTCACGCGGGCCAGTGTCCGAGGGCGACGGCCACGGGAGGTAGAGGATGTGCGTCAAGTTCAGGGTGTCTTCTGCGGACTGGAGGCCACCATGGTGAAAGTGCAGCGCCTGCAGGCAAAAGCGATGATGGGGGTTCAGAGGCAGGCACGCACAACAAATAAAAAACTGGAAGCAGTAGGCAAGGGCATTGGGGAAATGGCAGAAAGCATGCAATCTATGGCGTCAGGAATATCTGATATTACACAGTGCATGACTGTCCTGTGTGACACATTGGACAGGGACCATTTAGAGAGACGCAAGGCCCGTGTGGATGTGCGACAGCAAACAAAGGCCCTGAACAGGTTTGCCACTGCTACCACTGTGCTGTGCAGATGGTCAGTGATGATGCAGGATGCCATAGTGCAGTGCTGCAACAATTTAACTGAAGGTATGGCCAGGATGACCTCTGCTATGGAGCTCGTGCTCGCGCATCAGACTGGCACTGGAGGCGACACTTGTGCTGCGGAAAGCGAGGGGTCCACCAGCAGGAGTGGTGCAAGCACTCCTGTGCAAGACTTACGGAGGAGTGGCAGGCGTCGGGGAAGTGTGACAGGCCACAGTGAGAACATTGATTCACAGCCACAGCAGCCCCGCCCTGTGGCCTGTGGCCTGTGGCCACAAACAATGACTTTGCCCTCCACCCGAGGCTGTAGTCACGGTGGTGTTAACCGTGACAACACACTCATGGAGTGTTTGATATAGTGAGCCCAATGTGAGCTATCAATGCTGTGGCGTAGTGAACATTAAACTACTTACACAAAGTTACATTCATGCCTGTGTCTCTTTACTCACTCAGAAATATTGTTGTGTAACCTCTTCCCGTCTCAGTCTCCCATCTGTAGCTGCTGCTGCCACCGTAGCTTGGGGCTCTGCCTCCTCTGGGTCGTCATCGATGTCCTCATGATATGTGAGCTCCACCTCTGTGCCTTGCTTGGTGGCGAGATTATGTAACATTGCACAGGTCGCTATTATTTTGCAGCAGATGATTGGGGTGTACTGCCGTGCACCTCCACTCTTGTGGAGGCAGCGAAACCTGCTCTTAAGGAGTCCAAATGTGCGCTCAACAACGTTTCGTGTAGATCTGTGAGCCACATTGTATCGCCTTTCACTCCTGGTGGATGGGTTGAGGTAGGGAGTGAGCACAAAGGACCGCAGGGCATATGCACTGTCGCCTAGGGGGAGAAAGATAGACATTAATTGCAAGTACATGAGACGTAGATCTGATGTGAGTGTCAGGGTGTGTCATTGTGATTTACCTAGCAGGTATCCATTTCCAAATTCTCCGGCAAGTAGGCGTGTGTATATTCCACTATTCTGGAATATATAAGAATCATGGGTACTTCCGGGGAACTTGGCTACGATGTCAGTGATGAGGTTCCCTGCATTACATATGACCTGGACGTTGATGGAGTGCGTCGATTTGCGATTCCTGTAAATGTGCTCTGTGGCTGCAGGTGGACAGAGTGGGACGTGGGTGCCATCGATGCAGCCTATCACGTGAGGGAAGTGTGCCAGTTGATAAAAGTCTGTCTTGGTTTTTGCTAATTCTGCCGGTGTTACAGGGAATGAAATATAATGCCCCATCCTCTGCATCATGGCGTCAAGAAACCTCCTGAAGAAGCGGGACAGGCAGCCCTGGGACACGCCACCCACTGCAGCTATCACACTCTGGTAGCTCCCTGAGGCCAGCAGGTGTAAGCTACATAGCACCTGGACATGAGGTGGGATGGCATGGGCCCTGGGTGTTGGGTGGTCCAGGAGTGGGTGTAGGTCCCTGATCAATTGCTTGATGGTGTCTGGGTGTAGCCTGTACCTCTGCAGTATTTCAGGCTCTGTCAGTTGGAACAGTGTTATCCTCTGCCTGTACACTTATTCCTCCCTTAGCCATTCTCTCTCTCCTGCTGCCTGTAGTCTCTGCCGTCTTGCTATGATGTAAAAAGCCGCCATCATGGGTCCTGAGGTGCATTTTGGGACATTTTTTATAGCCCTCCCTTGGTTACCACCTGCTTTCAATCCATGGTAAATACCGACAAAAAAATACAGTTTTTCTGCAGATTCGGTATTTTTGGGCTTACCTACATCTCCAAGGCCAGTTTTTACCGTTTCTTATTTTCCGAGTCGGAAAATACGAACTCGGTATTTATGTATACGGTAGATTCCGACACGGTAATTTTACCGGGTCATTATTACCGAGTCGGTATGTTTCCGACTCGGGTTTTCAAAAATCGGAAATTAATGGCCTCCTACATCTCATTTCCCGGATTCCGGTCGGTAACGGCCGATTTTACCGGTTTTCGGCCGTTACCGACCGGTAAACGCCTACCTACATCTGGCCCACAGTGCCTGGATGAGCCACGACTAAACAGGAAATGATGAGAGCATTTGGCAGCCTGAAAATCACTAAGACTTCCTGCCCAGATGCCTTATCCCTGAAGTTTCACAAAATATTTGCCACCAATTGTCTCATTATTGTACTCAATGTGTTTAGCAGCATCCACAGAGTTACACACTCCATTACGGGGACAGCAGTCTCCCTAATAGTTTAAACTGGACCATGCACTCTGCGTCTCATATCACCCAATTTCACTGTTGAATATTGATAGATGATATGATGCCTTTGTTAATACATTCTGACAGATTAGCTTCATCCGGGGATGTAATGCTAGCAACAGTGCTATAAAGGTCTTACATCAAACTGATATGTCTAGGAAGCTTAGTGAAGGCAGTGTCCTAATCTTCCTCAATGTGGGGTTTGTACCCCGCTTTTCGTGGAGGTTAGCATCCAATTGTTGTTCTACTTGAGCTAGGATTAGAATTAATGTATTTCACTTGCACGTATTGACATTTGCCGGGGTCGTGCGACGGACGCCCCTTCTCATCGTTGCTTTTTGCTCTCAATCTAGAGCCCCTTCATCAAAATAACAGGGATAACCACTTTATTGGACATTTGCCCTTTTTGTAGGGTCACCCCAGATGTTTGCTATGTGTTGCTGAACACTTTTTTTTAATGCCATAAGACCGTGAACTTTGGCCTCGCTAACCAGTGGTAAAATGCTTGTGCCCTCTATTTCAAACATGTTAAAATTGATACTCATCTGATTGGCACCTTTAATTTACTCATAACTCCCTCGTATATCTTACACCCTTTACCCAGGGCTGATAAATTAGATGCTACAAGTGTGCTGCAGCACGTATTGTGCTACCCAGTAAAGTGTCACTATTATACATGTCTCTCAACCCAAGTGGGCACTTTTACATTTATCATTTCGACCTGGAAAAACAACCTTTTGCCAGTCCTAAACCTTCCTTTTTAAAACTTGTAAGTCATCTCTAAGATAGACACAAAATGCGCATGGTTTTTAAAAAGTTGGACATGTATATATGTCCTGTGGGTGAAAAGCTTCCAAAGTAATTTCTTAGCATGGCAAGGTTAGCTTTCCTTTAGGCTAGCATTGGTTTACACTAGGAAAATGGTTCGACAATTCATTTTAATAGTAATTTAAAATACAACTTAAGGCACAAGTTGGATTTTATATTACTATTTTAGAAAATTCACTTTTAGAAAGTTGTTTTTTTCTGGCTAAAATCAAAACGCTTTCCTGCCAGTATCCAGTTGTCACATGATCCTTGATGGCTCTCTGTCGTCAGATGCTTATTGCTCCCAGACTGTGGAGAAAGGGCTCTAGCTGTGAGGTGGGTGACTCCTCCCTTGACAGGGTGGCATGGTGGGCTATGCCCAGACCCAGACCCACACCTAGGCCTGCTCAGCTCTCAGCTTGCTGGTTTGTCACGTTTAACGACATCACTACAAGCAATGGGGACATCGTTTTAAATGAGCAAATATCTAAGTGAGTCATAGCAAGCGCTGGTCTGAGTCTGAGTCTGAGTCTGGAGCGATGTGGGCAGGCAGTGGAATGGGACGATACCAACTACAAATGGTGCATTAAGTATGGTGGACTATGTTGATGGTATTTTAGGTGGGTAATGAAAATGATTGGAACTAAACTGCAGCTGTAATGATGCTCTGCAGTCGGCCCTTAGTATGGACATACAATTGGAGGTTTGCTAGATGTCAGGATTGTTGAGCAGCATTCACAAGCTTCCAGGAAAAATCCGGTTGAAGACCTAACATCTCATTCTTCAGACTGTCAGATGGAGGTATCGGGTGGATCTGTTTGAGCTATGAAGAGTCAAGGGTCAACAATATCTCGAATATCTAATGAAATGTCTGTATTCAGGGGCAAAAAAAGGACTTGCAGAGAACTAGTGATCCCCACTCATTCGCCAAGGGGGGAGGCATGAGCAGCATTACAGGGAACATATGCAACATAATTTATGGCATCGTACGGACAGGCAGTTCAATTCCTCTGCTACCCTGTATGCTTCCTTATCAAGAGACTGTAAATTGAAGTACATAATGTCATCATCTATGAGGCAAAGACGTAGAGTTAAAGGCTGACACTATATCAGGTCAAACACTTCTGAGCCGAAACAAAAATTCCTGGGATGAAGAGAAGACCCTGTTGAGCTAATTTTCCATTGTACTTCTGATACCCAAACGGAAAGGGATTGAAAGGTAGCAGTAGCAGACTGGACGGATACAATATTCCTTCCAGGAACATCTCTGGGTGATCATCTGTGCTGATGCTGTAGTGGGTGGAAACAAAAGGTGAATGGCAATTTGATAGATTTGTGGTGGTTACCTTCTCACCAAAATTCCCTCCACGTATGTTTATTATATATGATTTGTTCTGAAAACAAATGTCTGGTGTGACAACTGCAGCTGCCACAAAGGCTAGAACAAAAGAATATGCATTTCGTAAAAGATGGGCCATTTGTAAAAAATCCAAACCGGGAATTTATTTTAAGAATCTATTTTATAACATAAAAGGTAAGCCTCAAAAAGAGTATGGGTGTGACAAGGAAGGGCACATTGGTGATCAGGTTAATAGAAAGTGAGTGCATACGAATACAACAAAAGTGTTCTCAAATTCAAAAAGGAATTCTTTAGATCGGAAATGGATAATGGCAAAAACAGACTACAGAATTTTTTCGAGATGTTAAAACTGCAATCAAATAAATTGGCTAAATCTGCTCAAGAAGCACCAAAAACTCAACTGAGCTGTGAGGAATTCTCAAACTATTTCACAGACAAGGTCAAATCGCTAGAAAGAGAACTTATGATTATCAAAGAACGATTTTATCATGAAAAACGCAAAATATATGACGAACAATAAAGCACAATGGTCGACATTCATGTTATATGATCAGAATACCATTGCCAAAACTCTCTCGGATATCAAACCAAATAGCCACTACAATGACCCCCTCTCCTCTAAATGCCTAAAAAGAATCAACCATATCGTCGTCCCAAAATGGAAAAAAATAATCAATGCCTCACTATCTCAAGGGGTCTTACCAGAGTGCCTATAAACAGGCCAAGTCCTCCCCATCATCAAAAAACCTACAGCGGACCCAGCAGACCCAAATAACTTTCGTCCAGTGACCGATATTCCATTACTTGCCAAACTAATTGTAAAATGTGTGCACAATCAACTGAGCAACCACATCACTAATTTCAATCTGCTGGACAACTGCCAATCTGATTTCAGACCAGGTCACCGTACGGAACCAGCAATCTAACATATAGTGGATGATGCGCTACATGCCCTGGATCACAATCAAACATGTCTACTAGTTCTTCTTGACCTGTCTTCTGCATTTTACACTGTAACTCATGAAAACTTACTACCCCCCTTGAAGACAGGATGGGATTATCTGGAAATGTTCTGAAATGGTTTAAATCCTTCCCACAGAACACAAAGATTCCTGGTCAACCACACGCTATCCCCATCATGCCCTAATTAGATTGGAGTTCCACAAGGATCAACATTATCTCCATCACTATTCAACCTATATGTCGAACCCCTTACAGAAATTCTCCGGCATGCAAACATATCCTATCACATGTACGCAGATGACACTCAGATCTACATCAAGATCTCGTCGTTGGAAGAGATCAAGACAATAAATGAGGCCTTAAAAGTGTCATTACAATGGTTAAGTAGCAATCATCTGAAATTAAATGCACAAAAAATGGAATTCCTATTAATATCACCTCCAAAGAACCACGCAAATGTGAAGAAATGGACCAAACTGATCACAGCGCTAAACTGCACCCCTATCCTAGTTGACTCGACCAAATCACTAGGAATCACGCTTGATAAGAACCTAGACATGAGAGCTCACATCAAATCAATGGCCAAAAGTGTCCAGTTTCACCTGAACTATATTAGAAAAGTGAATCCACTCATTACTGCGTCGGACCTCAAAAAGGCAGTTCAGTCCTTAGTTATATCAAGGATTGAATATGGCTGTACAACACTAAAAGGTTTGCCTAAAATCTCCACAGCACCAATAACAGCCTGTCTCAATGCGGCCGGAAGACTCATTACGGGTTCCAGAAAATACGACCACATTTCCCACACCTGAAGGCATTAAACTGGCTACCATATGAAGCCAGAATCCACCTTAAACTGGCATATATTACCCACAAAGCGCTCCACTACAAAACACCAAGGTACTTAGCCCAGACAATTGAGCTATCAGGGGTAAGCAGACCATCCCGTAATGCGGGAGACCTGTTGCTGAAACCTCCCATCTTTCAGAAGAAGAAAACGTATAACAGAGCATTCCCCGGAGCAGCCCCCAGAGTCTGGAATTCACTACCTCCAAACATTAGAAAAATTCCAAACACTGCAACATTCAAGATGGAAGCGAAGATCTTCCTAATGAGCAAGTTCCTACCCTAGACAATGACGTATCATCATCTGCATCATGGGCAATAGCCGGATGTCGCATAGTCCTGTCAGATATGGATACACCCTGCACAAAAAGACCACAAAGACACCAAAACTAACCTTAGACTGATGCTAACTAGATCTGATGTAGGTGTTACCTCAACTGGTCAACAACGAATGTAACGATAAACTCACCAGTTAGCTGCGAAGACTTCTTAGACTGTACATTACTACATTTAATGGATCTTCGTAGTATTGATGTAAAAGATATGAATGGTATACATCGGAACCTTATGTATAATACTAATGTTATACCTTTTGTACACCAAACCGATCCTAATCTTGTTATTGTTGAAACTAATAAGAAAGGCTTGTACCGGAACATATTTATATCACTTGTGCTATACCCGCTGTATTATAATCTATTTACCTCATGTAACTGTGAAGCACACGGATACCCTTGAGTCATGTTTGCGCTATATAAAACTCAATAAATAAATAAAATTAATATAACCACATTGCACACAGTCCGAGCAGCCTAAAGCACACTAAGTGCCCTATTATGATGTAGGGCGGAAGGCCATCCGACAGCTCGTAGGTGGTGTTCCGCCCAACATCTGGGGCATCTGTCGGACCACCCTATTATGATAAGAGCTGCTTGACCGATTCCTGCGGTGGGAATCCGCTCTGCCTCCGACAAGCTCAAGGAGCCTGTCGAGGCAGAGGGCATATCCTAATCCCCAGAATGGAGGCGGTGCCTGCTCAGGCACCGTTGTGTGGATTTCGATGCACGTTTCCCAAAGCCGGTCCGACCGCCATAGAAAAGCTGTTGACAACGGACTTAGGGGTCCCCTAGCAGGCTCTCCATCCCCCCGAAGCCACCGCTATGAGGCCCAGGTGGTCACCTGTGTTGCCCCCCAAACATCCATGTATCGTGTGGCAGGCACAGCATAGTGCATGGATGTTTAAAAAGTGCATATTTCCTATTGCGGCTTGTGCTGCAGCCCGCAGCACAAGCCGCACTAGGAAAGATACACTTTCCGACCACCGTGAAGGCAGTGCATCTTAATTACGGAAGCAGGACTGCCGACTCCTTGTTGGGCGATCCCGTGCCGACACGATGCCGGTCGGACGCTCCTTTGGCCGGCACTGTAATGGGGCCCTCAAAGCCAATACTGATGGCAGACGTGGTCTATATTAACATCAATAATAACAATATCATATACATAGTATGCGTTCTTGTCTTTCCATCGACTCACACTGATTTCAAATACAAATTAAGGCCGCAAGCAGATTTCCGAAAAGCCCCGACTTGCTTTGTGGTTGTCCTTGTAGAATATGTTTCAAGGACATTTAATCCGACAGATGAACTTCTGTCTTTGTATGATGCATCATGTGTGACTCTATTGCACAGGCTTTCAACAAGTCAATCTATTTTTGATAGTAAAAGAATTTACAATATAAATAGAGACATGAAGTAGGCACAATAAGTGCAGGTTTATAAATATATATGGGAATCAGATTGCTGTGTTATGATTCTCCCGCCTTTGTGATCTAGTCTCATTTTAGGGATCTATCCCAGACTTATTTACATTATTTAATAAATAATCAGCAACATATACTTCTCTTAATTTAATGAAATATTTCAAAAAGAACACAATTTCACATACACGAATGATGTAAAAGTGTTCTTGTGTTCCAAAATTATCGAAAGTACACATTTTTGATCTGACGTGAAATCACAACTGAAAGTTCAGCACCATTGCATTACTGATTGCGTTACAATCTCTTGGCAATAGTTAATTGGCAAGAATAGTTGTTCCAAGTACCATGCATCCTACATTTTCACCTGGTGAACGCAAATCGAGCAGCCACACTCTTTTGGAAAGGTCTGCCATTTACTTTCCTACAATTAAGACAGAGAGCATAAGTCAGGTTCAGATTTGTTTATTGCATACCAGTATTTTGTTGTTTTTTCGCCATAAGGTATCTGCGCGCACCCTACATGAAAAATACATGCAGAATAAAACTAATCTGTGGCAAATTTACTCTTATGTGTTATGAAACCTCAGTTGGCAAATACATGCCCTGAAGGTGTCTGTGTGTGTAACCAGAGAGTCACAGAACTGAATCCTGTTGACACAATGATGTGTGCTTTTTTATAGTGCCACGAGGTCCCACCCTGTGACAGAAAGCACTGTAAATAGGTAACTGATAATTTTAAAATTGTATTTAATACAGTATAGGATAGGCTACTGCAAAATGATGTAGTGTTTAAGATCAATACTTGCAAAATATATATTTTGTAATCAGCCTCTACCTACAACTTTTTCATAAGTGTCCATTTAAAGGACACACTCCAGAACTCGGCCGAAAACACTCTTACATAACCTCTCAAAAAGAATAAATCTTTGTCACCGTGAAGCTTCAAGTGGCTCCATCAATGAAAGCCTATGCTGGCCCCAAGCAGCCTTTGTATTTGTTGACTAATCAGTTGCACACATTTACATGTCTTTGAGGTAGCAGGCACCCTGTCTAGAAGTTTATTTTTCTTCTTTAGCTGTCTGTCCTTCCCTTGGCTTCAAAGGACAGGACCCCTTTCTCTTTCAGGTAGTCATTGTTTTGCAAAATTAAAAAAGCATGGGCATGTTGTTCCCCATAGGTTCTACTCACTTCGACATCTGTTTACATGCAGAAGTCATTTCAGGCAGGTTGAGGGGATGGCATGGAGGGGACCAGTGGGTTGCATTCAGATACAGAGCCCTGATTGTCCAGATGCTTGGGTCCTCAGAATCATGGCCCAGGAAAAAGAGGAAAGGAGAGAGATCCAGGAATAGTGTCTAAGAGATGGCCCAGAAGAGGGGACAGAGTGTTTCCTCGCAGCAATGCCACAGGGAGGGGGACATATATGGGAGCCTTTGTTCAACAAAAAAGGGCCACCACTACCATTAGAGTAGCAGGTGCTGTGGCACAGGAACCAGCGGTGTGAGTGACCGCTACACCCAAATTATGGTTGTTTTACTATGAAAAAGGAGGCGGGACCATTTTCCTTTCTAGCATTAGGGCCCAAGTGACCTTTAGTGCGCAGGAAACAGGGCCGAAGCAACAGGGGCCGCGCTGTGGTCATAAACTCCGCTTTGAGCTTCAACGTAGGTGTGATGGCCCAGTGGAGAGGGCAGAACAAACAGCTTGTTTCTCAGATCTGTAGGTCTGATTGGAGCTGCAGATTCAGTGGCGGCGTGGACCCACCGGTGTGAGGGACCCTAAACTCCAATTACTATCCTTCATTGCTTCCATTAGGGTCCAGTGAAACGTGCAGTGCCATATTTGGTTTCGGCCTTGGTTGAATTGGCCCAGGGGATCAGAAAACTGAAGCAGAGGGGTCCCCTTAGTTTGGGCCTCCGAGAGATGGCTGGGATCGGGATGTGGCAAGATGGTAGCCCATGTTGGTAGAAAGGACAGAGGAAACAGCCTGTTTTGCAAGTCAGTAGATATTATTAGTGAAGCCGGTACAGTAGTACTGAATCCCTGGTGTCTGAATGGTCCACCGCATCCCAACCGTGACTGTCGTACTTCAAAAAAGGGGCATGGTGGCTCATTTTCCTTGCTATCTTTAGGGGTGAGTGCACCCTTACTACAAGGAGGTGAGCAACTTGTGGGAGCAAATTTTGTTTCTGAAAGAGGCAGAGAGCCTGTTTCAAGATGGCAATGATGGCCAGTCATGGCGGGAATGAGTGGAAGAGGCAGAGAGCCTGTGTCAAGATGGCAGCAATGATCAGTCATGGTGGGAACGAGTGGAAGAGACAGAGAGCCTGTTTCAATATGGCAGCGATGGCCAGTCATGGTAGGAACGGGTGGAAGAGGCAGAGAGCCTGTTTCAAGATGGCAACAATGGGCAGTCATGGTGGGAACGAGAGGAAGAGGCAGAGAGCCTGTTTCAAGATGACAATGATGGGCAGTCATGGTGGGAATGAGTGGAAGAGATAGAGAGCCTGTTTCAATATGGCAGCGATGGTCAGTCATGGTAGGAACGAGAGGAAGAGGCAGAGAGCCTGTTTCAAGATGGCAATGATGGGCAGTCATGGTGGGAATGGGTGGAAGAGATAGAGAGCCTGTTTCAATATGGCAGCGATAGCCAGTCATGGTAGGAATGGGTGGAAGAGGCAGAGAGCCTGTTTCAAGATGGCAACGATGGGCAGTCATGGTGGGAACGAGTGGAAGATGCAGAAGAATAACCTGCTACTCAGTGCTCAGCTATCATTAATGCAGCCGTTGCATTGGGGCCTAGGAGCGCAAGGGGCTCACAGCACCCCAGTTATGGAATGCAATATTTTGGGTCTATTTTTGTTTTTGTTTGAAGCATTTTGCTCTTCTTGAAGTCTCACATTTATTGTGGATTATGAATTACAGAACAAGTACCCCTGGAATGATCTCAAAATCCCCACATCCAGTGCTCAGCCCTGCCACCCCACTCCCACTCCCCACTCTCTCTGTCCTTACTATTAAGTTTTGGAGAGGTGGTGCTCACTTCAATTTGCTTAGGGGGGCTCAGAGCAAAAAAAAATCGAAGGCCTCTGATCTACAGCCTCATAGGAAAGCACTATGTGTATCAACTCAAATAATCACACAATGCGTTTCAAGCTACAGTTCTGCTCTTCATCAACAAAATGTATACATTTCTGATCTAATTTTAGCAGTTTACAAATTAAAACAATGTATGAGTGTTGGACTTGGCCCTTTTTGCAGGGTTATCCCCAAACTTTTTGCTTCTTCCTCCTATTTTTCCTGACCAGTTTTTGTTGGTTTTAGGAGTCTGGGTACTTTACCACTGTTAATCAGTGCTAAAGTGCATATGTTTTCTGTGTAAATTATGATTATAATTGGTTATCCATTATTGGCATATTTGATTTACTGGTAAGTCCCTAGTACTGAGTACTGCACTGAGTGTGCCAGGGCCTTTAAATCAAATGCTGCTAGTCGGCCTACAGCACCGACTGTGCCACCCACATGGGTAGCCCTGAAAAGGTACCTCAGACCTACCACTGCAGTGTCTGTGCGCAGTTTTATACTGCCATGTCGACTAGGCAAGTGCACCCATTTGCCAGGCCCTAACCTTCCCATTTCTTACATATAAGACACCCCCAAGGTACCTCCATGGGCAGGGTGCAGTGTATAGAGAAAGGTAGGACATGTTCTGGTGGGTGTAACATGTCCTGATAGTAAAATACTCTAGTGTATCGTTACTGAAAGGCTGTCTGTGCCATAGGATAGCATGGGAGATGCTTTGTAACATTTTAACTTCCCATTGGGATAAGATAGAGGAATACAGTTTAGGCTCTCTAAACTCACAATTTAATAACACGTCTTTTTGTAAAGATGGTTTTCAAATTGTGTTTTTGAAAATGCCACTTTTAGAAAGTAGGCATTTTCTTGTTTAACCATTCTTTGTGCCTCTGCCGGTATGTGGATTGACTGTCTGGTTTTGGATTGACAGATGCTGAGGATGTGCATTCACTGTAGACAACCACTGGGGGTTTGAGTTGTGCATAGCCCTATCTGGATGACTCAGAGCTGAGCTGAATAGGCCTTGCCTGCATTTAATGTAGGGGGAGGAGTTTTCCTTCAACCTGAATAAGGACTGTTTCCCTTGCACAATGCTGTCTCCACCCCCTGTGGTCATATTGCACCAGTGAGGAAAGAACTTGTTTGGACTGGACTCAGAGACCCTTGCACAAAGAAGAACAAAGACAAAATGGGGTATAAGTAGTGAACCTTAAACCCTAGAACTTTAGATCACTTCTGGACTCAAGAGGAACCTTTGACAAGGAGAAGAGCTGGAGAGCTGTGAGGAGGAGTACCTCCCATTTGCTGTGTGCTGTGTGGGGTTGGCCTGCAGTTGCTGCTTCTGCCAAGGAAAGGACAAAGACTGGAACTTTGCTGAGAAACCTACTTGAAGAAGAATCTCCAAGGGCCTGGGTGTGCTGGCCTCCTATTCTGAAGTCTCAGGGACACAAAGACTTCACCCCCAGCTCCCCTGAACTCTATTGCTGAGGGTTCTCACCTGCCAGTAGGTGCCTATTCCAGATTTGGGCCTCTGGAGGTTGTTCCTGCTGTTGGGACCCGGAAGCAACTTGAAAGCAGCAAGAAAAGCAATCTCCGACGGCTACGTATCGCCGTGACCCACACCGTCACGAGGGGCACCGCTTGTGAAGTGCATGATGCACTGCCCAGCCTGCACTGCAGCTCCAATGCCCTTCAACACTTGCTGACGCCTGCAGTTATCGGCCTTCCCGACGCCAGTGCTCGCATCGACTCTGTCATCGCCAGCGCCTACATTCTGTTATCACGGTGCCGATAACTGCAAAGTCGCCGACTTCGCATTGCCTCACCGGAACCAACGCCTCACCGCCGATGCAACCGTCTTCCCCTATCCTGGATTTAACACATTGCCTCCTCGCAGACACGACGCCTCGCCTCCTCAGTGGCAGCCAGGGAGCTGGCCTCAACCTCGGCACCAACGCCTCACTTCCACGACGCCGTGCATAGTCATAGACTTTGTTATTCAAAGGTACTGTTTGTTTGAGGTCTGCGTGACTCCATGCCCGACACTGCATACCTCGCGGTTGTTGCCGTACTTTAGATCTATTTCTATCATGCATTGTAATAGCCTTGGGTGGAACTATTTGTTTTTTCCAAGCTTTATTTCGGAAATATTTGTTTGGAAGTGCTATTTTACTACATTTATACTGGATTTTTGTAGTTTTGGTCTTGAGTATAGATAAAGGTACTTTATTTTTCTAAACTGGCATGGTGTCCATTTGTGGTGTTATCACTGTAGTACAGTGTTTTTTGAGTACAAATACTTTACACATTGCCTTTGGGATTAGCCTGTACGCTCGTGCCAAGCTACCAAGGGGGTGAGCAGGGGTTATCTAGAGTGGGTATCCCCCTTGCCCTGACTAGAAGGGGGTAAGGGTCCCTACTTGGACCATGGTACCTACCTCTACCAATTAGAGACCCCCAGTTTTAACATGTTATAGTCCTTTTAAAGAATTTTACAAAGGAAATTACAAACCAAATGCAACCCCTCTTGTAATAGCTGCTGTTACCCAAGTCTCTGATTAAACAACAGTCTTTGGGCCAATTCCAAATTTCCTACTGGAATGTGGTTTCCTGCTTCTTTATCTAACTATCATCTTGTTTCTTGATGTCATATCTGTTCGTTGTATACATTTACAAATATATTGTTCTTCCCTCTGCAGCATTCTTCACTGTTACCAAACTGTGAAAATTGAGTTGACTTATCTTATGGCTTGTTCCAATGTGTAGCAACCATTTATTTAGATTTTTCTAATTTCTGATGCTTCTTTTGGGCTTTTGCAAATTTATTTTCTCCTTCCTTTCTGTTCTGCCAGTGTACAGTTAACCGCAAGGGAATTTCAAACAGTATATACAATACGAAGTCGCATAATGCTGAAATGTAGTGGCTGCAATGTAAACATGGATAAATTCTACTCATGCACAAAAATTGGTTGAAATGTACAAAATAGGAATTCTGGTGTGTCACACTCAGGAGAAAAGTGCTTTCTTGAAGAGCACTGTATCTGTATGCCCAAAGTAGCTGGCTTGAAAATAGTAAAGATAGAGCCCATGCACCAGTTTCGAATGTTCTAAGTTTTTATTAACTTCCAATGAGTGTTGAGGCAAACCATAGCTGATGTGTGTTTCACAGAACATTCAGTTTCTTTAGGTCTCATGAATCATGACGTGCTATGCCGTGAAACACGTGCCAGCGATCACTTTCACATAGCAATCATTGCATGATATTAAAAATTAGGACATTTGGAACCCGTGCCTCGGGTCTAACTTTACTTCGATAATTTCTCGGTTGAGGGGACGTCTTTCTTCACTGACCGTTAAGATGTTTATAATAAAAAAACAAAAGAGTAGGTAACTTACACTTGCAATTGCATTGATATATATATAGAGTTTTTATTAGAGATTATGTTGAGCAGCAACAAGCCCTCCATGGGCCAGATGTATCAAACATTTTTCGTGTCGCAAGCGGCCGTAAAATGCATTTTGATAAGTGGTCATTCCCAAATTGCAATTCAGTTACATGTTACCGAATCGCAATCTGGTATTTCGAATACATACCGATTCGATATCAGGAAGGGCATGATTAGGGCGTCCCTTCCTAATACCGAATCGCAGTGGTATGTAATAAGTTTAGCGACCCAAATGTGTTCATTAAACATTTGCATTTTACCACCTACTTCAAGTTGGTGGTAACCCATTCTCAAACGGGAATCGGTCCGTTCCCAACGGACCGCTTCCCTTTGTGAAAGTGGGCGCCAATATCTTTTAAGAGCAGGTAGTGATCCCACGGACCACTGCATACTCTTTAAAAAATTTAAAGAAAACTTAATTTTTCTTTTTAAAACTCAACCCGTTCAAAGAAAGTGTAAAAATGTACAAAAGCCGAGTATAACGTGATTTTCAAGTTCGTGAAAACTGTACAACCCAGTCCCAAGTCTATAGGAGCACAGGATTACCGCTATAAGATCCTACGATGAATCTTGGATGGTTATCACTGCCTAGGTCATCAAAACCTGAAGCCAATAGTCGCTAGGGTTTTATTTCGAAAAACTTTATTGCTATGGAGAAAGAGTGTGCTATCAGTCAGCAATTCTTTTGAGGGCTGTTTTGACATCCTTTAAAATATACTCAGAGTGGGCTTTTGTTCACCAATGACTATTACTTACACACCACAATCAGTTGGTAATTTTGTGTGTCATTCTGCCTTGCAGGAAGTGCTTCCCTTGGACTACACGAGAAAGCATTGTAAATGGGAAAATTACACTCACTTCCCAACCTTTTTGTAACTTTCTATTCTTTATCTCCTTTTTGCATTCTATACATTAAATAATCTTATTTTGCTACTTTGTCCCAGCATTGGCAAATCTTCTAGGACAGGCTTTAATGTGAAACACAGCATTAGTTCATGCAACGCAAGTAAATAGCATTTGTGAGTGCCTGTGTTTGCATACTTTGTCACGTTAAAGCTAGACCTGTTGGCTATCTGTAAAAGTGCATATGTGTTTTAATCAGTTACACTTACATGTTTTTTTTATTCTATAGCCTCTGCCACGGGGAATTACTCTTCGAATGTTCAAGGGCCTGGTGAGCTCAGGGCACCCCGAGTTTAGCTCCAAAAGGCAACAAGATGCTCATGAATTCCTCATGCACCTAGTAAATCTGGTGGAGGTAAGTACTTAAAGCACAGGTTAGGGGCTGTGGATAAACACACTGGCTAACTACCCTGGACACTGAAGTATGTGGTATTGTACAAAGCCAGAATCCTAAATGTAAATGTGTGCACCAGGCAATTATTATTTAATTAATTTAAAAGTATATATTTCTAGAAAAAGGAAGGGAGAGATAAATTCTTCACCCAGTGGCGTAGATGTCTACGCCATTGGCTTCCAGCCCTGGCCAGTGCAGGTAAGAGTGATTGGGCCGGGTGGGGGGTAATTCGACAGACGTTTACTAGCGAACTTTAATTATTCATTTAATTTTAGCTTGTCATTGTCCATCGAAATCCCCTCCCACCCGGCCCTACCACCCCACCGCTCTTATCTGCACTAGCCGCGGCTGCTGTCTTCAGCAGATCACACCCGCTCACCTATGCACAAAATGTAGTGTATAATAGGCTAACTGTCCTGTGTTTGGGATACTGTAGGCAACAAATGTTGGCAAAGTAATGTGTTGGATTTTTGCCAGTTCTTGCATTTTTCATAGTAAGTCTCACTATGTCCATGATTTACTGTATGCTTCGTACACATAAGGAAGTCTGCGACAGCAAATACACAGTGAATGTATGTGTGTGCTTTTTAAAGGTGGTTATTTATTTTTAGCTAACTGGGTTTGCACAAAGTAAAGCTGGCACATTTATTATTGAGTAGCTGAGGAAGAAGAGCAGAATGCAGAGTGACTGAAGGAGATTCAGTTCCTGGAATGGGAGCGGTGGCATGTTCAAAGAAGACAGGTAGTCTTTGCAAGGGGTTGACCGGAGCAGGGGCATAAGATAAATCGATGCCCTCCGCTCCAGAATGTGACGAGGGGCACCTGAGTCTACCTTATTTCTTAGATATTCATTAGACTTTGGCTGAATGGGGTCTCCGTAAAAGGCTGGGGACCTCCCTGAAGAGTCCCCGCCCCCTTTGCTGTCCAGTAAGGGTCGGGCCCTAAGCCCCCATACGATATAAATGACCACGCAGACACTGTGGTATACTTTGTGGAACTGGCCCAGGGCACGTGTGCCCGGCCACTTTTATTAGCAGGGTCACATGACCTATGATACCTGTGATGGATGGGTGAGGGGTGAGTGTGGAAAAAGGCCCTTTAGGAGTGGCTGGTGGAAACACATCGCTTATAAACACTAGACTGTGACCAGTCTGTCACTTCATCCCTCCCAACCTTTATTAAAAATGGGACAGCAAGTCCAACCTGTGGGAGAGAACAAAATGACAAAACAAAAACCCTACTGAGTTCACTCAGGTTGCTGGCGGGACAGGATAAGTGTACAGGTGCATTTGGGAGCAGCAGGCATCACAGCATGCCTCCGTAGTTTTAAACAGACTACTCTGGGCACGAATGGCAGTGTAAATGAAGTCTACCTGGGCACTGTTGGTCCTGTCCTACCTGGTCTCACGACGTGGAAGTACATTTACAATGTTCGCTGTGAGGGTGCATTTGGATCAATAGTGAAGTCTGTTGCTGGTACGTCTTCAAAAGCGCCCTAGCTCCATTGATAGCAATGCTCCAAAGACAGATAACATTCCGGTGACTGTTGAAGATTCTACCTCGCGTGCCGCATTGCTTACAATTGCCCGATGGTGGAGCAACATCCGGCCTCCCTCTCTCACCAGGATTGCCCTCTCTTTCCAGGATTCCCCCCTCACTGGAGTCCTCTGAGGTCCTCTTCACCGGGCTTCCGAAGGGACTGTGTGGACTGCCCAGTATCCCTCCCATGCCACACCATAGGGCCATTGAGGCAATGCCACTGGTCCCACCTTCAACTCACTCGCTCCGCCTCAAGGGTAGTTGTTGCAATGTCGGTGTACCCCAGCCATCCAGACTCTGGTGCACATGCATCTACAGGGCATTCTTTGGGGCGCCCCGGTCTCCATGCATACTTTTGTTGCTTCCTGATACCTGTCGTGGAGCGGCTGCAGACACATCTCTCTTGACGTGACTCCCCTCTCACAGGAATCCCTTGAGCTCCTTGCCCCTGGATTGTCACGGGACTGTGTGGGCTGTGCAGACCTCTCATAGGCATCACCAAGGGGTCACTGAAAAACTCCCAACAGGCCACGTCCACAACTCGTGCAACCCTAAGGGTGGGTCTTCCAATGGTCGAGATTGCTCTCACCAGGAGGCGTCACGTTCACCAGTGCACACAGCTGGTTCCATGGCTGTAAGCCTTCCACGGCGCCAAATATGCCTCATTTACCTCTGGGTCTTTCATAGGCACAGGGCTCCACTCCAGATGGCCAGTGCTCCTTGGATGTTGTTGATTGCCATAACACTCACAGTTCTTATTCTGTACTTTGCTGTGTGCCAGGTGTCTACTACACACCATTCTCTTCTTCCTTGCACTATAGTGCTCTGGCCTTTCTTTTCCTCTTCATCATCTTTTCTTCTTTCTCCAGACCAGGCCTCTCCATGTGATGTTCACTTCACTAGGACCTTCCTGGTCACGTCCTGCCCCTAGGACTGACTCTCTTCACCACTCTCTCTATTCTGACCAGTCCTCTGGCAGTGATCATCCTTTCACTGGGACCTTCCTGGTTGCGTCCTGTTCTAACTGTAGGACCAGAAAATTCTTTGTGTCGGGGACCTCTCACAGATCTTCCTTTCTTAGACCTATCACTGTTCTTGTCTTCGTGGACCTCTCACAGGTCTCCACTTCGTGGACCTCTCACAAGTCTCCTCTTCCTGGACCTCTCACAGGTCTCCTCTTCGTTGACCTCTCACAGGTCTCCTCTTCGTGGACCTCTCACAGCTCTCCTCTTCCTGGACCTCTCACAGGTCTCCTCTTCATGGACCTCTCACAGGTCTCCTCTTCATGGACCTCTAACAGGTCTCCTCTTCACTTGAGGATGCACTCCTTACGTCCCAAGGCTATGTCGTTGTAGCACTCGCTCCTGCCTCTACTCAGGCAAGCTTCGCAAGGCCTGTCACACCCTGTGACCACATCCGTCCTCTTCCTCGCAGGGCTCTCACTCCCGGGCTCCTGCCCGTACTATCTGATCTCCAGACTCCGCTCTCAACACCTTTCTGACCTTATGCCCTTTCTTTCTCTTCCTGGGCGCTCCCCACTGGTGCCCTACGCTCCCGTGCTTCGAACTTGCGTTAGAGCTTGTTCACCATTAGGACCTGTCTCTTTTCACGGGGGACTTTCCTTGCCAACGTGTGGCCTCTGCACTGTAGCCAAATGCATACTGCGCAGTCTCTGGGGACAAATGCCCATCCGTGGCTGCATTACAGGGGTTACCACTGTCCTCTGCTGCCTGTTGCGTTACTCACTTTAGCTGTCACCATACTCTTGGCAGCTTTCCTAGTGTGGGATTCGTTGAACATCTCCCACTATTGGGGTGCCCGGTCTGTCCCCTCTAATTCTGCAGCCCCCCAGGGTAGTGCTTCCCTCTTGTCACCGAAGCCACCTCACAGATTTAGGGCCAGAGTGGTTTCCTTTCTTTCCCTCTCACTTGTGCCTGGGTTGCCGACGGAATTCGTTTTCTCCCCCGCGGCAGCTACTCCATCTCCTGGCAAGTGCACTCATTCCTTGACCTTTCCATACAGTGAGGGGGTAGGGGCAGGTGTGGCTGGTACAGGTAAGAGCGGTGGGGTGGGGGGGAGAGTCAACATATGATAGGATAGGGAAAATAAAATAAATACAATCACTTAGCTTGCACTCACCGCATCGCCAAGTCCGTGATGCAGCGAGTGCAAGGTAAGTGGTTTTATTTATTTTACTTTCCCTAGTCCGTCGTATGGTGTCCTGCCCCTGTCCCGCTCCCGCCTCGCCAATTTTATCTGTACCGCCCGTGCCTTGGTACGGGGCACATATTCTAGTCGTGCCGCCCCGGCTTTTACTGTCTGGATATCCACACTCTTCTCGTTTGTGGGCTCTTCGCTTTGCTGTAGCAGTCCTTCTGTCTACTTATGTGGGCACTCCAGGAATGGGGTAGGCCTCCTGTAGAAGGGTCAGCAGCACGGTACTAGCTATGACACTTAGGGCCAGATGTAGGTAAAGAAGATTAACCGATTCTAAAATACCGAATTTTACCGATTCGGTATTTTAGAATCGGTAAATGGGATGTAGGTATTTATTCGGTAAGTATTACCGAATCGGTAAGATTCGGTAAATACCGAATCAGTATTTACCGATTCGGTAATTCCCATTCATTCCTATGGGCCCGGAGGCCCATAGGAATGAATGGGAATTACCGAATCGGTAAATACTGATTCGATAAAAGGGGGAACACATTGAAGGGTGGCAGAGTGTCACTTTGACACCCTGTTGCACCCCTGAATCGTGCTTGTGTGCACATGTGGCACACATACATGCCCTAAGGGCATGTATGTCTGCCACTTGGCACAGTTGAAAATGCACAGATTTGCATTTTCAAAGGTATTCGGTATTTATCACCAACTTATAGTTGGTGGTAAATAACGAATCCTTAAAGCACATAAACACTCTTAAATGTGCTTCCTACATGCCATTTACCGATTCGGTAAGTACCGAATCAGTAAATAATGATTCGGTAAATACAGAATCGGTAAATACCGATTCGGTATTTACCGAATCATCACCTACATAGCAAATGGCTCAATACCGGTCGGTAAGCCTGAAATTTACCGAATTTCGGGTTTACCGACCGTTAATGAGCCACCTACATCTGGCCCTTAGTTCTGGTGGGGGTGAGTGTGGAATCCAGCCCTCTAGAAGCGGCTGGTGGAAACGCATTACTTATAAACACTAGACTGTGACCAGCTAGTCTCCACCTCCCCACCCAACAGGTGGCTGCGTTATGCCCCTGGAGAGTAGTTGTTGTTAAATATATGACTGGTCCCATACGTCTGGTAAATATCTGTATTAATTGGATATTCAGATTTGCAAAAGATTTACAAAAGTGACAGTCTAGAATTTCTGTTATTGTGTGCAGTACACCTAGTTCGTAATATAGTTCTGCTCTTTTGTTGGAATGAGGAACTAGAATTACAACTAAATGAATTCTCCAGAGTTGAGTGGCTGCCATGTTTACTCTCTGTGCTCCCCACCTGACCCACCCACCCCTACTGCTGAAACCGTGCCAGTGATTGAAGGCATGGTGTATGCAGAACCCTGTGGTAGGTAGTTCAAAATACAAATTCAGTACATTGTTAGGATAGGAATTTGTGAATTAGTAGGGAAAATTGCTATTGAATATCCGGTTGAATTCGGCTGTGCAGGCTTATCTGCAAGCAAGAGCATGGTTTGGTATTGTAAGTGATAATTGTAAGCTTGAAAAAGTAAGTCCGGTGGGATTTACAAATAAAGAAATCTAGACAGGGGAAAATAGCCAAAATGTAGGTAATTGTCGTTGTTGACTAAATGGCATTCTGTTGCTTTAGTGAGGGTCAGCTGGGGACTTAAAGCATAATCATGTTCCCTATCCCTTTTCTTCTCTGGGATGCCTTTCCGCCACTGTAGACAGAGGACTCTGTAGTACACCCACTCTAAAGCATGATTACCCAGTGCTTAATGCCTGCTGATGTTTGGAATTGGTGAGTGCCAGCTCTCATTTGTGGTGACCAGGTCTTATTTTTCATCATCAGCGTTTGACCCCAAGCAAGAGAAAGTATGGCAGAAATGGGAGAATGTGGGGAGGTAAAAAATACAAAGCAAAACAGTGACAAAGTGAGAAAGCAGGACCGAAAAAGAATTACACCTCCGGGCTGGCGATTTTGTGTCGGCAGTGCCATGGCGGCAGCCTGCTTTGGCTCATAGAGAGCCTGAAGCATACGCTGCTGCCATGGTAGTGGGACTTGCACATCAGGTGCACTGTGTACCATGCATAATGTTGTGCATGGCACACAGTGCACGCACGACTGTGCAGTAAAAGGGGGATACAACATGTACCCCCATGCACTTTACCCAATGAGCAAAAATGCCCTTGGGTCCTGTTTGGGGACCCTTCCCTGTCTTTCCGACAATCTTTTCATGATGCCGCCATGAAGAGGTCGACAGAAAGGCAGGCCATGATTGGGACGGCAGTGCCAGCATCGGCACTGCCTCCCATCCCTGCTGCTTTCCCCACTACTGCTGCCGTGGGTTCAGGGATCCTAGCGGGGGCAGCCGTCATGTGGTGGTCAGACCATCATGGTCATTATCGGGCGGCCAGAGCGCCACCATGAGTGAGGCGGTTTACTTATAACCATGCCCAGAAACTGGAAAGGCAGTCTCGTTTCTCAAAGGTAAGAAAATAAAGCATTCTATGTGCTGCTTTTCTCATTGCTGAAGCTTTTAGTCTTGTTCTGGCTACCAGCATTCCACAATGCTTTTTAAATCTCTCCTGAATCCCTCTGCAGACCCAAGCTCCTTTGGTCTCATCCACCACCCATTCCACCCCTCGTTCTTTCAAATGTATGTTGATTCCTTCACAGCTTGGAACGCCATAGGACACTTCAAGGAGGACACAAATGTGATTATTGTTGGGAACAAACACCCAAGCCTTGTTTTGCTTTCAATCAATCAATCATCCAGATTTGTATAGTGTACTAATCACCCAGAGGGTATCCAATCACTGGGCCCAGGCTGATTGGTGGTCTCAGTAAAAGAGCCAGGTCTTGAGACCCCTTCTGGATTCCTGGAGGGAGGGAGATGTCCTCAGGGGGATGGTGAGGCAGTGAGTTCCAGAATATCCTGGTGAGGTAGGAGAAGGAACAACCTCCATTGTTGCTGGGGGAGATGTGGGGGGTTGTGAACAAGGGAGAGAGAGAGAGAGAGAGGGAGAGATAGAGAGAGAGGTGAAGCGCAAGAATCTAAAGGGTCAATAAATCAATCAATCAATCATATCACTTGTATAGCGCGCTACTCACCCGGGAGGGTCTCAAGGCGCTTGGGGGAGGGGTCCGTTACTGCTCGAACAGCCAGGTCTTGAGTTGTCTCCTAAAGGCGAGATGATCCTGGGTTAGCCGAAGGTGGATGGGGAGGGAGTTCCATGTCTTGGCCGCCAGGTAGGAGAAGGATCTGCCTCCGGCGGTGGCTCTTCGGATGCGTGGCACGGCGGCGAGGGCGAGGCTAGTAGATCGTAGCTGGCGGGTGGGCGTGTAGAATGTCAGGCGGTCGTTGAGGTACTTGGGGCCCAGGTCGTGGAGAGACTTGTGTGCGTGGGTGAGGAGCCTGAACGTGATCCTCTTGTTGACGGGGAGCCAGTGCAGGTCCCTCAGGTGGCCGGAGATGTGGCTTCGTCGGGGGATGTCCAGGATGAGTCGGGCGGAGGCATTCTGGATGCGTTGGAGTCTTTTCTGTAGCTTGGCTGTGGTTCCGGCGTAGAAGGTGTTTCCGTAGTCCAGTCGGCTGGTGACGAGTGCCTGGGTGACCGTCTTCCTCGTTTCGGTCGGGATCCATCGGAAGATCTTGCGGAGCATGCGAAGGGTGTGAAAGCATGATGAGGAGACGGCGTTGACTTGTCTGGTCATCGAGAGAGAGGAGTCCAGGATGAAGCCCAGGTTGCGCGCGTGGTCTGTTGGCTTGGGTGCGCTGCCCCGGGCGGGGGGCCACCAGGAGTTGTCCCAGGCGGAGGGCGATGGTCCATGGATGAGGACTTCCGTCTTGTCCGAGTTCAGTTTCAGGCGGCTGTTCTTCATATACTCTGCGACGTCTTTCATCCCTTCGTGTAGGCTGGTTCTGGAGGTGTTGGGGTCTCTGGTGAGGGAGAGGATCAGCTGGGTGTCCTCGGCGTAGGTGATGATGTTGAGGTTGTGTTGGCGTGCGATGGTTGCGAGAGGTCTCATGTAGACGTTGAAGAGGGTGGGGCTGAGTGATGATCCTTGCGGAACGCCGCAGATTACTTCGGTGGCCTCGGATCGAAACGGGGGGAGGAGGACTCTCTGTGTTCTTCCGGCGAGGAACGAGATGATCCACTCCAGTGCCTTCTCTTGGATGCCGATGTTGTTGAGGCGTTGAACTAGGGTGCGGTGGCAGTCAGTGTCGAACGCTGCAGAGTGGTCCAGGAGGATGAGTGCCGCTGTTTCCCCCGTTGTCGAGCAGGGCTCGGATGTCGTCGGTAGCTGCGATGAGGGCGGTCTCGGTGCTGTGGTTGGCTCTGAAACCGGACTGTGAGGGGTCGAGGGATCCGTTCGTCTCGAGGAAGGCGGCAAGCTGTCTGTTGACGATCTTCTCGATGACTTTAGCAGGGAATGGGAGGAGCGAGATGGGGCGGAAGTTCTTGAGGTCGGAGGGGTCCGCTGTTGGTTTCTTCAGTAGGGCGCTGAGCTCGGCGTGCTTCCAGCTCTCCGGGAAGGTGGCGGTGTTGAAGGAGGTGTTGATGATGTTCCGGAGTTGGGGTGCGATGGTGGAGTCGGCCTTGTTGAAGACGTGGTGGGGGCAGGGGTCGGTTGGAGATCCGGAGTGGATGGTGTTCATCGTGCGGGCTGTGTCTTCGGTGGTCACCGTGGTCCAGGTGCGGAGGGTGGCGGTGGGGAGCGTAGGTTCTGCGGTTGGGTGCGTGGACGGTGCGCCGAAGCTGTTGTGGATGTCAGCTATCTTGCGGTGGAAGAACGAGGCGAGAGAGTCGCAGAGATCTTGTGAAGGAGCGATGTCGTTGTTGCCGGTGCTGGGGTTGGAGAACTCCTTGACGATGCTGAAGAGTTCCTTGCTGTCGTGGGCGTTGTTGTCCAGTCGTTCCTTCAGTGATTTCTTCTTGGTGGTGCGGATAAGCTGGTGATGCTTGCGGGTGGCGTGTTTGAGGGCGGTCATGTTGTCGGTGGTCTGGTCGAGGAGCCAGGCTTTCTCGAGGGTGCGGCAGGTCTTCTTGGAGTCCTTGAGTTCGTCGGTGAACCAGGAGGCCTTCTTGCTTCTGGGTCTGCTGGGAGGGTTCTTCAGTGGCGCGAGGTCGTCGGCGCAGGAGGTCAACCACTGCGTGAAGTTGCGGGCTGCTTCGTTGGGGTCCGTTGTGCTGGTGGGTGGGTTCTGGCTGAGGGAGGTGGTGAGCTGGTCGGCGGTGATCTTGCTCCAGCCCCTGTGAGGAACCTGTTGCGGGTGGTGGTTGGTCGTGGTTCTTCTGAAGCTGAAGTGGACGCAGCTGTGGTCGGTCCAATGGAGTCCGGTGGAGTGGCTGAAGGTGATGTGCTTGCTGGATGAGAAGACGGGATCAAGCGTGTGGCCGGCGTAGTGGGTGGGAGTGTTGACCAGTTGCTTGAGTCCGAGGTTGGCGAGGTTGTCCAGCAGGGCGGCGGTGTTGCGGTCCTTGTTGTTCTCCAGTTGGAAGTTGAGGTCGGTGGAAGTTTAGACAGTGGTTGATACGTTAGTCCTTAGTTGTGCAGGCCTTTGTAGGCATGCATCAGAATCTTGAATTGGCATCTCTTGTGTATGGTGAGCCTGAGGAGTTTCTTCAGGTGGGAGTGATGTGGGTCCGTCTGGAGAGGTTGAGGATGAGTGTTATTGCAGAGTTTTGGATGGTCTGAAGTCTCTTCAAGAGGTATGTTGTGATGCCGGCGTAGAGGGTGTTGCCATGGACCAGGCTACTGGTGATGAGGGCTTGGGTGGCGGTACATCTGGTGGCTACAGGGAGCCATTTGAAGATCTTTCCAAGCATGTGGATGGTGAGGAAGCAGGTGGAGGAAACTGTGTTGATCTGGCTCTTCATAGTGAGTTTGTAGTCCAGGATGTTTCCGAAGTTCTGGGCTTGGTTCATGGGGATGGGACGTGGTCTCAGGTCGGCGGGCCACCAGGAGTCATCACAAGGCTAGATGGTGCTCCTAAAGGGTAGAACTTGCGTCTTGTATGTGTTGAGTTTGAGGCAGTTGTTTTACATCCAGTTGCAACGCTGGTCATGCAGAGGAGGAAGTTTGCCCTTGTGGTGGAGGGGTCTTTGAAGAGCGAGAGGACAAGCAGGGTGTAGTCCGCATAGGATATGATGTTCAGTTCATGGTTTCTGATGATTTTGGCCAAGGGGTCATGTAGGTGTTGAAAACTGTGGGGATGAGGGATGATCTTTGAGGGATGCCGCAGATGATGTTCTTGGGCTCTGAGGTGAAGGGAGGGAGTTCTTCCGGAGAGGAAGGATGTAATCCATCCAAGGATGTTGTCTTGGATGCCTATCTAATTGAGCCTTTTGATCTGGGGTTATGGGAGATGGTGTTGAAAGCCCACGAGAGGTCGGGGAGGATTAGGGCGGCCGAGTCTCTTGTCTGTTCATGTAGACTCTGATGTCATCCGTGGCACTGATCAAGGTGGTTTCTGAGATACAGTTGTAGCAGAATCTGGATTGGGATGTGTTCAGAAAATTGTTGTTCTGTATGTATTCTATGTATTCTGTGAGTTGCTGGTTGATGGCCTTTTTGAGGACTTTGGCAGGAAAGGGGAGCAGGGAGATTGGTCTGTAGTTTTTGAGCTTGTTGGGGTTGGCGAAAGGTTTCTTGAAGAGGGGTTTGATCTAGGCGTGTTTCCAGTCGCTCAGGAAGGGGGCTGAAGTAATGGATGCGTTGAAGATGTCTGTGAGCTTGCTGCTGATGGTGCTGTTGCTGAGGTTGAACATGTGATGTGTCAACAGGGGCATCTGTGGTTTTTAGGAGGCTGAGGGTGTCGTCGTTGGCGGGTTGGGGTTCAAAGTTTCTGTAGATAGTGGTGATTTTGTCGTGGAAGAAGTTGGTTAGATTATCACAGAGTTCCTGGGTGGGGTGATGAGGTTTTCAGTAGCTGAAGGGTTGGAGAACTCCTTGACAATGCTGAAAAGTTCTTTGCTGTGGTTGGCACCAACTTCGATGTGGTTGGCTAAGGCGTTCCTTCTAGTGTCTTTCAGGAGTTTGTGGTACTCGCTGAGTGAAATCTTGAATGTGGTCCCAACAGCGGGCTCCTTGGTGGTGCGCCATCTCCTTTCCAGTTGTTTGCAGTTGAGTTTGGAGGTCTTCAGTTCTGGGGTGTACCAGCTAGCTTGTCTCGAGGGTCTGTTGGATTTGGAGGGCTTGTTGTGGGCGACTCTGTCCAGGCTGTGAAGTTTTTGACAGCTTGGTCGACGTTTGAGGAGATGTTGGGGAGAGGAGTTGAGGGCATTGGTCCATTGGCTCTCGGATACTCTGTGCCAGGTGCAGTGGGAGGTGCTAATGGGCCCAGTCGCATGGCTGGGGGCTGTTGCATAGGTGAAGTGATTTTATTGTGGGTTCTGTCCAGGTGAGCTTGTTTGTGTGGCTGTATTTGATGGTGGTGAAGATGGGATCTAGCATGTGTCCAGGGATGTGTGTGGGGTCAGTGACTATCTGGTAAGGCAGACGTTGTTCATGCTGTCCAGAAGCTTGACGGTGTTGGCGTTGTTGGAGTCTTTGAGCTGGAAATTGAGGTCCTTGAAGAATATGTAGTGTTAGGTGTTGGCTTACGGAGCAATGAAAACGGGGAAGTCTGTAGGAAAGGGTGCCTTTGAGGGTGGTTTTGCCGTCTATTCTAAGCTGGAAGTTGAGGTGTTCCATGATCGAGGTGTATTTGTCTGTGGCAGTAGTGCAGTGGATGGATGCCTTGTGGATGATGGCGATTCCACCTCCGTCACAGTGATTCCACATGCGGTCACGGGGAACAATCTTGTAACTGAGGGGCGTGGCCATTTACGATATTGGGTGCAGAGACCGAGTTAAGACAGCTCTTGGAAAGGAAGATGATGTTGAGGGTGGTGATGATGTCCCATATCCTAGTCGTGTGCTTTTGGAGGGATTGGGTGTTGAGCAGGAGGCAGTGGAGTTGTCGGGCGCAGTTGTTGCCGGCACGATGGTGGCAGTGATGTGCAGGTGTAGCGGGAGAAGCAGCAGCAGCAACTGGTGAATGGTCCAGCTGTCGAAAGAGGCGAGTGGCAGCAGCAGTTTTTGTTGCATGGTCTGGAGTTGAGCGCGATGAGCTCTGCTCCGGAGTTGCAGTGGATGGTGGGAAATCCAGGGTTTTTGGCACTGGCTTTTAGATTGTATGGGAATCATCCAGTTCTGCCAGAGGGTTTTTAGCACCTTACCATTTGCATTGATGATTAATTTGGATGTGCAAACATGTCTAAACTTCCTTTTAATATTACAAGTTTACACTGCTACATGAACACAATATTGCAAATGTTGTTCAGTAGTTGTGTTTGGGGAACAGGTTCTGAAAGGTGGCATTAAAGCAGAGGAAACAGTCAAATATAGTCCTTATATATCATGTAAAGTTATAAATACTTTAATATCTAAATAGCATGCATTTTTACAGTGCCAGTTCTTTCTCTGCATGTATATACATTTCTGATTTCTGCATGGTGATAGTAAGATAGAGTGAGTGACAAGTGTGAGAGTGATTAAGTGGCATGGTGAGTGTGAGTATGAATAAGTGCACAAGACAGGAGAAGGAGTGAAAGTGATTGAGGTAGTGGACACAGATGGAAAGTTAGTGAGCAACAAATAAATAATGAAAGAGTTAGATAGAAAGCATGGTGAGTGAGAAAGGGGGTATTAGAGGGATTGCGTTAGCTTCCAACAAATGAATAAGGCAGAGAGAGAATGTGGGTGACAGAATGTGAGCCAGCAGCAGACAGTCCATTGGGGCGGAGGGGCCACGCCCCCTACCTTCTGCCCCTCACAGTGTCTGTCAGGCTGAAAGCAGATTGCTTTTTAGCTGAGATGGTTTCAAAATATGCTTTAACATTTATTATAATGTAAAGCCATTTTATGTAAATCATCACATAGAGTAGTGTATTGCATGCTCACATAATGTCTTACCTCAAGATGCTGCTGCGCACTCAGCAGGACAAGTGTGCCCATAAATGGCCTATTGCCGCACACAGGAGACAATTACTAGACGGGACATTGGTAGGGAGGTGGAAGATATGCGCCAGGTAGATTCAAGAATAGGCTGCTTGATATTCTGCAATCCTTGCATCAGCAGCACCGATGGCAGCAGGCTCCTGAGAAAAAAATTGTTCCCTACATTTATTTATTTTTACACATGAAAACTTTGATTAGTAATCGGAAGGGACCTGTAGTGGAAAATAGAAATGCAGTAGAATTGATGGTTTTTATAGTAATCACTTCTGGTTGAAGTTGTACATGTCTGTGTTTTCTGTGCATGAAAAGCAATAGCATTGGCAGATTATATATTCGACTACTAGAGTATCTCGTCCTGATTATTTTTCTTATCCCTGCAGCGGAACAGTATAGGCATCGGCACAGAAAACCCTAGCGATGTCTTCCGGTTCCTGGTAGAGGAGCGTACGCAGTGCTGTCAGTCCAGGAAGGTCCGATACACACAGAGGGTGGACTACATGATGCAGTTACCCGTGGCTTTGGAGGCAGCTACAAACCGAGGTAAAGACATATATTTCATTCTGTGGCATTCTCCTATAGGCTTTTTGGCTTCCTCAGTACTTACTGGTAGGATTGTAAGTGTGATGACATTAATGGTACTTATGACTTATTTTTAAATGGAAACTCTTCAACACTAAGGGCCTCATTATGATGTCATCAGAAATGTTCTGCCCGACACCGTGTCGGATTCAGGATCCGACCAACTCGTGGTCGGCGGTTGCTCCCGACCGATGACGAAGTTTCCAAACACAGTTCGGAAGGAGTCCTATTGACTCCTATGGGAACCTGTGTTTCGAACGACAACACAGGCTCCCATGGCAAAAATGGGTGTCTGCGGAAAACCGTGCACCCTGTGGTGGACGCCCCATGGTGCCTGCCACACAGTGCATGGCTTGAATGGGGGGGTCTCTTGGGTACCCCCACAGCTCCCTACCAGAGGCCTCAGGATTAAGGGAGCCTTGCTAGGGACCCCCAAAGTTAGTTTTCAACAGCCTTTTCGTGTCTGTCAGATACCGATATCGCAATTGGTCGGTCAGTTGTAAAAATTAAGAACATGATATTAAGTAAAAGATGGTATGTGCACGCAATGGGAGGCTTCAAAATGACCTGCAATATATACCCATTTTCTTTTCTTCCTTCAGAGGGACTACATATTTGCAGCAGCAGATTTGCTATTTAATCACATGGCAGGCCATCTGCGGGGCAGGATTAAAACTGTAGACATAGTGGGTAGCAGCTAACACAAAAAAATACTGGCGGGTGCGGGGGAAAAGGGGGCCAGTGGGAAGCACGCGGGGGTGCGCACAGCGGGTGAGGTTAATGATAAAAATAAATAAACCAGTTACTTGGTGTTGCCGCAGTTCTTGTCCCAGGAGTCCCTGGGACAGTATCATGACTTCCATCCAATTGTCGCGCTGCTCTCAAGCATGAGATCAGTGCGGGTATTTGGCCTGAGCGGGCTGGTTTGACGCTCCACTCAGGACAGGGAGCCTGTGCTGTTTCTCCAACCTGGCTGTTCAATACAGCCGGGTTGGAGAAACCTAAGTGAGTTTTTGGAGTTGGTGATATAAATCACACCCATCAAATGCCATCAGATACCTCTAGTTACTTCACAGATAACCCCCATCCACTCTACCTGAGATTCATTTTTATACTTACTTTGGTCCTGAGGAAGGTGGTCAGATTGTGGAGACACCGAAACGCATGTAGACTAGTAATACACATGTGAAGAGGTCCTTTGAGAGACAGAGACACCAGGGGTGTGTGATTTATATTACCAACACCTCCAAAATCTGTCCCTTTCACACTGATATCGGATCTCTCCTATGCTTGAATCTCTTTTTTATGTGTGTGTATAGGTTTGAATGAGCAGGTTTGAATGGTGAGATTGATTTGTTGATGGCCTCTGTGGGGTTATGTATTTATTTACTTATTGATTTGGATTGCATTGCATCTAAATCTTCCACCAAATATATGCACAGACAATGTTGATTTTGGCTGTTAATTGTTTGTATAATGAAAAAAAAAGAATCTTTCTAAAAAAAAATTGTATAAAGAAATATTAAAGAAAATCACAATGTAAAAATGATATATACAAATTTGTGCTCAATTGTCTCGTATAACAGTGATGTGGGGTTTGTGACAAGTTTAAGCCAATCGTGGCCTTAGCAAAAGAGATATAGGTCAGTTTAGAGGTTTTCTAGTAAGTCTGATATGTGCCCATATACAACATTAACTCCCTGGAGGAAACAGGATTGTAAACCTACTGAGAAGAGAGGCCTTGCTCTTGTAATGAGCAGTGGCTGACCTTACACAAAGTTAATGCTGTCTAGCACCTATAAGTGTACAGGTCTCTAAGAGGTATTCCCGACTTCACCTTAGTGTCTTGGACCAAGCAGCAAGGACTTCCTCATAGAAAATGACGTGGTTTATGTACAGGAACCCACATTAAAATTAAAGATATGAAAATGATATGTAAATAAATCACAAACTAGTTTAGTTAAAACTAAAATAAAATTATTAAAATTAACCCAAATGTATTAACATCGGATGTAGACATCAGGACATTAAAAACACGCCTGTGAAACCACTAAAAAATTCAATGTGAAAGTTGACAAGCTTCTCTGTAACTAACCAGCATTAGAACAATGTCGGGCACCGCTTAGTGTTTCACCCAAGTCATGAATTGTATCTGCTAGCTGAGGGCCAGATTTAGGAAGCCAAATAGCAACAGCAAATGCTGAAATTCGCAGAATTTCAGCCTTTGCGATCACAATTTGGCTTTGAGCAATGTAGGTAGGATTAAACCTCCTTTGCGATTCCTTATTTAGCGATTGCATTTAAGTAATCTCAAATTGTGATTCCTTAAATGCAATGCAAATAGCACAACAGAAATTGCACTTTAGCCTTAAGGAATCGCTAATTACAACCAACTTCAAGTTGGTGGTAATTAGCGATTTCTTTTCAAAAAGCACTTTTTTCTTTTTTAAAAGTGCCATGTGGCACACATTCATGCCCTTAGGGCATGTATGTGCGCCACTTTGTACACATGCACATTTCAGGGGTGCAACCTTTTGGAACCCTTGCACCCTTGAAATTGCACCTGGAATTTGCGAGTGCCTCATGGTTACTCGCAAATTGCGGGCGCAATTCCTATTGACCTACATCTGTCCCTTAGTTGTTTTTCTGGAAGTCAAAATCCATGAATGGGACAAGGCAAGAAGCCGTGGCTTAACAGAGCATAACAGGGTTGGAGAAGTCGAATTTGTAGCCCAGCAGAGGCCTTGAGTTGTGCTGCAAAAAGCCCTAAGAGAGATACCTTAGAAACTGTAGCCAAAGATATTGTCATCAGGCACACAAACTTTCCTTTTCCCGTCCTTGGAAGCTTTTCCGAAAATCAGAATTAATCTGAAGGTTTGGTGTCTTGTTTATTGCAAATTTCACTGTAGCCTTGATTCTCAGAGCAAAAAGCTCAGAGCAAGCAAGACAAACAAAGTTGACGTTCAAACTGCATAAAGCGCTCAGTAAATATTTTTATGAACTGACCTTTGCACCACTAGAACTGTTAGTACAAAATTACATCGGATTGAGTCGCAATCCAACCTACCTAATTAATAGTCTTTAGGTAGGTTGCCAATTTTGCCCACTATCACACATGTGATGGCCAGCAAGGGATGTGTATTAGTATATCGCCCTCCTCAGCTCATGCCCAACTTTCCGATGATGTTTGGGGATATGCTTTCTCAATTAGTCATTAACAATTCTAAAATCTTACTTATAGGAGATTTTAATTACTGGCCCCTTGATGAAAAGGAGAGTGCCTGTTCTGTTATGTTTTCTGATTTATTATCTGGGATGAATTGTAGTCAACACATAAACGTAGCGACCCACATTAAAGGCCATGTTTTGGACCAGGTTTGGACCTCGAACCTGGACATCTCTGTTCCTTTTATCTCTCCTTGTCTATGGTCAGACCACTCCATAATCTCCTTCCCCCTTTCGGCCACTCCTTTCCCTAATAGGGCCCTGGAGGGCAACCTCCTGGCCCGGAATTGGAAGAATGCCAACCTTAGTGAATTTGTTAATCTACTTAGTACTTCTGTCCCTCCCCCCTCTGATTCCATTGATACTCAAGCTTCTGCCTTGACGTGCTGGCTCGAATCAGCCAGTAACGTTGTAGCCCTTTTTAGGCAGCTTAAGCTTAAGCGCCCTGATGATGCACAAAAGTGGTTCACCGAGGTTCTCAAAGCTTTAAAGCTCGGACTCAGGCAGGCTGAGCGCCGTTGGCGACGAGGCTATGCCGCTGATACGAAGCTGCGGTTTATACTTCTGCTTAGAGAGTATAAAACAGCGGTCTTACATGCAAAGACCTCTTACTTCTCTAAAAAGATCATTGACTCGTCCTCCAAAACTAAAGATATTTTTTCCATTGTGGAGGAGCTGTCACACCCAGACAGGGTCACTATTAAACCTCTCCCCTCCCGTGCGCTCTGCGACTCCCTCAACCAGTTTTTCGTGGACAAAATTGTCAATATTAAAAATAGCATCTTATTAGTGGGCCCTCCCTTGTCCCCCAGGTTTAGTTCCCCCATGCCGTCTCCTAACCCTCAGCAACTGACTCGGATCCCTCCGATTTTGGTGGAGGAATTCTTAGTTCTTTTAAAGAAAGTCACCTCCGGGTCTCCCTCTGATTGTTGTCCCCCTTTAGTTCTTCGTGAGGCTTTTACAGCCTGCCCACTTCCCCCTTTGGGGCTTTTGAATAAGTCTCTTTCTTCTGGCCTGGTTCCCAACTCATTTAAAGTTGCCGAGGTTGTGCCTATCTTAAAAAAAAACACGGCGGACCCTTTGGTTATGAGCAACTTTCGGCCCATTTCCCTCCTCCCCTACCTCAGTAAGATTCTTGAGTCTCATGTTACCAACATTTTGAGCTCATTTATCGAACATTCCCAATTTCTTGATCTTCAACAAGCCGGTTTCAGACCCGCCCACTCAACGGAGTCAGTTATTCTTTCAGTTATGGAGGAACTGCGTAGAGGGGCGGACTCTAACATCAGTCAGGTTCTGGTGCTCCTGGACTTGTCGGCCGCCTTTGACACGGTCGACCATGATATCCTGGTCGGCCGTGTCGAGGAGGCCGGCATTCGGGGTACCGCCCTTGACTGGGTCCGCTCCTTTCTGAACAACCGCCGCCAGTCGGTCCGGCTCTCTCGGTTTACTGCCGACGGGGTCGGACTGACGTGCGGCGTCCCACAGGGTTCCTCCTTATCCCCCCTTCTTTTTAATTTATATCTGACTCCCCTTATCCGCTCCCTGCGAGGTATTCACGTCACCGCGTTTAATTACGCGAATGACATCCAGCTAGTTTTTAATATTGACTCCTCGGACCAGTCTATTGCCAATTTTCAGTCCACCCTTTGCTACATTAGTGACTGGATGGGGGTAAACCACCTCAAGCTTAACCCCGACAAGACAGAGTTGGTCCTTGTCGGGGGAGATGCCAACCCGTGGAAATCCATCTTTTGGCCTGTGAGGTTGGGTTCCCCCCCCAACCCAGTTAATTCAGCAAAAAGTCTGGGGGTTATCATTAGTAACGATCTTACAATGAAGCCCCAGATCAACGCTGTAGTCTCCTCCAGTTTTTTCCAGTTGCGGAAAATCCGAAAGATTGTCCGTTTCTGACCATTGAGGCCCTCACTGTAGTTCTATTGGCCTTAGTTATCTCGAGGATAGACTACGCCAACTCTCTTTATGCTGGTATTCCGGCCTACCTGCTGAAGAGGTTGCAACTTGTTCAAAACCAGGCTGCCCGTCTTATTTACCGTCAACCAAGGCACCAACACGTCCGTCCTTTGTTGAAATCCCTTCACTGGCTTCCTATGTTTCAGCGCTGTGAATTCAAACTTGGTTGCACCATTTTTAAGTCCCTCGCCGGAACTGGTCCATCTTTCATCTCCTCATTACTGCACCCTTATGTTCCTTCCCGCAATCTTCGTTCCGCTCACTTGGCTTTGCTTAAGGTTCCGGTTTTTAAACGGAAGAAACATGGTGGATTGAGATTTCTTTTCTTGCTCCCTCATTTTGGAATTCCCTTCCCCTGAACATAAGACTTGCTTCCTCCTATACCCGTTTTAGGTCCCTTTTAAAGAATTATCTGTTCTGTAATGTTTATGACTAACGCTTTTTTGCCTTGTTTACTGTCTACCCCCTTCTGCTCGAGCGCCAAGAAACCCTAGGTGTTAGTTGCGCTTTAAAAATATTTTTTACATTACATTACATTACATGGCAGGCCACGGTGTCTGTGATAGAGTTTTAATAAAGCATGCTTTAAAAAAAAAATTCCAGCTGCGTCTTTAATAGAATTTCAATAAAGTAAGCTTTTTCACTTTCCTCCCATATACCGAATCAGTAACCATTCAGAATCCCATTTTTGGAGTTGAAAAAACATTTCCGACTCCTACAATGGGATTAGTACATAGGAAGATGCATTTTAACAGTCACAAGGACCGAATTGGTGCATTTGCGATCATTAAAATGCTTAGCACTGGGCCTTCGCTTTGGAATTCCAACAGTGCCCTGGTATTTGTATGTTGTCCCTGTGCTCACTTAGAGATTCCAATTATTTACGGGGATAGAATGTGGCCTAACGGCTAAGGCAGTCGACCTCGCAGCTGGGGAACCGGGTTTGAGTCTCAGCGTACTGTGATTCTGGGCAAATCACTTAATCTCCCCATGCCTAACAAAAATGTTATGTGTTCGTCTGTAACGTATCTGGTGCTCATGTAAAGCGCTCTGATACCCCCAGGTCTAGTTCGCGCCATATAAAACTTAATTTCTGGAAACACTGTTGAAAGGTCCTAGTGAATCATGGCACATTTATTTTATTATTTATTTATTTAATTTGTAAAGCGCACTGTCACCTAGCAGGCATCCTCAGTGGAAACATGCAGGAACGCAACATACAATTTACCATTTGATGGTGAAAATAACATACTCAGCCAGTGGTGTCTCTCACTTTTGAACAGACGAACTCATCGCTCATGAAGTGAAAAGAAAAGAAGCCGAGTCGGGGAAAAGGCCTCCACCCGAGCTGGTCCGGGCGAGGGTCCCGTTCAGCGCCTGTCTGCAGGCCTTCTCAGAGCCAGACAATGTGGATGACTTCTGGAGCAGTGCCCTGCAGGCAAAGTCTGCAGCCATCAAGTGAGTTACTCTTCATCTAACTTTTCTTCAAAACGTTCATTTGTTGTGTTAAAAAGATCTAGTTTATGGTGCAAGCTAGTTTGGTTAATCACATTTAATGATGCTTTTAGTGAATTGCTTTTATACATAAATCCAGGGAAGATGTATAACAAATTAAGTTGGAACTTTATGTGACTAAATGTACAAAAGTATAATTTATTGATATATGGCTTGTTGGCAAACAAAGTACAAGGACTGAGTAACGATTTCTTTGAAATAAATGAAAAATAGATAATTATCACTGATGAAATATAGATATGTAATGGGAAAAGGCTGGAATAATTAGATTACAACTAGGCGTGACTGTTCTGAAGGCCTGTATGTTCTGTAGAAGAGAATGACAACGTTTAGAAATATCAAGGAAAGAATAAAGTAGAAGATGTGCTGGGTGGAGGAAAGGAGAATAAAGGAAAAGAGGAGAAAGGCAATACAGTACTTGAGATGGGAGTTATTCCCTTTCAAAAGTGTTAAATATAAACTTGTCACACCATAGTCATGCACAATTGACCAGGGTAAAACCATTGATAGTCCTGTATTGACCAGGAGCATTATAAGTTGACAAGGCGATCAAAGACTACATATAAGAAAATATTTCAAGAAAATGGCAACTGAGATAATGAGTCACTGATCACAAAATGAAAGAAGGCACAAGAGTGAGAACTAGAAGACAAACTATTGATTCATCAATGAGACGTATAGTCGAGGGTAGGTTTATAGATGGAACAAGCTCAATAGAGAAGTCCGATAAACATAACTGAACAGTGTTCTATAGGGAGACAGAGTAGAGTTTGAGTATACAGGTTAGTGGCAGAAATCCAAGAAACTAATTTATTCTGTGGAAGTAGAAAGAATGATTTAGGCAAGTGTCTTAGATGTGAGAAATCTGAGATTGAAAGGAGAGCTGAAAATTCCAGGTTTAGCTTGACTTAGTAATGGGTGCAGGTGGGTCCCTGAGATCTGGAGGAAGGAGCTTGGAGGAAGGTGGTGTGCTGCTTGAGGTGGATGTAGTACTTCTCCGCAGCTCTCGACTGCACTGACCCAGACTCCGAAAGGGATTCACACCACTAGATGGTTGGAAGGTTAGATATAAGGGACTGCTGTGGTTTCTGTAGAGGAAGCTGCTTTGCCTTCTTCGATTTATAGATATGTGACTGTGTGAAAGATTTGCCCATCAGCAGAGGAGCTCTTCAAGAAAGGGGCTACTTGTCATGGACTGCCTCCCCTGCAGCTATAGGTAGCGGCTTTAGCCCGCAGCAGAGTGGTCCTGCTCAAGTATGTGGATTCGGAATGGCGGTATTCACCACATTCTGTAAATACCTCACACTTAAATACCCCACCCTATTCTGCACAACTTGTAATCAAGGTCATAGACTATGTAATCATATGAATGGGGTTCTTCAGGCTGGGTTTTACATACCTTTTCAACCCATCATTTTTGTTTTAAGGGAAAGGCATTTGCATATCAGCAAATCTCTATCCAAATGGTTAAGAGAAATAAGAGGCAATGCCACACAAATCGTATTCAAAGGAAATTGTGCCACACATTTCTCTTGTTGGATCTTGTCAGAAAGTTGTAGGTGCATTCCAGGGCTGCTCTCATATTCAGCTGTTATCCTCTCAGTAGAGTGCAGGTACAAATGTATGTTAGTCCATTGAAGAGAACTATTGGGAGCTAGTCACAGGTCTAGTGGTGATGGGGTCAGGGTTTGCCGGTGGTCGGAGTTGCTACCCCTCTATTCGCCTTTAGTACTCAGTCACTGTCATTATGTTCTCCGTATCAGAGGCCATGAAGGTGGCCTCCTGTAGCAAGAAGCAAAGGATCATACATGCTTTCTGCATTTTTCAATCCATAAATTTCCCCATGATCCTCAGGAGCTGATAGGTGCCTATTGAGAGGTTTAGGGAAAAACAAGGGATCAACCAGGTGATATTATTAGAGGGGAAGGGATTTTCTGGCCCTTACACAAAACCCTGTTTACTCAAGGGTTAGAATTCCAAGTTGTGTTGAGTACAGACACCCTGTAATTACTGGATGTGAACAACTCTGCACATTGCTTAGCTTGTTTTTATTTTCTCAATGTAGGAGACAGAAGAAAATTACAGAACAACCTTTTTGCCACTGTGTGGTTGAAAATAATGTTGATGTCCAGTTAACCATTTCCTTGAGGATAAGCAGTTTAGGTCATTACAGTTGCACTGTGCTTGTCTGGTCTAATTTTAGGCAGTTCTGCCATGCATTGGCACACTCTTTAACGTCCTGTCTCAGCAGACTTAAACATGCGCCAGAAGAGAGTTAGCTGGCAAAGAGAACAGGGAAATGAGTCTGTATTGGTTTTGTTCCATAAAGATGAAGAGGTTTAGCATGTAAATCATGCACATATTTCCAAAATGCTTTGTAATCACAAATTAGAAGTATGCAGTGGAATACGGTATTTCAGATTCCTTAAATGCAAGAGTAAAATAAGAAATCGCAATGTTGTGATTCCTTATTTTGCAATTAGGTTTAAACTCACCTACATTGCACTCAGCCAAATACCGGTCGGTAACGCAGAAATTCTGTGAATTTCTGCGTTGCCGCTCGATATTTGGCCACCTACATCTGGCCCATAATACTGTACTGATTGAGAGAGATGGTAAGAAAGAAAAACAATTCTTTATTTTCTACTACTCAACCCACCCCGACGAAGGGAGATTGGTTCATCTGTAATCGAAAGACATCTAGCATGTTGATCCCTACTAAAGCTACTACATAAGGTCCTGTGCTGCGAGGACTGTAGCAGGTGTAAGAGCCATTTACCCCATTAATATTTTTAGGGGGAAGAAATGTAATCAAGCAACACTCACACAATTCATCAAAAATTGAGAGACCATCATCACTGTGCAGTTCAAGAAGGTGGCATGTAACATCCTCAGTCACCAAAATCAATTTGTTATGGAGGTCATCCATGACTGAATGGAGATTCTCAACCAAGAGCCACATTGCGTGGTCACGAGAACCCTGTACGAGTTCAAATTAGGTACCACAGATTGTAAAATTAACTCAGATACCTTTAGTAGTTGGCCACGTGAAACAAACTATAAATACATTATGCGTGCAATACAGCAGGACTTTTACTTTAAGGCCACTGGCTATATGGCCAATAGTTACTCAAACCCACTTGGTATTTACTTCAAAGACTGCACACACATTTAATGAATATTCAACTTTATACCAGGTTTCTGTAAAAAAACTAGACTGAAGCAAGGAAGAAAAGTTGATACTGAATGTTCATTCAACTGCTTTTTAGGTCTTGTAGAATTCCGAGGAGGCAAAGTGAGTAAATTCGGATTGATAGCATGTTCATAAGCCTGCATTCATCCTCCCCACAGGGTTATTTGTGGGATAGTTTTCCTATACTTAAATAACAACTAATGTATTCAGAGCTTTCAACTGATTGACCCATAGCTCTCCTGAGTCCTTTTGAAGTTCTTGACTAGAGTATTTTGCCAATTTTATTAACCTTAATAGGTAGGTCAAATTACCACTAACCTTGCCAGCATCACCAGCAGTTCCTTACTGAAAACTCCCAAATTGTACATTCAATGAGCACTTAGGGCTTCATTAGGATGGCGGGCGGACCACCACCACTGTAGGAATTAGGATGTCCCTTTCGGACAGCCTTTTCATAGCAGTCCCACTGCCATGAAGAGGCAGACAGAAATGGACTTTGGGGGTACCAAGCAGAGCCCCTGTCCCCCTTAGGCCACTGTTCAGTCACCCTGGGGACACATGCAGTGCCCCCCACACATCCATGCACCGTGTGCCAGGCACCACATGGTGCCTGGCACACAGTGCCTGGATGTGCACAAAGTGCCCTATATGATGGCGGTCTGTGGTCTGGCTGACCGTCATCGTAATGAGGGCCAAGGTGTTGAAATTCTTAGGGTGTGCTATGGTATACATACACTAGTTTGCACATGCAATACAGGTGATGGGAATTCTGCACTTTTATCCTGGGACCCACCCCTCCATTGCTTCAATACATGCATCTTGACATACCGATGAAGAGGTGAATTATTTTAGCAACAGCAAAGAAAGAAAAATATTGATATGGTTCCCTTTGCTCGGATAATTGTGATTTCCTTTGTAAATGAGCATGGGTGTAAAGAGTAATTCAGTTGGATGAATATTCCTAGGCACGCCATTGTGAGCCTTCAGGTTTAATGTTAATGTTAATGTTAAGAATGTTTTTGTATAGCGCTCGGCTACTCCGAGGAGTGTCCCGGTGCTTTGACCAACACGAGCAAAGGACAAAAGTAAAAAGGGGAAAAGAGAACTACTGCACAAACAACCAAGATTTCAAGTCCTTCCTGAAGGCCAACAGGTTAGGATTCCTGCGCAGGGAGACCGGCAGTGTATTCCACAGCTGAGGGGCTAGGCGCCGAAATGACCGGCCGCCAATACGAGCTCTTCCTATGGCCGGGACAGAGGCCAGAGCCAAATACTCTGATCTCAGTGATCTGGCAGGTTGGTAGAAAGCCAGCCTTTTTTTAATGTATTTAGCTCCGGTCATGTGAAGGGCTTTAAAGGCCAGAGTAAGGGCTTTAAAAGCGATACGCTTCCGGATGGGCAGCCAGTGCAAGGTCTGCAAGAGGTCAGAAGCTCTGGCGCGCCGATGAAGTCCGAAGATGGCACGCGCCGCTGAGTTCTGCACTACCTGCAGACGTTGGAGAAGGTATTCTGGAAGACCCAAATACAGGATGTTGACGTAGTCAAGATGCGACCCAATAAGCGCCTGCACAGTGATCTTTCTATGTGCAGGTGTCAAGAGTGGAAGGAATTTGCGCAGCATCTTGAGCAGACCAAAACACCTCCCGGTAAGGCCAAGAATCTGGGGTTTCATCGCTAGATCCTTGTCAATTTTTATCCCAAGATTCTTGGCCGTAGTAGAGGCAGCCGAAGGTGGAAACATCTTCTCAGACCACCAAGGTTGCCAGATGGGATCCGAGCGACAACCAAAAAAAAGCACCTCAGACTTATCAGAGTTACACTTGAGGCTGTGTAGATGGAACCAATTAAACACAGCCCCCAGGCAACCTCTGATACTCTCCCCATCGAACTCAGCACCTTTCCCACAAGTGAAAAGGAGCTGCGTGCCATCGGCGTATGACAGGATCTGGGCTCCAAAGGACTTCGCCAATGCCGCCAGAGGGGTCATCAAGATGTTAAACAGGGTCGGGCTCAATATCGACCCCTGCGGGACCCCGACCTCCAGTGGCGGCACCGCGGCAGAGAAAGGAGGAGCCCATACCGTCTGACTCCGGCCAGCCAGGAAGGAGCGGAACCAGCTGAGCACCGTCCCCCGTACGCCGATCTCCCTGAGTCTTACTAGGAGACCCTCGTGGGGGACGGTGTCAAATGCCGCTGATAGATCTAACATAACCAACATGGCTTTACCTCCAGAGTCCAACACTTCCTTGATGATTTCAGTAACTTCCAGCAACGCCGTCTCGGTACTCAAGTTAGCCCGAAAACCGGACTGCGAGCTGTGGAGAAGATTATTAGTCTCCAAGAAGTTAGAGAGAGAAGTCTGCACATGTTTCTCCACTACTTTAGCAAGAGCGGGTAGAAGAGAAATCGGCCTATAGTTGGCATACCCCTCCGGGTCCAGATTGGGCTTCTTAAGCAGTGGGATGACAAATGCCTGTTTCCAGACTGAAGGAACCACCCCCGTGCTGAGAGACAAATTCAGCACCGGGTTGATGACAGGATTCAGCACTGCCGCCATTCTGGCCAACAATTTAGCTGGGCAAGGGTCCATAGGGGAGCCGGACTTTAGTTTGGACAAAATGTCCAGAGAAACCGCAGTGGAGAGTAAAGGGAATTCAGAGAAGGTATGGGCCAAATCTCTTGGCGAATCCAGTGCCGTACTGACGCAGGAAAGCGACCTACGGCTTTTGAGAGAACCGGATGCTTTCTGCCCAAATTTAACCGGCTCTATATGTTTGCCCAGGCGATATTTAATAAGAACGAGTCAAGTAATAGATTTGGGTGAAAGCTGGGGTCAATTCTTTAAGCAGGTTAACAAGATGAACCATCCTATATACAGCATAGTTCTCAGAAATATCCTCATCCGAGCAATCTTTAATGTTAACTAGAGTAGTATACCAAGATGGAAGATATAAAACTTCAATTTCCACCTAAATGCATCTCCTACTGCTTCTAGGGGCGTGTTCCTATTCTCCTAATGGTACTATATTGAACAATCTCCTCCCCCCCACCTATTACATTCTCATGGCATTATTGTGACCTTGCAAACACCATGCATGTATAAAGCTTTGGCTCTTTGCCTTGTGCTTTTTATGGTCCTGAAAAGCTTTAAGAATTATGACCATCTTACAGTGCACAGTTAGAGGTACATTATTGTCAGACATTATTGATTGATATCATCTGCAATAATGCAGCATCATAAAAAAGCTTCCTCGACTCACTCACATATTTTTCAGTGACTCTAAATAAAAGCAAGAATAAATGTCGGATAAAGTACCCCCTGCCTTACATTATAAGGATATTGCAAGTCACCGAGGAGTTCCATGACTAAATATAAGAACGAGGCAGAAGGCTGAGGTCCTTTGTAAGATTGTGACTTGCACTATCCTTTTCATGTACGGCTGGGAGTACATTATTTCTCTGATACATGGCCAGATAATCACCTTTCCCAGAAACCACTCAAATCCTTGGTGCATTGCTCTTTCATATGAAATGGAGTAGCACTACTCGAAGACTAAAAATAGATCCTCTAGTGCAAAATGAAACACATCAAGAAAGCTGTTAGATATTTGCTACAAAACTATATTAGAATCAGTTAAAAAAAATGGCACAGCAGCTGGTAATGTGTTCAAACATGCAGAAAGATTCGAACTTTTCCATAATTACCTAAGGAGTGCACAAAAATAAACATGTTGCCATAAATATCTCCTTTATGTTTATCACTGTATAGCTAGAAAAACAGCTGCTTTAATTATGCTCCATGGCCTGACCTGTCTTTCCCCTTGACTGCTGGTAGCAGGCATTGTGATGTCCCAACACATTTGTAATAAGGTATTACAATTGCATTCTGACTTTATTTTGTTATAATTGGTGACTAGGTGCCTCACAAGGCACCTAGTCACCAATTATAACTATAATTATAAAGAAATTAGATACGTGTTTTTTATACAGGTATTGCAGATTGCCTTGCATTATAAACACATTAAAAAGAGTTTTTATACAAGGATTGCAGAATTCTATGTATTATAGCTTCCTCTGTGCAGTAAAGACAAACAAATATTTATATAAAAGAACTGGGTTTGCATGACAGAGGACTAAATAGGGTTAGGTGGGCCAAGACCCCATTCCTGCTCTCGCTTATACCTTTCCCAAAAATCCAGCTAAGAGCACAGGCACTGGCACCATGACATTTGGAGACAGAGCCTGTGTGATTGTAGTTTTGACCCCCGTGCCAGTGACGGATACTCTGCTCTGTTAGAGGCACGTCCCCACACCCTCCGTGCCAGCTACCTCAAAATGGCAGGAAAGGAAAAAAAACGATAATAAGCACGTTTTACTATTGTTTTATTTTTCCTTTCCCGGCCAAGTGTTTGGGGGCAGATGGATGAAAGTTACTGGAGGGGAGTGGTATGCACTGATATCAGTCTGCATGTGGGTTTGGCCGGCTGTCTCAGGACGGCCAAACCGACATGCGCACTGAAGCTGTCTCCAACCTGAGCTGCATTGCCGGGTTGGAGACAGCTCAAAGCAAAACCAAAGGGGATGATGGATGGAGTGTTGAACATTGCAAGCACTCACCTCCAGTCAACTGATCTGGGTTTAATCCATCATCATTCTTTAGCTCACTCCGCCACCCCAGTTCAGACATGACCATATGCAAATCAGTCTGACCCTGTGCCTCATGGGAACAGTCCATCCTGAACTGCCAAGCCATGTCTTCCCTGGACCGGAAACAAGCACCCTGGGACCGGTTTCGGGTTCATAACCCTGATCAGCCAGGCTATCTTGAATCCAGTGGCAAAGTGAGCAAGGGACACACGTCAGGGCAAACCCTGCCAACTTAGGGCGAATAAAGCAAAATCAAAGGAGATGATGGACGGAGTGTTTAACATTGCAAGCACTCACCCCCAATCAAACGATGGATTTAGGCCCAGATCTCTGTACTGGGGTGAATGTATGATATTTTCTGCATTCTGTCCAACAACTGTCGTCCCGAAGAATTAATGTTTTGGAGTATGGGGGCTTGAACCCGCCTCTCTTGTCCATTCTCCTCCATTGGCTGGCTTCCTAAACGGAGGCCAGCCATTGGAGGAGAAGGGAGTCACTCCAATAAAACCCCGTCTCTTTCGGATTCGGGGGCGTGTTTTTTGCGTTCTTTAGCCCTGTGACATCATCTGTCACTCAGAGCACAAAAAACACGCCCCCGATTCAGAACATTTCGGATGATTGCGGCCGCCATTGTTGCCCGGAACAGCCTCGCTGCCACTGGAGGTAAGGTTTCTTCTGACCCTGATTGTGCCGTTTTTTCTTGTTCTACTTCCAGTGGTGACTCATTCACTCCTTCGCGCTGTTATCTTTCTCCCTCACTCTCTCCTTTTCCTCCCTGCCCGTTTCTCATGGTCCTGTTTCTATAGTTTCTCTCTGGCCGGCCCCGTGTCTGCCTTTCTCTTTTGCTTTCGCTCTCCGCCGCAGCCGGTGCAGGCAGCGCCTCTCCAGGGACAGGAAAGAGAAGTCTCTGCTGCGCGGACTTTCGTAATGTTTGGGGAATTTGCAGGGCTCGTTTCCAGCCAACGGAGTAATGGTGCGCAGTTTGAATAGCCTGCTCCTCCTCTCACCCTCCGGTCCCTCCTTCCACCCGCGCCGGGCGCCTCACTCCAGATGTGAGAGGGATCATGGTGCTGTCCGGCAGGGGGGTCTGTCCGGCTGAGCGAGGGTCGCCGCCGTACTGACCAGGGTCCGAGGACGCGCCCCTCGTCGCATCATGCCGCTCCTGGACTCCATCTGGTCCTGCTTCTCCCGTGCCAAGGTAAGGGGCCCCCAGCCCTCCCCGACCCCCGCTTCAGGGAGCAGGAGAAGCCACGGAAAACTGACAGCGTGTCCAGGAAGACAGCTGTGCAGGCAGGGAGTGGTGGTCTGTGCAGGCAGGGACTGGTGGTCTGTGCAGGCAGGGACTGGGGGCTGTGCAGGCAGGGACTGGGGGTTGTGCCGGCAGGGGCTGGGGTGCGTGCAGGCGGCCGGTGCGTGTGCTGAAGCAGCCTGGGGAGGGCGTCTGCGCAAGTTAAATGGAAGTTGTACCTACCATGCATGCAGCACTTTGTAAAAGTATTTATATAGCGCTTGCCGCTTACTACCCCTAGCGAGACGTTGAAGCGCGAGTAGGAAGCTCTATATATACTATAGCTTGAATCAAAGTGCAACTAAAAATAACACAGTAACTGTAAAAGAGGAATTTAACCCCCAAACATTCGCCTTCGAGAAAGACCAGTAAGTACACAAGTTACCTTCGCAGAGCTCTGAACCAACGGGGGGGCGAGGGGGACGCAGGCTCCATGGCGGACTCAGGCGGCTCTCGGCCTCCTGACACCCGGCGGAAGTTGCGGTGGACAGACAGCGCAAGAGAAAAGAAATCAAGGAATGAGACTGCAGAGAGCGAGGGAGAGAAGGGCTGCCGGCGTTTAGTGGTTTTAATAAAAAAAATAATAATATCGTCGATATAGTGGTTTAGTCTTGGTGCTGGAGCTGCTGACCTCTCACTGATTCATTGGTTCAAAATCACAAGAGTTCATGAGGGAACACCAGCTGGCTGTGGGCTGCGGAGACATAGTTAAAGGTCCCAAATTGCATGACCCGACGAAAGAGAAACAAAAGAAGCTCTCCCTCGAAAGAGAGGCCCTTCTTCAAACCCTCGAACAGCTATTGGATTCCCAAGGGAGGAGCAGCTCGAGACCAGATTTTCCTTTGCGTAGCCATAGGTCAGTGTCTCTGCTGTCTACATATTCCACTGCTGGGCTTTCGTTCAACTACCCGGGGCACCCTGGGAGTTGTAGTTTTGTTTCGATTTAACGAGACTAAAGAATCGGAAAGATGGGTTTTGCACCAGTAAAGCCGAGGGCTGTAGCATGTGAACCCAGATGGCTCGGGCAACTGGTAACTAGGCCCATCGGGTATTAATCTTACCATGTGCTGACACAGACGTGTACTAGTCTACAAACAAGGAAAGAAAATGAGCATTTCACATCATAAGCTGTCAGGAAGATTTTTGTTCATTACACAAAACAAGCATTCGAATGACGTGCTGCATCGCCGCCGAGCGGTCTCAGGTCACACGTAACTACTGTTAATTCCGCTGCGCTAACACAACAGCACATTGCATTCTTAGAATTGAGGTTTTCCTTCAAAGACTGTAAGTAGGTCTAGTTGGTGAGTTGTTTACCTCAATTGTGCCCTCAGGGAAGCACTTGCGCACGGGTTATATAACACTATCTTCAGTCAAACTCGACTTTCCTCAACATCACTTTAGAATTTGCACCTCAGACCAAGCTCAGCTCGCTGATATAACAAGCCCACAGGACTGAACGATTGATAGGTTTGCTGTGAATCTCCAGGGCCATAGGAAACAGTAATACCTGTTATTTAGAGCGCTTAGAAAGGGTAAGCGTGCTGTATTTAGCGCTATAAAAACACACGTTATATCGCACTATTCATGCTCTTCATCTGTGCCTTAGAAATGAGTTGTTTTACTCTATCAGTGACCGCATCCCTTCCTCTAAACATTGGAGCTCCTGCGGCCTGGAGCCTCTGAGAACAGCTGGCGGTGACCCGGCCCTGACCCCTTCGGTGTTATGTGCAAGGCTTTCAGGGCTGGAGAGCAGTCAGTCACACTGTGTTGCCGCTTGTCAGGTCTCACACCAGCACTCAGTCCTGAACCAAAGCGCTGAGACTCGAGCCCACGCTTATGAAGGGGACACTCTAAACTACGAGTCCCAGAATGCCGAGTTCTGCTGGCTAAAAAACTCCAGAAAAGGCTGAAGGTTGGACACGTGACCGTAGTCAAATTAACATCGACGCGGCCACGCACTAGGATCATCTCTGGGTAAGGAAATAGTTTGTCATTTACTGTTTTTGGGGTATTTACATTTTTTTTGTATCAATTACTTAGTTGCCCATGCCTGATATTCCTTATATTGTATCTGCTCTCCAGTGGCTTCAAAGAATAACATTTAAATAAGTTTGCAGTTCACATTTTCTGTGCAGTTAGCCATGAATGCAATGTAGGGGTTGGTTCTTGGGAACTCCACACTTGTGGTGGAATCGCAGCATCGCAATGGACCTGGCGATTTAAAATCAGTGTAAATGTGCTTTGCTCTTTAGGCTTGCATTAACAGCAATCGGAAGAGAATTTTAAGCCTCTTAAACCAATGTATATATTTTCAACATTAATGAGGACTGCGGATTGATGTATATTTTTTATGACTATGATCACTGTTTGTGACACTGCAAAGTCTTCTAAGACGATCAGCCTCCTCCTTTGATTCCACGATTCACTTTTTTGGTGTTTCTAAGGACTGAATGGTTGAGATTTGGTCTATTCTCTCTGGTTGAATTTTGTGTCCTTTTTAGGTTGAGGACTGCGTCGCACTCTGTGTGTGTGTGGGGGGCTCGTGTGTGTGTGTGTGGGGGGCTCGGTGTGTGTGTGTGGGGGGCTCTGTGTGTGTGTGTGTGGGGGGGGCTCTGTGTGTGTGTGTGTGTGTGTGGGGCTCTGTGTGTGGGGGGGGGCTCTCTGTGTGTGTGGGGGGGGCTCTGTGTGTGTGGGGCTCTGTGTGGGGGGGGCTCTGTGTGTGTGTGGGGCTGTGTGTGTGTGGGGCTGTGTGTGCTTGTGGGGCTCTGTGTGTGTGGGGCTCTGTGTGTGTGGCGCTCTGTGTGTGTGTGTGTGTGTGTGTGGGGCTCTGTGTGGATAGCGTTTTTTGTAGGTGGCTCTATGTGTGGGTGGCTCTGTCTGTGTGAGGGTGGCTCTGTGTAGGTGGCTCTGTGTGTGTGAGGGTGGCTCTGTGTAGGTGGCTGTGTGTGTGTTGGTGGCTCTATGTGAATGACTCTGTTTGGGTGGCTGTGTGTGTGTGTGTGTGTGGCTCTGTGTGGGTGTAGATGCAATAGGTCATGCATATGCGAGCGATTAAGCTTTTGGCATTGTAAATGACAATGCCATTTATTTAACGATTAAGCTATTAGCAATGTAAATGACAATGCTATTTATTTAGCATTTAGAAAGAAAAAAAAAGACATGAGCAATGCCAATAGCTCTACCTTTAATAATGCCGAGACCATTGCATTGTAAATGCTTGTTTTGCATTTGTCACCCCGAGTGGGATAGGTTTGCACAGACATGAGTCCTGTGCTCTCCATGCCACTGGAATCAAGCTATCCTGGCTGATGAGGGCTGAAAGCCCGAAACCGGTCCTAGGATGCTTGTTTCCAGTCCAGGGAGGACCTGGCTAGGCAGTTGGGCTGGACTGTTGCCATGGGGCACAGGGTCAAGACTGATTTGCATATGGCTGGTTTCAAACTGGAATGGCATGGTGAGCAAAATAACGATGGATTTAGGCCCAGATCTCTGTGCTGGGGTGAATGTATGACATTGTTCTGCATTCTGACCATCAACTGTTGTTTTTGCATTTGTCACCCCGAGTGGGACGGGTATGCTCAGACGTGAGTACGTTGCTCTCCATGCCACTGGAATCAAGGCACCCTGGCTGATGAGGGCGGAAAGCCCTAAACCGGTCCTAGGATGCTTGTTTCCAGTCCAGGGAGGACCTGGCTTGACAGTACGGGCTGGACTGTTCCCATGGGGCACAGGGTCAGGACTGATTTGCATATGGCTGGGTTCAAACTGGAATGGCATGGTGAGCAAAAAAACGATGGATTTAGGCCCAGATCTCTGTACTGGGGTGAATGTAGGACATTGTTCTGCATTCTGTCCATCCACTGTTGTTTTTGCATTTGTCACCACGAGTGGGACGGTTATGCTCAGACGTGAGTCCAGTGCTCTCCATGCCACTGGAATCAAGCTATCCTTGCTGATGAGGGCTGTATGACATTGATCTACATTCTGTCCATCACCTGTTGTTTTTGTGGGTTGGAGACAGCTGGCACAGGCTCCCAGTCTTACTGGGAGTGCACATTCAGGGCGCTCAGGGAAATCCTGAGGTTGCTCTTATGCATGAGAGTAGCGTCAGGATTGGCTGCAGGGGTGTCTGGGAGCCGCCTGTGCCTGCAGTGGACTGGAGCAGAGGAGCGCAATGCAGCTGGCTGCAGGTAAGTTTATTTTTTTGTGTATTTTATTTGTTGTGCATTGTTCCCCCGATCCCTTCCCTCCCGCCGCACCACTCTTTAACGACACCAGCTGCTACTGCCCCATGCCCACTGAAGTCATCTACCTTCACATGTGGGATAGTGGTGAGTCACTCTGTGGCCACTGAGAAACTCGTTGATCCAGGTCCTGTACTCACCTCTGCACTCACAGAATTAGAGATGACTTCTGTGAAAACATGGATGTGTACCGAATTATACATGATACACTCTATGTTCATGAGATGTGTATATACAGGACTGAGACTTATGTTTCAGTGACTGCAAAAGTGACATTGAGAATAGACCTATGAGTAACTTGAGAGAGTCTGGTTACTTTATCCCGGCCTGACTGGATTTCAGAGTCATCGACCATTGAGTACTCAGCCAATCTCCCATGTAGCAGGTCCGCCTCTGGTGGCACTGCAGTTGATAAGCTTCCTTTGCCAATGAGATGATGTCGCCCTACAGGTGACAGTTTACTAAGGATTATGTTGTTGCTCTCTAATTGGTGTTTTCCCTCCTGAAATGCTTGCTTATATGGTAATGTTACTCAGTGCCTCGAAGTATGCTTAGCGTTGGGGGGTTGTACGCATCATAAGATATGTTGCCGTTCCCTGCTTACTTGACTTGATGGGGTTTCATTGTATGCACACTTACACTTTCATGGCTAATGTATGTGCACTTTCATTGTCTGCAGCCATAAGTGCTTCATAGACTATTTATTTCATAGACTTATTCACACATCATGCTCATCATCTACTATATTATGTTGCACTGCTTCCTGGAGGCATTCAATTTACCTCTCACTTGTGTTCCTCAGAACATCCCGCTTCGCCTCATTTCCTGAGTACCTGATAGTGCAGATTAAGAAGTTCACTTTTGGTCTTGACTGGGTGCCCAAAAAACTTGGTAAGTGGTGCAGATGGATGTTCATGATCATTTAAGGCACAAGAATGTTTCCGGACAGACATGTAAGAGAATGTCCAAGAAAAGTGCATGCCCATTTCTGTGTCTACTCATTATGTGGGGTTGTACTTGTTCTCCAACTTCTTTTTTTGCCCTCCATCACACATGCTCTCCTATGTCTCTGAACTCTGCTGCCATTTTTGTTCCACTGATATTGACCGAGCTCATCCCATGAACCCTCTGCAGTGGGACATCACTATAATGCATGTGAGATATCATATAACAAAAATGTTGCATTCACCAAATCAAATACCATCACAATAAGAAGATGTAGAGTTTCAGAATTCTCAATATATACTTACCTTGTCGCTGGAGGCAATGTGGTGGGTGGAATATTTGTATATACCATCATTTTTGACCATGGTATAGCAACATACATCCACCCACTACCCATACTGTGAAAAAGTATTTGCGTAGAGGAACTTCTGTGTCTACTTCCATTTTCTAACCTGTCATCATACACACTTTTGAGAAGTACCTCTCAGTTGAAAAATGTTCCCTCTTGTACTATTTGTGTTCACTCAATGACTTTCTGCTGTATTCCTTTTCTCTTGTTTGGGCTGTTGTTGTTTTTATTTACCAAAGTGCTGTTGAACTTATTTGGGCCTTGTTACTAAGAGCACAAGTTGTGCTAAAAGTTTAACCATTAAAATTCCAATCACTTTCCTTCTCGAGTATTAGCACTGTAGTTGTCATCTTCAAAGAGAGATACGTGGACCTGTCATTAGAGCCCTAACATGACAGCATTAGCCCTAATTTTGTTTGGCTTACTTTGGGGAAAACGGTTTGGGGCTTATCCACAATTATATTACAATAATAGCACTAAAGTACTACAAAATGCTATTCACAATCCTACAAGTGTAAATCTCCAACTCCACCTCTACTGTTATTTTTATGGGAAGCTACTCATACATGTAAGTTTACTATAGCCTGATAGCCTGCCGTAGCGGGCTATACAGCTATTAAAGGCCCGCTGCAGCGTTAAAGGCCTGAGCCGAAGGCGAGGGACTTTAAAAGCCGGTATAGCCCTGCTATGAAGGGCTATAAGGCTATTAGAACATTCTGCCACTAGAGGGCAGAATGTTCTAACAAATAAAACAAAGCCTTCAGGGAGCTCCCTGGAGCCTTTGTTCACAGCCAGAGCTGTGAACAAAGAAACATTGGAATGTTGGAGCTCCGGGCTTATACCAGCCATTATAAGCCCGGAGCACTCCATTGTTTTCAATGGAGCTACCAACATTCCAATGTTCTAATATTTAGTAGTAAATGTTGGAGGGACCAGGGGGAATGGTTAAAAAAATGGGGTGTACTTACTATAAAATAGGTGGGGTTTGGAAGGAATAACAAGGGTTTAGGGAGGGACCCATCCACCAACGAGGAAGCCTGTTCCTATTCACAAACTGCATTTATAAAGTTAATATAGCCAAAAAGAATCCAAAACAGTGGTAAAAGTTACTCAAAAGTGTAAGAGCAAAACATACATGTGTAGATTTACTCCTGTGTAAGTTTAACTTTGTGAATAGGCCCATTGTGTGTTTTAGCCCTGACCTAACAAGAGGCCATCCTGTGAATGATGCTATAATATACCAGGTGACACCATTAAACAAAGACGTCTCTGCAATGCCTATTGTTCGTGATCGTTAGAAATGCAGTACTGGTAGGAGAGAATAGGCTTTCCTTTACTCTGACATGCACCTTTAAGTAGCCCAAAAGCATCAATAAACATGAAACATGGGCTGCAAAATCAGCCTTCCTGGAGGCATCTTATCCAAGCTATGGGGAAAGGGCTTCATATAGCATGTGTTGGAAATTAAGAGGTGAATACTGGCAAATAATTTAACTGGAGGGTAATTCCAAACATCACTCACTAATCCTACCATGGAGGCAGCTCTACGTTGAGCAGCCTGTCTGTCACACCCCTTGTGCGTTTAGGACCCTGCATGTTGGTGCCGCTCCATCTGACTAGCACCAAGTTTGAGGCCCGACCCGTAATATATTCTTGCACACAGGCCAAATATGCTTTGGTGATTGGGTGCAAGGTACTTGAGGAGGTTGCATGGCATATGGAAGCTTCCTATCCTCTCAATGCATTTAGAAATGAGGGTATCTATGTGTTTTATTCAAGAGCCTGCAAAGGTAGTGGCATGTGGGAGCCATAGATGTTAATGGGCGTAGCGTGCCATGCTGCAATGATTTCACTGCGTTTAGATGGTAACAGGGTCACTCTGTGCGGCATTATCTATTCTAGTAGATGTCCAATTGAGAAGAATTGTCTACTCCCCTGGGTGTAAACTGACCTTGCCTCCGATTTCTCAGAAAATGTATCTCGTCCTTTTTGTAGATGTGTCCATAGACATGCCGGACCTGCTCGACATTAATCACCTGAGAGCCGCGGGATTACAGCCGCAGGAGGAGGAGCTTCCAGACATCGCTCCACCCATTGTCATTCCTGATGACTCCAGAGGTAACGCACTCTGAACGGATTCCTTGTATCTCCTTGCCTTCACATGCCTTAACCCTTCACATTTGCATGCTTTAGTTCCATATTTCAATATTTAGTCACACTGTAAATGATTTATTACTCCATCAGAGAGCTTTCCTTCCTCTGGGTCGCAGCTCAGTCAGGCTTCTGATTGGACACGAGGGAAAGGTGCACCTATTTGATAATCAGATTCAGAAATACATTATTTCCAAGAAATATATTCTTATAGAAAAGTCTGATAATCAATCAATTATCTTTGTGAAAAGAGTGTGTAGTCTCAGCAAAAAAAGACGCCAGGGTGTGTTTAGCTTACCAAAACCACAGTCACATTGCCAGAGATACAATTACACTGCAGGAGAAAGCCACACTGCCAAAGTCCTGGCTTCATTGCCCGAGCTGCAGTAATATTGCCAGAGCCACCAATCACCTTGCCAAAGCCACAATAACATTGTTAAAACCGCAGTTGCAATGCCAAAGCTGCAATCACAATGCCAAAGCTGCAATCGCATTGCCAAATCTACAATCGCATTGCCAAAGCTGCAATCGCATTGCCAAATCTACAATCACAATGCCAAAGCTGAAATCGCATTGCCAAAGCTGCAATCGCATTGCCGAAGCCGCAATCGCATTGCCAAAGCTGCAATCGCATTGCCAAATCTACAATCACAATGCCAAAGCTGCAATCACATTGCCAAAGCTGCAATCGCATTGTCAAAGCTGCAATCACATTGCCAAATCTACAATCACAATGCCAAAGCTGCAATCACATTGCCAATGCCACAATAACAATGTTAAAACCGCAGATGCAATACCAAAGCTGCAATTGCATTGCCAAATCTACAATCACAATGCCAAAGCTGCAATCACATTGTCACAGCTGCAGTCGCATTGCCAAATCTGCAATCGCACTGGCAAAGCTGCAATCCCATTGCCAAAGCTGCAATTGCATGTCAAAGCTGTAATTGCATTGCCAAAGCTGCATTTGGATTGCCAAAGTTGCAATCACATTGCCAACTCTATAACCACATTCCCAAGTATTGATTGTCTCCCTCAATGGGCAGTCTAGAAGTGAAACCCAACGATGTGGAAAGTATTGCGAGAGGGTTCCCCACTGCCCTCCAAGCCTTGTATATTCCTGAAAGGTTAAGAGAAATTGGTGGGATGGAAACCTGCACTGCTTCTGCCAATGGTGTCTTGCATCTAGGAATTCATGATGGCCTTTGGTTCCCAGGGCTGTCTGCATGAGACACTCTTCATGGGAGCCTTTGACAGCCATGCTTTAGGAAAGCTGAAACTCTAACATAAAAAGCAGGAAGCTGTGAGTGGCCGACTTTCACGAGCAGGCGTTCCAGTCATATTAACATTGTCTGGAACGCAAGCTAGTGAAAATTGTGAAGGATATTGTGGAGATCAATTATTTTGGACCCCAGAAAGTCTGATTTGTGTTGTTCGTGGTGAAAGCTGAACTTTCAAAATGGCAATCAGCCAGGTGTCGGACAGACCTATAGGACAATTGGGCTATGCCTGATGGGCTGGTCTGACAGATCATTTTTTAAATAGTTTGAGGCCTGTTTTATGACCGGATGGTTGGTTTCAATTACATTGCTATAAACATTGCTTGCAGCAAACACAAATGCATGCAGTCTCAAATTCCTTGCAAAATACTCATACAGTGTGTCTTTACACGCTTAAAACTGACCTGATTTACAAATGTGGACTACGTTTTTAGCTGTTTGGTTCGCTAATGAGATCCACTTTTTTGTTGGTGCCCAGGCCTACCCTGGGATCAACATATGATGCTTTTGCACCAAAGAATGTGTAGTAAATTGAGTGCTACGCAAACAAATGATGGACGGAATGCTGAATAAATCATACATTCACCCCCAGTCAAGAGATCTGGGTTAAATCCATCCTTCTTTTGCTCACCATGCCACCCCAGTTTAGAAAGTGTACAGAATTTCTGTGCACTGCCATATTTAAGGTTGAGAAAACATACTTGTCTCCCTCCTTCAGACATGAAAAGTAGCTCTGTATTTGGAAGATATCTGTCTGCCCCATGTCTTTCTTGGAAGTCCGAGTCCATTTTATTCTCTTCCTCCTGAGCTGGGTTGCCTGTGTGTGTCCTCATCCTGTTTAAGTAGTGTAACATTATGCAGAGCTAAGCAGAGAATGTAGGATCCTGCATTGCAGATGTGTATGCAGTATGTGTATGCAGTACGTGGTGTGAGGCCGCCTTTCTCCTGACCTAGTTCTGCCAGTGTTACACAGTATCCAGGGCAAATTCCCTTGTGTCTGAACTAGCTCTGCAGACATGGCGTAGCTGTGTGGGAATCGGCTACCAGCACTTGAGCCACCTCTGAAGACGAGATGTACAAGTATGGGGTTAGACAAAATGGTCTTGACTTGGTATTGTAAGCTCTTTGATAACCATGTCCTGGGCTGACCCTTCGGTCTTTCACCTTGTTCAGCAGACTTGATGCAAAGTATGTGGGGCTAAAGAGCTTCTTTAGATGTGTCACAGTACGCAGTGTTAAGAAGCGTATACCTGGGCGACAAGCGTGGTGTAACTACCTACAGAAGGATGGGTAAGCCTGGCCTTGCTCCATTGTGGTGTGAATGTATGGAGGCTGAGCTGCCTATTTCTCAGTGGTTCTTTACATGTGCAACAGTGTAAGTATCCTGTGAGAGGATTCAACCCTTGAGCTTGTGCAGGATGCTACCATCTGTTCCTGAGTGCTTCAGTACAATGATTGTACTTTTGTCTTTCAGCATAGATAGCCTATGTATACCCAAGCATAAAGTCAGGGTTTCGTGCCGACAATGCTTTGTGCGTAAGCCGAATGGATGAAGAAGAACACCAAAAACATTGACTAGTACTAACTTAGAGTATTTAGGAATGTATGACGTTACTACGACATACATTACCACGCAGTAGGTTATAACGTTACATCGTCCGCGTTGTTACCGCGCATGGCTTTAGATCACAAGTCGTTTCTACGACTTGCACTAGATGGCGCGCTGGACTTAGGAATAGTATAAATTACTATTCCTACCCCAGTTAGCGCAACAGTAGGGAATGTGTTGGATTTAAAATCCAACACATTCCTTGGTGTTGCGCACCATCGAGCGCAAGTTGTAGAAATGACTTGCGATGTAATGCCATGCGTGGTAACAACGCAGACGATGTAACTTCCGCGTTGTTAGCCACCCGCGTGGTATTGACAGCGTTATAAACGCTGTTTCCCAGTATTTAGTAAATAATTTTCTTGTATTAGATAATCTTCCCGCCCTCTTCATATTCAGCTCACCTTCATTTCTCTAGAACTAAGATACACACTCATTGCTTGGCAAGCATTGACAAAGCTATAAGGTCAGGGTTTAATGTGCTAATGTAGGGGGCACATGGGAGGAAGCCTGCAGGAGCAGAGAGAGAGAGGGCTGTAGTGGTAAAGTACTTCCACATCCAGTTCCATGCCAGCACTCAAGTTGAGGTGGAAGGATACATCCAAACAGCCAGTAGTTGTAGGTCAGAGATCAATACTCCACTGGGAGCAGCCCAGATATGATTGACATGGTCTCAAGCCAATGGCTGCAAGGGGCTGGTTGAAAAAAACAAATAGCAGAAAGAGGTGGACCGAAAGCCCGCTCAGTGTATATTGTAAGCAATAGGTCTGTTTAACAGCTGTGCTTTGAAAACTAGACCTATAAACTAGACAGGCGGAATAAGAAATGATCACATCCATACTATCACAAAATGGAACTCTGTTTTCAAATCTATTTTCTTGTTTTTTTTTTATCCTCCTAAAAAAATGAATTGCTTGGTTCCTTGTTTTATAATGTTAAATTTGCCTCTAAGAAGCATGTTAAAGCCAGGCTGCCAAATTCCCATGCTGTAGAAACACATTACAGGCGTTGTGTGGGGTGATCAGCAAATCTAACCAGAGTGGTATTTGAAATAAATAGAGAAAAACCCCGAAGAAAGTCCAAGCGTGAAGGTGGAAAGATGGACACTCTTCTAGGTAGGACAATGGAGGTTGTTTCCATATTTTGTGTTTTGAGGTGCCTTCATAGTTTTGTTCTGTAATAATGCCCTGGCTTCTACTTCATCTTTAGTAGTAGCTCTTGCTAAGCAACGCTTTTAGTTTAATGTTAAGTTTCTGTTTTTCAACTTCTAGTCTCAGGTCACAGTTCTAAAGACTCTGCATATCTAACAAGGGTTCCGCCATGCTGCGGAATGCATACCTCCAGCCCTTCCTACTCCCCAGGCAGAACATTCTGTCTGAGCTGTATCCCTTCTTTGATGGTTTCTTATCTGCTTTTCTATTTTTACTTCTGTGCTCAGTGCTTCTCTTACTTTTTGTAAGTGAGCTCTTAGACCTCAGCAGACGCAAAGGACCCGAGTTCACGCGGGTTTCTATCTACAGTTATCAGTGAAATGCAGTTATCTGGGAAGCTTCTCGTTATAAGCTCCTCGTGACTGCAGGCCAGGATCAGACATTCTAAAGGATGGGGAGGGAGAGGAATCAGGAGAGTCCTAGCTTGATTCAAAACAAGCATATGGCTTTGTTTTTGAAATGAGAAACTATGCAGGTCATTGTCCACTGTCATCTGTACTGTAAGTGAACCCTGGTTCTTGTCCCATCGCTGGTGCTGATGCGGCCCTAAGTCCTATGATTTATATGGATTAGGACCAAAGAGGCTTTCAGAGGTGAACAACCATTACAACGGAACTATTACAACGCAAGTCATTACAACGACTTGCGCTGGGGGGTGCTCTAGGGTAGGGAATAGTTTAATTTACTATCCAACACCTTCCCTACTATCCACGGGGACTGGAGTTGGAATAGTTAATTAAACTACTCACTATCCAGCACCCCTAACGCAAGTCGTTGTAACGACTTGCGTTGTAAAACTTGCGTGGTAAAGGCATGCGTTGTGAAAGCATGCGTTGTAATGACATACATCCGGCTTCAGATGGTTTGAGCCAGGAGTTGTGTAGGTCCTGACCCAGGTGTCATGGATTCCGGTTCCCAGGTGGCGTGGTGTCCTGTGATGGGGCGTGTATGTGGGCACTGGTCACCTGTGATGTCCCACTAGCAGTAAGGTCCCCACTGTCTCAAGGTGTGCCCCTTGGATTCTTTCGTGCTCTCAGCAGATTACCTGTTTAAGAGCCCTATCCTGCTCCACCCCACTGGACAAGACAATTAATTCATATGCCTGGTGCAGCACAGCACAGCACACCATCGGTGTTGTGCTGTGCAGTGTTATGGAGGGAGTTTTTGTGAAGCCCACCTCATCACCGCGGTGACCTCTTGGCGCTGCGAGTTCCCAAAGAAACATTACTCAGATATTTACTGAGTCCTCTGAGACTCAGGAAGAGGGTTTTTAAACTTGAATTTTAAGACATAGAAAGCTCGCCAAAGGGCTCTGTTTTTCGTACAATTTATCATATTTAATCCGGATAGGCTGTCAGATCGGCTCATGGTGTGATCTTTTTATGGCTAATATGTAAGGCTTTGCTTAAGCCATACACAAGGCCTTAAATTTCACTCTCCCACAACCCGTAAGCCAGTGTGGTGCTTGCAAAGCTGACCTGACATAGGCATGACGCAAAAGCCATAGGTTGAGCGTTCTGGAGATTTTAATTCAGAGTATAATATTGAGGGAGGCCTAGGTAAGTTTGAGATTGAGCCAGATGTATTATTACTTTATGACTCTTCTGATGAGAAGTTCCATATTACAAACTGGCTTCTTGTCAGGAACTGGACCCCTTGTTCCCTGAAAGTCCGCAAGCATCTAGTTACCCTAGCCCTGGAGGAATGTTCTGGTTCCGGAGATTCCCACCCTATAGACGCACTCTCAGAACCAGGCGGGAGACAGCAGTCTATGATTTATCAAAACCAGAAAATAAATCAGTCTAAGATTTTAATGCATTCTCTAACCAATATTTTTGGAAAAGTGACATTTACAGTTTTACAGACATGCTGTCTGGTAAACTCTATTCCAGAGTTCCTGCTACTTTAGAAAAGTAATATGGAAACTTCCTGGTTTTCTTGTCCTCATCTCTCCTTCTCTCTAAAACCATTCAAGGCGGACTCAGTAAATTCCTGCTAGGTTTGAAGAAAAGCTCAGTCTCTTAGGTCCCATCTGTGGATGTCTTGACTGTCCTGAGGACGGTCTTTCTTCTTTCTTTAGAGTTGTAGGTTTGCTTGCACAGTGAAAGGTGACCTGTGTGTGGGGTATGTGTGTCTGTGTGTGTGGAGCAATGTTCACTCTTTTCCTGAATGCATTGTGTAGGTCCCATTGTAAGCCAAGTGTAGTGTCGCCCTGCCTGACCTCCTGTATGAGACAGGACAGGCAGCAGGAAAAGGAAGTGAGTCACAGGGAGGAGTTTAGTCTGTAAGCCAGTGTGAGGCTGGCAGGGAATAAAGTAAGACGTGCATTCCTTACCTCTGCCTCGGTGTGTTATTTGCGAGGAGCGCCAGCGCTGCGACAATGGCGACGAAGGTGGGATGTTTCTAAACCCCACAAGCAGCCCCGCTCAGCCACCCAACGTGGCCGACCACCGAACCCTGCAGCGGAAAGAAAATCCGCCAAAGCCCAAGAAGCACTCGACTGCAGCCGGTGAGAAGCGCTCGCCGATACTGCCCTGGGAGGAGAGGCGCGAAGGATCCAGAGCGCGGGCGCTCGAAAACACCCCAGACACCCGACTGCCGCACTAGGAGGTAGGCGCGTATGCCAGAGCGCGACCCCACGTGCCAGAAGTGAGCAGCCGAGTGTGTAGCGCTGGAGAGCAGCACCCGATCCCAGGCGCGAGCGAGGAGAGAAGAGCCAGAGCGGGACACAGCGTGAGGAGCGCCGGTGAGTTCCAACCCGACCGCTCCCCTCACGCGTGCTGTCTGCCGGGTCCAGGGACAGAGACACGAGGCCTACTGTCCCGCGCGGCGGCCATTTTGGAGTCAGGCGCCGCCCTTCAACAGACCCACGCGCTCTCTCTGGCGGCCATCTTAAGTTCAGGCACCTTTGCAAAAAAGACATTACCAGTCCACAGAGGCACCTGAGAAACAAGATTACTCAATAAAGAGAATAATATAACACATAAACACTGCGTGCAACTAATAAGCACCGGATAAACGCTTCCACAGAGTGCAGATGTCCAATCCGGGCCCTGACAGCTCATCAGGCACTGCCACCACAGCATCAAGTGCATCAAGCACAGCAAGCTCAGGAAGCCCTGCTCCCAGCACAGGAAGCCCAGCTCCCAGCACCAGAGGCACTGCTCCCACTGCACCGGCAATGGCGAACAACCCGGTGGGTGCCTCCTTCATGCGCCAACCTCAGCCTCTACCGCTGACGCCAGGCAACACCATGGGCCCATCGTGGAAAACATGGAGTGAAGACTTTGAGGACTACATGGTCGGATCCCTAGTACAAGACAATAAGCAAAAACTTGTGGCTCTGAGGAATCTGATTGGTCCGGACATTGCGCAAATCATCAAAGAGCTGCCCAATGCTGCAACAGCCACCTATGATGAAACCAAAGCTGCACTTGACAGGCGTTTTCTCCACAAACGCAATGTGGATTATGAGCGACACACGTTCAACCTCGCCACGCAGGAGAAAGACGAATGTATGAGTGACTTCATCATGCGCATAAGGAGACTCGCACGATACTGCGACTTTGATAACTTTAAGACGGAAGATGCCCTGAGGCTCCGCATCATCGACGGCTGCTCGTCTGAAGCCCTGCGCCGAAGGCTCCTAAAGAAACCATACACATTGGAGGAAATCGAGGAACTAACAAGAATCAATGACCAGGCGGAAGACTACGCGAAGCGTATGGGGACACAGAAATCGTCGGATCACAAGGACCACGCTTTGCGCATTCAAGCACACCGGTCCTCCCAGCCCGTCAAGCCCACCTCCAAGTCCTACAGGTCTCAACCGTCACGTCGAAGCTCACGACACACAAGACCCTCAAAAGCGTCACCCACCTGTTATAGGTGCGGTCAGGACTACCCCCACTCAGGACAGTGCCCAGCCATCGGGCAACGATGCCACCGCTGTGGAAGAGACAATCACTTCGAGGTCGCATGCCAAGCCAAGCAACCTAGTCACCGATCCTCAACCAAGGGACATGAGTCACGCCATCACGCCCGAGCCATAAAAGACAAGGGACGCAGGTCCTCTAGCTCGTCCAACTCCAGCGTCCAGTCAGCATACTCACAACAGTCAAGAGGTCGTTCCGGAAGCAGCCATCGCTCCAGACGCCATGTGACGGACTCCTATCGGTCCCGCAGAGACACATCCAGTGAGTCACCATCGCGCACCCTCACGTCACAAGACAGTGATGAATACATATGCATGGTAACTACTCCGGAACGCGATGAGTACATATGCATGGTTGCTGACCCGGATCGTCTGAAGCGATATCCAAAGCTCGACATCCTGATAGGCGACCACCCAGCTAAATTTGTCTTGGACTCTGGCGCATCTCTAAATTACATCTGTGCTTTAGAACATCAATCCATGAAACACAAGCCTAAACTGGAACCTGCTGCTGTCCGTGTCTTCACGTGGATGTCACGCAAGCCACTGCCTTGTCTAGGCCGCTTCCGCACCACTCTCACGTTCAAAGACCGGACAATTGATGCCTACATTCACGTAGTGGAGGGACCAGATCTGGCAGATTGTCTCCTCAGTCTCCCCACAGCAGAAAGACTCAAACTCGTGGAACTCCTCTACATGACGGAGGACACTCCCGACATCGTTGCTAAATTTCCCAACTTATTCAAAGGGCTTGGGAAGCTCAATCATTTCAAAGTGAAGCTTCACATCAACGAGAACGTGACACCGATCGCCCAACACCATAGGAAGGTGCCATTCCATCTACAAAAGGCCGTTGATGATGAGCTCCAAGATCTCCTTTGCACAGACATCATAGAACGTACGACGGGTCCCACTCCGTGGGTATCGCCTGTTGTAGTAGTTCCGAAACGAGGAGAAGACAACAAGGTCAGGCTGTGCGTTGACATGCGCGCGCCCAACACTGCCATCGAGCGGGAACGCCATCCTGGGCCGCATATCAGTGACATGATTACCAAGCTGAATGGTGCCACAGTATTCTCCAAGCTCGACCTTAATAAAGGCTATCACCAGCTGGAGCTCCATGACAAATCGAGATATATCACAACTTTTACCACTCACCAAGGCCTTTTTCGTTACAAACGCCTGAACTTTGGTATATCCTCGGCTGCCGAGATTTTCCAGGAAGCCATCAGACGAGTCATCCAAGGCATCCCAAATGCCTTCAACTACAGTGACGACCTGCTGGTGTTTGGGAAGGACAGAACAGAACACGACACGGCCCTGGACAGGGTCTGCCATGCACTGATGTCGGAAAACCTCACACTTAACGCGAGCAAGTGTGAATTCCATAAAGACACCTTAAAATTCTACGGACACATTTTCTCGAAGGAGGGCATGAGACCAGACCCTGAGAAAGTGGCAGCCCTGGCTGACACTCAGAAACCCCGTGATGTCACTGACCTACGCTCTTTCCTTGGCATGGCCAGTTACTGCGCGAGGTACATCCGTGACTACGCCACGATCAGCTACCCCCTGCGAGAACTCACTCGCCAAGGTCAGCCATTCGACTGGACGGAGGCGTGTCAGCATGCATTCTCTGTCATCAAACATGCCGTGGGGTCTGCCATCAATCTGGCGTACTTCGACACGAAAAAAAAAACTGAAATCACTGTGGATGCCAGCCCCGTGGGCCTAGGTGCCATTCTGGCCCAATACCGAGAAGACTCAGACCAGCGTCACATCATCGCCTACGCTAGTCACAGTCTGACAGATACAGAAAAAGCATACTCCCAGCCGGAGAAAGAAAGCCTGGCCGTGGTGTGGGCCTGCGAACACTTCCACCTTTTCGTGTATGGCAAACATTTCACGATCATCACGGATCATCAGGCACTCATTACCATCTTTGGCAACCCCAATGCGAAAATCCCACCACGCATTGAGCGGTGGGGCCTGCGCCTCCAAGACTATGTCTTCTCCATCATCCATAAACCTGGGAAAGCTGAAAACCCTGCTGATTTCATGTCGCGACACCCACTGGCGGGTGCCCGTTCTGCGCTCTCTGTAGCTGACGAATATCTTCATTTTGTTGTTGATGCTGCGTGTCCTCCCACAGTTCCCCTCGAAGCCATCCAGGAGGCGTCTGCACTCGACCCCCTTGTCCAAGCAGTGATGGCCCGAATTCGCTCCAACTCCTGGAGGGACACGAAGCAGTCCTCCTCCGAGTCTGCTCAACTCCGACAGGACCTAGCCGCATTCCAACGAGTGCGCGAAGAACTCTCCATCAGTGACAATGGTCTCCTTTTGAGAGGGGGGAGGATTGTAATTCCTCTCAAATTACGCCAAGGAGTCATCAACCTGGCACACGAAGGACACAGAGGCATTAATGCAACCAAGAAAGCCCTGAGAGAACGGGTCTGGTTCCCCACCCTTGACTACATGGTCGAGACAACCCTGAAGGACTGTGTCACTTGCCAAGTAGTCAGCAAGGAAGAGCCACCGGCACCGTTACAAATGTCAGAACTGCCAGACGGAGTATGGCAACAGATAGCGGTCGACTTCTTTGGCCCACTACAATCAGGACAGTACATTATTGTTGCCATGGATGAATACTCCCGCTTCCCTTTTGCACAATTGATATCATCAACTCGAGCAACGACAGTAATCCCAGTGCTTGATGAGATATTTGCAGCCTGGGGCATCCCACTGCGAGTAAAAACAGATAATGGACCTCCTTTCAACGGTCATGATTTCACGAACTTCGCGACCCACCTCAACTTCAAGCACCAGAAAATTACTCCGCTATGGCCACAGGCCAATGGCATGGTGGAGCGTTTTATGGGGACACTAAAAAGAGCAATCCAGCAGGCAGAACTGACCCACCGAGATGTCCAGCAGACACTAAACGAAGTACTCAGAGCTTATCGGAATACGCCGCACAACACCACAGCCCAGTGCCCAGCAACTGTAATGCTAGGAAGGACACCCAGGACAAGACTGCCCATGCTAAATGACAGTCTGCAACAACGGACAGTCACCGTTGATCACAACACCCTTGTGGACATTGATCACACCCGGAAACATCAAATGAAAACATATGCTGATCAACGTAGACATGCCAAAGACTCCAACATACAAGAAGGAGATTGGGTCATAGTGCGAAGTGATCAGCGATCCAAAGCAGATAGTCGATACCTCGACATTCCCATGCAGGTCACCAAGAAGAAAGGGACCATGGTCACAGCCAAAGCTGACCACAAACAAGTGACAAGAAACATCTCGCACTTCAGGAAATGCAACCGACGTGGCGGCCATGATGCCACGCCAAGCCCATTCTCAAGTGACTCTTCCAACCAGAGTGACAACAGTGACCCAAATCATCATAGCCCCACGCGGATGGTGGAAACTACACATCAACACAGTCCTCACAGTCACGGTCCTGTGACAAGACACAGAGAACGACCGCAACGCTTAATCAGGAAGCCTCGACGTTTGGTTGAAGAGATATAGAAGAAGTGAGACTCTGCAAAACAGGGGAGATGTAGTGTCGCCCTGCCTGACCTCCTGTATGAGACAGGACAGGCAGCAGGAAAAGGAAGTGAGTCACAGGGAGGAGTTTAGTCTGTAAGCCAGTGTGAGGCTGGCAGGGAATAAAGTAAGACGTGCATTCCTTACCTCTGCCTCGGTGTGTTATTTGCGAGGAGCGCCAGCGCTGCGACACCAAGCAGCTCACCACCTGAGCCCCAGCGGAAACTAGGTGTGAAAAGGGAGAGTGAGGTGTGGCCACCAGGAGCCCAGCCAAGATAGTCAGTGACCTCTTTGGTAAAAACTGCAGCTAGGATTCAAGCAGGTAATATTGCTAGTTCTAACCCATGGGTAAATAACAGGGAACCAAAATCTAATGATTATACCGCTTTTGTGTCATCGATTTGCCTTTATGTTGAGAATCTGAAGTTTACTATACAACCCTTACCGAAGTTAGCCGAATTGTGTTGTTATCCATATGACATTTTAAAAGCAAGCCTCTGTAACCTGTTGTGTGAAATTGAACTAAGTCCATTTGCTTGTTTATACCTAACCTGGAAAATATTTTGTTTACTGTTGCATGCATACTCTGCAAACCGTCTACGTGCAATTGTAGTTGTCCTATGAAATTGTTAGTTATGGCAACTTCAGTGCAAAACTGTTCTTCATTTTCAGACCAGAGCACACGCATCTATTGAGAGATTAGCAGCCTCAGCTGCTCTGGAGGTGAAATGCAAGTTTCCCAAAGATAAAAATAAATAAATGGGAAAACTCTGCAAACATATGGATGTCCTCACAATCTCGAGCATTTAAACCACGCATTACCTTAACAAACAAGCATTGGCAAAGCCGATAGGTCTTGCTTCTGCAAGAGTTAGAGCTGTTAGTGTTGTAAATGACAATGCCTTTTACCCATGTGGTATGGGGTGGAATTATGCGGGTTGGATTGGATTGGTTAGTTGTGGAATTATGTAGCGTGGAATTGTGTGGTATGGAGTGGATTTGTGTAGTTGAATTATGTGGCATGGTGTGCAGCGGAATTATGTGTATGGTTATTATGTGGTATTGAGTGTACTGGAATTATGTGGAGTGGGATTGTGTGTCTTGGAATGTGATTATGTGGAATGGTATTTTGTGTTGTCGAGTGGTATGTAGTGCAGTTTAATTATGTGGTATACTGTTGAATTTTGTGGTATGATATGGAATTTTGTGGTGTGGATTGAAATGTGTGGAGTTAAATTGTGTGGCGTGGAACTGTGTGACATTGAGTGAAATTATGCTGATTGGACTTACGTGGCATGTGACAGTGCGGTTGTATGTGGTATTGGATAGAGTGTAATTATATGGAGTTGAATCATGTTGCATTCATTGGTATTATGTGGAATGAAATTATGTTGGCTGGTGTCGAATTGTGTGTCGGTGAATTGTGTGGTGTTGTGTGTCACACTAACATCCACGCATGCTATATAGAATTGGAAGCTCTGGCTCAACCTACGGAAAAATAAATAATATGCAATCACCAAGAATTTAAAAAATAAAATAAAGATCTGGCAGTTCAATAAAACAACCTTCTCAATAGGCCTCAACTGAAAATAATGAATTAACTTTTTATACAGACAGCGACCCTGTCTCCCACACTCTTTCGAGCCTCACCTCATGCAGTAAAGCGCTGCGACATGCCTGTGGTGACACTCATTCAAAAGTCATACTCCCAAACGTGGCCCGTTACAGGCCACATCTCACCCAACATACTTCAAATCATGCTTGACAGGGTAGTTATTTACTTGTGAATTCCGAAAGTACTTAGATGCTTAGAGGTACGAAAGTACAGTATAAATGCTGCTTGCACTCCACTGCTGACCCCTATGTGTGTGCCTCTAAGCCCTACCCTTGCTGTAAATTCTTGGCCACCATCTGCGCGTGGGGCCCACAGAGCACTAAAATGTTTATAATAACATTTAGACAGGTTAAAAGTACGTTAACAGAATTTTCCCATGAAGATACACATTCAATGCTTTCACTTCTTTTAAACACTAAAACATTTAATGGTGATTCACGATTTTAAAGCTGTTATTTATCAATGATGGTTTCAAATATTTACATTTGTTTGAGATTTTCCCTGTAAGTAATTGCCCTGGAGGGAGATAGGGGCAGAGGAAAAGATATTGAAGTCACAGAGGCTGGATACAGAAGATAGATGGAAGGAAATGGCGCGCAGTGCGTTAGGGAGTTTTGCAAACTTCCAAGCTTGAACTAGGGTTTCTACCTGGGAGGTTTTTTACCGGCAAGACCAGAACTTTCATGTTAACGCCGGTGAGCAAATTAGTCGAAACGCGTTTTAGTGCACACTTTAAGAAGCAGATATAAGAAATCACTTAAAATGCATTCGAGAGCTGTCTAAATTATTCCTAGTTGGTAATTAAAGTAAACAGAAGCAGAATTGCCTTCCAAAAAAGCGCCATCCGAAAATTTGAGGCCTTTGGTGGGATGGGAGGTAGACATTACTGTTGTTCTTGTAGAAAATATGCATGGACTATTAAAAAAAAAAAAAAAAAAAAAAAGAAGTTGGACCCTGAGGACGGGGCCTGGGCTGCCCTGTAGAGCAACCAGTGTGCCTTTGCTTGCTTTTTGATTTATTTGGTCACTCCAAACCCACGTAGCAGTATTTGGGGGAAAAAGCACTGCTGCTGTGCCCTGTATTTCTATGTCTGTCACTCACTTGCCGAACACGTGCAGGAGCTCAGGCGGGAGGCACACCGTGTGTGTACAGCACAAAAGACTGCGCCAGGGCTCCCAAACTGATGGCTTCTTCCTGCAGCCCATTGCTTTTATTCTGTAATCCGTTTTTTTTGTTTAGCGCCTAAAAATTTTGCTACTTCGAGAAAGTCCCCGAAGATGTGTTACCTTAGATGGATGAACAAACAGCTCTCCTGGAACTGGGGAATGCCGCTGAATTTGCAGTCTTTGTCAAGCATGACGGTCTTGGATTTCCCTTGCATTCATCATGGCAGAAATGTCTAAGCAATCGCCTCTCACAAATGTGACTGAGCTGGACACAAACCTCTTGACGGAGGTGGGAATAGATGCTACAGTGCAGACTGGGAGAACAGCTCTGTATTCAGGCTCAATTCCACACACATATTGCAGTTCACACAGCGCTCCCAGTTGTGGAAGGGGCTGGAAGGCTCATCTGTGGAAATAAGAAAACAAGCAGCAAGTGGAAGGGGTTTTGGAGAAACCGGCTCACTTTGAAGTCAGAGAATGGTTATTAAGGAGTCACTCTCGAAAACTGCCTGACATTTGATCTGGTCTTTGAATGTACAGCAAATGTGAGGAGATAACAAAAATTATAGCACTGTTCACAGGAAGCCGGAGCTCTGAACGATTGAAAACATCGAGGGCTGGTGTGGAGTGTTCTTTGACAATGGAAAAAGTTGTCATTTTTACAGTTGCTAAAATGGGACAAGTGGAGGGCTACAACTAGTGGGGTCTGCTCCCTGGGAGTGAACAAGTGATAAAAAGGAGGGATAAATAGGAAAGAGTAACCACTTGGAAGTAAGGATTTTTAAAGCACACAAAAAAAACTAACACAAAATATATACAACATGTCTCAAAGGGACAGCGCAAACGCTGTCTAGGCTTGACCTAAAAAGGGCTGGACCACAATGATAAAAACCTAATTAATTTAGTACCATATTGGGACCTACTAATATAGGGTGTGAAGGAATGTCGGCCGGGGTATGACAGGCCACAGTCTAACTTTTACGAGTGCACTAGGGATAAATGAACAGCTTTTAATCTTACATGTTCCTGTGCTGTATTAAAGCAGCACAGATTTGATATGATTTTTTTTTTTAAACAAATTTTATTGGGTTTTTTGTCACAAAACATACATCAATTGTTGCATTTCCTATGTCATTCTATTTTACTTGAGTGGTTCTTTACATTAGAATCCTAAATAGTGGACCCTGATATAAACAGGATCAAGGATAGGAAATCTCAATAAAGGGTATTCTTACCCTAACTTGCCCCATTACTCAAGAAATGCTAAAATTAACTCCCTCCTCCCTCCCCAATTCCCACCATTGGTGTGCGGGATATATTGCGGTCATTGTGGTTCTTTAAGCACAGGAGTCGTCAGGCAATGGTTCGTGCTATGTACCTGTCGTGTTATAGGGATATATTCCAATCATGGTGTTAGTCCTCCGAGTCGTGCCGTGTGTCATAGTCACGCAGTGTTTGTACCAGGGCCTCCCACGCTTGTGCCATTTCCAAAGCCTTGTCGTTCTGTTGTCGTCGTGCCGATTGAAACCTCAGTATGCTTTCCCCATCAGCCCATTTAAGAAACTCATTTCGCCATCTAGTACCCGTAGGACCCGTCATTGCCTTCCAGTGTCGTGTAATTTCACGCTTCGCTAGGATGAGCCCCATGTCTATGAATTTGCTTGTGATCTTATTTTTAGGGGTGTGAGGAAACCAATGGAGAGCACAGATTTGATATGATGCATACTGTCTATGTTAAAATACTTAAAAATGTGTAAAGCTTACAGTAACCTACCTAGACAGTGGCAGCTCTCACTTGTGCCAGAGGGCACAATAAGTTCTCTTAACAAGATATCTTAACAAGATCTTGATTCATAGAGCTGAGATCTATGCACCAAATTACTTACTCCATGGAAAACCCATCAATTGTTGTAAACAAATCGCTAAGCAAAGGCAGGCATTTGATCTTTCTGAGCAGTATTGCAGCGTAAAGTCTATAATCATACACAAATGTATAAATTTGCCAGTATTTGCTAGTATTCAAAGAATTTTTCTCAGTATTCACCCACCCAGGAGAATGACTCCTACGAAAACTTTGATTGCAAAATGAGGCATTCTGCATTGGGTAAAGCACAGTGATTACCGCTTTTTGTACTTTCTGGGGCATGAGTTACAGTACTATTAGAGCCTATTCATGGTGATGAAAGAATTCACTCTATAGACTTCTGCAAAGTCTCTTTTTGAAGATATGCTGATTTGCTCTGGACTACGTTGGCGAACTTAAACAAACAGTGTAATAGTGCTCACCTTTTTATTCGAATTATGTTTTTGTTTTTTTCAGGTCACACGCGGAACCAGTATCTGGATCGTAAGTATTCTGTCTCTTTTTGGATGTATAAGTAGATAGTGAACTAATGTATTAATTCTGTTGTACATGTGAATATATAATTCCCCATCATAATGGGAAGCATGTCTTGTGTCTGTCCATGTTTTGTTGAGCTTTGGAAGGCAGTGCTTCAAAGACTAGCAGTACGGACATTCTTGCTTACTACTTGTGCTGCTTCACTACAGTAAGATCCTATAACAGGGCATATATTGCGACCTCTGTGTTAGTCTCATACTTCAATGAGGTTACCATTTTTTCAACACCACCATAACAGATGTTAGTCAGCATGGCCCTGCGAACAAAAGGGAGACTGTTCAAGCACCTAACCACTGACTGTCGACAATAAAGACTCATTATTTTCATTCATGCCGTATTGTGGGTAGACTTTATAGGTTTCGTGTGAAGGTAATATAAAACCTGAACTCGTCCACATTCAAGCCTTTGCCCCCTCTAAAACTCCACCTTCCCTTTGCAACTACTGTTGGAATTCCAGGAGCTTGAGCCACTAATACCGACTGATGTTGTGGGTTTATTAACTCGTGTATAGCGGTACACAACTACTCGTGGTCATGAATGAGTGAAATTAACGCGTCTGTGCAGTTTGGTATTGCTTAGATTGTTTTCCCCATGACCACTTGTCCTGTTTTGTAGCTCCTGACATAGATGAGTCCTCTGTGATGCAGCTCGCTGAGATGGGGTTTCCATTGGAGGCCTGTCGGAAAGCTGTGTACTACACGGGAAGCATGGGGGCAGAGGTGGCCTTCAACTGGATAATAGCTCATATGGAGGAACCCGGTTAGTAATTTGAGGGGCATGGGACTTGAGACCTAAAGGCAGATACAGACCATATTACTAGTCCTTTGTGATTAGCATGTGTGTTGTCTTTTTCATAAGCCACAATCATATTCTCAGTAGAGCTCAAAGTCATAATCTTTACATTGAGGTACACCTTTCTTCGCGTATCTGTGTAATGTTTTACATGTTGACATCATTGGTAGACTTCATGGCCCTCGGGTTTAAAAAAGCTGCTCTAAAGTAGAAGCGCTACCTTAAAGGTAGCTGTCATAATTATTCAACAACCTGATTAACATTCCATCTATTCGCAATGAAATAAAGACATCTTGTCTTTAGAGTATCTCTTCAGTGAGCAGGAAAATGTTTCTTTTATTAAGTGTTTTTCCAAGAGTACCACTTGTGTTTTTTTAGATACCAGTTGGGCGATAGCAACATCTGTGAAAGAATTTACATCTGCGAAGAATGTATCATAGGGCACACTTTAGAACAGACATATCACAGTGTATTTCAAGTATTAGTTAGTCAAGTACTCTTTCTAATTTTTCAGAAAAATATCTCTTGCAGAAGTTTACTAAAACTTTTTATTACACATTTTCTTGAGAAAGCGGGTCTACCCTTCAAAACACGTATTAGTTTTTTATTGTATAGGAAGTGTTTTTTTTTGTGTACGTCCATGTGGCAATATGATAAATGTGTCTGTGGTCATAGAAGAACTATATTTCTAATGTTGGAAGTAAACTACAAACTGGTAAAGAGAGTATTTGACTAACTGATATATTGTACGTATAGTGTGATAAGTCTGTTCTTAAGAAATATTCTTTGCAGATGTAAATGTATCTATTGCGCCAGTGGGTATCGGATACCTTAGCAGTACGTCCCAGTCTGTGGGCTACTGATTGTACTACCTCTTACTGTACATTTAAAAGTCTAACTATGTGTCGATTACAGATTTTGCAGAGCCATTAGTAATACCGGGCTATGAAGGAGCAGCGGCTGGGCCTGTTATGATTGATGACCAACCTCCAGAAGAGATTGTGGCTCTCATCATCTCCATGGGCTTCCAGAGATACCAGGCTCTCCAGGCACTCAAGGCAACAGTAAGGCATTCATTCATAGTATATGTGACTATTCTTATATTGTGGGTCCCTTGCTCACTTTGCCACTGGATTCAAGCTAGCCTGGCTGATGAGGGCTGTTAGCCCAAAACCGGTCCCAGGATGCTTGTTTCCGGTCCAGGGAAGACATGGCTTGGCAGTTTGTGCTGGACTGTTCCCATGAGGCACAGGGTCAAGACTGATTGGCATATAGCTGTGTCTGAACTGGGGTGGCGAAGTGAGCTAAAGAACGATGATGGATTCAACCAAGATAAGTGACTGGGGGTGATTTACATGTATACTCCTACAATATGTTATTTAAATACTGCTTCAATACTCTCTTTCTGCAGCTCTGATATATGCTAGTCATCGCCCGCCTCGCCATCCCTTGTGTGTATTTCTACTGGGAGCTTACAAGTGCTCTGCCGTCTACACATCGATTTCCAAATATAATTGTATTTAAGTACACCTTATTTCTGTTATCCTTATTGCAAAAAGTTCTCATCACATTGGCTACCTCCTTGTCTTGATACTGGGAGATTGCCCTCTGACTAGGTATATCACTGAGTTTTGCCTTTTACCTCGCTTCTGGGGAGATGTGGCTTTGCGTGGATTTTATAATTGCTTTGGGGTCATATTTTTGCATCGACTCCATAGGTCATTATTATTGATTCAATCCTGCACATTGTGCATTTTTGGAATCCACGGTTTGCATTCATTTGGGCAGTCCTCATTGCCTATTGGCTTTTTTACATGTGAAGCCCTGACGAAGTTCCCTCTCGGAACGAAACGCGTTGGCTGTGTGCCATTCTTGTTAAAGATTATTGGAATAAAGAAAAAAAAATTTGGGACTAAGTGAGCTTGCATCTGATTTCAACGAGTGCACCTTCCATCTTTCGATGAACGCTTATTCTAACAGCCAGGTTTTGAGGGCCCTTCAGAATTCCGGAAGTAAGGTGATGATCCGGAGCTTCACGGGGAGGTTGTTCCAGGTCTTTTCTGTGATGTAGGCAAAGGAGCGTCCGCCACTTCTGCTTTGGTGGATGCGGGGCAGGTCGGCAAGCGATAGAGAAGCAGAGCGTAATCTTTGTGGTTTAAGTAGGCTAGCGGTCTTTGGTTGTGTAGAGCTTTGTATGTGTGGGTCAGCAGCTTGAACTGGAATCTCTTTTCTACTTTGCATTTGTATAGCCAGAAACTAACCAAAAGGAACCAGAGCAGTGTACAAGGTCAAAGGCAAACTAAGAGTCAATCCATGACTTGAAGGAAAGCTGGCTTTTGAGGGTGTAAGTGGGTTGTGACTTTGCAGTGATGTAGTGTTCTTTACAGAGGTGTGCCTTCCGTTTTTTTATCAATAAATTAGAGCAGGGTTGCAGCAGTCCTGATGGATGCAGCGAAGTTGTGTCAGACCCTTTGTGCATAAATTGAGAAAGCTTATTTTCTGGCAGAAAGTGAGCGGAGAGTCACCCGAGGTGCTGAGCTTGTCACCAGATAGGCTGTGGTGCTGTTCATGAGGGCTACAGAACCCCGATAGGTGGTTTAATCCTGCTAACAATAGGACTGCCAGCCTTGGCATGTATAAGGAAGGGCTGAAGATCACTCACAAAAATTTTTTTAAAAAGAGGGCGAACCCCGTGAGATCAAGAAATTGTCTTCATATTTCTCATTGAGTGCCAAATTGGACTTGGTCATAAGTGTTGGTGCGGGGTCTCGGTAAGGGGACCATAATGAGGAACCAGAGTCTGTTTGTCAATTTAAGCCAGAAATATTTGTTTTTGTTTACTACCCAATAGCAGTTTCCCATACATTTTAGCGATCTAATTGGGAAGAGAGTTTCGGGTGTGGTTAGAGGACTGAAAACGATCTCACAGTCTGACTCTTGATGTATGTCTGGCACTTTACCAGTGTTTTGGAGTGAGGAACCCTCAAAACAGCATTATCTAATTTCTGGACCTCAGAGACTGTCAGGACAGAGTTATATTTTTAAACAAATTGACACATTTTGTCTAGACCGGATCTTTCCCTGTTTTGGGGTGTTACAACATTCAGTACGTAACAAAGGACAAAAGTACCTCTCATAAGACATCTGCAACCGGTACACACTGATCGACAGTGTGAACTGCCATTGTTAACCACATAGGCCCACACAACAGTGTTAATTAGGAATAAATTAACTACAATGTGTTTGACCAAGTGATATGATGCTTTGTGGGATTGATGGCATTAGTTATTTCATTTAGGGTGAAGGGTTCAGTAATTGACTCACTTCAGGTTTTATTGTGATCATAAAGGCATAAAATCTTTGATTGCCATAGTTTAAAGAGCCCAAAAGAAGATAGGTTGTTTTATTGATATTATTCTCTAGAATAAATCAATGGCCTTTGATCAATAGGAGATTTTTTTTTCAGAAAAGCCACAGTACTGTGGATTGCTGCAGCACATTGCAATGCCTCCTATTTCTTCACACAATGGACTATTTCATTAAGTTGGACAAAGGATGTATACTGAATATTGGCGCGGATTGCAGTACCTCTGTTCTTGCCTCTGACCTTGTCTATTATTGCTGTATTGGCTTTCATGGACACACTGTATTTATCTTATCCCGATTCTTGACATATCATGTTAGGGTTGCTACATATTTAAGTCAGAAACTAGAACAACCTGCTTGGGATCCCACCGAGGGTCTTCAAAATAGATGCTCGATAACAATCAATTTCCTGGAAAATTGATCTGAAGAAGGATCCCTTCATATCAGCTTTATTTCAGCTAGAGTGCGCACCGTATATTCTGCTTTCACTTTCAGTGTGGTTGGTAACTTTGGTATCAGCAATCAGTCCCTGGTGTTACTCATTAGACATGATGTGATCTGTGTGACTGGTTACTTTAGTTAACCACAGAATTGATGTTGGGGCTCTCCAGAATCGGCTGAGTGCACTTGATTCTCAAACGAATGCGGTCCCATCCGTGCAGCCTGGGGGTCAATGAAAACTGTATATTGTTTCATAAGCGCAGATGCTTAAGAAGCAACCAACGGGTTCCTATCGAACCACACCCAATGATGTGGTCATTGTGAGTCCAGGCCGGTAAGGGTCGCCATTCTGGACAAGAGACGCAAGCTCACCGTGGAGCTAACAAACAGTATGTTACGCATTGTAACCCCTTTAACGCTGACTTCTAATTCAAAGTATGTGGAGCCGAGCCTGATATTGCACATAGTGTCCATCAGTAGGTGCGTGTTCATAGAAATGATCAGTTGTCCCTAGAGAAGCAGAGATAGACAGTTTCTACTAAGTGAAGGGTTAGCTGGGGAAAGCATTGCAGCAGAACCTGGGGTGCTAAACACCTCAAAGTTATTCTGGTTAGGGGCCAAACACCCACAGCGGATAGCCTATGTTACTCTTCCCCAAGCAGCTCTGTCTTGTCCTCTGACCTGCATGCTTGTAACACTACTAAAAAGAACAATACCTACCCTTTGGCTGATTTAAGAAAAAATGTCCATGTACCCCTCACGGCCTGCACGTGACAAAAGGTGTAGATAATGAAAATGATGAACTAATGTTTGTGTCTTTATCTGCGACTCATCATGCCCCATAAGCTGAAGTAGAGTCCATTAAAGTATTCAAGAATGCTTGAGTTAATCTCAGCCACTGCTAATCACAGCATTCCAATCCATCACTATTTTGCCCACCATGCCACCTCAGCTTGAACCCAGCCATATACAAATAAGTCTTGATTCTGCTCCAGTGGAAATAGTCCAGCCCGAACTGCCAAGCCAGGTCCTCTGTGAATCCAGGACAGAAGCATCCAGGACCGGTTTTACCCTAGTTAGGGCTCACGAGCCAAGTATAGCTTGGTTCCAGTGACAGTGTGGATGTGACCCATGTTTGGGCATACCCGTCTCACTTAGGATGACACACTTCAGTTTGGATCTCCCAGATGCAAACCAGCCTTGGCGCTGCTCCAATGGGAACAGTCCAGCCCAAACTGCCAGGCCAGGTCCTCCCTGAAACGGGACACCAGCAGTCCAGGGCCGGTTTTTACTTGGTTATGGCTCATCAGCCAGGTATAGCTTTTTTACAGTGCAAAACTGATCCTACTTTCCTGCTGGTCACAGGACTCTTTCCCGGACACGGATCCCGGATCGTACATGGTTAGTACACCTTATCACGTTGAATCATAGGACAACTCTCTACCATGAGCTTCACCATTATGCCCTAGGACTCGTTTCTAACTTCCTTGACCCAGCTTCTGAGGATACATCTTATTCCTCTACGCTATTGCCCTGAAGAACCCATGTTTGGACGAAACGCGTTTGCTGGTTCTATCTTATTGATGTGTTGTTGTGTACTAAAATTGTTCGTATTTACAGATTGGCTCTCATCAAACTAGTTTGCAAAACTGATCCTGGGTTGCTTGTGTTTCAGTTCAGGGAGGATCTGACCTTGCAGTTCGAGCTGAGGTGACTTGGTACGCAGAATAACAATGGACTGGGATGCGGTCTGAGTGAATGCCAGTGGCTGAAATTAATTCAAGCATTCCATCCATCACTTTTTTATATACCTTAGTTTGAAGTAGAGTCCAGAGCTGGGAGACACTTAATGTGGGGGTGAGGGACAACACTGGATGCAAACATTAACCTTAATTACACTGCTCTGGCACAATCAACTCTGACCAATAATTAATTTAAAAAACAACGGTGTTGGAGGCCAAGATTTGTGTTCATGCTACACTTCTAAATTGGAAGTGCCTGATTAAAGGTGTAAAGTGTATTAACTAAATCATCAGTGTGTTTGGGGGGGGGAAGGACAATCAGATAAAGGTCAAAAAGAGTTGCAAAAATGCCTCAAAAAACACAAATGTATGCTGCAAAATTTCCATTTTTGGTGCCACAAAATTTGCCAGTCTATGCTGCAATATCCTGGGGGGGTCTGCAATGCACTGAAGGGAAAGAAGGCGCACATCTTGTTATCACTTCACACACATACTTAATAGAGAATATTGGAGGCTGATTTTGAATTTTGTTCAAATTCCTATGTAATTGATGTGCTGGCACTGTAAGAATGCACTATTTCGCTGTCTGTATGAGTAATACACAAACATTGGTTTAAATGGCAAATTACTGAAGTGCCAACTCCTGGCTCTTTTAAAATCTAAAAGATTAGCGAATGTTTTTGTCCAAGAATGGTGGTAACCCTAAATCTAACCTGTTTGTGCTGCAGTGGGGGGCTGCGAGAGAACATGCCCATGAAAACAGACATGTCGTCCTGTTATTCCTCATTGTACCAGACAAACCACCTTTTTATTCCCGATTGTGCCCAGAGTTCAGTGCACTACTGCTGGAACAAGGGGAGCAACATAGGTCGTTTCAAAGCTGCTGCAGTGCAGACACTGGACCGTGTTTTTACCCCGCTCTCCGCCTTGCAGCGAACCAGCTGGAACTGGGAACCGGTGTTTCTACCTGTAAAACTGAAACTTGTGGTCTTTAGAGCAGATGACTTTTGGTCATACCTCATTGACTAGGTTTGTAATAATCACAAGTTCTTAATACAGTTATTTCAACATAATTTGATTAAGATGGTGGCATGGGACACCCCCTCAATGCCCTCGCAGGCCCTACCTAAAGTATCGTATTAAGTTTAGAATTTTGATTTCTAAATTAATTTTAGCTTCCATCGCTCTGACATCGGTGAGGGAACTACAGTCAGGCAGATGGTTCAGCTACCCTGGGAATCTAGCTACGTTTGGCTGTGTATCAGTACAAGGGTCATGTTAAAAGATACAATTCTGTGCATTGCTGCGTCGCGCAAGGGCTGTACATTCTAGTGTACAAGAAGTGGACTCAGCAGAAAGATGAAGTATCCAGGAAAGACATTGCCGGATCTAAGTAACTAATTTTTATCCGAACATTGTGAAAACATAGATATTGTGCGTGGTTTGGTAGAGAAAGAGTAGATGTTTTGTATAAATATAATATAGAGGAAATTAGGGTTGGGTCAGGGATTTCACAGACCTTTCCAGTAAACACCACTAGATGGCGCCATTTGCTTTCTTGTCCAGTGGTGAACGAATTTACAGCTTTTGAAACGTATGATATGGAGAGCGCGCCTCTTCCTTGCTGCTGTCGAGTCCAGGATGAGTGAACGAGGCTCGTTGTCGGTGAATTATTAATTGGAACTTGTAGTGTTCACGAATGTCGGTTTTCCATGAAAGCAACTTTAAGAAGACAAGCACAATGGGGTTATCTAGGGAAAAATATCTTGCAATAAAAAGGCCTCACACTCAACTCGCCACAAACGCATAGCTGCCAAGGTTTCAGATTGCTGTCTGTGACATTTTTTATAATTTCAGTGTAATTATGAGTGCCATTTAACCCCTAAGATTGACACTTTCTCGCGAACAAAATCAAGCAGCAAAGATGAGGGAAACATGTACATTTCAGAAATGACACCCATTTGAGCAACAAGAAACTAAGAAAATCTTTAAACTCCTGCAAATCACAGAAATGGAAGGGCACTTACCTAGTGCCCTTGTACACTGATCGTAATTTTGGGAATATGCTATGTATCCTTGGTACAGTCAAGTGCTTTCGAACACCTCTGCTGTGATAAATCACTGCGGTAGCATTCATTTAATAACGACTCTCAAAGGTGCGTGGCCAATGTAATTAAGGGCGTGGCTTAAAAACATGTAAGCTAAAAACCTGTGCTTAGCATAGTGTGCCGCCCGACTTGTATTTTCTTGCATCTAGATCAAGCGCGCAACACCCATTGGATCAAAGGGCTTCAGCCCCCCCCTTCGTGTGTGGCAGCCCGGGCTCAGACAGCTCCCGGGCACGCACACAGCCGCACCCGAGCACTTCACAGGTCTTTAAAAGACCGCGTGCATGTTAAAGAGGCTGTGTTGATGTTTCACCCCTTCTAAGAGCCCCTGCAGCGCCACTCTACCTACTGCTTAATGTTTCAGCCCCCCCCCCCCGAAATTTTTTCTTAGCCCCCCCGAAATGTGGCTCGAGTTGCGCCTCTGATTCAGATCTATGATACAACAAGTAACCATACCTACAACAAGTCAGGACTATTGGATTTGTCAATGGTTTTTAGTTGCGTAAAATAAATAAGAAGCAAGTATGGCTTGTATATAACATTGAAAAAGCTTCCACTTAAAGCCCTGGTGACACCAGGAAAGTGTTGCTGCTCTTGAGTTTAAAAAAGAGAAGGGAAATCCAGAGAGAAAATGACTCTCTTAAAAGGGTTTCCCATCCCCTACAACACTTATCTGGCATGACGTCATGCCGGAACTTCCCCACTGGTGAGAAGTGAGCAGTGTGAGCAGCGCACATCGATGTGCCTGCTGTCACTGCAGTCTGGAAAAAACAGATCGCCAGGGCACAAAACAGAGCCCGATAGAGACCCGTTTCGAGGCCCCCTTTAAAAAACTGCCGGTGCTCAGCACCGGTGAGACCCGGCCCACTTAAAGCCCTGGTTTTAGTGTTGCCAGGCGACAGCAACAATTACTGGGGGCCCGGGCTGGGGCCCTGCCGCGCTGAGGGAGGAAATAAACATCTGAAAGTTTAAGCGCTCATAGCTCAGTATTGGAACAGCAACTTAAATATGGCAGTTACGGAGAAGTTTTTTAAAAATATGTAATTGATGATTTCAGTAAATACATTACCTGCTCTCCCAGGCACTGATTATTGATCATGATTGTCAGTGGGCAGCTGATCCGGCGCCTCAGCCTGGTGGGCTGGGTCCCAGTCGCGTGAGATATTACTGCCCCCACTGTGCCGTTAAACATGCTGAAACCGACGAGCACATGAGCTTGCTGCACCCACTCTCACTGCGACTGGCCCCGGCGCTGCCTCCACTGTAACACTGGCTCGTGGTGCTGCTCGGGCTGAATGGTGCAGGTGGGATCTGATTCCAGACTGGATCCTGCCACCTTTACCGCAGTCAGCGGTGTCAGCAGCGTTCAGCCTGGCTTGGGGCCCTGCACTGACAATCGACGGCGAAATTCACCTAATCGCCGCCACCCTGCTGCGTTGAGAGCGGTGAGATCAAGAGGAGCAAGAGCTGCGCATAACTGCAGGAAGCGCGGGTGGCAGGAGGACTGACAGTGACTTAAGGTATCCTATTGTGTCTCACTGTCAGTCATTCAACTTCACTATTGGCCACTGACTTCAGTTTAAGTTCCGCGCTATGTGCGTCGGCCCCAGACTGTACCTAACTTGGATACAATTACATTATGGCAGTACTCGAATAGCAGCGAGCAGATCTAGGCAGGCGTCTTAGCCTCTGCTTGCAGAGAGCAGTGCACACCGTGCTGATGAGCACTGCAACACACTCCATAATGTGTATTATAACAGCGTCCCACGTGGCAGCTGAGGAGGTGCTATAATGCGTGACAATGCATTTCAGTGCGGTGATGCGGATCACCACACTGAAATGCGTTAGACTAACGCCTGATGCGTGGTACTTGGCAGAGCTGCAAACACGTTTCCTCCGCTCCTTTAGATATGAGGGAACAGCGGAGCTTTCACCCGTGGGGCCTCCGCTGCCTCTGCTGGTGGAAACCCCTGACTGGGCCACCGGGACATAATGGCGGTCATGCTTATGGTGGAGCAACCATCACTACGTTTCCCTGCACGGGCTTGGCAAGTGAGGCGTGGCTTTCTCAGACAGGGAAATAAAACACTGCCACTGGCGTTAAGGGGAGACACTCTATGAGCCTCAGGGCCATTGTTTTTAATGTATAAAAACAAACTTCTGCTTTGCAAGTTTGTTTTTGGCTAACAAGGAACTTTCTTGAGCAGGCCGAAAACAACATCGCGCCCCCTCAGCAAAGTGCTGTACCTTCAGAGAAAACGCTGCACAGTTGATTGTTTGGTAGCCGTAAAGATCCGCGCCGGACTGGTGGTGGGATTCTCTGAATATGGCTGCCAGCTGTCCACCAGGATAGCGGAAACCGTAGCCTTTAATGAACTTGTGACCCGCTTGCTGGTTCTAAATGACCCTCAGTGTCACTGAAAAATTCCTCCACTTTCAACAGTGACTAGGTCATTCATTTCCTCAAAGGGCCTCAGGATTTAAGCTGTGCAGACAGCGCCCCATGAAGATGGCTCTTTTAGACCCCTCGACGACTGCACTTTGTGTCGGGGGTTGGAACATGATGCCACAGCCTGCGACTCTTGCCGTACTGTACATCTTTAGGTCATCAGGGAATAGGGGCCCTAGTGCTTGCAGGGAGGCTCCCCTAACTAAATCCCTCACACAAAGGTAACTGACCTCCCAGGGAACTTTCTTCCAAGGGATCTCCTCACAGAACACCTTGCCGAAAGGCGAAGTCTTCTTCTTTGAGGACACAGCCCTGCTTCTTCATGCTCTGCCCTGAAGCTAAACTCTTCCTTGATATCAAGCGACCCCCTGGTACCTAGGAAGATGGGAACAGAGTCTCCTTTTGCATTGACTGACTTCAACCAAGTCAAGGCTTTCAGGCTAATGATGCTATATCTTTTGAGGTAGGATGTGCAACATCTGAGCCTTTCCCCAATGGGAGCTGTGTGCTAAGAAACTCTGCCAGCTCCTACCCTAGCCTGATGCATTCCAAAGAGGCACATCCATAGGCTTGGGGCCCTGTTTCTAAGGCAAAGTCGAAAACCGTGCAGGCAGCGTCCCTTATTCACTTAAACCCCTTATTCACTTAGACCACTTTTTGGCACCAATAGCAACTATGCCCATGGTGTTAACAGCAGCGGTGGCTGAGGAACCTATAGGAGAAGGTATCCTCTGCATGGGAATAGAGAAGGTCAAAGCAAATTTTACCAATATTGTGAACACCTCCAAGGTTCATAGGTTTGTCCGTTTGGAGGAGATGTTCAGTTCGAATGAAATGCATGATCTATGAAGAGCAAAGACTGTGGGTGCTTGGAGGATGACGGCTCAGAAGCAGATCACCTCCCTTCTCCCTACAATACTGATGCTGGCATCTAGTCAAGTCAAGTCAAAGGTTTTTGTAGAGCGCAAAACTTGTCACCGCAAGGTCTCAAAGCGCTTTGGAAGAAAAGAGCAAAGTGGAAACAGTGCCGGGGGGATGGGATCTACTTGGACTTACCAAAAGCAAGCGGCTTAGCTACTTCACCGGATGGCAACATTTTCAAGGCAACTGGTCCGTCTTCAGAGGAGAGTTAATTTTTTTTACAACCGTCACTTGGAAGGCAGCAGAAGCCTTAAGTGACTTTACCTTCTGCGGAAGCAAAATCTAATATTATGATGGACATTTTTGAATCCTCTGTGGTGGCAGCAGAGCCCTTGCTTCCCTTTAATGAGACCCTCCCAGATGTTAGCATGGCTGCATGAAAGAAAATATTTTCTGGCAGATAGCCAGATGCCGTAAACCCGCTCCTAGTTACCCATATTTTTTCTCCTCCACATATTACCCAAAAGTCAAACATTTTAAACATAGCCATCAGTGCAGAATACCAATGCCTTTCTCCCATAAAGGGAATCCAAGAAACTTGATATGTTGGGTTGTAAAGTTTTTGCCACCAGTTTGACTTTCCGCATGGCTAAAGCCACCTGCCTGCTGGGCCGATATGTCTATGTCTTAGGAGGACTAAGAAATCGCAGTTATCAGCCTGCCGGACCATATGGGAAAGCTATTCTCTGACCTGGTGAATGATGGCTTGTATGCACCAAATCAGCTCCTAAAGTACGGCTGTGACTCTGCGGGCACCATTGCTCGGCATGGCACTGGATTTTCAGGAGTTGTCCATATTATGCTCATGGGCATGCTCTTTGACCGCTAGCATTTATTTAGTGAGAAGGCCGCCTTCTCCTTGGGATACTTCAAGAACAGTAAGCATATGGTTCACACCTTGAGTCTGTCCTCTCCGCATGGCAATCCCACCAACTGTATCAGACTGAACAGTTTCACCAAAGGCAGCCATCTCAGCCAATGCAATCACCAGAGCAACTATAATTCCGCTTTCAGCTCAGGGGCTGCTCTAGGGCCTCTAGCTTCCGGGGTGAAACCAGGCCCAACCTAGCTCTACAGTCTCTGCCACTCCCCCTCACAATATCACCCTCTGGTGGGAGGAAGGGTCCCCATTGTGTCACCCTTTGGGAGCCAGTTGCTCCAGACTGCAAGGTCATCAAACTGACTCTTGGGACAGTGTCCTTCCCTTCCTATCCTCACCTCCAGACCAAGGGGGCCATAGCGATGGTGCTTCTGGAAGAGAGAGATATATGGTTGTGCTCCCTTTAGTTCTTGGCCCCCAAAGAAGGACAGAAGCCTGAGGCCTATCCTGTGTGTCTGTCATCTGAACTCGTTCATCAGTCAGGACAAATTCAAGATGCTATCCCTGAACCAGGCCCTGTTGGCCTTGAATTTGGGGAAATTGGTTGGCATTGCTGGACATACAGGATGTCTATTTTCATCTTCCATTTTTTCACACCATCTTGTGCTACTTAAGGTTCACAGTGAGATCGCAAATATGATCAGTTTGCACTTCTCCTTTTCAAACTGATGCTTCTTTACTGAGGTACTGGTGGTTGTGGCAGCTTTACTGTATTTCGATACTTCCATGACTGGCTGATGTAAATGGAGTTCGTGGTGGTGGTCCAAGAGCATCTCTGGCAGACGATGACTCCTCCATGTTCTGGGCTTTACCATCAGTGGCCAAAAGGCTCACCTCACTCTTTCCAGAGGTGTCCAATTTGCTGACATCTGTCGTGCTACTACACGGTCATCCTTTCATACTTTTGTCTAGCACTATTGCCTCATGTCTCAAGCGCGGCTCTATTCCACATCCAAGGGTGTGGTACTGCTTTGGAACTCATCCGTAAATTGAAAAATCTGTTGGAAGTTGGATCCATAATCTTTCTGCAGATTCCTCATTCCTCATTACTCCCTGTCCTTCCCTATAGAGTTAGTGCTGTGACTAATAAGAGACTATAAGACCCCCACACTTTTTGCCCCATTTGGACTACTAACTGCTGAGAGTGCACTGCTCACCAGACCTCAGTGCCAGTGTTCTTACCTCTTACCCATTACAAAGTGTATTTCCAATTGACTATTCCTAATTGGCACGTATTGACTTAACGTATAAGTCTCTAGTCTCTGGTACCCAGGGTTTCAAGGGCATGTAAGACAGAGTGTCCACCCAGGGGTGCAGTACTGATTGTGCCACCCTGAGTGTGACAGAGTGCAAAATGACTTCCAGCTGCCACTGCAGGCTGAAAGGACAGTGTCACACTGCTAGTTCGAGTTTGACATTCAAACCAATGACAAAGCCACCATTTCCCCCAATAATATATGTAAGTCTCCCCTAAGGGAGGCCTAGTGAACCCTACGGCAGGGAGCTGTATATTATTAAGCACGACATATATAGTAATATATGTCTGAGCAACAAAACCTCCAAATTGTTGTTTTGCTGGGCAAACGTTAGTGGCCACATTGGCTAATACAGGGTTACCGGCTGGCATCCAAGTCTGGCTAACTTCTGAATAGGACTACCTAACTGGGTACCTTACGGTACCAAATTAATCATGGAATAAAATCCGACTTGATGCCCTATTCAAAAATAATTATGTAACAAAAAAGTACCTAGCTGTCACATTTAGGGTGCTGAATTGGTTTCAACAGACTAAGGACTATCGCTGAGTCGAATAGTCTTAATTATTTATTTACTTATCTTTTTAATACTTTTTTTGCAAGTTCATTTCATTACTGGAGCATGTCATTCCATAAGACACACCACCTTCACCGATTCTTTACACATATATACAAAATGTACAAAACATACAGTTTACACAAACAATATTTACAAAAAACAACGTAAACAAAATTGCATTCAGGTTAAATCCAGTCAACATTCAAAGCAACAGCCATGTGGGTGATTATTCCTAACAACTATTCATCTCAACCATAAGGGCTGTTGTCTAGTGGGTACACATTTGTGGCCTGCTGGGGCAAGGCATTTTGTATAACTTGCTCCCAACAGTAAAGAAATGTTCAATTCCTATATTGTCCCAGTAGGGCCAATCCCCTCCTTCTGTTGCACTGGTTGAAATTAATGGCACTATTAAAGTTAAGCACTTTCAGAAATCCAGCTGATCCAGTGACCCTGACAAGTTGTTAGCCACCAGTGAAGATTTGCTGCTAGCTTCCGTTGGGAATCCTGAGAGACCGATCTTTGATGTCCAAAAGTTGCACACGATTCCGCTGGACCTGGGAGCGTCATACAAGTCTGGATTGGTCGCACCAGAGGTACACCAGCCCCCATTAAAGGATTTCACTTCAACATTGGGTATCCGGAGACCAGGAGCCCAGTTTCCGCTGACCTTTGACCCCCAGAAAGAGGACTATGTCGTCCCACATCACCTGGTAACTGAGAAACCACCACAAAGGCTCCCCTGTTGACTGCATCACAACTGGAGCATCCTTAAATATCTTTTCATCCTGAATCCCCAGCATCAGGACCACTCCATTATAGTCTAAGGTAATTATGCTGTAAAGGCTGGAACTGGACTGAAACATTTTCTAGTGGCAGTCAACTGTCCAAAACTACCCCACTGGCCCCTTAGACCTACATCCTTTTGGATTTGGTCACCCAAGTCGGGCCGGAGTAGTTGTACTAATTTTCTCAAACTTTGGAACAGTTTACAAACTGTTATTGACCAATGTGTGTATGTAGTTGGAATTAAAAGTAATAAAACCTTTGAAAATCATATCTCTGGGAACTTCGGATTGATTTTGTCCATATTGCACTCTATAAATTCATAAAATTACCCTCTATTTTTATAAATTGAAGTCTTGTTTCTTTCGTGTTGTTTGACTTTCTTATTCTGTTGTTTGGTTCTGTTAAATGCTTTGTTGCTCGAAAGCCATAGCTACACAGGGTTGAGCTTAAGGTTGTTCAAACACACCTGACTAGATCCAATAAAGGTGTTGCCAGTGTATTCCATGATAAGGCCCCACAGCCATATCATATAATACACCTAGATTCTCCCAGAGACCAAACTATGTAAACGTGTTATGTGCTGAATTTGTTGCTGTTTTTGCTACTCGGTTCCTCTCTGCATGCCTCATTTGGCACAGAAAAAGTACCATTAACTGATGCCAGCACCCTGGTTTGCTTCTAGTGTATGCTGATGTTATGTCCGTAGGCGGAGGGTGAAATCACAACTGAAGCCACATGGTGCCATGTGGTGGCCAAGAGAAATGTTGCTAGGCAAATGCCTTTCTGGACCTCTCTGAATCCTGGAAGCATAATTTTTCTGGTGAGGAATCTGTGGATAAATGTATACCCTACAAATATTATTACTTAAGGTAAGTAACTTTTTATTTGTGGCTAATGGCTCCAATGGAAATATTTCAGCCTTCTTATAGATCAGCAGAAATTAACTTCCTCTGGTGAATGTTTTTTTACAGTCTCTATATCCTAAACCTTTCCTAGCTGTCTTTTTTTGCTGGTATCAATAATGCTAGAAGAGGACCATAAATGAGGACCATCTTAATGAAGTATCTATTTCTTGCCAGAATAACAACTTAGAGCGAGCTCTGGACTGGATCTTCTTGCATCCTGACCTCGAGGAAGAGAGTGAAAGTGTTTCCGATGTCAACGATCTGGAGAACAATTCTAACGCCAACATTGTTTCAGAGACTGCACCAGAAGGACCACGCGTCAAAGATGGACATGGAAGTAAGTAATACCTTAGTTTTTGCAAGTTGGTGCTAGAGTCCCATGCAAGGCCCTTTAATCATCTTCCGAACTCCTCCAACAAGAAAACATGCTTCGGATTTGTATCATTGACACGCTGCATTACACAATGTGGTGGTAATTATGGTTTACTTCTGTGGTAGACCTGAAGTGAAATTCCTTTCTGCGAGGGCTTGTGACTTGTACATATGTATGTAAGTATGCTCGTGTCCTGCTAAAGTCCAAATCTAGATATGAAGCTGCTCTGCCCTGTACAGAGAATTGATGATCCCACATTTGTGGTTACCCCCCTAGTTTTTCTTATATGACTGCTTCCATGGATCTTTCTCTGTTGTACGTGAGAAGGTTCTTGAGTCCAATTGGCTGATAGAATGGTGTTTGTGGCGGTAAGATTGGAAGACAGACATTGAAAATGAGCTGGGAGCCACTAGTAGATGTTGAAGAGTGCAAAATACTTCATGTTGACTCTGAGCAGCAAACATATATCTCATGGCCAACTATAGATAATAAGGACGCAATAGTTCGTTAGAGCTTAACCAACTGGTAGTCCCTCGTTCTAGGAAGGTTAGATGGGGGAGTAGGGCATTCTCCATCTTAGCACCCCAATTATGGAACACACTTCCTTTGGAGATCAAATCTCAGCCCTCATTGGATCTCTTTAGGAAGGCCCTTAAAACTTGGTGCTTCACTAAAGCCTACCAGTAAGTTTCTGCCACCTGCTGACTCAGCTAGACATTGAGCTAGGCGCCTTGACGCCCACTGGGCTAAGTTGCGCGTTTATAAATCACATTTCATTCAATATGTTGACATGCGTCTTTTAGGTCATGCAAGTCCAAGGTGATTTGCGGTATCCTATTTACATACAATTGTTTTTGTTTCATTCCCTATCATCTGCAAATCTGCTGACAATAATAGTGAGAAATATCAGAAATCAGATATGCTATTTCTCTCTGTAAACTCACCCAAACATTTGCAGCTTGTGGACGGTATTAGATACAGAAACCAATGAAAGATAAAAATATAAAATATAACATATGGACTATATTAAAATATAATATAGTAGTAGGAGAGCATCTTTTCAAAGTATTACCATGATGTGCTTAGAAAACCTATTTATTACAACTTTCAATCTTAAATTTTTTTTAACTGAATGTTTGATTAGAATTACATCTCCTTCAGTTTGATGCCACTTGTTTTCTGCAGAACTGCCTATGAAGAGTAAAAATAAGATCATAACATTGTCCTTCTTTTCTATGTTCACTCACTTGGCCTCAGAAAAGCACTTTGGATGTGTGAATAGTATGATGTAGATTGGCTGGTATAGAAGAAAATCTGATGACAGCAGAGCTTCCATGTTACAACTTGCAAGCTTCGGTTCTCAGAATTCGGCCTGCCATCTCATGACTGGTGCAAGATGACAGGGACGCGTTGTGTGCTGGCGCTGCATGCGAGGCATTTTGACGTATCTGTGCATCTGTAATAATTTATTACATGCTACTAATGACATGTTTTATTACGATAAATGAGTTCCACGCATGTCAAAACGTGCTTGGAATATGAAATTAAAGTTCAAGTCATTATAGCGATGTTCTGTCATCACACATATCATAAATCAATATGTAAGCAAAATAATTGTAGTTCCAAGAATTTCTCTCTGCCTGTGACCTAACTTCCTGTCTATGGAACTGTAGCTAGGTTTATGAAAGCGCAAAGGACCAAGCTCCAAAGTTGAGTAATTGTCATTCTGCACCAGAGATGAGCAGGAAGGCTTTTTAGACACAAAGTAGAAGTAGAAGAAAATATCATAAAACAGATTCAGGGGAATTATTATAAATCTTTGTTTAGTCAATAAGATAATTACCTTTCCAGGTCTCTCTAGGAAATTCTTAAGTTGATGAAAATTCATGAAAACTATGAATTGGAATGCAAGTTTGCAGCTACTCAAGTCAATGTTAAATAAAATCTGCAAATCATGGGATCTCTGAGTTGTTTGACCCTCTTTACAACTCCTCTGGTATCATTCCTAGAAGACTTCCCTGGCTAAATATGCTGCATAATCAGAAACATTAATTTTTGATTTTTTTCGTTACTTACGCAATCCAACATGGTGACGCAGTTGGATGCACTTGTTCATACTGCCTCACAAATCTGATCAACAGTGCTGAATGCAAACTCCTTTCATAATTGTTTTGTGTTTGACTTCTAATGTTTAACTCACTTGCGCACACAATGCGATCTCAGCCAAGAACTGTAATACCAGTAAAAACACATTTTGTTGTTAACGTTCTTGATAACAGTGGAATTGCCAAATCTAGTGATCTCTGAAACCACTCAAATTGATTTGGAATACGGCCTTTGTCGACACATATGTAAGTGACAGTGACTAACTTGTGCCCCAAGAAAAGATTGAGGTGAAAGGTGTACTCTGTTTGAAGTTGTGGACATTTCGAATGGTCCAGAGGACATGTCCTCCTGAAACTCATCAGACGCTAAATGTACTACATTTTTTGAAGATGAACATAAGTAATCAACACCTCATCCACATCACCTGTCAATCACTGAACCAAGCATAAGTAAATAGTTGATGGCTCTCTGTGGCCTGTATGTATCTGACAAGGGGGAGATTTTCCTTTAAAGCCTCCATGAGCTCCACAGAACTTCTGAGATTTGACATGAAACAGCCATTTGGGTTTCACTGGTCATCGGCGATGACCTTCTCAGCCTCGCGTGAGGAGTGGAAACTGTGATATTAGTCAGGGCACTTGTAAGAGGTAATGTAGAATGACCTAGTGCCAGGACTATGTGTCTCATTTAGTACTATAGAACCCACATCTGCTTTCTAATGAACTAGCTGGGGGCAATCGGTGAAAAAACATTGAAGGGGGTAAATTGTGAAGCATACCTGAACCCTAATCCTTACAACAGGTGTCTTTGTAACCTCCAGATGCATTTTCTAATTAGAAAACCTTTCCAGTTAGGCCCGGTTCCTGAAACAATCGATTAGGAAGTTTCAATGTGCAGAGATTCAATTGAAGACAGAGCTGGGAAATGCTACTGTACGGAGACACCAGTTGCTTTGTTCTGTCCTTGTAGTTCCTTGAGAATCCCCCAGCAGAACATTGAAAAACCTATTCTATTATTTATCTAATAACTGAAATATTTTGGTACACACAATATTACCACATCTGTTTGGCCACAGCAGAGTCAACCTTGATGACTTTGGGTCTCTTAGGTAATATGTTTGTCTGTAGATGCCTTTGTGTTGGACTTGGCCCTTTTTGCCGGGTCATCCCTAAACTTTTAGCATTTCTCCTAGCCTTTTTTCTGACATGGGGTTGGTGGTTCCAGGCCACCTAGCACTTTAGCACCTTGGTCCAGTGTAAAGTGCGTGCGCTCTCTGTGTTACATTGCTGAGATTGGCCTGTCCGCCCATAGGAATGCATTGGGGATTCCCTGATCAGTGTGTGTCAGTGGTAATTCAAGGTATGGGAGGAGCAGAGTGGTCAAGTTTGGTATGTATGAAATTGTGAGAATAAATGCTGCGCAATGGTGTGCGCAGATTTATTATGACTATAGGAGAAATGCCACTTTTAGAAGTTGGCATTTCTGTGTGCTATGAGTGGTGGTTTCTGCCTGGCTTTGGCGCAAGCCTTTGCCAACCAGAAATCCCATTTGTAACACTTTTCTATCCGTAACCTCACTGTGTATTATGTCCTTCACTAAACTGCAGATGGCAAACAGGCTCTGTAGGATTTCTGGGGCATTGATGTGGAGATTGTACTGCTCCAGGACCTGAGCCCTCCTATGGAGAAAGTTCTCCAAGTGGTCTCTCTTTCCAAGGTAACTAACATCTACTTCTGTCACGTCTCCAAACTTATATCAATAATCACCTTGCAGGAGACCTAATTTATAGACAACTCCCTCACTATAGTTGATGAGATGCTTTCTTTAACTACAAAGTTATAATCAAAAATAGGGAGCGAAGGAAAGAAGGCAGTAAATGTTGAAGAGGTGACCCGTCCTTTGTCGATCCCTAGCCAGTGAACTCAAATAGTGGCCTTGTGCACGGAAGTAATCTACCAAACTGCAGGAGATCACATCTCTTGGTATGAAAATGTTGGACGGTCGCACCTGTGAATTATAGCCCCAAGAAATCTAAATAGTAGATTTTAACTGAAGGATGAACTCATGTAAGATCATCAAAACGTATAGGGTATATGGAGACTTCAACTAAGTACTGACAAAGCATAGGATGGCCATGTTGTGGACATACTTTTCACAGACACACTTAACATTAAAGAAATGGATCTAGCATTTTAAACATAGATGCAGTTGGACCAGTGTGAAATACTATTTAGGTCATGAACAATAACCCCAATGACCTATTCTTTTCAGACATATCATTTTTTTAATTAATTTCTTTATTCATGTTTGCCTAACAGTTTAACATATTGGGCAGTGTCTTAAGTATACATATCTATGGCATTCTTAGGGGAATAGGGTTGTAGTAAAGTACAACTGAGCCCTAAACATCTCTGCAATCCTTGTAGTACCTGCTTTACATTATTCCACCTTTTCAGACATTTGAAATGTTAAGGTTGTTGTAAGAATTTGGGTTATTAATAGGGAGGGGTAGAAGCCCTACCCAGATAATAAACACAATCTGTGTCAGGCAGAACCACAAAAGGCACTGAATTAGCCTGTGCTTAACCCTGTGGAAGAATGGCACAAAAGCAGTCTGGCTTAACAATGTATAAAGTATTTATGCGGCACACGTACAAAAATAAAGTGAAAACACAACACGAAAAATCCCAAACCAATTTAAAACAAGAGAGTTAATTGTGATAAATACAATTACACCAAATAGAACAAAATCCCATAAGTAGAACTTTTAAATGTTTTTGTGAAAATTTTAAACCATCAGTGAAAACAGCACCAAAAGTGCCACTTGCAGGTACCTGGTTGCGCCAGACTAGAGGAAAGTCACAAGTTCAGTCCAACTGCGATAGAGCGCAGGTCGAATGCTGGGACCAGGTTAGTCCCGCAGAAAAGTTACATTCTCAAGGTTTCCCGAGAGGAGCCACAGGAGGAGGTTTCAGTTGGCAGGAGCCGCGAAGAGCAGGTTGAGTGTCATAGAATTTGTAGTGCGAAGAGCCGGTCTTTGCTGAAGCTTCACGTTGGCAGTTGTCCTGGGTGGTTGTTGTAGAGATGGAGATCAAGCCTTCGAATGAGCTCACATTTCTGATGCCTTTGGCACTTGTTGTCGATGTGAAGAGCAGGTTGTCTCTGGAGATTTGTATTGCTGGTCGTTGTGGATGGTTGCTGTCAACACAAAGAGCCGTTCTTGATAAAACGTCACGTTGGCAGTCGTCATGAGTAGCGACTAAGTGTGAATCAGCCCATTTGTGGTCACAAAGAGACCAGCCAAGGGTCCAGGACCCAGGTGGCACCTCTCGAAGCTTAGGACTCACTCCAGCAGAGATCAACAGCAGGGCTCAGGCAGGTCCAGTTGGTGCTGGTCTGCCGGTTAGTTGCAAGGAGGTCTGTGGAAGTTGTTGTTTCCTTGTAGCTCACAAAAGAGGCTAGCTAGCCTTTGTAGTCACTGTAGTGGTCCTTGGCTCATGGAGGCAGATCCAGTCTTCCTTCCTTACAGAGCTGGGCAGCAGACAGTCATTCTAACAGCAAAGAAGCAGAGCATTCCTTATTCTGAATCTTCTAAAAGTCCAGGATTGATCTGAAGTGGAGTGTAAGGGTGGCGTTTTATCCCCAGTGGCAGTCTTTATGTGGTTGAATCACCTGACCTACCCCCAAAACTGGTTTGGGTCAGTTCTTCCATGTACCCTGGTCCATGCTCCAAACTGTATAAGGCAACAAAAGCACGGGCAGGCAGGGTGTCAGGTTCATTTGTGTGTGCTGGAGGCAAAGCTGTTTGATGTGTAAGTGGGCTGGGTGCAACACTCCCCAGTCATCCTGTCAAGAAGGGTCATCGTGCCCACACCTAGGCTACCCTAAGACATGTTTTATAGTGCTACTTTAGTGGGCAGCACAATGAGTGCTGCAAACCCACTAGTAACAATTACCGTATTTTCCGGCGTATAAGACGACTTTTTAACCCCTTAAAATGTTCTGGAAAGTCGGGGGTCGTCTTATACGCCGGGTGCCAAAATTTATGTTATTTTTTCCATGCGTTTTTTTCTAAATCAGACAGAATGTGTGAGGCATTAAAGCCCGCTTTCATGCTGTCGTGAGTACCGGTTACATGTGAGGTGATGGCGCGGACCCCCTTTGCCGCAGACTATGTTTTCCTGTTGTATTCCCCGCAGATGAAAGCAGGTAATCTGTGCAGAGCTGGGGGGAGAGCGTTTATTTGTTGAAACGACTTCCCGCCACTGGTAGTTAGTGCAGAAGCCCATTGCTCCTGCAGCACGGACAGTAAAATACGGTATGTGTTGAAAATATGAAGGTACCCTGCGTGTGAAGCAACAGGCGCGAGGCTATTGATGTCTTCGCGTGCAATATCTCAAAAAATGATCAAACAATTTGATAGGCAGTCTGCCACCTTAAACTGGAGGAACCAGTTTCTGAGAAGTAGCGGATTGCATATTTTACACATGTCCATTAGGCGGTATGTTTTTGTTGTTGCAGTTTATAGCGCGAACTCGAACCGAAGGTGTTCGGAGCGCTTTACACGAGCACCAGTTATGTTACAAAAGGACATACGGTACTATTTCTTTTTAGGCACTAGGACATGAAGTGATTTGCCCAGAATAACAGGATGTTGAGAGCGCCACTGAATTGATTAAAAAATAAACACGTCTGCTTGAGGAGGAGCAACAGCATTTCTTCTCAGTGGGATGCGGACTGGCCAGACAATTAATTACATCTGCAGGGGGGGTTCTTGAAACAACAACACGATAACAGCCCCTCATCAGCCAGAGGCCAAATGGCGCCGTGAGTCCTACCTAGACTGCCGGTCCAACCGCTTTCACATCCCCAGGCAGACGAGGCAGCAGCACGAGACAGCAGGACAGGCAGCCAGCGCTGAGGCACCTAAGATGGCGCTCCTCCACATGTGCTCTCCTTCCACGCTCATCGGAAGGGGAGGATACCACATGATCTCCTCAGTCCATGGGCATAGAAAGGGGACTCTCAAAATGGCTATGCAGGACTGCGTTGGAAGTGGGGGTAGTCTTATACGGCGAGTACAGCATGAAACCTACATTTTATCAAGAAAAGTAGGGGGTCGTCTTATACGCCGGGTCGTCTTATACGCCGGAAAATACGGTAATTTAAAGGCCTGGGGTACAGGTAGTACCATTTGCTAGGGACTTGCAAGGAAATTAAATGTACCAATTAGGTGTAAGCCAATTGTACCATGCAGAGCACAAGCGATTTAGCACTGATTAGCAGTGACCAAGTGCACAGAGTTCTATATCCAACAAAAATGAATTCAGCAAAACAGGAAGGGTGAAGGCGAAAAGTTTGGAGGACTACCACCCAAGGGCGTCAGGTCTAATATGTAAATTCAAGTATTGCATATTATTCACCACTCAGGCTGTAAAAATTCATTATAACACAGTGCAGGCGTAGAATTACCAGCCCAAATTGGGGATTCCAACCCTGTTAATTCTGCCTACCTTCAGAGGACCACTCATCTTCTGGGTGCTTGTGAAGGAAGGAAGTCTGTGCTTGTTGGACCTCCCTTCTACTTTAGAAATAGTAGATCATTGCATCCTTCTGTATCACCTGCAATATATTCCTAGTGCAGTTTCCCTTTTCTCGTGGGCATTGAGGTGAATATGTTGAAAGTTAAAATGGAGCCAATATGAAGTGGTTAGTTTAATGTTAATTTGATTATTTGGGGGTAAATATCAAAATCTTGACTATGAAATATTGCAAAAGACATGGACATCAATGTTTCTTTATATCAGAGGTTGTGTATTAATGTAGTATGCTGAGTAACATTAGTGTGAAAGTGTGAGAGAAGAGATATGAATCACAAGTTAAATCAGGATTATAAATGGGGGCACTATTATTTGTCCCAGACTTCAGCCAATGCCAGATTGGGTCTGTAAGAGCACACAAAGAATTGATGTCATTGCCATCAACCATTATGAATTCAGGTGTCTTCAATTGGTTTGTCCCATGAAAACTCTAGATTACGGTTCTGCTACAGGATATGGGGTTAAATTCTTGATCGAGTGTCATAATTCTGTATAGTCTTTGGATTCATTATGACTGATACTATTGACATTGTTTCAGTGCAGTGCAAAAACAACAATGCTGCACGATGGATTGAAATGCAGGACAGACATGATTCTGATAGCTTCTAGTCTTCAGCAAAGGGAACTTGGACACTGTGGAGTTATGTGATTCCACCATGCTTATAACATTTTGACAAGTGGTGGAAGCTGTGCCCAAAAGATAAATCTCCTGGTTGATGGTACGCTGTGAATCTCTAGCCCACATTTTCTTCTAAACCTTAAGAATGAGTCAATGCTGGTATACATGAGTTTGATTTCCTGAAATTCTGTTTTGAGATGCCTGGCTATTTTATGTTAAAATAAGGAAAGTACAACATTACTTTTTTTATTTTTTTTATTTCAGTAGATCTTTATTGAAAATTATATTTACATGCCTTTTTTGTACCCTACAGGATATGAGCTATTTGGCTTCATCAGTCACATGGGAACGTCAACAATGTCGGGTCATTATGTTTGCCATATCAAAAAGGATGGAAGGTGAGTTCTGGTAACAGTGTAGACATGATTATTGTCGTATTTGTTTCTTGGAGAACATCTTTAACTTGTGTTGTAAATTAGGTTATTTTTGCTGTGTAATATATATTGTGAGTTTTATGTACCCTTTTCATTTCCTTTATAATTCTTTACTGTAATACAACAGTGTTATTTCTTAAACAGTTTTAGTTTTACGTAGGATCTGTCAAACTATAATTTTACTTTAGGAATCCAGCACAGAGGTCTTTTTGAGAAACCAACAAAGTATATTGGCTCAGCCAATTTAAAGGGCATACTCACTTGTTTGTTATTTCATTAATAGGTGAAATCTAAAAGGCACAGCCAGGAAACAGCATTTGCTGATCTCTCTAATGTATTCCTCTCTGTAAGCTAGCATCCTAATTGTTTGTGCTGTGCTCTGTCACTTAAACCCATTCTTTCTTAGTTTTTTTCTTTCTGGCACTTTGTTCTAATTCTTTTACCTTTTATTTGCTGAAGCTCACCTTACTAAAGAGGTTATTAGCTTACTTAATACAGTTGGTAGAATCTTGAATTAGATACTTGAGTCAAAATTCAGCAGTGAAAAATATTGACAAGAACTAGACTATATTTGATCTTTTGCCTCCTTTCCAAATGCGGATATTGTTGCTTCTCACCAGAAATCTAGTACTCCTAAAATTAGAAAGCAGTACCTAAGCAGCCATAATCTGTCTAGCTGACTGCTTTGTTATTCCTGGGTTCACTGTCTAATGTATCTTCTTTTTTTCCCTCTATTATATCTTTATCCAACTTTTGTTTTTTAGTAGCTGTTGATCTGCTCAGTTTATTGTCTACAAATACTCTATTTGTTCCTCTTCTAAATATGATAAATTGTGAGTGCACTGTTTGTGTTAAAATTGAGTAAATCTGTTTCTAAAATTTAAAGGCTTATTCAGGGGTGTGGAATTTATTAAAATATCTACTTGTCCATGGGGCAGACTGCTTCATGAATCTACTTGTCCTGTAACAAAATCCACTTGTCCCTCTGGTGCCATGTAGAGCCAGCAACACATTAAGGCACCAATCTCATTATGTTGGAGCTCTTCCATAGCCTCTCTGATTATGCAGGGCTCATACCATAGTAGTGTTTGAATACTAGCAATCCCTATATGTTGCCAGGTTTCCGCAGATATACATCTGAAGGTAGTGGCAAGCAATAGATCCAGGGTTGGAATGCCCTTTTGAGTCTGTGCAAACCTACTAACTTGCATGTTTTAAGGGTTTTCAACAACTCTTCTTTGAAATTTTCCCGTACTGAGAAATGTTGGAAATTTACTCCTGACAATGGCAGAGGTAAACCTTCTTCCAGAGTTGGGAAAAAAGTGGTTGGAGGGAAAATGAACATGCGAACAATCAGGTTTTCGCATTAGCAAATCTATACATGCAAATTTGCTCATGCTAAAATGCAGTTCACAAATATTTTCTAGGAGTACAATTTCTTGCCCTACTTCTGTAAATTCTTGTGAATTCACGAAAGACATATAGCTGCACTTAATGCACGGGTGCACTTTTTTAGACTTTCTTTAATAATTGGGCCCCTAATTTGATCTGGCGTTAACCATGACCGTTTGTGTTTATTAAAATTCTCTCTCTCTCTTTCTGTATCGGCTGGATTCACTGTGGTGACAGCATTCTGTCTTTTACAAGGAGCAGTTTTGTTCAGTGCCAATAACTAATGTGGCAGTGTGTGCTTTTTTGAGAACAAAAACTATTTTTTGCTTTTGCCAGTGTTTGTTATAATAGTGAGGGCCTGGAAGCTCTCACATCGTTTTACAAAAACCATGCCAAAACAAGTCACGCATTGCCAAAACTAAAAGGCTGACCACCAATTTCAGACCTACTGGCTTTGCCAATGCTTGTTTAATTTTATGTTTCCCATAACCTTATTGAAACTGGTTACACTGATTTTCAATATGAATATTTTTGCTTAATACTAGCATGCATCAACACATTTTACTAAATGATTCTGCAAAGAAAGGGTACCTGAAATTTTACAGTAGTTTAGCTAAATGTTTTTTTCCCTACTTTCATTTTTTAGGAACATTTTATATTGAAAGCAAAGAAGCATTAATGTTGCTTTCAAGCTTCTGCTAATATGCGCATCTAATCAGAGCATTCTGGGAGCATTATGCATAGCCTCATATTGCTAAACTTTGAAACAGTGTGTACACATTTTTATACTAGAACCACTGTCAGTAGTGCAGTCAGAACTTACATTTACTTAGAGTGCTGACCCTAATAATAAAGGCTTTCAATTAATGAACCATGAATACAAGTTTGAACAATATTAACATATGCACACAAACATTAACATAACTGCAGGCAGTGCCCTTCCCTGACCTTTAATGTGGTACTGCAAACTGGCAGCCAAAGGGTTTGTGCTGCAAGGGGTTGGGCCTACTTGTCCCAAGGACAAAATACACATTAAAACTTGTTGCCCTTGACCCCAAAGAATATGCCCTGGGCGTCGGGCTATAGGAATTCCACATCCCTGCTTATTTTATGCCTTTAGACCATGATTACCTCATTTTTATTAGGGTGTGATTTACTTTTCTTCTGTACCTACCATATCAACTTTTCTACAGTTGTTCAAAAGGTTGGATTTTATTCTCAAAAAATTGTTTGAATGTGTTCATGTTGTCATTTGTATAAAATTGCATATGTGTGTATTTTGTTGTTGTAAATTCTTCTATTTGTACATGCGTCATGTCCATTCTTCCTTTTGCTGTATTCTTTGTACATCACTGTATTCCCCGCATCTGCTTTCTTAAAACATTAGTGGTATTTCAGCATGTTTCATCTTGCTGGATGTATGGTGCAACATTTACATTTCTATCTCATTATTTACTTAGGAGTTAAATCACATTCTGTAAGAATTTTCCATGTTCCCTTTTTCATGTATTCTTACTGATAATTATATTAAAATGTGTATACCTGCTTCTATACACTGTCTACTTTCTTATCATAATTCTATGCTGCTTCTGATCCCCTTGGATTATTCACCTAGTGTGATTCATTTTTTTAAAAATATCAATTTATATCTAAATGTAAGTTCTCTTTCTAGATTTTTGCTGTCAAATTATATGTTATGTTCAAGTCTGACGTTAAACATTTAGTGTACTTCTCCTTTTTGGTTTTCTGGCATTTCCTATTAATCTCTATCTGTGTCTGAGTTTAGCATCACACTGAAATCTTCTTCTGGATATATAGTGTTAGACCTGGCATCCTTGGAGTGGATTTCCCCTGGACTTTTACCCTTTTGCCTCCACGTTTTGCCAATTGTTTTTGTTTGGCATTGGATTCTGAGCACCTTACCACTGCTAACCAGTGCTAAAGTGCATTTGCTTCTCCCCTAAACACGATGAATGACATTGGTGTATTCACATACATATGTGAATATTTGCATATTTGTTATACTGCTAACTTCCTTGTAAAGTGGTATACCTCATACCCAGGGCCTGTATCTCAAATGCTACTAGTCGGCCTGCAGCACTGACTGTGTCACCCACAGAAGTAGCCTTTTAAACCTGTCTCAGGCCTGCCACTGCAGTGCCTGGGTGTGCAGTTTACTGCCACTTCAACTTGACATTCAAAACTACTTGCTAAGACTTAAACTCCTGTGTTATTACATATAAGTCAACCCCAAAGTAAGTCCAAAGTAACCCTAAGTGCAGGGTGCCATGTAAGCAAAAGGTAGGGCATGTACTTGTACGTTTTGCATGCCCTGGTAGTGACAAACAGCCTATTTCGTTTTTCACTGTGAGGCCTACCTCTCTCATAGGCCAGCATTGGGAATTCCTTAATACACTTTTAAGCAGTAATTCCTGATCAGAGAAGAGTAGCTTTTTCTTGTTTCATATGTTTGGAACGGTAATGATAAATCCTCTGTACTGGTGAAATGGAATTTAACATTACTATTTTAGAGATGCCACTTGTTTGTTGAGTGTACTTTTAGAAAGTGGACATTTCTCTGCTCATAGCTTTTTTGTGCCTTACAGCGTGTCTCCAATACACGTCTGGGTAGGGTGACAGCTGCACTTTGAGCATTCTCAATAGACAGCCACAAGCACTGGAAGGTGAGGCTCCTCTGCATTCTGAGCACTTATCTGAATTCTGATGGGTCTTCCTGGGAAGGGATGAATTGGCGGGACTGACACTTACACTTCAATAGGTAGTGTTTTCCCTACTCACAAACCACTGATTTACCTTCCACTGGTAGCCTGACAGACAGGACTGGGTTTGATAGGGATCCTTGTGCACTTCATTGAGCTGCTTTTTCGTCACCCCCACATCAAAGGCACTTTTGGGTATATGTCCTGGGTCTCTGACCCCCCTAAAATATGATACTACTGGACTTGTAACTGCCAGAAAAACTGCTGGGCTGCTTAAAGGACTCAACTTCTATACATTGGATTTTTGTCATTTTGGTCTTGTTCTGTTTAGAATATATTATATTGTTCTAATCCTGTGTGGAGTCTTTTTATGGTGTATTCACTGTGTTACTGTGTGAGTGTGTTGCACAAATACTTTACACATTCCCTCTTTAGATAAATCTGAGTGCTCCGTGCCAAGCTACCAGAGGGTGAGCACAGGGTATCTTTTAGTGCATATCTAGCTTATCCTGACAAGAGTGGCGGTTTCTTCCTGTCCTGGGTTACCTCATCCAACCAGGAATTCCATTTCTAATACATGGGCGTAGAAAACTTTACTAAATATAATAATAATGCAGTTATACATTTCTCTTGTTCTTCAATAGAAACAGATGAGATGACTGTGGTTAAATATTTACTTTCTTTAATCACTGTTGCTATTACCCATATTCTCTCTTTGTCTTCACTTGTTCCCAAATTATAGATCTCTTTGTTTATTTAGTCAAGACCTCTTGTGGTATTTCTTTTTTCCGAAGTACTTATTATTCTTTTTGTAGGTTTGCCCTATGGCTCTCTAATGGCTTGGATTAAACCTAATCCTATAGATTTTTCTTCTTGCATAGTCTCAACCTCCCTGACTTAGTTTATTTTGTTTTACTTTAAGGTTAACTTCTCTGTTTCTTCCCAAATTAAAAACACTGTTGTCCCTCACAGCCATTATATTGCCTAGATCTTGAAGATAGGCTAATCTTTGTTATTGAAATTTGTGAAAAAAACTTTTCAAGTTGCACCTTTTCTTCTGCTTTTTTCAATTTTCAGATCGACTTTTGATTGATCCAATTCTAGTTGTTACGGTTTCTTAATTCCGATTCTGTTTTGTACCATTTGGTTCAGAACAAACTCCTAACTATTATTACGATAGGTTTGGGACCTTCCTTCTGGGAATTCATTGTGAAATATTCTCGGGGGTAGCCAAATGTCTGAAAGGCTCTTTCAAATAATATTTCCTGGAAAACCTTTCAATAAGTTGCTTATCTCCTTTTGTAACACAAGCACTTCTGGAAATACTTTCCAGAATGTGTTTATGTTGGCAGTTAAATGAAAAATTAAAGATAGTTGTTTTATGTAGTATCTTCCACTCTTTCTGATAATTTCTTTACATTTCCAAGTATCTTTGTACTTTTCAATTTCATCCATGTTCAGTTTCTAGAGTATCACATCAATCGATGCCAAGACTTCATATCTGTGAAGTCCATATTTATTGTTGCTTTCCTTCTGAAATTATACTTGCAGCCTGTAAATCCATCTATTCTTCAACGACTGCTGATTGAAGCTGCCAGTTAGCCTTTCTCTTCATGATGCATCCTAGCCTCTCTTTGAAAGGTGGGTAGTGATACCCCTGCAAGTTGGTGAAGTGAGTGACTGCCAGCTTGGGGATGCATGGATGCCTTTAGCCTCTGCAGTAACCTTTATTTGGGAATAACTATAAGAATGCATCCACAGAATGTTTTTTAAATAATACACTATTATTAGGACAAAGTGAACTTGAAATTACATCATGGAACAATATTTACAAAATGTATATTATATACACACCAACACCTAGAGAAATCCATACACAATGTTGAACCTTATTTGCAGACAGAAAATAATCTTTTTACTATCTATCTGGGAGTTCTCAGTATTCTACTTCTCTTTTACTCTGATCCTGTTCCTCTTTCCTGACTGCATCACTTTCTCTTTTATGTTGGCTACCTACATCTTCCCTGGTTCTCTCCTCTTTATCTCTCCCCATTGTTCCAACTCCATTTAAACTATCTCTCATAATTACTGCTCTGCTTAGATTCCACATCCTGGAATCATCTGTCTTTACAGCATAGGTGAGCAATTTGAAAACTTTTAGTGGTCTGATAAACTTCGCATCTTCTTCATGCTTCTTGGATTTTTAATTCTCACAAGATCTCTAACTCTCACTCTTGTGGCTTTCACTGTATGCCTCTTGTCAGACCTCAATTTCCATTCTTTACTTTTTCATTCTTTTTTTTTTCTCCACTCACTCACCAAAACCCCCTCTTAAGAGGCACCCTATTTCACACCTCTATGTGGCACACAGTCAGTGTGCACTCTGACAGCCTCTTTATCTATGCCCCCACATCTGTAATATGCCCTGGCACAATGATACGGTCTTCCCTCATTTGCATGGGTCCATGTCATCCTTCAGAGGAGGAAACGCCCACTTGATATTGCGCTAGAGCACTTTTAGCACTGGCATGATCCATGTTACAGCAGGGGCCGTGCAATCTTTAGTGGCGACCCCTTCCTGTAATTCCAAAGTGCCCTAGGGACACAAAAAAGTTGGTGCACACATTTGTTACAACCTAGGGGCACTATATATAATACAACCTCAGGGGCCATGCATGAAGGCCTCTTCTTAACTTTATCACAACCCATAGTGCCTGGAGTTGTGATTGGCCTTGACTAATACAATGTAAATTTTGGATGGGCCAAGGATCTTTGTAATGGTGCATTGGTGCCAAATTCAGAAGAAGTAGGATGATGGCTGCTCTGCTTTTTTTTAATTTGATTTTTTAGCACTTTACAGGCATCATGGGTGCAGCTTGAGTTTTCCAGTTTCAACCTTTTTTTCCGCACGTTTGGGTGTGCTAGCTCATAACTCTGTTTATTTTTTTTTCTCATGGGCGCAATTTAAATGTATCGAGTTTGGGTAGACTAGGTTTCAATGTGATTTAATTTAAAGTTGAAACATCATACGGTTGTGGTCAGGTTGAAGCGGAGAAGGTATACCGCTCTGTTAGTGATCATTCACCAAATCATGGTTAATTTTGTGTATCGATGCATGGGCCTTTTTTACATGCAGATACATCAATTTATATATCGTTTAATTAATTCTTTTAATCTAGCTACACTATCTGTAGGGCATCTACTTAGGCTAATTTTGACAGTCCTAGGTTGGTGCAAGTGTCTATGGCGGTGACCTCCTTTAGATGCTAAACTAGTCCCAGCGCCAGTGATTCCCTGGTACGGACATTGGATTTTGGATGCTAGTTCGAGGTTTAGTTTTAGGGATTTGTAAAGCGCATGGCTACCCTTGGGCATCCCAGCGCTGATGTGAAACAGAGCAGACAGATGTTGGCGCATAAATTTAGGGGAACAGCCATGTTTTAAGTCTCTTTTTAAAGGACGATAGAGCTGTTTCTTCCCTCTGTCCTGTTAACATTAAATGTGATCTATGCATTTGAAACCCAGTACATTGACACTCTGAATGCATCCTTTTTTGTGGGTGCTGGATTTGTTAGTGTTTAAAATATTTTGGACTTTGTCACATGGATTGACACATTCTTAGCTGCTTGAACTTAAAATATGAAAGTTGCTCCTCCATGCAACAAGGCTTGCTGAGAAGCGAAGGCAAATGGCATAGGTATCATAGCCCACTTGGTATCATTGCAGTATTCTGCGTGGCACTATTATTTTATGATTGAGTGAGAACTCTAAGCAACACCATACTAATAGACCTTAGCATTGGAGCTTTTAATAAATAGTTGAGAACTCAAGATCCTTGCCTTGTGGAACAAAACTGTTTATAGGACACCATGTTAATAGTAGGCTAGTGCCTTATGTATGCACTGGCAAGCCTTTTGAATCATAACACAGCTCTAGAAACAACTTTAATGTTGTTGTTGTTAATTTTTTTTTTTTATAAAAACTTTATTGTCAGGAATACAGGATATAAATTTTCAATAACATAGGCATTTCACTTTCGAGTATCATTCTGTACATATTGAGGAATAAACGATAAGATAGACCGTATTACAATATACAACTTTTGGTACCTTGAGCATGACATGAGGTTGTCAGAATCAATCACTATATATCACGTATCCAGTTCCATGCCTTGATGGTTACGGAGAGGCAGAGTATCAATAGGCACGTGTACCCGTCCCTAACAATTTCGCTGTGAATTAAACAACAAAAAACATTCAAACCCAACTAAAGTCATCACTCGACAATGAAGCACATATTCTCACAGTCAACGGTAGGCTTCGTCACACATTCTTCATTGTACCTCAGGGATAATTACAACCCGGCCCCTCCCCGCACATCCCACTGTACAGTGTAAGCCTCCATACTGATTAGGCATCGTCCTCCTCAGACTCCGAGTCCTCACCTTCCGGCAAGGGTGCACACGGCTCTCCCCTATATTTGTTCCACGGTGACCAAACCTTATTCCATTTACGGGGGCAGGTCCGTAGCACGTAAACTGCCCTCTCTTTCACCATTAGGAGGTCCATAGATCTGATCCAGCCAGCCACCGTAGGTAGTTCCGGGGCCCCCCACTTTTGTGCGATATCGCGTTTCGCCACAGTCACAGCCAGAGTAACCCATAGCCGGCCATACCTGTTCAGGTCGGTAGGGTCCCAAACGTTCAACAGGCATTTACGGGGTTCAGGAAGGACCAACACTTCAATGGCCTGAGAGACTGTGCGCATGATCTGTCTCCACACTTCTTGGATTTGAGGGCAGTCCCACAGTGTGTGAAACAGAGTACCTTCTTCCCCGCATCCCCTGAGGCAGTAAGGGTGTGGTGCCCTTTGTATTTTGTGGAGAAGTGGTCTGGTGTAGTAGGTGCGATGTAAGATCTTGAGCTGCACTAAACGGAACCGTGCCGATATGCCAACCTCTCGCGGTGATGCAAGGGCTTCGTCCCACTCTGTGTCCTCCATCTCACCCAATTCCTCAACCCATCTCTCCCTAAGCTTCCGAGTGGGCTCTGGCAGGTTGTTAATCAGTTTTTTATAAGTGAGAGAGGTCGCTTTTTGCTCCATAAACTCTGTCAGCAACCTGTCCTCTAGGGGTGATGATTCAGGGAGCGTGGTTTCGGGTGGAATCGCCTGCAATAGTGCGTGCCTTATTTGCCCATATCTGAATGCCTCCTTGGAGCCCATGCCATATAGCTGTTGGAGGCGTGGAAATGCAATCACTGCGCCCTTGTCCCAGAGGTCCCCAACCACTGAGATCCCGATGTGGTCCCATTGCGCGAAACCCTTACAGGACCGTAAGTTACCCAGCGCCCCAGTGTCCCACAGCGGCGTCATCTTGGTTATCTTCCCCTTCCAGCCCAAACGGGAGTGCGCTGTGTGCCATAGTGTCGCTGTATGAAATGTTGGACCGAGTAGGTTCCGCACACGCGACGGAGTGTATAACACTGCAAGCATGCCGTCTGTTCCCAGTTGTGCCCAGTCAGCCTTAAATGCGGGGTCCCCCCGTGGGGTGTGTATCCAGTGATTAATTATTTTGAGTTGGGATGCCCAATAATATAATTGGAGATTGGGTAACGCAATTCCTCCCTCGTACCAGCCTTTCACCAGTTTTTCTTGCGCTATCCTTGCTGGGCCATTGCTCCACAGTAAGCTGGAGATCAGCGCAGCAACCTGCTGAAAATACCGCTGGTGCACTATATATGGAGAGTTTTCCAGTACATATAGAAACCTCGGGAGAGCCATCATTTTAAACAGTGCCGCTCGCCCAAGGAGGGTCAGCGGTAGAGTAGCCCAGTATTTAACGTCCGCACGTAAGCGCGCAAGAGGTGGCAGTAGGTTTTTGGCATAAAAGTCCGCGGCATTAGTGGTGATGAAAATTCCCAAATATTTAAAGGAGGTGGTTGTTACTGTTAGGGGACATTCGTCATGTAGAAGTGGGTTCGGGCCCTTAAGCACGTATATGATGGATTTGGACCAATTCAGGGTATACCCCGACGCTCGGCCGTGCTCATCGCACAGCGCCAGTAGGGCTGGAACTCCCTCGGTTGGATTGACCATGTAGATTAGCATATCGTCCGCATATAAGGAGACTTTGTCCTCCCAGCCGCTCTCCCAAGTGATGCCACGGAACAGTGGCGTTGCCCTAAGCAGAATCGCCAACGGCTCCAGCACTAACGCAAAGAGAAGGGGCGACAGCGGGCACCCCTGCCTAGTTCCACGCCCCAGTGGAAATGGAGGCGAAATGTTGTTGTTAATTTTAATAATTTCTCTACCTTCTTTAAATGTAAATCGAGATCAAGTGGCAAAATTAGGGTTTGGTGTCTGAGTACATCCCTGCGGTTCTGGGGGACTTTAGAATTGTACTACTGAGGTGGATTGGAATTCACAGGACTGTCAGACAATAACATTTTTGACCAGGATGAACCTGGTTGGTGTATCTGACCCACGCTCCATCGCAGTCCACATTAAATTGTCTCGGTCCCAGTCAACCACAACCATTGACTATCATTGGTACCATCTGCTTTTTGGTGCTATTCCTAATTAAAGCTGTAAAAATTCACCGTTGTCATCATTTAGTTTATCAACTTTTACTCTGTATTTTAAAATTCGGGTTGGGATTTTTATTATTTAGAATTTTGACTTTATTACTCTTTTGGTATAGCAGAAATACTTTACACATTGTCCTAAGTTAAGCCTGTCTGCTATTTGCTACTAGGGGTTTGAGCTCTGGTTAATTTAGTGACTTTGAGGGTTTACCCTGACAAAGATTGTGATCATTTCTTGATGTGGGTAGTCACTCACCCCAAAAAATAGTCCAATTTCTTACAGATGTGTAATACAAATGTTATTGCGGTTTTATTTTTTGCACATCAAGGACTGAAAGGCCTGCACATACAAATGTAATCCGCATTACAACAGATCTGAATGATGCCAATAATAATTAACTGCATGGAACAGGCACAGACCAAATACTAATCCCGAGCCCCCTACAATGCAAATATCCATGGCACTTGTGTGATTGCAAATGAAGGCTACTACTATGTCTCAGACCTATACAACTGTACCTCCATCTCTATAAGAGTTTCAGTACACCACACAGGGGGCAGCCGCATGCCTGGAAGACTGCTATTTCCATCCCCATGCATCTGTCCACAGCCTCCGTTCAGCCACCTACCGAGGGCGGAGAGTCCACCTTCCAGGGTTGGGCGATGTCACCCTTGGCTAGTGTTAGCCCAAGCAACAGGATGTGTTTTTTATATTGATTCACTCCTGTCTCTTCTGCATGTGAAGTAGGACCAACTTGGGCTCTAGGGGGATCTGCTATGATAACACCTGGGCCAGGCAAGAAGTTACGCCATGTCAAAATGGCTTCATCGCTCTACAACTCCACACCGGGTGGAAGAAGGCCCCCTCCTCCACACCTCAGCGGAGGCGCACAGGAGAGAATATCACTCCCATCTGACAGAGGCGGTACCTAGTGTAGTAGGCCCGATGCAAATAATAAAATTGGATCAGGCGGTGGCGTGACGAGATAGCGGCACTACAGGGTTCTGCCAGGGCCTCAGTTCAATCATCGTCATTTAAGTCTTCAATGTCTCCCACTCAGGCCGTCCGCAGCGCCCCTAGGGCGTTGTGGCCATGTGTAACCAAGATTTTATATATTTGTCGGATTTTGTGAGCACTCAGATCCCCCATCAGCAGCCTATCCTGTAATGGGCTGAATTCCGGCAAGCCTTCCATGCTCCGAACATAAGGGGATAAAGAATGTCGGAATTGTAGATACTTGTAAGCTTGGCTATGGTGGAGCTGGTACTCGTCTTGGAATTGTTGGAAGGATTTAAGAACTGTCCCCTTCATAACGTCACCCAACGTGGACAAGCCTATATGATCCCATTTTCGAAATCCAGGCAGCACACCATTTGGTGTAGAAAGATTCCATGCCATAGCGAGGTCTCCCGGGTCAGCCTCCCCCGCCAGCCCGACCGCCAAACAGTCTGTTGCCATAATTGGATACCCACGCTGGCCGCTGGGGCTAAGTGTTCCATGCCCACAAGACTATAAAGGAAGTCTAGTACTGACTGGCCGCCCATCGCCCATCTCTCCACAGCATACGGTCAGCCTGGTCACTGTACCACCATTCGTTGATGTTAAGTAAGTGAGAGGCGTGATAGTAGGAATATATATGGCCGCAGCGGCTATCCCCCCACAGAAAGTAGACTGAACACAGGTGCGGGTAGCTACCCGGACTGCGCCGCCTCACCAAAAAAAGTGGTTGAGTACTGCGTTTATTTGCTGGAACCACGAGTGTGTGATGCCATATGGATAATTCTGAAGCCAGTACAACAATTGCGTCAGATACATCATCTTGAAGATGGCGGACCAGCTTAATAATGACAGGCAAGAGAGGCCATGCCTTCACCTCTTCCTGGACCCGCGGCAGTAGAGGAATAATACTATGCGACCAAGAGATAGTCGGTTCGGGGGAAATATAAACACCTAAATACTGAAAGCTGTTGACAGCCTAAGTCAACTGAGTTGCCCATGTCTTGCCCATGTCCCTCTTCCTTGGTCGTCACAAACGGGGAACAGTACCGATTTCATTGGGTTTATATACAACCCTGAGGTCTCCCCGAACACCCGAAGGAGCTGCAATATCCTCAGACCAGAAAATGCTGGGTCATTAATAAAAAACAGTACGTCATTCGCCTATATTGCGACTCTATCAGATATCTCGGTGGAACACTCAAAAACGTGCACCAGAGGTGTCGCGCCTCACCCATGCAGCCATTGGCTCTACTATAAGTGCAAATAGCAGAGGAGATAGCGGGCACCCGTGCCTAGTGTCTCTGTGTATGGGGAGCGGGTCAGAAAACGCCCCAACCACGCATACGTACTCAGATATATCCATATAGAGCAGGTAGATCTAAGCCAGGAACCATGGGCCGAGATTACCAGCCTAAAAGAGAATAAATAGGTACTCCCAGTTGATCTAATTGAACGCTTTGTCTATATCAGCTAGTAATATGGTCGCCGGCCTCCCCAGTCCTGGCGCCTTCGCCAGTGCATTGTGAACCCTTCTGATATTGTGGCAAGTGGATCTTTGTGGCATAAAACCAGCCTGGTTGAGATGGACAAGGTCGGAGATATGCAGGGGAAGACATTCGGCTAGTACTTTGCCCAGTAATTTGGCTTCTACATTTAATAGTGATATCGGTCGGAATGAAGAAGGTTCCTTGGGGGGGGGGGGGGGGGAGGGTCTGCGTGTCGGAGGTCTCCTACAACGCCCTCAGCAGGTGTGTCCCCAGCTGGGGCATATGTGTTACAGATGTGTTTTGACTTCTCATTTACCTGAAGAGTGTTGGAACCCCAAGAGGCTGAGTAGATCACTCTGGTAGTTCTTACCAGCTTCCAATATCTAAATGGTGTTGCATTTCAGAAGGCATACAGTCGCACCAGAGTTATAAGTTCTAGGAAATTGTGTGGTGCAGCTAAAGTTTGCATTATGTAGCATACAATGTTGCGGTATGGACAGGTCCCAGAACTCTCTCTGGTGTTATTTTGATGATTAATAAACAGATGTAATGCCAACACCACAAACTTTACATTTCAGGTGTGTAGTCGGCTACCTCTCGGCGCCGGATTTGCTTTGAGACACTTTGCTTCCTTACATGTACATTTACTCCACTAATGTTCCCTGTACTTATACGTAACATTCTTAAGAATGTGTAGAACCCTCAAATATGAACATTCTTCAGAATGTGTAGAACCCTCAAATATGAACATTATTAAGAATGTGTAGAACCCTCAAATATGAACTGATGACGAAATAAGGTTTACTGGCACATATAACTAAACGTGCTGGCTGGAAGTTTTTAGACTTTAAGTTTATGTGAAGAAGTCATTCAAGGCACAAACCTACGATATACGTAATTCATACAGTCAATATGTTTGTGTTTTCTAAAGTTGTGTGCAACTAGTGCTCGGTTTGGTTATTAAATATATCATAACCCATCGTAAAGGACCTGTTTGAATCCATACTTAATTTAGTTATACAGGCCATCTCTTATCAAAAGATTAAAGCAATAGGGAACAAGGCAACTAACTGAAAATGGTAGTTATTTAAGATACATATTGTATGTAACACATCTATAAATAATGAACATACACCTTACCTTGGCCAGCATACAAAGGTGGCATTGCGTGCATCAAATGTTTGTCTGGCGCTGCTGCTAGCTGCTTATTTTCAGTCCTGAATTTGCATGCAATAAATAGATTTCTGATTCTCGTGACACCCACCCACCGATTCATTTGATTTCCTTTCTTATGCAAATCTGTTTTATCTTAAATTGAAAGCGACATCTGCCGTCTCCATGAATTGATCAAAGGTTCACCTTGATAAAAGTTTTTTTTCGTTCCCTCTCGCTTCCCAGGGCGGTTTTGCAGTCTGAGCAAAGTAGTGCGAAATTAATATTTGTGAATTTGGCTTGGACGCGCACACCTTGCTTCAGACACCGAAATGGTGATTCCTTATTGGTTCACATTAGAGATCACATTTAATTTAAATGTGATATGTCATAATGAGGTAACCGTTTTCCGTTTTTAGTGATTCTTACACATAAATACGTGCAAAAAATATCCGTTTCCTTGTCTGTATTTATTTTGAAACATAGCCAAGTACAGAAATGTTATATTTTTGAGCTTCTCTTTCGATTGTGCCTGGCAGGCTTTGTATATTGACAGCGCAGGGTGTTAAAAAAATAATCTAATATAGTTTTAAAAGCTTAATGCGTGCACAATTTCTAGTACTCCAACATTAATGTTTGCAGCTGTGTGTTTTATTTCATTGTATTTGACTATTTTGTTCACCACAGACATCGAAGAGTAAGCGTGCATTTATCAGTTAAGTAAAAATAGAAATATACTAGCTGCATCTTCATTTTTTCACCAAGGAAAAAATAAACACGGAAAAATAATAATGTAATAAAATAATAAGTACTGTAACTCCTGGAGCCCTAGTCTCAATATATTTCCCATTCTATGTGTGTTGTTTTTCTGAATATTTGTTACACTCGTGTAAACTTGAAGCAGTATCAAGGTGATGTGAGAAGCTACGTTTTCTTTTTGTTTCCCAAAGTGCATTGACCTCAGGCAGCCCTAGTGAGCAGGTTCTGATGAAATTGAGCTGTGATTTGTTGTTTGAAAACCTCTTGCACCCTGCAGTGTACTTTCGAGATCAGCTGTTCACTTCCTATGAAGATTATATTTTTGTTTAACATGTTTTTATTGATAGCATAGGATAGAAAAAAGCAGAGTGAATCAAATGCCGGTAACTTTCAATGAAAGGAAACAGAGCATACATTACATAGGGGCAGTCCTGTTTCTCCCACCCATCAAACTAACCCACAGCATCCAGCACAAATCCTTATCTAAATTAATAGTAAAAACAAATTGACACTCCTTCGAGAAAGATTCAAAATGGAGGCCGAAGCTTAGAGGATACCCTAGCAGAACACACATCCTTGTTCTCAGAAAAGCATCGTACAGCAAGCCACTGCATCCTTCAAAACACAACATCATGCCAACTCTTGATTACTTGGGTACCAAGCAGGGTGGTAGAATAGGGACCAAGATAGTCAGTGCCATCAAAAGGGAGTGAAAGCACCGACTCTAAGCTGGAGTGGTTGGTGCCCATCAGACTGTCTAGAAGACATCTCTTTGTGTTGTGCATTATTTTCAGTTTTTCCAGGCTCCATATAAAGATGGAATGCCTCATGATGCAAATGTTCTACACAACTTCACCAGCAACTTGACAGAATGCCAGATTATGCTTATTTCCAACCTGCACGTCTTGATTCAGGTAGCCAACTTTCTCCTTGTAGTCTCATGCCATGCGAGGGCAGAAAGCTTGACCAATTGATTACCACCGTCCCGAACAAAGGCGAGACTGTTAGTCCTTGACAGCAGTCTATGGCCTTTCTTTGCTAGGACAGAACCTATGTGGTCCAGGGGAGTCAAGAGCTCTGCAAAGAAGTTTTTCATCACCACAGTCAAATCCTCCTCAGCCACAATAGGTGGAAAGACGATCTTCTCACATTTTCCGTCACCTTAGTCCTCCCGTCGAACGCCAGCGAAGCACCAGCTATTACTTTTAATAATGATAAGTTCTTTCTGTCACCTATGACATATGATTGTTTAGCCACCTTCTAGACTTTCAGTTCCATGTCTACCACTATTTGATTCCATTCTAGTCTTCCTCTGCTCTTCAGTGTGTCCAATTTCTTCATGATAACATCTAAAGCTGCCACTATTTTCTGTCTTTACCCTCATCAAGCCTTCAGTATCTAAATCCAAGTACTCTTCCTCCCAGTATCCCTTTTGTCTGCCTGTCTGCGACTGGAAGAAATCCTCCCTCTCCCATTTGGGCTGTTGATTGATCATCGTATGTCGCAACCAATCACTGTACCAATGTCTCTTTGCAGCCTGATCCAGTATAATGCCCAAAATGAGCAGAGCCCAGAGAGTCCTTCCCCATTATCCTTCTGTTGGCCACCATGAGAACCTTGACGGGATCAGTGCAATGTGATTGGCCAAGTTTAGCCTTTACTCAACAGCTAGTCTGGGATTCTTCTCACCATGTCTCATCCCCAGGTGCTTCCTGTCGGTTTCAAGAGGCTGTTTGCACTTCCCTCTCCACTGATTGCACAAGAGCCACGAACGCGTCATTTGCTCAACATGCACCATCTTTCTCACTCCTCCAGGAAAATGAGGGTCTCCACTGCCACATTGTTCATAGTGACCACCAATGGCTAATATCATCTATTACACTATAGGATGTCTCTGCAGAATTATTGAATTTGATGCGTGGTTTTTGGCTCAAGAAGCAAGATTTCTGCACCTTTTGAAATCAGTAATTTCAACCAAAATGCACATTTGTTTTCCTTAAAGAAAAAGATTTGCAGCATATTCTAATAAAGCTCACTTTAAATGAGCTGCATCATTAACCACCCTAAGGTGTGCACTAAGAGTCATGGCAATGATCACTGGTTGTGTGCATCAAAAATCTTTAGCATACACATTGGTGTGTTTTATTGCCTTTTAATCTTCTTTCTCATTATCAAGCTTCACAAATTGTCTCTAGATCTCTTTTCACTGTGTTTGTCCAAAAAAATGCATTTTAGTCTTAAATCCACTCTCTTACTTCGCTTCCATTGATCCTCTCCACTGTGGCAAACCGTATGTTAATTTTATATTGGATACAAATGATGTGGTCAGACTCTTTAGTGCAAAAATAATTGTGCTTCACAATATTTCACTGAACTAACTTGCTCTTAATTTAATCGAGACAATTTAAAAGACTCTATCTGAAACGTCTTAATTTAATTCGCCCAGAGCCAAAAAGGGTAAATGACTTGGAGGTATGCCGCTTTGCCTGTATCCCTAAGAAGGGAATAGCAGGGCATAAGGGGGCCCCCTGCAATGCACCTGGAGGGCCTCCTTTCTCCCGGGCGCAGTCAGGAGCTCTCAGGCCAGGGGCCTGCCACCCATGCACAGCACTGGAGGGGGCCCCTGGAGCTCGGGGGCTAATGTTACGCCTCTGGCGAATAGGTGTCCCCAAAGCTCCTGTTTGCTTCCACACATCTTCATGGATGTCGGGTAAACATTGGTCCTTTAGGCAACATTCATAATGGAGGGACTTCCAGTACCTCCTTTTAAGTGTCTCCCAATGAAATAACCCACGCTGTAGGAAAGTAGGATCTGCTTTCATGGTTACCCCCACTTTATGCTGGTGTAATTCTATTTTCTGACTAGTTTGACTGGGATCCTGCTAATCAGGACCCCAGTCACTGTGCTCGCTCCCTAAATTGGACTATGATACGTACTTTGGTACCTTCCTAATTGGCTACTGGTGTACCCTTCTAAGTCCATAGTGTATGGTACTAAGGTACTGGCATAACACCAGGGGCCTCCCATGGGCTGCAGCATGTATTATGCCACCCTTAAGAGACCACTCAACTTGTGACTACATGCCGGCCATTGCAGCAGATGTGGGAGCTGGTGCTGGTACCATTCACAACAGATAGTTTCCTTACATCTGAGGTCATTGCATTTAAAACCTATAAGTCACCCCTAAGGTAGGCCTTTCAATCCTGAAGCAGGGTGCTAGGTTATAAGTGTGGGGGTGCCCTGAATGAGCAGGACATCCCTACATACCAAGGAGTCGATTTGTAAATGCGGTAAGCCATTGTATACATATAGTGGACGTCAAAGCAAATACGAGAAGTCTAACTATATATTGGCTGTACCGAAACCGTTTTGGTATCAAACATGTTGGAATCTTACTCCAGCGCCGATTCCAATGCTGGATGTAGGGTCACATGTACTGGGAGGCTCACTTAGGCAGCCCCCGTGTAATCCCGGTACCAGCCTTTAAGGGTCTAACAGCAAGCTAGTGCTGCTGCTGACCACAACCGCAATTCTGCCCTCCAGCTGCTGAGCTGAGCTCGAGCAGGGAAAGGTAGAACAATAGGTTTCCTGTCATAGGGAGTTGTGACCACCTCCCAGACAGGACGTAGTGTATTGGACTGGGGTGGGGGCGCTTGCCAGCGCCACCAGACTACTTTGAAGGGCAGATTTGGTGCCCTCCTTGCATACTATAATTAAAGCCAGTTCAGGGAGCTGTTGGCTCCCACTCTGGCATGAAACTGGACATAGGACATGGGAGTATCATTCCCTCTGCCCAGCCCCTCCTCTCGGAGGGACCCCTGAATCGTCCCAATCCTTTCCTTTGGGTACTTAAGGGCTTACCTGTGGGTGGCTCTTCAGATTCGTCGTGGGACAAGATTCGGATTCGAAACCACTTCTACTTCTATGTCTGGGTACTTTTGACTTCGTTGGACTTTGCTTTGGGAACCGAGACTGCATCAAGGAAGAATCCTGCTGCTCCTGGTCTCGTCGTCTTGCCAGCCTTCTGTGTTGTCTGTGTCTGTGCTTCATCTAGGTTCTTCTCCAGGCCTGTGGCCATCAAGGACACCCGAAGTAATCTCCCTTCGAGTGAAGGAGTCACTCCCCTACATCTGCAGGCATTGCAACTAAGCTGACCGGGCTGCTGCTCCTGATGTCCCACGGACTTCAAAAGGCTCAGCAACACAGGTGGTGGTTCTGTAATTCCCTCAAGGCCTGCACTGTCTTCTCAGCAAGTTTGAAGCCAGTATCCCTTGCCGGACCCGCTGGAACAGCACCCATTTGCACTGCATTGACTTGCCGTTGCCAAGGCTTGTTGACTCTGTCCTCCAGAGCTCTTCGGGCTACAATAAGCTCCAGGTTCCAGCATCTCTTCCTGCCAAGATCTTCTTCCTCACCACTTCCTCTGCACCATGGGCCTGCATCTTTAGTGAGTTGCTAGACTTCCTCTTGAGACTCCTGTGCCTTCAGCCTGTGGGTCCTCTTGAGGGTCTTCTTTGGCTTCTGTGGCCTCCCCTGCTTGCTCGGGGGCCTGTTCGGACTCTCCTGTATTTGGTGAATCCCCTTGACCTTGCTGGTCCCGACATTACACCTTCTTCGTTTACCACGTCTGTTGCTGCTGCCAAGGTTTGTTGGTGCTCCCGCTGGACACCGACCCCCTGGTTCTTGACTTCCAACGTGGGTCAGTTTGTGAATGCCTCCTGGTCTTCCACAGCATCGCCTGGTCCTCACAGCTGCAGTGACAAGGTCACTGCCAACTCTCCTGCATCTTCTGTCATCGGTGGTCATTGGTCTTCCGTGCCTCCTGGTCACTCCTGAGTGGCATACTGTCTGTTCCCTCTGCTTGCAGGTACTTCTCTTCAAGAATCCATCCTTGGATTCCACCGGACTCTTTCACCTTCTTCATCAGCGGCATATTCACTGTGGTCTCCTGCGTTTTCTGTAGTCACTTTGCACCTATGCACCCAGCTTCCCTGGTGTCGGTGTCCTGGTTCCTGTGGTATCCACAGGTGGGGTTACTCTTCAAACTTCCATCTTCCACTGGGTTTGTTCAAGGTCCACTGGGTAGGTTATTCTTCTTTAAAACTGCAACTGCGACTTCCCCTTTGACTTGCATTGAGTACGCGGCTGTGTTTCCACTCTTCACACAGCCTCCGTGGGGTTCCTGGGTACTTACATTGGGTGGTTCCTTGTGTCCCAGCTCTTGTGAGTCAAGTCTCGACTTCGGTCACAGTTCGCATTCCACTTCTTTCGTATATGATTTGGTCTCCCCCTGGAGACCACTGTGTATTTGTGCTTACTTACCTGTTTACTTGTGAAATATTGTGTGTATTGTGTTCATATCTCTGGGTAGGAGATATATTAATGTGTTAGTGAGTGTGTATAATAAATATAACTATTTTTATAACTACACTGTGTGGTTCTATTTCGTTTAACCTACACTATATGATTAGTGCAGGTGAAACAAACTGCTTAACACTCCTTCTTGACTAATCCTGAAGGCTGCTCTCCACAGCTACCATTTAGAGAGCTTTTTATGGTTGTCTAAGACCACTAAAATCACCATAAGGGTTGTCTGGATTAGTGCAGGGTGCTTCACTTAAATAAGTGTGCACCATATACTAAGCCAGCCTCCTACACACGCCCACAGTGCTCCCCTCCATACAGCACTCCATATTGCTGCAATTGCATTTCCCATGTGCTGTTTGGTACTCTTGTTTCCATTCACTTCACCCATTGTCACTCCATGTTTGTTTATAAATTCTTTCTCTTAAGTACTTCTTGTCATTTATTCAAATTGCGAACATTTATATAGGTGTTCTAATAGTCATTTCTTTATTTGTAGCGAGTTGTTTTTTTAAATTCACGTTAAATTTCTTTTTCAAACTGGGCTATTTCAAAGAAAGGATTTTTCAGCTCATCATCGTACCCGTACATTGGGAGATTTTTTAACAGTGTGGCGATGCAAGCATCTGAGAGTTTTAAGTATAGACTGCTGCATTTTTATGATTAAGCCATATGTAGAAAAAATAGGTATTACGATTTCCTAATTGCTATTTTTACCGAATCGCAATTTGGAAATCGCAATTCCTAATGTAAGAAAACGTACAGATTTCAGATAGCTATTCCTAATGGGATCAGAAATAGACCTACCTCATGAATATTAATGAGGTAGGTCGCAATTTGCGACTCATTAGGAATTGGAGCCACATCAGGGATGGCGGCCTGCTGTGGTCAGCAGACCACCATGTCTGTGATTGCTTTTTTAAATTTTTTGGGAACAGTGGGTCCTTCAATAAATTATACTAACGAACAATAAATATAGACCAGAATCTGTACTATATTGGTTCACTTATGTCTAGCCGGACATTGTTTGATTGAATAAATACAAAATTTCAGTACTAAAGTTCAAGACAGAGCGTCATAGAGTGGGGCACAATCCTGTATCCTTCAAGGTTCACAACATAAAGACAATAATAATTACACAAAACATTTTCAGGCACGAAAAAGAGCTTATCGCCAATACATGAATCGTGAGCTCAGCAGCTTAACCGCTCCCCAATCTGCCAGCAGCGTTCCCGCTCCTCTATCACGTTCCCCTCGTGACCGGCTCGGAGTACCTCCTACCCGTCCGATGACTGCTGTCGTGGCGATTTCATCGGAAATCTATCGCTCTCTAATTTTTGATCTTGGGTTCTGACCGAGCCCTATTCAATCTGCATATTCGTCGGACTTCCATAACCCTGGAAGGTTCAGCCCTCGCACTCGCCCTCGAGGCAGTGCTAATTTTCAGGCGTATGTAAATTTCCGTCCTGATGATGATCTATGTACCTCGTTATAGATCGAAACGTCGTCGACTCCTTTAGACAGAATGCATGTTAAACACATTGGTTAAAACTTGTGCATTATTGTCTACTTCTCTACAAAGCTTGCCCTCACGATTCATGTATTGGTGATAATCTCTTTTTGTGCCTGAAAATGTTTTGTGTAATTGTTATTGTCTTTATGTTGTGAACCTTGAAGGATACAGGATTGTGTCCCACTCTATGACGCTCTGCCTTGAACTTTAGTACTGAAATTTTGTATTTATTAAATCAAACAATGACCGGCTGGACATAAGTGAACCAATATAGTACTGATTCTGGTCTATATTTATTGTTCGTTAGTATAATTTGTTGAAGGACCCACTGTTCCCAATAATTAGCTGATACCCAGAGTCCTTCCTACCTTGCGGGTTCCCTTATCTTTTGAAACATGCTTTTTAATAAAGCATTATTTTTTTTAAGTGCAGTCTATTTTCCGTGAAGGAATCGGGGTGAATTACAAAATATAAAATTAAACTTGAGATTCATTTTTTAGGAGTATGCAATGGTCCTTTGGACCACTGCCTCCTCATATAAAATATTTGTGTCAGCAGTCACAAAAAAGGAAGTGGTCCATACGGATCCCTCCCTTGTGACAATGGTTACCACCGACCTTGAGGTATTGGTAAAAAATGAATGTTTGTGACCGTAGTTCAGTCGCAAAACATTCATGCTTAGCACTGCAATATGGTATTTGGAAGGGATGCCCTAAATATGCCCCTTCCAAATACTGAATCACTAAACACAAATTATGATTCAGTAACATGCTACCGAATCGCTATTTGTGTTTTGTACATATGAATTAAGCATTTTTGCAGTCCGAAACGGCCCGAATCTGCGAATCGGTTCATTTACGACCACAAAAATGGTTTTGTACATATGGCCCCAAGTGTGTTGGCATGTTTCTGTTGTGCATTTGAGTGCTATTGCGCATTTTCAATACTAGTTTGCTTGTGTGTTTCAATTCAAGGTCCAGTACCAGCTTGCCATGTGGGTGTGGTCATGCTTGTGTTTTTCTCTCATTGGAAAGACTAGGATATTGCAGTGATACAATAGTGTCCCATCTGCACTGACAAGCATGGCTAAGGCTGAGAAAGAAGGATTTACATTTTTCAAGTCACATAGGGCCTGATGAACAAAAAGGTAGGCAAAATATGGGCAGACATAATTGCCTGAACTTAATTTCCGGTTCTCAACATACACAGGAATATGCCTGGAAAGCTCTCCAGGCACAGGTTTACAGACCAACTCCTCAGATCGTAAGGTATATTTTCCTGCTGATCCTATTCCTGTTTTGTCGCGCTCTCCATATAGCAGAAGTCTGCACTGGGAGAATAGGACCACCCGTGCAGGAGTAACTTCATGACCCTTTCCAGAGTTGAAAGGGGAGGAAGGGAGTTTAGGAACAGCCCAAAAACCTAACATGTTTTTGGCTGTTCCCAAACATCCAAGGCAAACTATGCCTTGGAACGCCCACTTTCCCACGACTGGGTGTATTCACTGCTGCAGAGACCTCTACATGCAAGGCAGAGCTCTACATTCTGTAACCGGGTTTATGATTGCCAAGAATTTCTTTATGAATTCCTGGCAGTCGCAGAAGGGTAAATTTGGTTGTAAATGTACATTTACGATCGAATTTACCTTTGTGAATAGGCCCTCATGCTCTTTTGAGCTGTTTTACATATTACGGTGTTGTAGGTTCAGCAGTGGTTTCCACTCATCAAGACAAAAAGGTACATACTTAAGGTACATGAGTCTCTAGCATCCTTCTAATTTCTTCCCAGTAAAGCAGAGCCAGTGCTTTCCCCTTCAGACCTTTGCCTGAATGAAGCAATCAGCAATTTTGTGATAAATCTCATATCGTCTCAACAGGAGAAAATTGTTTTGTAGGTCGAGCCTAGGAAGCACTTGTACTGTCTCTTCGAGACATGTTGTATGCACTTTGTGTGCCTAAAGCCTGCCAATCACTTTTTTTCATGAGTTTAATTGTCCTTTAAAAAGGATTGCTTGCTAGTGGTTAATCTTTCCTCTTTGTCCCTCCTGGTTGTCATTTGTTTCCTCCCATGGAGCAACGCCTAACTACTGGTATCTTTACACTTTGGTGCTTATCTGTTCGTGTCTGGGCACTATTTTTTGTGTCCTGTTCGTCTTTGTCAAAGCTTACCTTTTTTGTGGGTTCCTCATGGCAGCTTAGTTTTTAAAAAAAAAAAGCTTTGTTTACTATCGATCACCATCTCTGTAAAGTGCCTTCTTTCACTTTTCTGGATTGCCATTGTTTACTTTAGGGTAATAACTAGTGATTGTGTTTACGGTTTTTAAAGACTGATTCTCAAGCGCACTTCTTCGACTCATTTGCAGCCCTTGTTTACCTTGTCTGCATTCTTGCCTTCTAGTGGTGTATTTATGGGGCCCGGTTAAAGCCATTTAATCTTTATGGCCTCTGCCAAGGGAAATCTAAGTACTAGTAGTATGTGTTTGCTCCGTGTGGTCCTCCCCACATCTGCTGTTGCATTAAGGAGTGTGCGTGTGTGAGAGATATTATTCTTGTTTTAAACAGTGTTCCATTGCCTTCTTTCTTGTCCTTATTTTGTCATTTTCCTTGCAGTCAATCTTTATTTTCTATCTTTTTTCTCTGCCTGGTAATTTAACCACTAACTATATGAATATTAGCTTTCTTTCCCTGTGTGCTTCTGTGGGTGTCCAAAACATTTGCTGTCTCGTTTTTTTGTTAAATTTTTAACCGTGGTCTGCGTTCATTACATTCTAGCTCCTCCTCCATAAAATCGGAAAGCCATATGCCCGTTGTTTAGTACTACAAAACATTTACGTTTTATGTAAAAGTCAGTCTTTCCCATTCAGTTTCAAATGTTTCCTTCTCCATACCATTCAAAAAATGTAGCTGCTTGTTTCAAGCTCATTTCCCAATGCTTTGTGTGTGTGGTTTTTCCCCTTTATGTTAAATCAACCTTATTGCATGTTGCTCTCATGTTTTTCACAAGGTTTGTTTTTATGTTTCACTTCTTGCGTGCTCCTATTTATTTAAACTTTTAAACTCTTTACACTTCTAAACTCCTGCTACTGTAAGCTTTTAAATTACAAATCGTACCTTTCCCAATGTGTTTCAACAGCTATACAATCTGAAATATGTGCCTGCCTGTTTCTTATGCGTTTTCACCCAGCTCTTTGTTCATTTAGGTATCCACCTTCTCCATGTTGTTTCTCATGTTTGCTGTTAATATACACGTTTACATTATAAATATTTGCTTTCCCACACCAGTTTTATGTGTGTCCTCCTCCATAAACCCTTTGCCTGGTTGTTTCTCATTAATTTACACTTCTGTTCTGTGTACATTACCTATCCGCCTTCCATGTGTAGTTTCTTACGGTTCCTGTTAATTTTAACTTTTACATTATAAATATTTGCTTTACAGTGAGCTCTTACATGCCAACCTCCAAAGCTATGCCTGCATCATTTCCTTTTAAATTTTAAAGCCTTTGCTGCATCTATTGCAATTGTTTTCACTGCCCTCTGAGGAGTCAACCACTTGTGTGCACCTCTTACTGTTAGTGTTTATCATGTCATACGTGCCCTTAAATATTCACTACAGATGGACAATATCCCCTATGCCGTATGTCTGTTTACTCCTAAATATTACACATTGTTTGTAAATCACAGCCCTTGCCAGCTGGTTTTACGTTTTATCTTCCATACCATACAGTTTGGCGGTATGTTACACTCTTTCGCTCTCGTTTGCCTCATGCTTTTTGTTGTTTTTTTTTTTTTTGCTTCTGTCCTCCTGCTCCATAAATATTTGACATTACAAAGCAGAGCTTTCCCCTTGCGGTGTCACAGATTTCCTCCTGCATACAGTTTTCATTCTTTTCTAAGTCTTACTCAGTCCTTGACACAAAGCCATCTTTTTAGTTTTCCCTTCTCTACAGCTGTTAAGAGTCAATTTCTGAAGTGGTTTCTCATGCGTCCTCACGCATTCAATCCTACAGTCTTTCACGTGTTTTTCTTTTGCATTTTTACCACGATCCGTCTAAATTTTTTTTATACTTGTGTCCACCCCTTATTTTTCAGCATAAATATATCATTTTCGGTATGTACACATTGTTTGTGAAATGTGACATTGTTCTGACTTTCACCACAGTTTTTTATGGTCCTGCCCACCACTGATACTTTACCTAAACGTTTTGCTAACAATCTTTACATTAATTACTGTAAGTCGTGCATTTTTTTCTCTTTCTGTTATGTAGCTACCCTTTGATGTGGAGTCTTCACCTAAGTAGCTCCATAAAGGTGTGAAGTTGAACAGAGGTCCACCCTTGTATCCAAATGTTCTTCTTGCCATTGAATCTTCACCTTAATACTGTAGTGATTTGCTAAATTTCTGTGAAGTCTGACATACCTTCCCCAAACAAAAAGATGACACCAAGACGTTCACATTTACAAAGCCATAACGTAAAGGAAAGGCAGCCTTTTTCTGACAAAAAACATTTTCAATGTTACTTACTTCTTTTTAGTAGACTTAATTTATCCCAGAACTACCATATAGATTTCATTTGTTTGCAAAAGCCTGTGTTTTTTCCTCTCTATTTTCAACATTCACACATATATATTCTTGATATTTCAATGTCAATCCCTGCTCCTAACTTACTTCTTCAATTCTAAGTACAGTCTAACAATTGTAACTATTTAATATTTACAAAATGAAGCCCCCACACATGGCAACAATAACATTTAATAAAACTAATACGTTAAACATAAATAAACATAAGCGTACTTAAGGTGAAACCTATTGGCTTTGCCAATGCTTGTTTTTTTAATGTCATAGTATATCTGGAGAAGTCTACAAAATCCTTATCCCACACCTCAAAATCAAATCTGTGAGTACAATAGAATATTAAGCAAAATCAGCAAAAATGAAGGACCTAATGATACATTTTAAATCTGTTGTCATTTAAAGCGGTATGATAAAAACAGCACTACAATTTTATTCAGTTTTCTTGTTTCTAATAAACGTTGTACCATGGCAAGCCTGATCCGCAAATATATGAATGTATGATTTTTTTTCTGTTTCAGATGGGTAATATATAATGACCATAAAGTGTGTGCTTCAGAGCGACCGCCAAAAGACCTCGGCTACATTTACTTCTACCGCAGAATGCCTTGATAGGACGTCAAAGATACCACGCCGGCCTTTACAAACCATACGCCTTTTAATCCGCTACAACAGCAACACAAAAAAAAGTTGGACTGCCGAATTGCAGATTAATGTATAGGGTATTTATAGTTCGTTTTAGAAAGACAAAAACAACACACTCATTAATATGAAGCCTTCCTACGTGTGAGGAGGTATGTTCTAAAAAATTAATTTTCTCCATTATGTTTTTTTTATATATAATAAATTGTACCTTGGGTTTACTGGGCAATGGTAATTTTGCCATCCCCGTTTTTGGTGATCGGCTAAGTTGCAATGCTCACATTACCCCTGCCAAGGCCACTCCGTGTAGGACTTTTGTGTTTCCACATTTTATTTTATGAGTTAGTGTTGTTCACTTTTTCGGACTGGATGTGTCTTTATTTTGTGAGCCTTCTGGAGAAAAGTATGTGAGATGGACCCGGTGAACACTGGACGGGAAGAGCCTGGGGCATCAGGGGGAGCTTGCGGATGTGGAAGTCAAGCTCTGAAGCCACCTTTTATCTTCAAAATACCCTTTTCCTGGAGTGTATAAAGTCTTCTTTTGCTCTCTATTTCTGTTTCTTCTTTTATTTTTTACATACATCTTCACCAGGCCCAGCCTGTGAGTTAAAAATTTCCACAGAAATTCAGTTTCTAAAAGAACTGCCAATCACCCTCAGGCTTGTTGGGTGAAGCAAATTTGAAAATTTGGTCCAAGGCCGTGTAGGAACCCCTCAGGCACACAAACTCCTTTTTTTAAATTTTTTTTTTAGAATTGCAATGCAATATAATACATCAAATATTCAATTCAACTGTCTCCAGACAGCAGAGCTAAGGAAGAAAGTGAATTTCAGCTGCTCTGGCCTCCCCGAGGACTAATGATGTACTACCTCGATTTTGGAAAAGAAAGTACCTGCCACGTTTGGTGATTCGAGCTGGATTTGAGAAGTCTGCTTCATAAATAGTCTTCAAATGATACAGTAATGTAAAGCCGCATGAAGTAGCCCTTGTGCTGGCCATACAGCTGCCTTCAATTCATAGACGTTGAATGTAAAATTGATTTAAAAATGTATATTAAGGGATCCTTGCTATAGACTGCATGCATGAACTTTGCACGAGCAATATGCTAGTTTAATCTATGGTCTTCCACCCTGGTACCTCGGGAAACTCAGGAAACATACATGTTTTAGGGAGCGGTGGGGGATGCGCTACAAGGGACACCATTTCTTAAAGCAAGTTTATATGGAGAGGATTGTAAGAAGATGTAATAAGGGTTGACAATCACTTTACTATAGTTTTGTTTTCCTCGTGCTGTGTGAGTACAGCAGGTACCTATATTTACACCTTAATTGCCATTAATCTGTTGTCAATATTCTGTTGGAAGCAGGAGCGGCTCATGCCAGGGAAGGGAGGTGGGGCAGGGGAGGGGGATGTGAGGGGGGCTGGGAGACGACAGAGAAAAAATACATTTTTTTAACCTACCTGCCGCCCTCCAACATCGCTTTGCGCTCTTCTGCTCCTCTCCTCTTCACTGCAGTAAGGCACAGACTCCCATCTTGCCCTGCGGCCAATCCTGAAGCTGCTCTCATGCATGAGAGCAGCTTCAGGATTGGCATGAGCGCCGATGATTCCGCTCCAGGACAGACTGGGAGCCGGTGCTTGCTCTCTCAAACCCCAGCAAGGCAAGACAGCTTCACTGTGCATGTGTGTTTGGCCGGCCTGAGACGGCCGGCCAAACCCTCATGCGCAGTGAATAGTAGTGTCCAACCCTCCCCCTCCAGGCTGTCATCACCCTGGCCCCGCCCCCAAGCCTCGGTACAAAAAAAAGAAAACAAGAATAACCAGTTTTATTATGGCTTTAATGTTCACGTTTTTTAGATGCTGGCGGAGGGGGGGGGGCGGCCCCCCTCCATAGCGGAGCAGCCTTTGCTGGTTGGAAGTGAGAGAGTGAGAAGGAGGCATTTGGAAATGGCCTATGGCCCTGTCAAGATTTTTTTTTGAGTGGGAACACAGTTGGGTTGAATGGATCTCTTGTAGTACACACACTGCTGTCGTATGTATTGTTTGTGCACATGTCTGTAGTAGTATGTAACTGGGCCAGAGAGTCAAATCATATTCTATTATTTTTTTCACAATGGCGATAAAGTAATTTGCTCGTAATCAAATGATTTTGAATACAATTGAAGTGAATTTCCGAAGTCGGGTTCAAACTCCGATTTCTGGGGTGCAAGATGTAGAACTAAGATAATAAAACCAACCTCTTCATCAGGATATGTCCCTGAGGTGCTGTGATAAGAGCTCAGTAGAGATTTCCTGCATAAAAATTAAGGTTGTGCAAAGTTGCGTAATTCTCCACTCACCCCACCCCCGGTAATTACACAAAATGTCTGAAAAGTTACGTAAACGTGCTTAGAAATTACACAAAATGCACTTTAGTCTCTCACCTGTGAAAACTGAACACAGAGCTTAATTTGTGTTCGAGATACCTTCAAGAGAACACATTTTTTGCAGAGGAAATGTTTCTTTCTGACACATTTCCTCCTCAGATATGTCTCCCTCAAGACATTTTCTGCTCTAACCAGTCCTCTGACTTGTCCTAATTTCTGACATTTTGCATAATTTGGATAACACAGGGTTGCACGAATTACGCAAGTGCAATATAACCCACGAGGACATGGATCAGGCCTTCCTGTGAATATGTAGGACACCCCTGATTATAACACATCAGAGGTAAGCAAGGAAAGAGTCCTGGCACCATCTTCTAGAATGCATTGAGCCCTATGGGAAACATTGACCTCAGGTCTTCAGGAGTACGTACACAAGTTGGGGTTTTAGGCATAATTTGTGCAGTTATGCATATTTGTGAACCACCCTAAAAGCCCTTATTTAGGCCACAGATGTTTCATCCTTTTGCAAGGTTATTTTATCATGTGAGACTCCATAGCCCTGTGTGAAGGGCAGCAGGCCTGGGCATTCACCTCCCTTTCTTTTTTTTTTTATTTCAAAAGAAAATAAAACACTAGTAGACCCTGCAGTGCTTGAAAATACACTTCTTTTTCCGCAGTCTTATATCGCGAACAATTTCCAACAACAGGTACTCGAGAACGCTGCTTTATTTGATGACGTCAGCTTGGCCGTTGACTGTGACGTCATTCGCTGGATGCCCCCTTTACGTACCCTTTCAGAGCCATCTAAGTCTTAGGCAGTGCATCTCTAAAGATGACCCATCATGCCTTACGATATGACGTAGCATTGTCATGGGGTGCTGGGGTTAAACAATGTTCCCCTTGAGTATTGGACTCGCTAGGTCTGGGCCTTCCTAGATTTGGGTCAATATTCTTAATAAAGAAAGGAATATTGTAATTAAAAGGGTATGCCATTTATACAGCATATGGTACAATGGGTTATTCTCTTCCTCGCCCTCTTTCCCCATCGTTCAGTGCAGGGCTCAGATACTTTAAAGAACAAGATATTTCAAACAATTAAACAGAATGCAAGGTGGAAAGGGGCTTTCTATGCCACACATAATATTGTGTATCGTCGGTCTCATATTCCCTGCTCTTGTCTTCCATTGGTTGTCCATATTTCAATCTATGAGGTTTATTTTAACTCCCAACCTGCCTAGCACGCACTTACCAGTTCATTCTTCTATTTTTGCCCTGCGCCTTCCAAACGCTGTTTATTTCCGGACAGAAAAATTCACACTTGGCGTGACAATGTCTGAAACCGTCTCCAGAATCTGATTGGTTGTGCTGACTGGCTGCGTAACTACCGGGTCACGCGGGTTCCACAGCTTTGACTGTAGAGGACGAAATGTGGCCGAGCTGTGCCTTTCTAGTCTGCTCTCTGTGTTGGTTGGTGTTAACGCCTAACAACCAAAGTGAAATGTGTCTGCTTCCTAAGGTATTGGACCCTAATGTAAGATCTGTTTCACTCTTGCTTAACTTTGATATCAGGGTAAAAGCAGCAGTGTAAACCATAAAAGTGTTTTTATATCCAAAATGCTGATGACCCATCACATTAAGCACATTGAAACGAACTTCAGTTTGTTGTGTACCATTTCCTTATTGTCCTTGCTTTGCATTGCTTAACACGTAGAATAAAAACACACAAAGGGGCACATGCATCAAGCTATTTTGCGATTGCAAACGGTGCGTTTCGCAAAAATCGGCTGTTTGCGATCGCAAAATGGGATTTTCTTATGCATGAAAGGTTTTATGATTTGCAATTTAGGAAATCGCGATTTTTTGCGATTCCCTAATGCAAATAGGGAATCGCAATTTGCGAATCCCTATTGCACATGCAAGAAGCCTTTCCTAAATGCGAACTGTGCATTTAGGAAACGCTAATTTCCATCAACTTCAAGTTGATGGTAACCATGTGCATACTTTGAAAAATAAATTTTTCAAAGTGCCATGTAGCGCATGTGTGTGCTTTACATGTGCACACTTTCTTTTTTTGGGGTGATTCAAGCAGGGCCTTAGGCCCCCAGGCACCCTTGGCTTTCCATTTGCTAATTGTGATTACCAATTTGGTAATCGCATATTATCAAATGCAAAATCATTCATTCCTATGGCCCATTAGGCCCATAGGAATGAATGGAGTCATTTTACCTAATAGCGATTCGCTATTTACCGAATCGCTATTAGGTAATGTTAAGGAATCGTAAAATATTTTGCGATTCCTACATGCATTGCATTTTGCGATTCCAAAATAGCACTTCGGTAGAAATCGCTATTTAAGAATCCCAAAATGTATGCCGGATGCATCCGGCCCATAGTCCCTTACCGTCATACTCGCATTCAGTTCCAATACCGTTTTATTAGGTTAATAACAAATGCCTTAAAACCTTAGGCGCTGTGTCTTGTTTATTTTCTATGCTGAGAATGTTCCTATTTTCCATTGGATACGGTTTCTTTCTTCTTTTCAGAAGTGTGAGTTCCCACCATAAAATAGTTCAGATTAGCATTTAGCCCTGCTGGTTGGCTGGCTAGCCTGTAGAAGTAAGGTGGAGAGGCGGAGTTAGATGACCTTAGGCCTCATTGAGCGTGCAGCGGGTAGCCTGCAGGTCCTGCGGGTAAGAGGAGGGTGTGTTCTCTGCGGAGGACCGCCTGCTCTATTTCAAGTCCACCGCCTGACTGGCAGGGTTATCGTAAGCCTACAGTAACACTACCACACTAGCGGCCCCACCGTAGAACGAGGGAAGTGCTGGATCTGTGGTGGTATCAGAGGGCGCGTGGCGAGGGTCTGGGAGGGGGATTTCTCCTCAGTGCCCTGGTGTGGTTTGATGCCCCTCAAGGCACCCTAGAGGATTCTTCTTGATAACCGGTGTCAAGGAGGAAGCTTTCAGAAGCTTTACAGAGACCTCCTTATTGGGCAGGGCATTTACCTTGAGATGCAGCTGTCCAATCGAGACAAGCAACTGGAAACTGAGGCATGCAAGGTCGACCACTGTTTCACTGTTGGACACCTGATGTCATTTTTTCTAATGTATCTGTACCCGTTTACTTCTTCGGCCGTGCTGTTTTACCCGCTGTGCCCAGGTGTTTGCAGAAAAGTAGTAAATAAAGTTGATTGACACCCATCTAGAATGTACTCTACAAATGATGTTAGTAGATCTGGAGCCTTTGGTTTAGTAGTGGGGTCCTGGGCCAATACCAAGCTAATAATATTGTTCACCTCCTCCATGTACTGATGTTCTTGGATATTGCACTCCTGGGAAAAGAAGCAAACATGTGTCTTGAATGTGCCTTGATGCCTCTACATGGGCCATGAATGCTGTACAAGATCAATCAATGTATTACACTGCAACGTTGAAATGAGTAGTGTGAAACTTAATACTGAAAACTTTGTCTAGAGCTTCATTGAGCTGAAAAACTATGCAAACCATGTAACTGGGCAAATAAAACATAAATGGTTATGAGACATTTTAAAACAATCACCAGGTCTAATACGTGGTACCTGTCAATAACTGGAGAGTTTGAACCTTTTTATTGCACATCATTTAGCATTGTTTGCATTTGAAGCGCTGCAAACAAAGTAAGGGCATGTTTTTCAGGCACGAAAAAGAGGTATGAATGATGTATTGTTGCAATTGTTTTAAATTAAATGATATTCTCACAAAAGTATTCTGTTGTGTCTTTTCTAGAATTTTACAGATAAAATAATCTTTTTTTTTTACAAAGTAAGTGCAACAGGTTGTTATTAGTTGAGTAAAGTTAATACATCTCGGTGTAGTTTGGTATCAGAAATGGTCCTTTACCCTAGGTAGATCACGCTGGGTCAACTGGGGAGATATGTCTCATCTGTTCTGATGAAGGAGCATGCAAAAGTCTACTTTTTGCACCCCTGCCAGGCAGAAACCCAGACACAGAAAGATGTTATCTGTGATGTGTAAACTAGAAGTGACACATTTAACCTAATAATGCAGTGTGATAAAGGAAGACAGCGAACAAGAGTTCTTAGACTATTTAAGTTCTAAAAATCAAGTTTTTGCCACATACAGCCATTAAGTTCCATTGAAAACGTGGAGTTAAAAATGTCTGCCAGACCTCAGTCTGAAGATGGCGTGAGTATACATAGTAGTTTAATTACTAACGGAGCCAGGCCAAATAATTGAGTATCATATGTTGCCCTCGTGTATTATATCAAATATATGCTTACATACATCCAAGGGGGAGGATCAATTGTATATAAATTGGTCAAGGGCATTTACCCAGTCTAATTTGCCTGAAACCAATATGCATTTTTAAGGCCAACTGTATATTTTGCCATAGTATCCCCTTGTTTTTACTCCCCTTTAACTCCCTTCCTTCGACTCAGTACTCAATGCGGCTGACTGGTTATGGAGTGAGGTAGCTTACAGGCTGCAGGTTCACTGCAGGAAAAGTCTCTGCAGAGCTGATACTTGGGTACCCTTCATCGTCAACCAGTGATGGAGCTAGGCTGGTAGAAGGTGAGTGGTTCATCGCACTCATCAGATTTATTATAACAGGACTCCAAATCCTTCAGCACAACAATGGTGGGTAGTGCCAACTTTACTAAAAGTTGAATACATTTGTTTTAAGGTCATATATACTCTTAATGAATTCTCTTTCAAGGCACAGTCCTATCCTTTATTTCTATACGGCCTTCCAGAGGCCACAGTAGACAAGAGATTTAGGGTCAAGTGAAACCAGGATTCAAGTTGTTGGTCATTTTCTCATAGGCAGAGGAGAATCTGACAGCAGCAGTCTGCTGTTTGAACTCTAGAAGTGTTCGCTTTTTCTGAGAGAATGCCGTTTACTTCATAGTAGTACACTGCAGTGGTTGAGATAAACTCTGCTGAGCTGGCTCAAGTCCCCATGCTGTTCCCTGGTGACTCTGTCATATAACCAAAACAAGTCCAGAAAGCTTTATTCAAAAATGGCATCTTGGTCTACTGGGTTCATGGACTGAGGGGGATGCTGTGTCCTTTGAGGTGGGTGGTAAGTGGGTGCTTTGACGGGATTGTGGCTAATTGTGACACGCTGGCTGTTTTGTATTGGTTGAAAACGCAAATAAAAATATATTTTTTTAAAATGGCATCTGAGAGTCTCAGACCTCCTTCGTCTTTTAAGTTTATCTGAGCCTGCAGATATGCATCTGCCACCACTGGGGACCACACACACCAGAATATTAAGGCCAGTCATAGAAACTTGGAAAGGGATATGGGATAAAAGAGAAAACTGAGACATAGGACTCCAATACTCTTCCTCAGCCCTTCTCTTGGTCAAGGAGGCCTGCACGTTGTAGTGGATTTCTACAAGATAAAGATGTATAATATAGCCTTATAGCCCGCCGTAGAGGGCTATACCGGCTATTAAAGGCCCTCTCTAGCCTTAATGGCCCGAGCCGAAGGCGAGGGCCTTTAACAAGGGAAAGGGACTTTAATAGCCGGTATAGCCCAGCTACGAAGGGCTATAAGGCTATTAGAACATTCTGCCACTAGAGCGCAGAATGTTCTAACAAAAAAAAAAGCCTTATGGGAGTGTGATGAGATTGGAAACCCCTCAGGCTCCCTAAAGCCTTTGTTCACAGCCAGAGCTGTGAACAAAGAAACATTGGAATGTTGGAGCTCCGGGCTTATACACGCCATTATAAAAGCCCGGAGCACTCCATTGTTTTCAATGGAGCTCCCAACATTCCAATGTTCTAATATCTCAGATATTTTAAGTAACGTGTCATAAAGAACACTGAGTGTAACTGGATATATCGTAGGAATATCTTTGTATAATCAAATCTCTGTATTTCGATATGAGGGGATTTCTGAAAACTAAACATAAATATAAGTTCACTAACACTTCTTTCTATGCTTTGGACAGCTACTTCAAGTTTCTTCGCAATTCTTTCATTTGTGGAGGCTGAGTTGAGGTCCTACTTTACATCTGTTAAACTGAAAAGTAATAATTAACATTAATATACTTTTGTTTCCTACTAGTTAGCAATTGTATGCATATCTTAAAAATATAATACACAACATGCATTGAAATCATACATATGTACATGTGTAATATTGCTCTCTTGAGAATCCTTCCTTTTGCCTCATAGGAAATCTGGATTAAAAATGCAAAACTTGTTATCAAGAATTCAGATAATAGTAGCCCGCCATAAAATTTCAGATAAAGGTTCATGGAATGAGTTAAAAAAATGTGTTTTCATCAACACATAGCGTTCCGAATACTTCTCTGTAATCTAAATATACATGAGAATATTCCTTTAGGAAACTGTGGGTCTTGCTGATGGAAATCTGAGATCCAAGTTGTGATTCCGGGTGCAGAAACATTGTAGCACGATTGCCTAGCAAAGGGCGCTGAGAATTTTAGGAACGGCCTCATGGAGGTTTCTAACTGGATGAGGGACAACTAATTGATCTTGAGCCAAGACACTGAAATGGTGTTCTTCAGCCCTGCCTTACATCTTGAACCCAAGGATGATGGCCAGATTCTTTCGGCCTTTTACCTACATCATGTGGATAGACTGTGACCTGTCCTAAAGAGAGCACATTGCCATAATTTGCAAAACAGGTTTTATGCTCCTGTGGATTGTCAGGAAGATCCTCCCTTTCATCTGGTCCTCCGCAAGGAAGTGCAAGCCTTGCACTTGTCAAGGATGGATCCTCTCTTCATAGGCCTTCTAAAGTATCACCAAAAAACACAGTTGATGGACAGAATGTAGAACAATGTCATACATTCACCCCAGTACAAGGATCTGGGCCTAAATCCATCGTTTTTTTGCACTCCACACCACCCTGGGTTAGACACTGGCTATATGCAAATCAGCTCTGACCCTGTGCCTCATTGGAACAGTCCAGTCTGAACTACCAAGCCATGTCTTTCCCAGACCGGAATCAAGCATCCAAGGACCGGTTTCTGGCTATCAGCCTTCATTCAGCCTGGATAGCTTGACTCCAGTGGTGTGGAGAGCCTGGGACTCACGTCTGAGCATACCCAGCCCACTCGGGGTGAAAATTACAAAAAACACAGTTGATGGACAGAATGTAGAACAATGTCATACATTCACCCCAGTACAAGGATCTGGGCCTAAATCCATCGTTTTTTTGCACTCCACACCACCCTGGGTTAGACACTGGCTATATGCAAATTAGCTCTGACCCTGTGCCTCATGGGAACAGTCCAGTCCGAACTACCAAGCCATGTCTTTCCCAGACCGGAATCAAGCATCCAAGGACCGGTTTCTGGCTATCAGCCTTCATTCAGCCTGGAAAGCTTGACTCCAGTGGTGTGGAGAGCCTGGGACTCACGTCTGAGCATACCCAGCCCACTCGGGGTGAAAATTACAAAAAACACAGTTGATGGACAGAATGTGAGGCAAGCTATCCAGGCTGAATGAAGGCTGATAGCCAGAAACCGGTCCTTGGATGCTTGATTCCGGTCTGGGAAAGACATGGCTTGGTAGTTCGGACTGGACTGTTCCCATGAGGCACAGGGTCAGAGCTGATTTGCATATAGCCTGTGTCTAACCCAGGGTGGTGTGGAGTGCAAACAAACGATGGATTTAGGCCCAGATTCTTGTACTGGGGGAATGTATGACATTGTTCTACATTCTGTCCATCAACTGTGTTTTTTGCAATTTTCACCCCGAGTGGGCTGGGTATGCTCAGACGTGAGTCCCAGGCTCTCCACACCACTGGAGTCAAGCTATCCAGGCTGAATGAAGGCTGATAGCCAGAAACCGGTCCTTGGATGCTTGATTCCGATCTGGGAAAGACATGGCTTGGTAGTTCGGACTGGACTGTTCCCATGAGGCACAGGGTCAGAGCTGATTTGCATATAGCCAGTGTCTAACCCAGGGTGGTGTGGAGTGCAAAAAAACGACGGATTTAGGCCCAGATCCTTGTACTGGGGTGAATGTATGACATTGTTCTACATTCTGTCCATCAACTGTGTTTTTTGCAATTTTCTAAAGTATCACCGACACAAACTTCAATTGCTCCAGAATGCAACAGACCGATTGGTGCTGGGTCTGAAAAGAGTCTTTCCCGTATGTAAGGAGCTGGGGAAACTTCTTTTGCTCCCTGTTCAGAAGAGGTGTCAGTTTAAAGCTCTTTGCTAGGTCACAAAGTTCTTTATAAACAGGGCCAGCATTCTTATCTAGACTAGATCATTCATTTACATGTTTAATTACCACACAATTTAAGATCACAACATGCTTATTGGGTGGTCATCACCAAATTTTGTAAGGCTAGAATGGGGGGGCTGCTCTCTGTATCGTGGGCAAAACCCCGGAATGCTCTCTCTCCTTGCTTCTCTGCTCCAATCAGAACCCTTCTCCTTTAGAAAAACATGAAGAACTTCCTATTTTCTAATAACATCCTAATTGGCTGATCCCTCTGCTATAGTTATTGAGGCCAGCCTCCACCCTTTCTTGAGATTGGCTTGGATATGGAGTTTTCAGCTGGTACCTTGAAGCTCATAGACTATTTTCCAACTAGAGCCAGGGTACTTTGTTCCTGTAGAAGCGGTTTGCAGCTCCTATGCTACAGCGGATGAGCATCACACCCCCTGCTGAGAGTCAGCTTGGGGGCGGGGGGGGTGACAAAGTGATAATAAGTCCATTTTATTATCATTTTTTTTCCTTTCAGCGCTTGAGCCGGGCAAGTGAAGTCTGAGCGGGACGGGGCCATGACGAGAGCAGGGAGAGGAGTAATGCACACTGTAAGTGCGCATGAAGGTTTGGCCGGCTGTCTAAGGTTAGCCAAAGCGTTTTGCGCACTTTGATCTCTCTCCACCCGAGCTGTGTTGAACAGCGGGAAGAGTAGAGACACAGGCGTCTAGGACCTAAGCGACCGGTAAACAAGCCCACTCAGGCCAATCACGGCACTACGCTCTCATGCCGTATTACCAGTATGAGAGCAGCACTGTGATTGGCATCTAGGAACCTGGCAGTGTGCACCAGCCCCTGGGGAATCTGAGTCCGACCGGAGCAGAAGAACCCAGAGACGGTGGCCGGCAGCGGCAGGTGAGTACTTTTTTAATAGTTTTTTTTGTTATTTATCCCTCCCCCACATCTTCGTACAAGCCCCTTAACACGTGTTAAGAAGAGCTGCTGGCGGTTTGCGCTTTTTAAATTACCCAATAGGTCAATCAAAACCATGAAGAAATGATATCCCAATATTCAAGATGGCTGCTGTCTCTCTAGACACGTGAGACTTCACGACCGCTAGGAATCATGGTCCATTGTCAGCGTACTGCTCCGCATCGGTCTAGCACACGCGGCCTATCCAGATAGCACCAGTGCGCCGAAATGACGGGCAGCCTTTTGCTAAAAGGCATTTAGCACAAGCAGAAATTAACTGTATTTTTAGAAAGCAAATTTAAGACTTTGGTATAAGTTGTAGAAATATGCTATTTAAAATGTGCTTCCAACTTTCTCAATTGAAAGCTGCCATAGGCGTGTCAGAAAAAGCACTCTGAATGCGGTTTGGAGACAGTAGGAGAACTGGCAAATTTAAATTCTGTCCTTAAAGCGCTTGAGCCTTGCAGCTTCAAGGCGCACATTACGGTAGACTCATCTAATGTTTGAAATTATTTTAGTCTGACACGTTAGCCCTGCAGGGCTATAGAGCTGATTGCCATCATTGCAGTGATATTTTGGTACTTTAAAAAAAATCCCATATTAAGTGGTATAAAGCCACTCAGGGCCCCTCGTTTCTCCTTCATCCTTTAAGCCACTTAGGCATGTTTTGAGCACTTTGACTGTGGGTCTACCTTGAAATTTATCAGGCCTATTTGTGTTTCCACTTACACGCCATGTTTTAGGGAAAGGAACATGCACTTCCAGTTGTTTATCAACCCTCCAGTCCCAAGAGGTTTATATGTGCCTGGAATCCTGTCCATTAAAAAATAAAACAAAGCATGCATTTTCCACACAAAAAATGCAAACTCCTACATAAATCCTTCCTGTTTTTTTGTGATAAGTAAAAAAACAAACAGTTTGTTCCTTGAAGCATATGTTTAAAAAGATATGGACAAAGCACAATGTTCTCACATCTTTTATAGTCAAGGGTTCTCAGAAACAAGTGAAGTCTTTATTGCCAAGTCTTTGAGGATTCATTCCTGCTAAGATGAGTTTAATAATTACACTCTTGTAGCTTTTTCTGGATGAATAAAAATCACAATGCTTTTTTATTGTATTTACTCTTCTCTTTTGATTGATCTAAACTGCCATTCAATTAGGAATTGCTTTGTAAGTGCTGCGTCTATTGTTTTCCTCTCGGTGCATTTAGCTACCATCACAGCAATTCAGAGGAAAGACAGGCTTGGGCTTGTTTGTCAATACTGTTTCTCATTTCCTTCTGTTCCCTCAATGTTTTAAGTGCTTAGAAGTGGAGGGAGGCAATCAAGTATTTATTTCAGAAGCAGCACATGATTCCCTGTATTCTTGTGTCCTGGGAAAGAGAAGACAGTGGCTGGTGGCAGTGCTTAATTTGAGCCGGTGGGAGCCACCTGCGCTAATTTTTGACCACAACTTATTATTGTGCATCAGACATATAGGTGAGCAAGAGAGGGAAAACGCAATAAATGAAAAGATGGAGGAAGAGAAACAAGCAACAAAAAGTCACCAAGGCAGGAAACAGGGACCACCAAGAGTGTGATAAATGGGCTGGGAGGGTCTGGAAATGGATTAAAGAGGCATGAGGTTGATTGAAGACCTTGGTATTCAGTGTGCCAATATTCAGTTCCCCTGACCATGGGCTTTTGAGCAGAGCCCTTGGCACAGGCACTCATTCTAACACAAATTAAACACTGCTGGTGGGTTACACGGGGGGAGGATTATACCTACAGGCACTTACTTATTGAAACTGTCTTCATGTGCAACACGGCAAAGCCGGCAAGGCAGCTTTTTAGAGTAATATGAACCTTCAGAGCAGCCTACCATGGGGCCTGTTCAAAAACTGCACTTTGTTGGATGTTTACTAATACTACAATAGTACTTACTCGTTTACCACAAAGGCTATTCACAAACCTACATGCAGAGACCTAACCTTCTTCTATCTTTCCTGTGCGGAAATCTCTACCGTGATATGGGCAGCCAAAAAGTTCCCAAAACAGTTGTAATTGTGCACCAGCTCAGACATAGAAAAAGCCCAACACCACACATGGCCAACCTTGGAGACTTGAAATAAAAGCCCTTGGGAAATAATGTTAAAATAAACTAACTTTATTCCACTTTTATAAAATATAAATCCATTTTATTTCATTTAAAAACGTATATATCTAATTATTCTAATATATATTTGTAATAAACTTATGAAGTGTTAAAAACACATTTAACTCTATAATGTGTTGCACTAAAATAGCTCAAATTAATTACAAATGTTTTATACATTTTTATTGCAGACTGAATAAAGTCAACTATTTTACTGTAGGTGTTCCATGTTTTAAAATACAAATTTATATTTAACTTTATAATGTTTTGCACTAAAATAGTTCAAATTAATTACAAATGTTTTATACATTTTTATTGCAGACTGAATAAAGTCAACTATTTTACTGTAGGTGTTCCATGTTTTAAAATACAAATTTAAATAAATCATTATACATTATTAAAATATATATCAATTAATTTTAATACTCTTTTGAGATAATATTGCTCTAATATGTTTTCTTTATTTGTTTTAGTGTTCAGAAAATATGTATAATTATTTAACATTAATATTCAGAATGAAAAGATTTTGACTAGATTATTTTGCAGTTTAATAAACTTTTTTTTGCTGTTCTCTGTGCTTGGCCATAGAGAGCTCTCCGCCGCAGTGAAGGAGACCTTCGTTTACATGTGAAAAGCTACTACTAGTGACTTTATACTTGTAAATGTGCCCCCCCCCTTGGTTTCAGAGGGCGGGGCTTGTAAGTCTACACTTTATCTACTAAGTTTATACCCTCAAATAGTAAATAGCCGAAAACAGTAACATTACTACGAAGTGTAAATTTACATCTGAGTACATCTACATATGTAAGTTTACATGTGTGAATATGGCCCCACATTTCATTTATTTATAGGTCATACTTAGGCTACTTTACATGGCGCTGAGCTGTACGCAGAGAGCACTGGTTTAGCGGGGAATAAATTATTGCAAAATAAGCAGCATATTAGCTGTATAAGAAAGCACCTGTGGGTGTCTTGAACACTGGTGGCATTGTGGAGTGCAGGGCCCACATCCTAAACAAGAACTGGCAATGCCGATAGGTCTGGATTTATTGTGCTGCATCCTGCTCTTACACAAACACAGCTCTCACCCCACACTCCCACTGTCAGACATGTCACCCAAAACTCACACAGGCACACCTCTTACCCAACTCTCACTGTGCAGTTATATAAACCCACTCTTCGCCTTTTGCTCACGAAGAAATGCCTCTCCTTTTTCATTCACACAGGCACATCCCTCGCAGTGCACTCATATGGGCACAGCTCCTACCCTGCGTTCACACAGGCATCCCTCACATCCTGTGTTCATGCAAGCAGATCGCTCAACCTGCGTAACTCTCACCCCCTACCCAAACAACCCTTCCCCTTCCATGCATGTAAAAACACCCCTTCTTTTTCCTTTGCAGTGCCATACCGCTCACCCGGCTTTCACACAGGCACACTGCTCACCCTGCCCTCGCACAGGTATGAACCACACCCTGCAGTCATTAGGACATGTATTCTCACCTGCACTTTCTGTGCGAGTGCGAGAGAGAGAGAGAGAGAGAGAGAGAGAGAGAGGGAGGTCTTCTTGTATGAGTGCAGGATGAAGCGTGTGCCTGTGTTAGTGCAGGGAGAGTGGTGATATCCATGTTCAAACCATCATTGATGACAAGACTGACAACATCCTAAATGACATGGTTCTTAGATCACTGATTACGTCATCTAATCGACTGATGTTCAAATTACTCTATAAACATGTACAGCATTTCAGCCATGAAAGTAGGTAGTAAATGGTGTAGATGCATGTAAAGTATAAATTACACTGCAGAAACACAAGCCCCCTTAGGTGAACCAAGCATCTAAGCATCTGAACCTACATCCTTTGCTCTTTACAGAACTTTGTGGCTAGCCAACCTCTTGTGGGCAACCAGCCAGACAAAGGTGGACAATCCCATGCTGCACATGGTCCTCACCTTGTATGCAACTCTTCCTGGAAAACCCACTCCCTTCAGTCACCCAAGTCCCATTAGGTGGCCAGACACCCACTACGCACAGCCCTTGTCTTTCCCCCACAACAAACGCTTTGCAGATAGCTGACCTTTCATGGACAATGAACCAAATCTGGGTAGGAAAGTATTGTGAACAGTTTTTCACCCAGTGCAGAACCCCTCCATGGAGAGTCCCCTATTCGGGACACCCAAGACCCCTTATGTGGTGAAAGACCTTCTAGACAGCCTTGTCCCGGTTGTTGAACACTTTGCAAATAGCCGTTCTCCAGGGGCGTAACACAGGCCCCAGCAGCCCCCGCGGTGCGGGGGGGGCCCTCACCCTCCAGGTGGCCCCGTCAGCACCGCACTTCTGTTGGGGAGCTCTAGATTGAGTCCGGAGGGGGCCCCTTCACTTACCCTGCAGGGAGGCCCCCTAAAGGTTCGTTACGCCACTGCCGTTCTCTTATAGCCAAAATGCACAAATGGATGGACAAGTACCTGTTACATACAGCCTTCACTCCTATGTACAACAACTCATGGAGAGCCCACTCCCTGCCAATACTCAAGTTACCTTAGGAGCATGAACATCTACTACATACAACCTTTACCCATTCAGCAACGCTTATTTATGTATTTATTTATTTATTTATAGGTTTGTAAAGCGCTAGAATAAACTCCCAAAGGAGTATCTCCGCGCTATAGACGGCAGTAGCAAGAACCAGGAAAAAAAGTAAAATGATACACAACCAATACTCTTATTGCCATTAATTATTGACTGGCTAAGAACCTAACTTATTAATCCTGAAACAAAAAAGTCTTAAGTTGTTTTCTAAAGGCAAAATGATTAGAACATTGTCTAAGTTGAAGAGGAAGGTTGTTCCACAAAATAGGACCCACCACTGACAAAGCCTTGCCACCCAGTCTGGACCTTCTAATCTTAGGTACTCTCAACAGCACCTGGTCACTTGATCTGAGGGTGCGTGTGGGGAGATAGGGAACAAATTTATTTGCCAAATAAAGAGGCCCCAAATCATGTAGTGCCTTATGCACTATGCAGCATGTCTTAAATTTCACTCTCTGGCGAACTGATAGCCAGTGGAGTTCCTGAAGCAGAGGTTTGGATGGAGACCTAGGGGGGGCATTAAGGACCAGCCTGGCTGCAGTGTTCTGAATCACCTGTAAACGGTCCAACACCTCTTCGTTGGCAGACCCCAGGAGTCCATTACAATAGTCGAGCTGGCTGATCACTAAAGCCTGGACCAGAGTTCTTCTAATGGAGTTTGGAAGGAGCGGGAATATCTTACGGAGGAGTCCTATCACATGAAAACAGGACCCCATCGTGTTGTTACCATGTAATTTCATTGTCAACTCCGGCTCCAGGCGAACTCCAAGATTCTTAATAACTAGGTTTGGTTCTGGCACTGGTCCCAGATCTAATGGCCACCAGTCAGGGGACCATAGAATCTTGGCCTCACCGAAAAGCATCACCTCAGTCTTCCCAACATTACACTGAAGAAAGTTGGAAGACATCCACTGGGATACTGCTTTCATCCCCTCGAAGAAAGATTGTTTCACCTCCGGGGTCAGAGATTTAAAAGGAAAAAGCAGCTGAGTATCATCAGCATAGGACACTGGACAGAAACCAAAAGCTCTCGTTATGTCAGCTAGGGGGGCCACATAGGTGTTAAAAAGAGTAGGGCTCAAGCAAGAGCCCTGTGGTACCCCCTTGGTGATCTTAACCTCATCCGACCGATATTCACCCATGATGATACTTTGGGAACGGTCGGAGAGAAAGCTCTTTATCCAGTCCAGCGCCTTGCTACCCGGTCCGTTCACAGTCAGTCGTTCGATCAAGATTTTATGAGAAACAGTATCGAACGCTGCCGATAGATCTAGCAGCACCAGGACGACAGAAATGCCACTGTCCTGGTACATGCGCAGATCATCAGTTATTGACAGTAGAGCTGTTTCGGTACTGTGTTTCGGTCTAAAGCCAGACTGTGAAGGATCAAGGCTTCCAGATTGTTCCAGGAAGTTAGACAAATGCTTGTTAGTATGCTTCTCGATGATTTTACCCAGGAAAGGCAGCAGGGAGATAGGTCTAAGATTGGACAGGTTGGTCCACGGAACGGTGATGTTCTTTCGAATGGGTCTAACTAGAGCCTTTTTCCATTCTCGTGGAACACATCCAGTACACAATATTCACCCGGTGCACAACCATTCATGGAAAGCTCACTTCCTTCGCACACCCAAGAACCATAAGGAGGACAAGACAATTGCTAAATAATTCTCTGATGAACTTTAAAGAGGTCATAGAAAATGAGGTCTAGATGTACCTTCGGTCTGTCATCAGCGATGACATTAATCATGTCATTGAACATGTCATGAGTGTCGTAATATGTGAGGTCATAAGCAGTGTATGGTGTGGGCGCACATTATAGTTAACTCAGTAAACTATAACTGGAGAATTTCTGTGTATTTTGTTTCTTAAAATTATTCTTTTTTATATGATTCCAATGCCTAACTACGTCATTTTAACAGTTGTTTTTTTCCAGTGAATTTCAGTTTTTTTTAACCTAAAGTAAAATCTTAATAACATACCCAAATATGTCTCTTTAACCTTTATTCTTTTTAGTATTTTTTTTTTTTTAGTGTAGAGTAAGATCTTATTACAATACCCTATAACCTTTTTTATTTTATATATATAGATATATTTTGTACCTTTCTGTGACACTCGTTTCCCCCCATTTTTTGTGACCTTTCTGCCCTTTTTTGGGACCTTTGTGCCTCTGTGCCACATATTTCCCCCCGTTTTTTGTGATCTTTCTGCCCTTTCTTGTGACCTTTGTGCCCTCTGTGCCACTTGTTTCCCCCCGTTTTTTTGTGACCTTTCTGCCCTTCCTGGGACCTCTCTGCCCTTTCTAGTGACCTTTGTGCCTCTGTGCCACTCGTTTCCCCCTGGTTTTTGTGACCTTTTCTGCCCTTTCTTGGGACCTTTGTGCCTCTGTGCCACTCGTTTCCCCCGTTTTTTGTGATCTTTTCTGCCCTTTCTTGTGACCTTTGTGTCTCTGTGCCACTCGTTTCTCCCCGTTTTGTGTGACCTTTCTGCCCTTTCTTGTGACCTCTGTGCCACTCGTTTCCCCTGTTTTTTTAACCTTTCTACCATTTCTTGTGACCTTTGTGCCTCTGTGCCACTCGTTTCCCCCCTTTTTTTGTGACCTTTGTGCCCTTTCTTGGGACCTTTCAGCCTCTGTGCCACTCGTTTCCCCCTGTTTTTTGTGACCTTTCTGCCCTTTCTTGGGACCTTTGTGACTGTGCCACTCGTTTCCCCCCGTTTTTTGTGATCTTTTCTGCCCTTTCTTGGGACCTTTCAGCCTCGTTTCCCCCTGTTTTTTGTGACCTTTTCTGCCCTTTCTTGGGACCTTTGTGCCTTCTTGTCACTCGTTTCACCCTGTTTTTTGTGACCTTTCTGCCCTTTCTTGTGACCTCTGTGCCGTCTGTGCCACTCGTTTCCCCCCATTTTTTTTGTACCTTTCTGCCTTTTCTTGTGACCTTTGTGCCTCTGTGCCTCTCATTTCCCCCGTTTTTTTGTGACCTTTCTGCCCTTTCTTGTGATCTTTCTGCCCTTTTTTGTGACCTTTGTGCCTCTGTGCCACTCGTTTCCCCCCTTTTTTTGTGATCTTTTCTGCCCTTTCTTGTAACCTTTGTGCCTCTGTGCCACTCATTTCCCCCATTTTTTTGTGACCTTTCTGCCCGTTTTGCCTTCTGTTGCTTAGCTGCCCCTACATTTCTGTGACCTTTCTGCCCTTTCTTGTGACCTTTTTGCACTCTATGCCACTCGTTTCCCCCAGTTTTTTGGGACATTTCTGCCCTTTCTTGTGACCTTTTGCCCTCTGTGCCACTTGTTTCCCCCCCGTTTTCTGTGACCTTTTTTTCTCTTCCTGTGACCTTTTTGCCTTCTGTGCCACTCGTTTCTCCCTGTATTCTTGTGACCTTTTTGCCCTTTTTGTGACCTTTCTGACCTCTGTCCCACTCGTTTCCCCCTCAATTGTTGTGCCCTCTTGCCTTCTGTGACCTTTCTGCCCTTTCTTGGGACATTTGTGCCTCTGTGCCACTCATTTCCCCCCGTTTTTTGTGACCTTTTCTGCCCTTTCTTGGGACCTTTCAGCCTATGTGCCACTTGTTTCCCCCATTTTTTGTGACCTTTTCTGCCCTTTGCTGGGACCTTTGTGCCTCTGTGCCACTCGTTTCCCCCCATTTATTGTGATCTTTTTGCCCTTCCTGTGACCTTTTTGCCTTCTGTGCCACTCGTTTCCCCCTGTATTCTTGTGACCTTTTTGCCCTTTTTGTGACCTTTCTGCCCTCTGTGCCACTCGTTTCCCCCTCAATTGTTGTGCCCTTTTGCCTTCTGTCTCCTTCGTAGCCCCTCACTGCCCCCGCAATTGCGTCCCCTGTGGCTCCGCCCCCTGACCGCCCATTCGCTGCCCATGCCTCCTGCCTCCCGCCTCCCAGCTGCTCCTCACTCCCACCTCCCCACACATGCCAGCCGCTGCGCGGTCACGCCGCTGGCGTGCGGCAAGTCTGTCTGCGCCTGCCCGTGCCAGGACCGCGCACAGTGCCAGAACCCCTGGCCCCCGCACCCGCCACCACTACGATGCCAGCACTCTGCACGCTCTCAACCCCAGACGGACCAACAACTGCTTCAAGGCCGCCCCGAAACGCACACACGGTCCCTTCACCTGCCGGAATGGCAGCTACACCAGCCACAGAGCCGACAAACCACCCGCCAAGAAAGACCTCAACCACCTCCGATGCATACTACTCCGCTCCGCACGCAAACACGCTGTCGAGCTCTGGGACCTGCTCAATACAACCTCCCCAGACGTCGCCTTCCTGACAGAGACCTGGTTGAACAACTCCTCCGCACCCGACATTGCCATAGCCATCCCAGACGGCTACAACATTACCCGTAGAGACCGCACCAACGGAGTCAGAGGAGGGATCACCATCGTCCACAAGAACAGCATCAGGGTCTCGACTAGCACCGACGACGCGCTCAGCACCACCAAACACATGCATTTCCCGATCCACACAGACTCCAACTCCACCCTCAGAGGCACCCTCGTCTACCGACCCCCCGGACCCTGCCCCCAGTTCAGCGACTCCATCGCCGACTTCATCAGCATGCACGCCCTGACCTCCACTGACTACATCCTCCTCGGACACCTGAAATTTCACCTTGAGGACAACAACAACGACACAACAACTCCTCAACCCTGATTGATAACCTCGCCAACCTCGGACTGAGACAACTCGTCACAACGCCCACCCACTCCGCCGCCCAGACGCTCGACCCCATCTTCTCCTTAAGCCCGCACGTCTCCGTCAGCCACACCACCGAATTCCTCTGGACCGACCACCGCTGCATCCACTTCACCTTCCAGAAACCCACCACACACCACCGTACCCAACAGATCCCCCGCCGCTGCTGGAGCAAAATCACCGAAGACCAACTACATGCAAACCTTGCTCTCAGCCCACCCACCGAGCCCTCCAACACCGATGTCACTGCCCACAACTTCAGACGCTGAATCGAGGACTGCGCCAACATCCTCGCCCCGGTGAAGAAACCCCCCACAGAGACACCAGCAAAAGGGCTAGCTGGTTCACCCCAGAACTCCTAGATTCCAAGCAAGCCTGCCATGGGATCCGAGACAAGGCCCTGGAATGGGCCACCTCCTTCCTCTCCGGCAGAACCCAGAGCGTCCGCCTCCTCCCGTACCGTTCAGAAGCCTCTGAGATCATCTGCGGCGTACAAGGATCCTCCCTCAGCCCGACACTGTTCAACATTTATATGGCCCCGCTCGCACACGTCACCCGACAGCATGACCTCAACATAATCTTCTACGCCAATGACACTCAACTGATCCTCTCCCTCACCAAGGACCCCATCACCACCAAAGCCAACCTCCATGAAGGAATGAAGGCCGTTGCCGACTGGATGAAGATCAGCCGTCTGAAACTGAACTCGGACAAGACGGAGGTTGTTGGACAGGCCACATGAAGGGCTCGCTCCCTCCCCGCAGGACAGGGCCCGGGCCACCGTCAGCACCATTGCCCGGCCCAGCCGCCATCTTGGATACGGCACCACGCGGCCGTGCGGCCTCAGCCCGACCCCAGCCCTGGGCCTGGCCAGGCCCCGACATCCCGGCACCACCCTCCACCCAGGAGGTGAACGGCCCACTTGGCAGGTCAATGGGAGTACGAAGTGTCGATGGCTCTCCCCCGCCAGGTGCCGAGCACCCCCAGCCTCCTCGGGCGCTGGCTCCACCCCCCTGCTGGGTGTCTGGACTCCCTCATCCCAGACCTCCTGACCTCCAAGAGCGAGGGTCCGGACATCAAAGGGCGCCAGACCTATAACTGAGGCAGCCCCAGGACAGGAAGGCAGTTGTATCCTGGAGTCGAGAGACACCGCGACGAACTCATCCTTGACGGACTGTTGGCGCTGCCACAGCCCTGCCTTGGGAACTATTGTCCTGCCTGCTGGCGCTGCCGCGGCCCTCTGCAACCTTCATCCTCGTGGGACCTGCTGGCGCTGCCGCGGCCCTCTGCAACCTTCATCCTCGTGGGACCTGCTGGCGCTGCCGCGGCCCTCTGCAACCTGCATTCTCGTGGGACCTGCTGGCGCTGCCGCGGCCCGTTGTAACCTTCGTCCTCGTGGGACCTGCTGGCGCTGCCGCGGCCCGTTGCAACCTGCATTCTCGTCGGACCTGCTGGCGCTGCCGCGGCCCGTTGTAACCTTCATCCTCGTTGGGACCTGCTGGCGCTGCCGCGGCCCGTGCCACCTACGACCTCTTCGGGACCTGCCGGCGCTGCCGCGGTCTGACCCCTCCGAACACCGAGCTCGAGGATTGTGAGCTATCACCGTTACACACCCGTACCCGTGGGTACCAAGACTGTCCCGCTACCCCCTTCCCTTACTAGAGACTAGAATTGAGAGGATCATCGTGTCCTGATCGCCCTGTATCGTACCACTCTACTACCCGAAGTGCCTATAAAAGGTGTTACCCTAAGCTTTGTGTGGTGTCCATCTGTGGGGGGGAAGTTACCTGTCTGTGCGATCACTGTGCTCGGCCGACCCTCCCGGTCCCCGTCTAACATTGGTGGCTAGCGGCGCGATCCGAACCAACGCGTACCGTACAGACAGTAACTCACCCTACGACTAAAACCACAATGACGACCAAAGAGAGCGGATCGGCGGAGAAGTTCCAGATGGAAAAGCTGGAAGAATACAACCACCGAGAGCTCAAACAATTTTGCATGGACTTAGGCATTGCTACCACCGGGCTAAGCACAAAAGAAGACTTCAAAAACGCCCTAGAGGCCTGGACAGAGACAAATACCGCAACCCCCCGGGACCCCGCAGCCCCGGAAGTCAACACCCCCCGGACGGAGGAACGGAGAACAGGCCCCTCCCATGAAGAGATCCAAGAGCGGGAAAAAAATAGATTACACGAGTTAGACTTGGCACGACTCAGATTAGACGGAGAATTGAAACTGGCGGAACAAAAAATAAACTTAGAACACTTACGGCTCAGAGAAGAGCGAGAGGAAAAACAGAGACAGAGAGACCTCGAAGAAAAAAGACTGGCATACGAGCACGAGTGCAAACTAGCGGAGATAGAAATGCGCAAACTGAACAAAAACCTAGGGGTGCCCGAGCAACCGCACTCCCCGGGTCCTACCGAGCAGAAGGTCCACATCCCCAAGGATGTGGTCCGAGAATATCACCGGAACGACGACATACAGCAGTGGTTCAAAGCCTATGAGATTGCCATGACCGCCCACCGGGTCGCTCGAAGTGACTGGGGAGCCGGTCTATGGGGGAGATTCGTCAACGAGGGTCGTGATGCCCTGCTGCAGCTTCCGGACCATCAAATGACGTCCTATGACCATATGAAGGCCGCCCTCCTCAGTCGATATGGACTTACACCCGAAATGTACCGCCAGAGGTTCCGCAACTGCACCCGGATCCCAGGTACGACGTGGTTGGAATACGTGAACTATTTCAGCCGAGCCTTCGAGGGGTGGATCAAGGGTAACAACGTAACCACTTACGAACAACTCTTCAATCTCATTGTATGGGAGCACCTCTCCAACAACTGCTTTGTCGAACTCAGGCAGCACCTCCTCGACAGTAAATTGACTGAACCCCGGCAGCTCGCCACCGAGGCTGACCGGTGGGAGAGCACCCGAGTGGCCCGGAGTGGGCCGAATGAGCAGAACAGAACCAACCAAGGTCACCATCGTCCCCGAGGAGGAGGAGGAGGCCCGGGCCGGGGCCGAGACGCCGCCCCGGCCGCACCCACTAACGCCACCCCGGCTCCAGCAGGCCGGGGAAACCCCCCGATGCGCCCGGGGTTCCGAGCTAACGTGACGTGTCATCGATGCCAGCGAGTCGGTCACTATGCCAGTGACCCGACCTGCCCGAAGAACCAGGCCCCCGGGCCCCGCCAGATGGCGGCCGCCGCCCTGGGAGAAGAACAAGTCTCCGAAGACACGGAGACCTATGAGTCGGAGCAGTTCGAGTGGGAACCCGCCGCCATGACCCTGGCATGCCTAGGAGGAAGAGACATGGTCCCGCGGACTCCCCTGCCCGCCAACACTCGGAAGTACAGCCAATGGGTGAGCATCAATGGGCGCAAGGCCGAGGCCCTGCGTGACACCGGGGCCAGTGTGACGGCCGTCCGCTGTCACCTGGTGACCCCAGAACAAATCCTACCAAACGTACTTTGCCCCGTCCGATCGGCAGATAACTCGGAGAGCCTGTGTCGGATGGCCTGCGTCCCCTTCGAATGGGGAGGAGTGTCCGGCATGCTGAAAGTAACTGTCCGTGACGATGCCCCCGTAGACTGCCTCCTGGGGAACGATCTCGAGAGCTCCCCGTGGGCCGCTGTGGAAAGAAGAGAGCATCTGGGGATGTTGGGTCTCCCGGACTGGGCGTGCGTAACCACCCGGTCCATGGCCACCCGCACCATCCCTAGACCAGAAGAACCAGAATGGGCAGCACCTCCGCCCTCGATCACTCCAGAAGAAGACTTCCTCCAGACCGACCACCCGGACCCCACCCCCGAGGGGTCCACACAGCCCCCCGAGCTTCCCGACCTGGCTCAGTGGCGTCAAGAAGGGGGGCCCACCCAGGAACAATTCCGGCAGGAGCAAAAGACCTGCCCCTCCCTCGAGGGATTGCGACAGCAAGCGCTCGCCCAGAGCCAAGGAGACACCACCGGGGCCCACTGGGTTTATTGGGACAATGATCTCTTGTACAGCGAACAGAAAATCGCAGAACTGGGGGCCGGGCGAGTGCTGGTGGTGCCCCTCCACTTCAGAGACTTCCTGTTGAACCTAGCCCATGATGTCCCCCTGGCCGGGCACCTGGGCCAAGACAAGACCTACCACCGCCTGGTGACTCACTTTTTTTGGCCCAAAAGAGAAATGACGTATCCAACCATTGCCGGTCCTGCCCGACCTGCCAGGCCAGTGGGAAGAGCGGCCGCAAACTCAAGGCACCCCTACAACCATTCCCCGTGGTGACCACCCCGTTCGAAAGGGTGGGAATAGACATTGTGGGGGCCCCTGGACCCCCGAACAGCACAGGGACATCGCTTCATCCTGGTCCTGGTGGATCACGCTACCCGCTATCCTGAGGCGGTCCCCCTTCGTACGATAACAGCCCCAGTAGTGGGTCGAGCCTTGATGGGGATCTTCTCTCGAGTGGGCTTCCCCCGGGAAGTCGTCAGCGACAGGGGTACAAACTTTATCTCAAAATACATGAAGTCCCTCTGGCAACAGTGTGGGGTCACCTACCGATTCACGACCCCCTATCACCCTCAAGGGAACGGACTGGTTGAGCGGTTCAACCGCACGCTCAAAGGGATGATTGGGGGGTTGGAAGAGCCCCTCCGTCGCCAGTGGGATGTGCTACTACCGTGCCTTCTCTTTGCCTACCGAGAAGTCCCCCAGAAGTCCCTCGGCTTCAGCCCTTTCGAACTCTTGTATGGACACCCGGTGCGAGGCCCGCTCAGCCTAGTCAAAGAAGGCTGGGAAATGCCCCCTCTAAAGAACCCTCCAGATGTTTTCAAGTACCTCCTAACCCTCCGCAACCAGACCAGAAGGTTCAGAGAGATGGCAAAAGCAAACCTGGAGGCCAGTCAGGAGGACATGAAAAGGTGGTACGATCAAAATGCATCCTCCATCGAATTTGAACCCGGCCAACAAGTGTGGGTAATGTCTCCCACCGAACCATGCGCTCTGCAAGACAAATGGACGGGGCCCTTCAAAGTAATCGAGCGCAAGAGCCCTGTCACCTATCTCATCGATATGGAATCTTCCCGAAACCCTCTCCGGGTCCTCCACGCTAATAGACTGAAACCCCACTTTGTACGCTCCGAACTCAGTCTCCTGATGGCAACCGACAATGGAACCGAGGAGGACTCCGAACCCCTTCCTGACCTCCTACGGTCACGGGAGAAGGACGGCTCCGTGGACGGGGTCCGACTCTCGGAGGCCCTCACCCTGGAACAGCGCCAAGGCTGCCGAGTCCTCCTGCTCCAGTTCTCCACCCTGTTCTCCCTCACCCCAGGGGTCACCCCCTGGTGCTTACACGACGTGGACACTGGAGACAGTCCCCCTATCCGCCATCGGGCCTACCGCGTACCAGATCGGGTACGGGCCTGCATCCAAGAGGAGGTGGCCAAGATGCTCACACTCGGGATCATCGAGCCCTCAGACAGCCCCTGGGCCAGCCCAGTGGTACTGGTCCCCAAAGCGGCCGCCCCCGGCGCCACGCCGGAGCTCCGGTTCTGCGTCGACTACCGGGGCTTGAATGCGGTCACCAGAACAGACGCACACCCCATCCCCCGAGCAGATGAACTAATCGACCGCATGGGAGCTGCCCGCTACCTCAGCATCTTCGACCTAACAGCGGGCTACTGGCAGATCGGTCTCACACCCCGGGCCCAAGAACGATCGGCATTCTCTACCCCTGATGGCCACTATCACTTCAAGGTCATGCCCTTCGGCATGAAGAATGCGCCAGCAACATTTCAGCGGCTAGTAAACCAGGTCCTGGCAGGACTCGAAGGATTCAGCGCCGCCTACCTGGACGATATCGCTGTGTACAGCCACCACTGGTCCGACCACCTCCACCACCTCCGAGAGGTGCTACAGGCCCTCCAACGAGCTGGCCTCACGATCAAGGCCAGCAAATGCCAAATTGGCCAGGGGTCCGTGACCTATCTCGGGCACCAGGTGGGAAGCGGTCTGGTGGCCCCTCTGCAACTCAAGATCGCTGCCATCCAGTCGTGGCAGTCCCCCATCACCCAGACCGAGGTCCGCGCCTTCTTGGGACTCACAGGCTACTACCGACGGTTCGTGAGGGACTATGGCAGCATCGTAGGGCCCCTCACGGAACTCACCTCCAAAAACCAACCAAAGACGGTCAACTGGACCCCAGACTGTCAAGCGGCCTTCGAGAAGCTGAAGGCCGCCATGTGCTCCGCCCCGGTGCTCCAGGCCCCCGACTACAGCCGGGAATTTATCGTCCAAACAGATGCCTCCGACCATGGAGTTGGGGCAGTCCTTTCCCAGCTGAACCCCGAAGGACTTGACCAGCCAGTGGCTTTCATCAGCAGACGGCTCCTGGCCCGAGAACGACGCTGGAGCGCCATCGAGAGGGAGGCCTTCGCCGTGGTGTGGGCCCTCAAAAAGCTCCGGCCTTATCTCTTCGGCACCCACTTCCGGGTCCAGACCGATCATCGGCCCCTGCAATGGCTCATGCAGATGCGGGGGGAAAACCCGAAACTACTACGTTGGTCCATCTCCCTGCAGGGGATGGACTTCACTGTGGAACATCGACCCGGCCAAGACCACGCCAACGCGGATGGCCTGTCCCGCTTTTTCCGCCTCGACGAGGAAAGTCCCCAAGAAGATGGGTGACTCTCCCCGCCTTCAGCTGGGGGGGACGCATGTTGGACAGGCCACATGAAGGGCTCGCTCCCTCCCCGCAGGACAGGGCCCGGGCCACCGTCAGCACCATTGCCCGGCTCAGCCGCCATCTTGGATACGGCACCACGCGGCCGTGCGGCCTCAGCCCGACCCCAGCCCTGGGCCTGGCCAGGCCCCGACATCCCGGCACCACCCTCCACCCAGGAGGTGAACGGCCCACTTGGCAGGTCAATGGGAGTACGAAGTGTCGATGGCTCTCCCCCGCCAGGTGCCGAGCACCCCCAGCCTCCTCGGGCGCTGGCTCCACCCCCCTGCTGGGTGTCTGGACTCCCTCATCCCAGACCTCCCGACCTCCAAGAGCGAGGGTCCGGACATCAAAGGGCGCCAGACCTATAACTGAGGCAGCCCCAGGACAGGAAGGCAGTTGTATCCTGGAGTCGAGAGACACCGCGACGAACTCATCCTTGACGGACTGTTGGCGCTGCCACAGCCCTGCCTTGGGAACTATTGTCCTGCCTGCTGGCGCTGCCGCGGCCCTCTGCAACCTTCATCCTCGTGGGACCTGCTGGCGCTGCCGCGGCCCTCTGCAACCTTCATCCTCGTGGGACCTGCTGGCGCTGCCGCGGCCCTCTGCAACCTGCATTCTCGTGGGACCTGCTGGCGCTGCCGCGGCCCGTTGTAACCTTCGTCCTCGTGGGACCTGCTGGCGCTGCCGCGGCCCGTTGCAACCTGCATTCTCGTCGGACCTGCTGGCGCTGCCGCGGCCCGTTGTAACCTTCATCCTCGTTGGGACCTGCTGGCGCTGCCGCGGCCCGTGCCACCTACGACCTCTTCGGGACCTGCCGGCGCTGCCGCGGTCTGACCCCTCCGAACACCGAGCTCGAGGATTGTGAGCTATCACCGTTACACACCCGTACCCGTGGGTACCAAGACTGTCCCGCTACCCCCTTCCCTTACTAGAGACTAGAATTGAGAGGATCATCGTGTCCTGATCGCCCTGTATCGTACCACTCTACTACCCGAAGTGCCTATAAAAGGTGTTACCCTAAGCTTTGTGTGGTGTCCATCTGTGGGGGGGAAGTTACCTATCTGTGCGATCACTGTGCTCGGCCGACCCTCCCGGTCCCCGTCTAACAGAGGTCCTCATCCTTGGCTTCAACCCGTCATCCTGGGACGACTCCTGGTGGCCAATGGCACTGGGGGCAGCCCCGACCACGCACGCAACCTGGGAATCATCCTCGACTCAACGCTCTCAATGACCAAGCAAGTCAACACCATCTCCTTCTCCTGCTTCAACACCCTCCGCATGCTCCGCAAGATCTACAGATGGATCCCGACAGATACAAGAAAGACAGTCACCCAGGCCCTCGTCAGCAGCAGACTCGACTACGGAAAAGCCCTCTACGCGGGAGCCACGACCAAGCTCATCAATCAACTACAATGCATCCAAAACGCCTCGGCACGACTGATCCTCGATGTACCATGACACGGCCACATCACCCCCCCACCTGAGAAACCTACACTGGCTCCCCGTCAACAAGAGGATATCCTTCAAGCTCCTCATCCACTCACACAAGGCACTCCACAAGACCGGCCCAGCCTACTTCAACAGACGGCTCTCCTTCTATACCCCCAACTGCCAGCTGCGCTCCGCCGACCTCTCACTAGCCACCGTCCCACGCATCCAAGAACAACCACCGGCGGGAGATCCTTCTCCCACCTCGCCGCCAAGACATGGAACACCCTCCCACTGAGCCTACGACAGACCCAAGACCTGCTGACTTTCAGGAGGATACTAAAGACCTGGCTGTTCGATCAGTAGCGCCTCCCCTCCCCCTCCCCCAGTGCCTTGAGACCCTCGCGGGTATGTAGTGCGCTTAACAAATGACTGATTGATTGATTGATTAGACCCTTATGCATTCTTTACCACTTTAATCTTTCTTATGAAGGAATCCTTTTGAATAGAGACACATTTCCAAAATGCCCTCAAAGGTCTGGGTCTTTGTGTACACTCTGTTTCCCATTCATGTAATTTCCCTCCATTTAATCCAATAGAAATGTAAAAGCCACTCCTTGTCATACAAATAAGGATATGACATTTTCAAAATGGTGGCCATCAATTTTGGGGAGAGTTTACATTTTGTGGTCACACATAGGTCCAATATTTTCTTCTTACTACCTCCTCGGCAGTCTTATTACTTTAAGGGACATTTTGGTTAATTTTTATCACGTTAACATTACTGTGGCCACCATAAACTATCATGAACTCTACCCTCTTGCTTGAGAGATTTCTTGTTATTGGTAAGTTTTGGAATTGTGAGACTACAGTGTGGAAGGAGAGCACCTTTCTCCTTGATTCTTTTATTTTCAGTGTCACACATTCTTCATAAGATTAAAATCAGAATCCATGTCTCTCGTCTTGGTGTGGTGTTGGCATATCCCTGTCCTGTCTTATTAGGGATTGCGCATTACCATGTTTTGACTTTCTTGGGCCTCATCAGTGAGGTGCTGTTTAGCTGTGAGGCTATATGCATAGTTATGAATAATTATGAATGCAGAAATAATGCTTGTGCCAATGATTCTAGACCAAAGGGAATTATTTAATGTTCTTTTACAAAGGAAATATGTTACCCTATGTTATTCTACTTTAACAATGACACCCAGTGTGGATTCTTTATACCTGGCAAGCTGTTCACACAATGTGGGTATGTGCCTAACTAACCTGTATTGGAGCAAAATGAAATGGATGTCATTGTTTCACCAAGTGAAATATGACCTAGATGGGCAGGGGAATCTGATCATCGAGACTAGTATTCCATATCACCAAGAAGTCTTTTCTCTTAATCAAGAATGTATTGGCTTCAGTCTTCAGGCATTACAATATAGTAATACATAAGTTGGCTACAATATTTGCAGGCTATTATTCTATATGACATCAACATTGTCGCATTACATGGCCTTTTCTTTTATGACACCCTACCCTCCAAAACCTTACATATAATCCCATTGACAATCCGTTCCTTCCCTCCAAAAACTCAAACCAAAAGCACCAGGATTGAACAGCATCACACTAGATACAAACAGTGGTTAATTTGTAAAATAATCATCAGGAGGCAGAGCTAACAGTATGAATGTGTAGGTCCAATCTGCCGCCTGACTAGAGCCCCAGCACTTATTATTCTGTAGAGGACTTGGCCTAATGGCTACAGCTACAGATTTCTGAGCTGGGGAACCAGGTTTGAGTCTTGGCGTGCCTCAATACCCTGTGAATCCAGAGAAAATTGTGCGCCTCCTAAATAAGTGTGTCCTAAATTGGTGCTACAAGCACCGGTGCTGAGGATTAGGTGCTGGTGCTCAGCACCTGAAAGCACCTGCTCAAATTAAGCACTGGATACAAACTCTCTACATGATGTAGCTCTGAGTGAGGGCGGGGAAGGCTACCATGCCCCCCTGTTCCAGATCCACAGTAAGGGCAGATCCTCTCATAACTCAGACAGGTAGTAGTTTGTCAGGAAAAATGTGATCAGTTACTTCCACATTAACAACACACTGTATAGAAATTGGGCACCCATATGGCCAGGGCCGCTTGTGCACTCAAGACCTTTTCATGTCACCCTCTTTGTAAACAGAAGCACTTTGCTCCTGTTTACATTTCTGAGTGCTGACAATCAGGAGCATCTTAAAAATGTGTTTGGATTGTAAAGCTTTGAGAAGCAATAGGAGCTGTGAAAAGTAGCTTGTAAGTATCCAGCACTTATTTAAATGTTTTTGGGGATTATGGAGCTGCAACATTGAACAGTCCTTTTAAACACAGGTTTAGAAACAAATCTCTCTTTTGTGATACTATTAAGAAGTAAAGTGAATGTCAGACCTGATATCTTTGGTGAGGTATTCCTCCCCAAGCCTTTTGCTTTCACCTTCCTGTTTTGTTGAATTCGTTTTTGTTGGCATTAAGACTCTATGCACTTTAACCCCTTGGCTGCGGGGCACATTCCCCCGCTGTGCCGGGGGGAGGGGGGCACGCACAGCGCCCCGGTGCTCATGACGAGCTCAGCTTGTCATGATCACACCTGTTTCTTTAGAACGCTCGCACAGCAGGGGAATTTGCCCAGCGTGCGAGCGTTCTAACGGTCATGACGAGCTCAGCTCGTCATGAGCCACGGTGGTCGTGTGCTCATGACGAGCTGAGCTCGTCATGATCACACCCGTTTCTTTAGAACGCTCGCACAGCAGGGGAATTTGCCCAGTGGGCGAGCGTTCTAACGGTCATGACGAGCTCAGCACGTCATGAGCACACGAGAACCGTGGCTCATGACGAGCTGAGCTCGTCAAGAGCATGGGAGGGGTTAAGACTGCTAACCAGTGCTAAAGTGCTTGTGCTCTCTCCTTTAAACATGGTAAACCTGGTCTACACCTAACTGGCACATTTAATTTACTTGCAAGTACCTAGTATATTGTACTACATGTACCCAAGGATAGTAAATTAATCAGTACTCCTGGGTCTGCAGCTCTCTTTTTGCTATCCACTAAAGTAGCACTTTGAATCAATTTTCAGGCATGCCACTACATCCTGAAATGACGTTTTAAACTGCTATTTTGACCTGCCAAAAAAGCTATTGGCAGGATTTAACCTTCTTTTTAAAAACGTATTTAACACCTCAAAGATAGAACCTAAAGGTCCTGAGGGAAGTATGCATTGTATAAAGCGGCCATGTGTACTAAGGTTGTTCATGTCCTGGCAGTGAAAAACCCCCAAAGTCATTCTCACTATTGCAAGGCCTATCTCTACCATTGCCTAACACTAGATTACTCAATTACATTTAATAAGTGCTAACTTTGGATCCGATCAGAGCAAATAGAGAAGTACTGTTTATATGTGAATACATTGTAATTTAAAATCATATTTAATGGTTGTCGTATTTAAAATCACAATTCTGAAAATGCCCCTTTTAGAAAGTTATCATTTTCTTGTCCTAACCATCTCTACCTTCTGCCAGAGTCCTGTGGCACATGATGTGAATGGCTACACTGTTTGGGTTTCTGTATTGCTTCCAGATAGTAATACAAAGGGGGGGGGGCTTAGGTGTGGACCGGGTGGCCCATCCTGGCAGGATTACCAGGGGGGGGGGGGGGGGTGGAGTGTACCCAGACGCAATTTCTCTTCAAAAGGTTTTGCCTCCTACACACACAGAGGAATCTGATACCCTGAGAAAGTGTTGTGCCTTGACAGATGGAAGGAAAGAACTTTACAGAACCAGATGTATGTGTAAAGAGGGAGTCCCCCACACTAAGGGGCCTATTAGGATGGCGGACGAACTTGCGTCCGTCCGCCACCCCCGAGGTGGAGAGACCGTCCTCAAGGGCAGCGGCGTTCCCTCCATGCCAATTAGGATGTGACCGCCACCCTGGCGGTCACATCCTGTATCTTTAACATTGCGGAGGGTGCTGCTTCAAGCATTGCGTTTGCATGCACAAAGCGGCAGGCACCGCGCGGTGCCTGCCGCTTTGTGCATGCAAATGCAGGGGGGTACCATAGGTACCCCCCATGTGCACCCCCCACCCCCCAACACCCTGGGGGCTCGCAACGGGCCCCCAAACACCAAAGACCACATGCTTTTCCACGGCGGAAAAGCCGCCGCGGAAAAGCATGTTTTCTGCCCCATCCTAATATGGCTGGCGGTGTCTGATAGACACCGCCACCATATTAGAGCTTTTCCGCCACGGTCGAAAGGCGACCGAGGCGGAAAAGCGGCGGACGGGCTTCCCGTCCGCCGATGACCCCCCAGCCATCCTAATCTGGCGGGGGTATTTGTAGGCACTGCAGCGGTGAATCTGCATCCTCCGGGCCGGCGATGGCTTCCGCCGGCACGGAGGATGCAGATTCACCGCAATCCTAATCGGCCCCTAAGTCTGGCACCATGTATAAATATTAGACTGACAGAGCCACTGACTGAACACTCATGGAAATGTGGAAGTCACTGCTCTGCTGTTTGAGGGGCTGAATCGCTGTCTGAGGAAGAAGACTGGACCTGCTTGCATTCATCCCAGGCTACCCAGAGTGACTCCAAGGGTCAGTTGGCTGACCTCTTGTGTGAACTAAAGGGACATAACCAGCTTTAGACCTGCTGTAACTGGACCTGCCTGGACTTGCCTAAACCCTGCAGCTGGCATCTGCTGGACTCAGTCCAGATCCTCAGACGATGTGTTCTAGGTCCTAGACCCTTGGCTGGCATCAGTGAGACCACCTTCTACAAGCAAAGGTGAAAAGCCTGAAGTTTGGGCACCTCGCGACCGCGAACGGGCCCGTTTGCACCGAGACTCTGAGGCCTGAGATGACTGGTAATGCGAGACTCCCGCAAGACCAGTTCTTTACATAGGCAGTGACCACCAGCGACAACCGGTTGTGCAAGAACTGCATGGTGCATTACCACACATACAGCCCATGGTGACCATCAACGCGAAACTCCAGCAGCGACCATCCGTGATGCCTGACGGGATCTTTGCACTACATCGACGACCGTCTGTGGTACCGGGCCTGCTCTATGCACTACAACGACGACCATCCGTGGCACTTGACCTGCTCCTCTCGGCCACCATACTGCAATCGGAATTCTTTGCACTGGACCTAGACAGTAAGTTTTCATGGGGACTAACCTGGTCCCTGTATCTCACCCTAAACTTGACTTTTCTCCAGTTTAGCGAGACCAGATGACCGCAAGTGGTTCTTTGTGCTCTTAGGTGCTATTTTTTACTGATGCAAGAGACCTGGGCACTGGAAGAGAGTTCCAGTTCGACCTTTGCAACTTTTGACATCTTGGCAGTGTCTACAGGTAGAGGTCGCCCATCGGGTGGGCTATCAATCTGGATAGGCACTCACCTGGGAATCCAGGCATCCCAAATCCAAACAAATTCCCTGGATATCCAGTGTGTCTTACTAAAACCTCCAAGTAAACCCCCAGTAGCGATAATTAATATTTATTCGAGGCCATCCAGGAATGGGCAAGAATCGGATACAATTAAAGCCCTGAGTTCTTTCATTCAGGCGCTAGATTCTTCTACTGCAATAATTCTTGGTGGGGACTTCAACTGCCAATTTGAACCATTGGGTAGCCTCGAACTGGGTGAACAAGACGAAGTAGACGCACTATGGCATATCCCTGAGCCTAATATTGCTCCGGTCAGGGCATGGACACCCTTGGTGCTCCAAATAAAATCTCTCTCCCTCGCAACATCCTTGCGGGCGTGCAATAGGAGATTGGACCCTGATCGCACTGCAATAGCAACATTTAACCGGGCAAACCAAACATCCATCATTGATTATTTAATGGTGGATGCTAAAAATTGGGATAAATTGAAGGAATTTAGGGTTGTACAAAGACAGGATAGCGACCACAACGCCCTGGTCCTAACTTTTAAGCCAGGGTCCTTTGGACTAACTAATCCTGACCCTAGATCCGCTATGACGATCCCCCCCTTATGCTGACTAATAATAGAAGGAGGGTTAAATGACCTCATCTTGCAGACTCACCCTCACAACTTGCAAAAATTTACCAACTTGCAATTCCCCTTATAGCTCAGATGGGCGACTCGACTGGCCGACAACAGGCACTAGATACACATAAGCAGTTAGTTGCGGTATTAGTGGATGTGTTCTACCCTGCAAGTAGAAATAAGAGGCGTGTGCCGAAAACGCACCCCTGGTTTGATGATGCCTGCAAGAAATTAAAAAAGGAGCTTCTTGCGGCAATCAAATCGAAAGATAAAGCGAACATTAGGGCAACTAGACTGATGTATAAAAAGGAGCTGTCTAGGGGCAAGAGAGAGTGGGAAGAAGCCAGGTGCTAAACTATTCTGGGCATTAGTTAATTCTGGTGCGAGAGAGGGAGGGGAGACTCTTTTACCAAATATTGCTCCCTCAGTGTTGGAGGTGCATTTTGCTGCAGTCTACACTAGTCCTGTGACTGACACCCCTGAATACTTAGATAGGACCGGGATATTAGAGCCAGATGGTCCTCTTTGGACTTCCCCAGTCCTAGACCTCCCGCACGAGTGTCGACCGCGGGGGGCCTCGGGCCTGGGACACCAGATAGACCAGTGGGATATCGGGGTGAGGGTGGCCTCTGGAAGTGTTGAGAGTATCTCACTCAAGGAGGTGGAATCTGCGATTACCAGGCAGCTCCCTAATAAAGCACCAGGCCTTGATAGGGTACCGGGTGATCTCTTTCGTTCCCAGCCAAAAATCTTGGGCACCGTATCTGGCTGTATTGTTTAATGCGGTCCTTTTGGGAGCCAAGTTACCGGACACCTGGGCGGGGGCTGAGATCGTCCCCATTTTTAAGAAGGGCTGTCCTTTAGTGCCCTCAAATTATAGGCCGATTAGTCTCTTGGATACCACCCAGAAACTAATGGGCCGGATTCTTCTGGATAGAATACTGGCATGTGCGGAGGAGCATGAAGTAATGACTACCCTCCAGGCCGGCTTCAGATCCGGGATCTCGACCCTGGACCAACTTTTTAGGCTGCAGGTCCTTTTTTGGAAGACAGTAAGTGTTGAGGGTGGCAGCCTCTACCCTGTCTTCATAGACCTGCGGGCCACTTTCGATCTAGTGCCCAGGGAGAGTTTATGGAGGGTCTTGAAAGAACTAGACCTCCCGCCCTATCTATTAGACGTCCTGAAGCGTTTTTATGCAGGGAACTATGCCCAGGTCAGGTGCGGGAAGAACGGGGAATTATCAGCCCGCTTCCCAGTAACCAGAGGCGTACGCCAGGGCTGTGCCCTGGCACCTACACTCTTTAGTCTCTATATAAATGGCCTGGTGGGTGAACTAGATAGCGTCAGGGATAGTGATGCCCCTTGGTTGGCGTCAGGTCGGGTGCCTGCTCTGATGTTCGCAGACGATACTTTATTGTTGTCTCGAACATCAACAGGCATCCAGCGGGTCCTGGATGGTTTTGTATCATTCTGCGCCTCGCGGGGACTCGAGATTAATTCAGAGAAGACGAAGTTTATGATCTTTGGTCCCCCGAAACGCACCCGCCCCAGCCCTGTACTAAATGGCACCCCGCTTGAAAGGGAGAGAACCTTTGTATACCTGGGTGTCACCTTGACTGAAGATTTTTGCTGGGGCCCACAGGTAGCCAAGTCTGCCCTGAGGCTTTCACAGATCGTAGGGGGTATTGGCAAGTTCCAGAATACAACCCAATTCAAGCCAGTCTCTCCAGCGCTTGAAATCTACGGTGCCCAAGCCAGACCTGCTGTAATGTATGGTGCAGAACTCTGGGGCCATACGCGCACATCAAGCCTTCTCAGAGTTGAGCAGGCCTTCATGAGGAATTTGATAGGCCTCCCCCAGAGTACTCCTCTCACACCCTTGAGACTAGATTTAGGTTTAGAGCCCATTTTAGAACTGTTAGCGGCTCGACCTCTCTTGTATTGGAGAAGGCTCTGGACAGTGCCTGAGCTTGATGATTAGAGCTGAGTTCTCTGCAGTTTGGGGGCGGTTGAAGAGCAAAAATATACCTTGGTTATCCCACATTAAAGCTGTTGTATACCAAATAGGTTTGCCCCAATTATGGGAGACCCCAGAGGAGAGTTGTCCAGCGGTGCGGAGAACTGAGCTGCTGGCCTCCCTGAGACAGTATAATCTAAGTTTGCTGCATTGTTCGTCAACTATGGGCAGGTTGTCTACAGATTTTCTGCAGGTAAAACTTGTGCCCAGGAGGGAGGAATTTATGGATTTAATACAACCTCCCACTGCAAGAAAACTATATACACAATTAAGACACGGCTGTCTGCCGATTGGGGCATTGACTTGCAAATGGGCGGTACGAGAAGAGGGAATCTGCCCAGCTTGTAACAACAGTAAAGAAGATATGGTCCATGTCTTGTTCTTCTGCCCTGCCTATAGTGTAATACGGAGATCCTGGCTGGCACCGTTGTGCAGAAATTTGGGCTTAAAACAATGTGCTCAAGCTTGTAGAATTTTAAGATATGATACTTCACCTCCTATTGTGTTATCGGTCTCCCGCTTTCTATATGGTATGTGGCGTAGAAGGTCTACTTTGATTAATCGTGTTAAATTGTGATCAATTGTAATGATTGTTATCTTTCATTTGATAACTTATTGTTTAACTATTTATGTATTTTATCTTGTATGTACATATTTTATTTATGCTTTTAAGTTATCAAATTGAATTGCTATTTTTACTTAAATGTTTTACATTGAATATGTCCAGTTCTACTGATTGGATTTTTGTTGTTGTTCTGGTATCATTATTTCAATTATTAGGATTTTTCTAAATTGGTTTTGGGATTTTATTTTTCTTGCATTGTGTTTTCGCTTTATTACTGTTTGTGCGCTGCATACATACTTTAGACTTTACCTCTAAGTTAAGACTGAGTGCTTTGTGCCAAGTTACTAGAGGGTTTAGAACCGGTTATTTAATGACCTTTTTGGTTCCCCCTGAAAACAATTGTGGTTTTTGCCTGAGCGTGACTTCCATGCTCTTCAACTAATAACCCAATATCTTGCAGTGAGCATCTGTGGTAAAGCACCCTGAACAAGCAGAGAGGCCCTTAGAGCAGCAAAGGACTGCCCTGAAGCCTTTACAATGGTAAAATGGAGTCAATGACCCATCCAGGAGCTGTTCTAAGCAAATTAAGAAGTTTAACCAGTTTCACTGCGTGCAAAAAAGGAAAATACAATCTTTGCGACTTCGGAAATCTGTTTTCCATCACAACTATGTAGGAAGGAGGTATTTCAACTTACTTTTATCAGCATAATGTACATTAAGAGCACAGATAGGATTTCTGCCAAAGTGATAATAATAATAGATATTTTTCTATGGTTATTCATATTGCACTTCAGCTCTTTTCAAGCAATGTAAAGAATATATGTTACCATTAACCAACTTATGGTACTCAATTTACTGACCCCCTTAAGGATGGGAGACTGAGTCTGCCTCACCTGCATTTGGACTCTCCACCCTACAGTCGCCATGTTAGTCGGTCGTGACTGTTCAACTTCCAACTATATCATGCATTATGGTATTTCGTTAATTAAGGACAGTGGTGTTCCAGGAGGTCATTATTACTATCCCATGTAACCATTAAACTGATTAAATCATAATCCTGAATGAATGAAAACTGCCCTGGGCAGCTAAGGGGACAACAGGATACAGACAACAGGATGTGTCCAAGATCAAAATGTTTGTTCAATAGGAGACCTAAGATTAAAACCCAGAACTGCTTATTTCAAGGTTTAATTTATTTTTCCACTGTCAATAAAACATGAGACTGGTCTCTGTCTTTTCCAGGGGTTATATACAAGGGTTTTGGGCTGCAGTCCAGTTTTCTTATCATACACTTGTTATTAGTGGTTGGCATAATTTTAAGTACTTCCACTCTTGGCCAAACAAAAAATAGTTGAGAAGGTAGCATTCCACTTTAGACAAAAGTTGTCAGGATTGTAATCTTAAAAATATACTCAATGGCTCATAGTCCCTCCATGGATATATTTGTTTCCTACATGTAATCGCGGCCACAGCTATGTGGCCCTTGGTTGACATCCCAGCCCACACATTTTGGCCCCTGAGAAAATGTTTGTGAGTACCTGTGGTATAGAACAACAGCGTATCATAGCAGTGTTGAAAGCTTCTGAATAAGATGCTGGGGCTAGCAATAGGAGTTGCAGGCTAGTGCACCTCTCATAGTGAAGTAAACGGAAGGTCAGAGCCGTTTGTTATAGTTTTTAATATCTTCAAACAATTGCTCAAATAATTCATCCCAATGACGTGCTATGGGGAATTTTCTATGAGGTGGTGTTGCAGAACCAGTGGTTGGCCTTGTGTGGTGCTGGACTTATACTGGTTTTGTTTGGGCAGTAGTAACCTACACTTGTACATTTGGATCATTCTCCTTTTTCAGGGGTTCGAGATGTGTAAGTGTACACTTTTTGGGTGTACATTTGGGTTTTGTGAATAGCCAAAAGTATTCAAGTTACTCAAAAGTGTAATAGTAAATTACACATGTAAATTACAAACAAGCGTAAGTTACCTTTATGAATAGTGTGCATGCATACACATGCGCATTTGCACACACACACACATACACCCACACACTCTCTCTATCCCGCGTTCTTCTCTCTTTTCTCTCTGTAGTAACCAGTAAGTTATCAGCCTTTGTATGTATAGCCCATTTCTGCCTCTGAAATGGACTTGAAGAGCTCTTGGTAATCAGCAGGATGCCTTTCTGAATTGTTTTGGGCTTACACATTGACCGCAGTTAAGGCAGTCCTTTTTTCTGTTCAGTGACCTATGAATTTGTATTATGTCATGGGTATGTTGGTCCATTGTAGTAAATTATATTGTTAAGCAATAGTGGAGGGAGCGCGGAATCTTGATGCGAGTTGAGGCGCAAAACACAAGCAACCAGACCCTTGGAAGTCAAACTGGTTTCCATGAGGAATCGCTGATTCTGTCTTGGAAGTATGATGCAAGGAGCAAGGTTTTCCAGAGGTACATGTATGTGGAAGATGTGTTAAAACTAACCAAAAAAGAATAAAGTTTAGAAATAAACAAGTTACGAGATTCAAAACAAGTTAGTTAAAGGAACAAAACGTAATAAGTAAAACGCAGTAACGGCTGTCAGGGACCGAGAGTGGAGGGCAGGGGGCTGGCGGTGGGGTACAAATAAAACCAAAAACACTTACCACCTTGCTGCGTCTCTCCCCAGTTGTCTCTCCTCTGTCGTCCCTCGTCATTTCTCTGAGGCCGGAACCAGAAGCACACAGGCTCCCTCTCCTAAGCCAATCACACCGCTGTAATGCAGCGTTGTAATTGGTCTGAGCGTTGTAGTTCCGCGCTCAGAAGGGGAATGGGAGCCTAGGCATGTTCCTCACCAGGCTATGCATTACAGGCTGGTGTGGATCATGCAAAGTGCTCATTGTGTTTGGCCGGCCCCAGACAGGTGGCCAAGCAGTCATGCGCACTTTGGAGTGCAGTAACCACTCCTCCTCCCGGACATCACGGGAACCCCGCCACGCCCAACCTGGCTAATACTTAAATAAAATTATAATAACAGAAAAAACTTCTGTTATTATCATTTTATTTATGCTTTTACACTGCTCTGAGAGCAGTGGGGTGACGCTCCTCCGCTTTAGCTGAGGAGCTGCCACTGGTAAAATACCACATATGGCACTTTGGTGTACGATAGGGATGTTGATAGGCATGGCGGCCATCGCTGAGCAATTTCTTTTTGCCTTTCTCCTACGACTGTTATGTTGTTCTGGATGCATGTTAGCTTATTATTGTCTATTCTTTCATTATTTGATGAGCGTTTGAAATGGGAAACTTCTCAGGATACATGAAGGTTCACTCTTCATACCGATTTGTTGAGTACCTTATACTGTTTACGTTGTTGTCACTTGAGAATATCAGATGCGATAAATGTTTCTCATTGATAATGCTGAAAGTACCTAATGAGGTAAACACTCTTACAACCGAAATACTAATCATGAAATGTATAAATAAATAAAATAAATAAAAAATATTTAAAATGCCACAAAAATGAAGTAGAACTGATGTATGGATCAAAAGCAAACATAAATGTAATTTTTTGTCCGCCAGGGTGGGAGTCACCTTGTCTCAATTTTGATGAAATCATCATTCAAGTATGTAGGAATTCTTCATTGCAGCAAGCAGGGTTGCCTTATCATCTTAGTCTGAGTTAGGCTGTTCTGGTTAATTTAGTCAAATTTTGTCCATGGGAATTTGTTCTGTTTGACATCTCTATTTAAGCTTAACAAATGCTTACAGTTAGTTTAGAGTGCAGCTGTCTTATACTTTTGAGATGCTCTGGGCATGAACATTGCCAGGACTGAGGTCACAACACGAGTTACCCATCCGTAACAGACTCACTTTTGAGTTTAGGTAAGCTATTCACCAGCAAACGCCTCAATTTTTAGCCTCCACATTCTCCCGGCACACTCCCAACAGAGTGATGCGTTCTGTTGATCTTTCCTTCCTATTCTCTCCCAAAACTAATATAGTGCCATATAGCGACAGAGCATGACCTGTCAAAGGACCCAAGCTTTGGAATTCTACGCCTCTATGCCTTTATTCCAAAACGTATCTGTTTATAGAAAATTTGGAAAACTTAGTTTAGATAGTTATTAGGTTCTGTTATTTCTACAGCATCAAGAAGATTATGTGTGCTTGCCCTAAATGTATGTAATTAACACAACACATCATTGGTGAAGATCCCTTAGTGTGTCTGTAATTTCCAGGATAATCTGTGTCTTATTTTTTGCAGTAGTGTGATCGAGTTCCTGTCCCAGTGATATGCCTACAGACACACAGTTATTCAACAGTAGCTTGCACTACAACACATGTTTGTTAGATGCAGTGTTCCCTTGTGTTGAGCTCTCTCAGACTCCATATAAGGATGATCCATTAACTTCACCAAATTTCATGGGATATTTTCACTGCACGTGGCAACTGCTTTCGCCCACCTTCCGAGCCTGGCACCAATGTTCTGCCCATGCCCTAAGGTCAAAGGAGCTCAGCATACTGCATTTAATATTCCTAAAGAGTAAGCAGACTATTGCAATAAAGATTTAACAATGCAACTGATCTTCTCAGACCAGATTACCTTTGAGCTGCAAGGTTGTCTTTCCCACCAGTTTCCTACCAAAAGTTACTTAATTAATATTTTAAACCATATCTCACATTGGGATCATTATATACAGGCTGAATGTGGAAAACATGTACTTCTAAAACCAAGGTCACATCTTAAGGTGCAGATGGGAAAGGTGAAAACCTTTGCTCCTGTACCCCCATGTGTGGAGTGTGCCAATGTGCACTAATTCTGCACACTGACAATTGATTTAACAATGTGATAGGCCTGGTACTTAAAGTGAAAATGTCTGTCTTGTTAAATGCATATGTGTCTGAGGCCTGTTTAGCAGGTTTTTGCCCCCTGCGGAGGTCAAAGACACTAGATGCCAAGCAAAACCAATGGAGATAACTTGCAAAAGGTGATTTCCTTACAGTTATGCATTATGTTCTGTTGTGTTGCTCCATATGGTGTTATGTTATTTGGCAATTTTAAAATGGCATTGTTGGCAATTATATTAGCTCCAGTAGACTATTGTGCTGATAGAAGCACAAAACACTATTTACACTACTTTAATTTTCTATTTGTATTGGGTATTTGTAAAGCGTGCAACTCATCTCCAAAGAGATCTCCCGGCACTAGACTGTTGTCAATATTGATTCTAATCATAGACCTAAAGTGGGTAACTCCTGAGAAAGCTTGTTCCAGTGAGTGGAGGCTAAAAAGTTAAACAAACGTGCAAACATCTTGGATTTTTTAAATTCTTTTTCAAGATATCAAAGGTTTTTTGACTGAGCTGAGGTTCCGTACATGTTAGTAAAAATCGACTATGTTCAACAATAAAGTAGGGCTGTTTCCATAAAGTGTGCTGTGCGTATGGCACATAAACCTAAAAATAGCTTGTTTAGGAATCGGATCGGAAGCCAATGGAGCTGGTCAAGGCAGGGCAATGCTTACTCCATTTGCTTTTATTAACCCCTTTCCACGCGGGGCTAATTCCCCCGCTGTGTGGGGGGGGCGGTCGCCGCTGTGCTCGTGACAAGCTCAGCTCATCATGCTGCACAGTGGAGCTGTGCTCATGATGAGCTGAGCTCGTCATGACTCCGCCCACTCAATGGAACGCCCGCACAGGCGGGGAATTATCCCAGCGTGGGCGCGCCTCTGCCGTTATGACGAGGTGAGCTCGTCATGAGCACAGCTCCACTGTGCCTCAAGACGAGCTGAGCTCGTCATTAGTGCCGAAGGGGTTAACAAGTGTAGCAGCTATTTTTTGAATAGTCTGGGGCCATGTAAAAAAAATAAATACCCAGCCATGCCTACATACAATGCATTCTCATGATTGATCCTACTCAGGACTAAAGCTTGGATTATGCTCCTTCTCGAAACAACTGGAATGCAACGGAATAGTTTATGAAGGGTACGCAGCAGTCCTAAACAAATCTCTTGGATCCTGGTTACTTGTTCTCGCAGGGACAGGGAATTATCAATAAGTAATCCCGGGTTTTTAGCCACTTTTTTCAGTTTAGGGGCGGGGCCTAACATTGTTGGCCACCACAAAACAATTTAGAATTTTTCAGCATGTCCAAACAACAGAACCTCTGCTTTATCAGCATTTGGTTTTGCGCAGTGGATCTGACGCCACTCTGCTACCTCACAACGGCACTCAACTAGATTACCCTTTATCTTGTACTTCTCGTCAATTGAGATAATCAGTTGTGTATCACCATCATACACAATGATCTCAAATCCTTTTTTTTTTTTTCCAATGTTAGCTTTTGGTGCTATTTAAACATTGAATAATGTGGGGCTCGGGGAAGAGCCCTGAGGAACTCTTAAGTGCAAATCTTTGGGGCTAGATCTGAAAGGCGTAAACTGTATTGACTGCGATCTATTACTTAGGAAAGAATAGAACTAATACAAAGTGTCTGAATGCAGGCCAATTTCATGCAGTGGAAATGGAAAGCTTTTTAAATTGCTTTAGCTGAGGTTTCATATAATTAACCCTCACCCCTTCTTGTCCTAGTCCTTACATGTAAAGGTGGGTTTACCCTCATGCACAGACACCTCTTGTTCCAAGCTAGGCCTTTTTGCTAGTAGTAAACCTTTCTCTGTATGTTTGTGCTGCATTCAAGCATGCTATATTTTCCCCACACACTATGTTGTATCTGTCCCATCAGACACAGGTACTAAGGATCCTCTCATTGCCAGGACCTTCGCGAGTTACAATGAGGATAGCAATGAGGAAGGGGAAGCAGCTTAGCCCTCCCACAAAAAGGTGCTTCATCTTACTAATCAATAGCTACCGTAAGAAGGCTTCTGTGAGCTATCGCCATTTCTTCATGGTATCCTTGAGAATGGGACTTGTCTACTGATGGAAGCGTTCCATTAGTAAAAAGGTTGCGCTTGGGTTTTGGGACGCCTGTCTAAAGAAGTGGACCCACCTCATAGCTTGGACATGGAAAGAAGAATCCAAGTAAAGGAAAATACCAGTCAATAATCTGAGCCTTTCATTGCACTTCACCTTGTGTTATACATATAGCCCTCTGTTCTGATCATGCTGCATGAAGCTACCAAAGCACAGGGCCCAATTCACAAAGGGACATTTATGTATGAAGATCTCCATGCATATAGATTTCTACTCATGCCTGGATGTCTCTGTTGACTGGTATTCACCAATTCTGATAGGGAATCTCTTCTGATTAGTAGCATTTATGATTCTCAACCCCCTTAGATGAGGTGGTAGAGACTCTTAAGTTAGCTATCACAATTGTAAAGGTGACTGGAATTCTGATCTGCTCTGCAGTGAAGAAAGAGGTGCCTCTGCTATGGAAAACTCAGAACAGAAAGTATTGGCAAACAGCATTCACCTGACCCCAATCATACACAACCCACCAGGCTCCCATTAATCCACCAAACACCTACATCTAGTTCCCAGAGTGCAGCAAGCTCTGCTCAAAAGGAAAAAGAACTTCACTTAGCAGGAAACACACCTTGTAATTACTTTTGTTGTTGACCATTACATGCAACTGCATGGTCTGGCTCCATACAAGCTCTGTGCACTAGAGATGGGTGTCATGTGCCAGGGAATTGCAGACATTATCAAGGGTGGAAGCACCCACAGTGGGGAACCAGGAAAAAAAGTGGCCGGATGAGAGGAGGTAGGTGAAGGAGAAGTTCTCCAGACTTCATGTGGGAGAGGCTCTTCCTGACGGCTGACTTGGATCTCATTTCCATGTCACCCCTTTGGATGAACGTATCCTCTTCACAATGCACCCTGATCTGCTATATTGCCTGTCTGTTGATGGGAATCCAACTAAGTCAGGTAAGAAACTAAGGGGGATATGTACAAGCCCCTATCGCCACCACAACCTCATTTTTTCTGACGTTGTAGTGGCGATAGTGGCATTGCCGTATTTACAAGGCAGCGGTAAGCCACTTAACGTGGCTTAACGCTGCCTTGTAAATAAGTGCTACGTAAACAAATGATGGACGGAATGCTGAATAAATCTTGCATTCACCCCCAGTCAAGAGATCTGGGTTTAATCCATCGTTATTTTGCTCACCATGCCACCCCAGTTTAGACCCAGCCATATGCAAATCAGTCTGACCCTGTGCCTCATGGGAACCGTCCAGACCGAACTGCCAAGCCAGGTCCACCTTGGACTAGAAATAAGCATCCTGGGACCGGTTTCTGGGTATTACCCTTCAACAGCCAGGCTAGCTTGAATCCAGTGGCACAGTGAGCAAGGGACCCACGTCTGGGCATGCAAACAAATGATGGACGCAATGCTGAATAAATCACACATTCACCCCCAGTCAAGAGATCTGGGTTAAATCCATCATTTTTTTGTGCTCACCATGCCACCCCAGTTTAGACCTGGCCATATGCAAATCAGTCTTGACCCTGTGCCTCATGGGAACAGTCCAGCTTGATTTGCCAAGTCAAGTCCTCCCTGAACCAGAACACAAACAATCCAGGACCGGTTTCACCTGATTTGAGCTCATCAGCTGGGTATAGCTTGGTTCCAGTTACACAGTGTGCATGGTACGCGCATCTGGGCACACCTGTCCCACTTAGGGCGATTCACTTAAGTATGCAAAAAAGTGATGAATGGCATACTTAAATTAATGTCAGCCACTGGTATTCACTCGGGCCACATCCCAGTCTATTGTTATTTAGCCCATCATGCCATGCGACCTGGCCTGACAGTTTGGTCTGGCCTGTTCCCATTGGAGCAGGGTTAAGACTGATTTACATACGGCTGGGCCCAAAATAAGGTGGCAAAATGAAAAGGGTTACACATAGCATTACAAATTAAAGAGGTAATATTATTTCATTAATATTACTTACAATGTTGTAAATAGCCTGAGAAGTACATGTAAGTGTAGGTGAGGTTTTTTGTATGTAATTCGACTTATATTTAAAGATACATACATAACAAGTAGGGGGTTAGAATGTGACAAGAAATTTGATTTTGTTTGTGAATGATGTACATATATACAAGATACATGGTAATAAAAGTGTAGAACATCATTTGCCTATATGTACATATTGTTTGGGAGCATATATTAATTAATGTTCCGACGTTCACAGCAGGAACATGATTTACCATTACCCAAGCTGAAGGTTACCTATTTCATCGACCTAAGAAGGATAAAGGGTTGAGCTGACTCGGCTTCTATTTAAAACTTGTGGGCTACAGGTTGCACAGCAGATCACAGCAACAAACACCTAAGCTGTTTAGTTATGTTGGTAGCTGTTTGTATCCATTTGAGGGATGGATTTATTCACCGGGGAGGCCTCTGTGTGGGTTTGTTGAGGAGAGAGTACTCTTGTGACTCCTTATGTTAGTGATGAAAGGTTGGGCTATTTCTTAATGGTGTATGTGAAATTTAGAAACGTCACACTAACTCCCCCAAAAAGCAAAAAAGAACACACAAAATACTTTCTTTATTGACAAGTATTAAGAGTGTCAGCAAAGAGGCCTTACACTGAATGGGCATGGAATCAATACTGCCATCATATCCAGTGAAGATGGAACCCAGCTTCTGCCTCCTAAATTCTACTTTAGCACATTTGGCCTGTCTCTCCCTCAATGACATGAGGCACATGGATGACTACTGAATGAAGCTGCCTGCTCACACTGGTTGTGTGAGCCAAGTTTGCACTGCTGCCGTCTTCACTGTGCCTGTTATGTGTGTGAGAGAAGTTTACACTTTTGCTGCCAAGACTGTACTTGTTTGTCTGTAGAGATGGGAGGAAAGAAAACAATGAACATAGAAAGACATACTGCAGAAGAAAAGGGGGCATCGTCTGTTTTGTTCGTTATGTATTCTGAAGGTTTATTTCAGCAATCGTACTGAGGTAGTCTGGTGGGTTAACAGACTTGTGGCAGAGACTCATATGTAGTATTCAGGTCACAGATTCCACGGCCAGTTCAAACTCAGTGGGCAATGCACCCGCTGCAGAGTCCTGCAGGCTATAAATTCTGATCCCAGTCAGAAAGCTCTGTGGATTAATTCTCCAATTATATATCTTAATATTTTTGTGTTTCGTCCAGAGGTTTGGGTGTTACATATCGGTGAAGGGTTGTAATCATAATGATTTCAATCAAGTGCACATAATGCACCTATAGCAGAGATATTATTATAATTGCTATGCCCCCGGCTCCAATCCTGTATAGATAGCTCACTCCTAACAACGCAAATGTACAAGCTTCTCACTTTTTGTGGAAATTTGGATGTCAACAATGTGCGCTTCAAAAATAAAACACAAATAGGTTTAACTATCAGTTAAGTGTTTAGTTGGCTCAAGTATTCTGTTTGCACTTACCCGCAAGTGAAGGTTACATGGATATTTTGCTCTTTTAAGCATGCCTCGCTCTAAACCATCCTCACACACCAGCCCCACCCCATGTGCCATATAATCTATTAATGCACTTTCACTACTCTCTTTTCTTTACTAATGTCGACCCTGTTTTCTAACCCGAAGAAGAGCCTTTAATGTAGGAGTTAAGCAAGTGCTGGATTTGTGCCAGTGTTTGGCGGAGCGTGCCACCCGCACTTGTTTTTTAAACACCGGCACATTGTTTCACATTTCATCACATGGTGGCGCTGTCCATCTATTTGTAAACAGAGAACCTTAGCCGCGTATTTAAAAATTCAATTTACTTTATGAATAATATTAATACCAGCGTGCCTAGGTCGCTCTCGCAGGCTTGGGTGACCCAGAATATTCTGATTGTCACATTTGTCGGAGTTTGAGGGAAGCAGGTAGGGAGCGGGGGTGCTGGTATTTGCCACTGCTGGCAGGGGTCGTGAATGGTGCAAGCAGCAGTGGCCTTCTGAGGCACATATTGAGCCCTCTCACATTTTTTTTAAATTAAGCACGGAGTTCAGGGTGCTGCTGATAACCCAGCATGGCCTGCATGCCTTTGGGCATGTGCTTTCTTATTGATGATCGCCTTCAGGAAGAAGCTCAAGACCTGGCTGTTCGAGCAGTAGCGGCACCCCCCCCCCCTCCCAGCGCCTTGAGACCCTACGGGTGAGTAGTGCGCTCTACAAATGACCTGATTGATTGATTGATTGATTGATGCAAATCACAAGTGGAAAATTTGAAGCACTCTGCCCACAATTTACAAACATTTTCACTAATATTCTTATGACGCTGTTACTGTCGAAGATTCACAAAATTACTTGCATGCATGTTGATTACGTCATTGATTGACTGATAAAATGATTACGTCATTAAATGTGTCATTCCGTGAATGATGCCACAAGGGACGCCCAAGATGACATCATCTAACAAATCAATATTCTAGAATGGCTATTGCTACCAAAGCAGAACTGGGCAACACGAAGGAGCAGATTTACAACTTTTGGCGCATCTCTGCTAATCAGCAGGGCTGCGCCAGAACAGTTGCGACACGCCAAACCACCCGTGCGCCACCACTGATGCGCCACATTTACAATGCGGCGCACCGTGGCGCACGGATGGGAAGGTGCGAGTCGCATCCCCCCGGCGGAAAGGTGCTGCATTGCTGGAGTAGCGTTGCAAGCGCGACGCGGCTCCAGCAAGGCTCGGGGTGCCCGTATGCCTAACATGCTGCGTCAATCCTTACGCCTGCTTCAAGCAGGCGCAGGGTTTTGACGCAGCATGGCCGTAAAAGTGACTGAGTGAAATCTTGTAGATTTCACTCAGCTACTTTTCCGATGCGTTTCTGCACCGGAACCCCCCTCCCTGTGCCGGAATGCCCACATGTGACGCAGGTCTTTACAACGTGACGTATCTCCCAGATGGGTCACGTTGTAAATACCCCGCAGCATGGCGCTGGCTTTAAGCCGCAAATGTGGCGTACAGGACTTGTAAATCTGCCCCGAAATGTTTCTTTTTTCTAAACAGGGATAAATCGATCTCCGGTGAACATCCTGAGGAAAGTCAGCCTGGCCTGTCTGTAAACAAACCACAAGCTTTTGGGACTCGTAGGCAGATGGTAACAGATACTTCTATCAAGGGCACCCCAGCTGTTTAACTGAAGCCCCTTTAGGCAGATTCGAGTTATCTGGTGCCAAAAGCCTATTAAATCACCCAAACCTGGTGTATGTTTTGTAACACAAATTCTTTAATGAGACTAACGTGTGTCTCGTGTGAGTAGCCTGCTCTGCGGAGAAAACACAGCCGCAGATACCTGTATACATAAAGACATGAATCATAGAAGGTTCTGTGGACCCGCATATGAGACAACCCACGACAAACCTGCTCTCGCGATATCAAGCGTACAAATAGTTAAAACTATTTTTTTAAGCTGTTAAGTACCCTGTCAAGATTTATTGTCCTACTGAATATAGCCTTATAGCCCGCCGTAGCGAGCTATAGCGGCTATTAAAGGCCCGCTGCAGTTTTAAAGGCCCGAGCCGAAGTCGAAGAACTTTAACAAGGCAGCAGGACTTTAAAAGCCGGTATAGCCCTGCTATGAAGGGCTATAAGGCTATTAGAACATTCTGCCACTAGAGGACAGAATGGTCTAATAAATAAAACAAAGCCTTTAGGGAGCGCGAGGGGATTGAAATCCCCTAAGGCTCCCTGAAGCCTTTGTTCACAGCCAGAGCTGTGAACAAGAAAACATTGGAATGTTGGAGCTCCAGGCTTATACCAGCCATTATAAGCCCGGAGCCCTCCATTGTTTTCAACGGAGCTACCAACATTCCAATGTTTTAATATAGCCTTATAGCCCGCCGTAGCGGGCTATACCGGCTATTAAAGGCCCGCTGAATCGTTAACGGCCCGAGCCGAAGGCGAGGGTCTTTAACGAAACAGCGGGACTTTAATAGCCGTATAGCCCTGCTACGAAGGGCTATAAGTCTATTAGAACATTCTGCCACTAGAGGGCAGAATGTTCTAACAAATTAAACAAAGGGTTCTCGAAGCTCGAGGGGATATAAATCCCCTCGAACTTTGAGAAGCCTTTGTAGAACATTGGAATGTAGCTCTGCGGGCCTTTACCAGCCCGTAAAAGCAGGGAGCACTCCATTGTCTGCAATGGAGCTCCCAACATTCCAATGTTCTAATAGGTAATAATGACATTTGTCTCAGGTAAACATTGTTGTTCAGCTACTATTTGACAGGTGAGAGGACACCAACAGGCAAGTTTATATGTTGATTTTTTTCCCTGTAGAATATTGTGGTTGTACAGATAACCACCCTAAAAAAAGTCTGAACATCAAAACATACTAGAAAGAATCTGAACAATATTAAATGTGGTTTGCATTATTACTGAATTCCATGTTTATGTGCAGGAAAAGATTCAGAGATCTATTTTAGATGTTTGTTCCAAACGGTCGTGGTCAAAGGCTAATAACTGTGTTCAGGAAAGGTGTTTTGTCTACAGGTTAAGTGAAATCTTGCACGGATAGGACAAGGACGCACACACCGAAAGGCTGCTGGAAAGGAGCCTAGACATTTAAACGGGGAATGAATAAAAAAAAGGATTTTGAGAAGGAGGATAAATCAAATTGCCCTGTTGAAGTTCCTATAAGCGATGAAACGTGTTGGCTGTGTCTGTTTTAAGTGTGATCGAATTGCATACTTAAAAAAAAGAACTTTATGGAAAAAGACACGAACGTCTGGAAATTAATTGAAAAACAAGATATGGAATGTAATTTAAAAAAAAAAAGTTGATTACAGATACATGCAATTCGAATTGGAAAGTTCAATGTGAACAAGGAAATTAGGTTGCCCTTGCATTAGATGGAGCTGAGGGCTCAAGAAAAATGCAAACTGGTTTGAAAATAATTTTAATGTGTTTCAGACAGTACAGAACTGTGCTCAAGCATCATAAACCTTTTAGTTTTATTCCATATGATTTCAAATAAGGAATCCACAAATAATCACAACTTGTTGAGCACACCAGTGACCTCAATGAGGGAGAATGGTGCAGGAGGTTTAGATGTGAAAGCTCATGAAGACACTATGAAACAGCCACAGCAAACAAACAGATGCTGAGAGCTTTACAACCAGCCTATGGTTACTGTGCTTGATATGTTTTAAGTACATGATCTCATAGAATGTCAGCTGCACTGATATTTGCTATAGGTTTGAATGGGAGCTAGTGGACAACATGCTGTTTTTCTGAATTGATTTACAAATAAAATCCTTAGATAGAGTCCTTTTTTGGCCAAATATTTTTCTAAATACTACCTTGATTTTCAAATAATATGCATCACTTTTCCTTACATGATTTCTTATTTGGAAATCTGCTGGTGTGGGTGCATAGAAAAATAATCACCCCCTAGATATAAAATTCACTAATGTTGATTGGTTGTTGAGCGCGTAATTACTCAATGGGTATCCTGTCGCTTAGCCAAAAAGCATCCTCTGAGAATCCAAGAAAGTAAAGTAAAGCCCAAATTAAATAAATGGATAGGTTTTCAATGCTCTGAAATCTTTTAGCAAATCCAACTTGAGTTGACGGGCAAAAGGCAGTTTGTTCCAGGCTTGCGGAGTAACTACAGAGAAAACCGTACCTCCCTAGGCGTGCTCTAAGAGACTTCGGAATTGGAACCAGGTCGACAGGTGATGAGTGAAGAGTACTGGCCGGAGAGTATGTTTGAACATATCAAAAATATATGGGCCCGAGTTGCTGGTATAGAGATTTATGACCCATACATAGGGATTTGATCTGGCATCTCTTCTTGATAGGAAGCCAGTGGAGCTGTCTAAGAAAGGTAAGTTGGCCAGCTAAGGACTAGACCACTGCACCACCAGTAAGTTCCCTAAATATCCTTATCAATTAGTCGCCCGCCACCACTGGGTTAGCTGCCAATGCTACAAATAATACAGCAAAACAGAAAGGCAACGCCTGACAACCAGTATATAATTAGTATAAAACAGTATTTTTGGAAGAGAGTTGAAGGAACAATAGAGAATTGATTTTTAAGAGCATCAGGACTTCTGGAGCCTTATTGTTTTGACCTATGACAACAATTTATGTAACTCCTAAGTATTTAATTATAAGACAGTGCCTCTCTGTTTTGTTATACTACCTAAGTAGGTTGCATGACAGAACCAAGCATGTGATTACTTTGCATGCCTTAACACCGCGGTCTTTACCATGGCAGCCTCTTTATCACGCATGCCTTTACAACAAATTTTGTTGTTAAGTCATGATTGGTAAAGGGATATGCGTGGTAAAAGTTACACCCCAGCCCCCCGCCCTGATCCCTAAAACCGGCCCCTGCCCTAAAAACTACCCGCACCCAGCCCTAACAACACCCCAGCCCCCTGCCGTGAGCCCTAAAACCAGCCCTCAACCCTAAAAACCACCCAACCACCTCCACCCTCAGCCATAAAACCAGACCCCAGCCCTGAAAAGTACCCCAACCCCAGCCCTAAAAACAACAGAAAAAACTACTTACTAAGCCGTTCCAAGAAAGCAGAGTTGGGTCTGGTGGTTCAGTGGATTAAAGCAGCCACTGCAGGGGCCTGTGTTCGACCTCATGGTCACAGTTTCAAATCCCAGCGGGTCCACTCAGCCTTTCATCCATCTTAGGTCGATAAAACGAATACCATTGAGTTGGGTAACAATAAACATCTGTTATTCAGCGCCAGGACACCTACGGGTAATCGTGCGCTTTACAAATACACCTGTTATGTTATGTTATGTTCCTTCAATTCTCGTCCAGGCAGTAAGTCTCCAACACCTCCCATCCCCTGCTGATTGCCTTTACCATGCATATGCCAACAACCGCATTTACAACAGAAATCGTTGTAAAGGCATGTATGGTATAGCAATATGCATGGTGCGGTGTGGGGGACCCCCTCCGGCACTGTGCATGGGCAGGAGCCCCTGGCCTGAGAGACCCTGACTGAGTCTGGAGGGAGGGGGACCCCCTCCATGTACTTTGCTGAGGGCCCCCTCAAGTTTCGTTACGCCAGTGATGCGTGGTCAAGGCAAGCGTTGTAACATTGCGTGGTTAAGACTGCGTTGTTAATGCCATTTCCTGTCTAAGAAGGGAGGACACACATTCAAATTTTCTCTTACCAAAAATCAGTCTCGATGGTGCATGCTGCATCAGTTGTATTCTTTTAATCAGATACTCAGGAACCCCAACATATCATTGCAGTAGTCCACTCTACTTGGCTCCAGAGTGGGCACCAACAGTTCCGTGGAATCTTGGGGACTATGGCGAATGATCTTCCTAAGTTTCCTCAAGAGTAGAACGCAAGTAGACATCAGCTTATTGATCTGAGGCTCATTGATCTACTAATAAATTGAGTAGCATCTGCATCAAATAGAGAGAAAGGGGCTTTTGTTTTTCTTCTTGGTTTTCCTATACATTTTCCCTCTTCAGCTATATTTTATTTTCCTGCTCTAGTCCCTCAGTGATTTGAAAGCTGCATCCAGATTGCTTCATCTTCGGTCTTCAGTTATTGGAACTCAGAATGTTCTCACATATTGAACCATTCATTTAGTTTCTTCTTCTTCTTCCAAAACACTGGTCTTGCACGTTTCCTCTGCATTCATCGACAAGGTTCTTTCAGACTAAAATTTGAATCAGGATGGATTTTTTTGCCTTTTGTTCATGTAAATATTATTAAAAAAGAGACCCACACTAGTGACCATGGGTGGGTAGAAAAGTAAGTGACGGATATGAGCTGTGGGCTGGTGGATTGAAGGTTGGTGGTGTTGTAAGTGGCTTTAGACAAGTGGGTTGTTAGTGGCTGGCAAAGAGTGTCATTCATGTGACTGTGAGTGAGTTTTGTTGTAAGTACTTTAGTTATGGACTGTCATCAATGGGTTCGAAAAGTGGTTCGACGTGTCGCTGCAGAGAAGTGAGGTCATAAGTGCCCGCTAGTAAGGGGTGTTATGAATGGCTGACAGTGAGTAACGTTAGAGGTCTAATTGGAATCAAGAGTAGCTGTTGTTTTGGGGAAGTCTGTGAATAGCTGTACGTGAGCAGGTGGCACCCCGCTAAAGCCGATGAGCGTCGCCGCTCTGCTTTTTTGCAATGAAACAACGGGAAAATAAAACGATAACTTGCATGATTATCATTTTATTTTCTCCTACTTGCACAGCTTTACATGAGGGTGCGGGGCAGGGCAGGGGAAGAGTGGTAGGCAGCACCCTCCTAAGTCTGCAATGACTGCTTGGCCCATCCTCTGGGGCCGCCCAAAACAGTCATGCGCACTTCGCATGTTCTCCATGCAGGCTGCATTGCAGCCTACGCGAGAACATGCCCAGGCCTCCAGTCAGTATATGACCAATCAAAATGCTGCTAAGGCAGCGTTGTGATTGGCTGACTGGGAAGCCTGGGTGTGCTTCCTGTGGCCGAGCGAAGGAGGACAATGGTAAGAGACATGGAGAGAATGCGGTGAGAAGGTCAGTTTTTGTTTGATTTTTTTATACCCCATTCCGCCAGCGTTCCCCCCCCCCCCAACTCTGAGCCGTGCCGGCCGCTGCTGTGTGTGAGTGGTAGTGTGGGCCGGGCTATCCATGACCTTAGGTGAGTAGAATTTGCACCATCTCACAATCCAGGAAATTGTCCAACAACAACATTGGATATTTAACAAGACTGTTGTGAAGTCAAGGCAAAAGTTTGTACCAGTTAGTGTACATGCACAATTATGAGACAAAGAAAACAAATCCATTAATAAGGCATCAGAAGTATTAATGTAAAAAACTATTTATTTTCGTAATCATGTTTTAGCATTTTAAACCATGCATTCAGCATATTTACATTCAAATAAAGTAGAATTCATGCTTTGGATTTACATTTTGTGCTTCTGCACAATACTAAGTCATGCAATATTTTCTTGAATGCATACCTGAGGTTATATGTATAGAAAAAGCAACCATTTTACAAACCATTTAATTTGCCTAGCTAAAAAAAGCAGTTTAAAAATATATAGTTCTTGGTCCAAAACACTATCGAGATTATTTTGGACATGGAAATACCCTGCGTCTAGGCTTCATATACATTTTTACTAATGTGGACTCACTGTTTTCTCAGCAATTCATTGGTCTTGGCCAACCCATGAAGCAGTGGCTCCATTAGGAACAGCTTAGAGGGTTGCAGAGGGAGGCACACACACACATGCACACTACCTTAAACCCATGCATTCATATGCAGACACTCACACCCCCATTCACAGCACTCACTCACAAATACACATACATTCATACAAACACACACGCACCTAACAGTCAATTGAAGCACAACACTTACCTGCTGCAGCTCTCGGGAAAAGAAGCCCCGGAGGTGCCAGGAGGGTTGGGACTGCTGCCTCCCCTCATTGGCTGACTTTAGATAGCGGTCGCTACCTCATCACCGAGTGGGATGGAGGGTCAGTGGGACTGCTGACCCCGCCTCACTCTGTGACGGGAAACATCCATCACAACGCAACTTTTACGACGCACTACCAATACGACGCAGGATTTACAACGCAAGTCATTACAACGACTTGCGCTGGAGGGCGCTGTAAGATAGGGAATAGTTTAATTTACTATCCAAAACCTTCCCTACTATCCACGGAGACTGGAGTTGGAATAGTAAATTAAACTATTCCACTATCCAGCACCCCCCAACACAAGTCATTGTAACGACTTTCGTTGTAAAACCTGCGTTATAAAGGCATGCGTAGTAAAAGCATGCGTTGTGATGACATACATCCCTCTGTGATGAGGTGTCAGCAATAGACCCTTAGCCTTCGGCACTTCAGGGCTTAAAACTAAAGCCGCCTGGTACAAGGCTATCACTGACTCGCCCCCTCATCACAAGGGGGGAGGAGCTTCAAGGACCTATGCCGACATCAGGAGGTCAGGCCCACACAAGCTGTGACATCCTCAGCCCAGAAAAGTACAGGTCAGGCAGCCAGGTACTGGCGCATTTAGGGCATGTCTAGCTCTTTGGCTGCCTGATCTAAAAATAAAGAGTGTCTGTCAGGCTGACCCATGCTCAGCCTGACAGACACTCTTTATGTCCAATAAGTGCAAGTGCGTGGCTCCTCCGCGCTAATGGATGGGCAACAGCTGCCATGGAGACACATTTTCAATGTGCACACAAAAATGAAAAGACCAAAAAAAAAACTAAATTATGTGTAATTAGAAGAAATTACCATGGTGTGTATTATTTGTAGAAATGTATGTAACACTTACAATTATATTTTTAATTCTTGCAAGTGCAAATTGGATATGCCCTTGTGAAAACCTCTAATACATCTACCTAAGCACATCTTCAGCTGCCTCTCCATCTCTTTCATACACCCTATCAATGGAATATGTGCCTTTTCAGGGCTGTGCTATGGGCATGAAGTGTACATCTAGAAATGACCAAATCCTCACTAGAATATTGGTTAGGTGTAGTGTGAAATGAAGTGCTTGTAACAGAACTGCCAGTTCTAACATTCCACACATGCAAAGACCAGAGTTGTCAGAGATAATCTTATTTGGTGAGATGAGTTACTACCCAGAGAGCTATCTTTAATTTGCAGGACATGGGTTTTAATATATAAGGGCTAACTCGGCCTGTAATCCTTCTGGGGTCAATAAAATGAGTAAAAATGGTTGTATTGCCTTCCATGAGTGCAGATGTACAAATCTGTCAAACTTCCAGTTGCTGGTTGACAGGCTTCGTGAATTCCCATTTATTTTCGTGCGAAGGCAATATCATGTATGTAATTGTATGTAGTGTACACTTGCTCATATGAAAATGTCTTTTCATTGGACTCATTGCACTCTCAAGTTTTTCCCCCCAGGTAAATACTTATCCCACTGGAAACCCCTCCCTTCTTTACAATTTGCACCAATTTTGAGAGTATTTCCTGACAATTTACATTCAGGAAACTGATATTTTTTTTGCACCTCACAGGTGTGTATATCGGTGCAGAGCGTGAAATATGTGAATATGTGAAACAAATGTGTGCACAAAAAACAAAAACTAATTTACAAAGATATAACGCCCAAAAATTGAGTATCATTTGCCATCACTCTTGTTTATAGGATTTCGTTTTTTGTGCACGTTTGTCCATATATTTATGTATCCCTTACAGTGCACCGATAAGCACCATTTATAGCACCTTCCTATATACCGTATTTTCTGGCGTATAAGACGACTTTTTAACCCTTGAAAATCTTTTCAAAAGTCAGGGGTCGTCTTATACGCCGGGGTCATTTTATGAGCAAGCAAATATAGCCCAAACCCTATATTTTAAAGGAAAAGTAGGGGGTCGTCTTATACGCCCAGTCACCTTATACGCCAGAAAATACGGTATATTTTTACTTGTGGATAGCGGATACATTATTTCTCTCTATGTATCCCTTGACTGTGAGTAACCCTGTACATTAGTAAGCTGCTTGTGGATTTAGGCCAGGAAGAATCAAAGGACTGCGTTGCCCTTGCAAGGGTGACGCAAAGGCAACGCAACCCTTTATATCAAATCTACCAAGACACGCACCTTGCGTGGCCCTGCATGGCTTGGTAAATCTAGAGTAACACAAGGCAGTGCAAGTAGCTACAGAGCGTTTCTCTGTGCCGGGAAAGCCTCACAAGGGCGGAGAGTGGGTATTCCCACGCAGCCAGCCTTGTATTCTAGTGCTTTCGTAGGTTAACCAACACAAGTAAATTTGGGAATGCGTCAAAATGATGTGCCTTCCCGACAAAGGTGCAATAAGGAGAAATATCCTTATTTCCGCTTGTTTTTTTCCTCTTTCTGCGGCACATTTAGAAAGAGGAAACAACCTTTAACCCCTTCGCTGCGGCGGCAATTCCGCTGCAGCGCTAGGGGGGTGGGGCGGCCGCGTGGCGCTCCCATGCTCGTGACGGAACGGCTCCGTCACGAGCCTCAGGTGCGCTGTGCTAATGACGGAGCGGTTCCGTCACGGCCCCGCCCGCTCACTGGAACGTCCAGCGCAGGCGCGGAATCCGCGCCGCGCAGGCACGGCGAGCGGGCCGTGACGGAACCGCTCCGTCATCAGCACAGCGCGTCCGTGGCTGGTGACGGAGCGGTTCCGTCACCAGCATGGATGGGGTTAAGGATTATTTTTTGTGCAGGAAGGTGCCCCTCCATGCATACAAACAATCCTGCTTACGTTGGCGCTAGGCAGCACATAATGGGCCAGCGGAGTGAGCAAGCAGGAATGCGCCATATACTAGTAAATATGGACTCATTCCCCCCTCTCCATTTGATGCTGCGCAGTAACTTGTCTTGTGCGTTGTGCCGCGTTAAATCTTGATAAATCCGGCCCTAAGTGTGTAGTGAGTAAAATGTTTGTAGAGCCCTTTGAAGTATGGAAGTGACATCATTTTTCTCTAATGATTCTAAAGGAACCACTTTTGTTTTTATCTCTTTAGTTATACAAGCTCCGGGTATGGCAATTACACTTTTGGTTTTAACTGATTACTTTTGTACTAATTTCTTTTCAGGCTCACTACTTAACAGATAGTAACGTCTGTCTTGTCTAACAATAATAAAACATGCTTTTAATTAGAGCTCTATGACATACCTTTGTTTCTAAGCGCTGTGAAAACAGATGTCTTTGTTCAAATATGTATTGGTAATCAATTTATCTACCTCTGAAGGATGGAAGCCTGAGTTTTCCTTGCCCGAATTGAAACGAATGACTTTCAGTTCACTGCAGAGGGCAGCACTCACTTGACTATCTCACTGGTGGTCTACGGTGGTTATATAGCTTGTTAGTCACATTTACTAATTGCAAAAGCATTACCAGATTTCTGGAACTTCAGATAATGTCCCTTGAGAAAAGATGGCCAGTACTTTCCGGGACATTGAGAGTTTGGTGCCAAAGCAACACATTCTGCATGTTACTCCTCAAAGTGTATAAAGCTTGACAATGATTCCACCTGATAAATCCCAACACCTTGTGCGATTTATGTATTAATTATCACCGGCCCACTTGTATGACATTTTTAAACAGCAGTCGATACTCTGAGTGGCCACACGAGGGCAGGCTTGATTCACAGACTCGCTGGCTAGCTCGGGAATTTAAGGTACTGTAGAAGGCGCAGACTCCTTAAGTACTGACACACAACTGCAACTGATGGAGTGCAAGTACCTGAAATGGTCATCAGTGGTCAAATATAACCAAAGAAGTTTATTGATCAAGCAGTTCTGTGAATTATGATAGACAGCATAATTCTGTCCTTATCGAAACCAAACTTTCAATGCAGGACCCACATTTTGTTTTTTTTGCAATGACTTTATAGAACGAAGGTGACCCTAAAACATTAAAGTGCTTTAGAACAGAATTAGACAATGTTTTCCTTTTTAGGCACAGGGAGATTACCAGATTTGCCTAGAGTCACAGAATGTTGAGCTGTTGATGAAATCAAGAGTCTATATTTGTGTCAAATGGTTCTCTAGCAAGGATCTAGTGGTTCGAGGCCAGCCTGACCCTCCACCACAAACCCCGCCCCCTGGCAGTACCACGATAAGCTGAGTAGGTTGACACAGGTATTTCCAATGTGAGCTACACGTTGTGTTAGATTTAAAAGCTGTTGTGCCAGAAACCTGCTGATAGATTCACATCTAAAGCTAGCATCTGGCTGGCCTGGAGAGCTTTATTGTTATTGCTAGAGCCAAAGGGAGGGTGACAAACAGCCTGTTTGTACAGGTCCAAGGTGACATAGCCCAGTGGCAGGACAGCACTAATGTTCCTGCTTAGCTCCCTGCATGCTCCTGCCTCACCCATGTTTCACCACGTTGCAGACCCTGCCAAAGAAAACCAGGCCCTTTCCAAGCTGGGCCCAAAAAGCCAATTAACAAATCTGGCCAATGTCAGCTGGTGTGGGCGGGCGAAGAGCCCTGGCAACAAGATGCCCAGCTGATCTCACCAGCCTCGCAGCCAGCTCGCATCAGTAGATTAGAATAAAAGTGGAGGAATAAAATATATTCAGGAATGTTTGCGGAAATCCATAGGCACGCCTTTTCTGTCCACTCGGCCACATCTACACATCTTGCATGCATTCACGTGCTGCTGCATGCGTCCCTGCGCACACTGTTTCAAGGTAATGCACCACTGCAGAAGAAGGTTTCGGTTTTGCTTCTTCAGAAAAATATGAATTATGCATTTCCAAACCTCAAATATATTGTTTTCGACTTTATCCTTTACTAAATTGTGGTTTTGTGGCATGAGCATACTCTTGAACGCCTGGGGCCTGATTCAAATAGATATATTGTGACTTACTCCTGTGGTACTCCTGGCTTACTCCTGAATGACAGGAGTAATCCAGACGTAGGCCAGGAATACTCGCAGCTGATGCCTGGATTTCAGGTGTAGGCCATGAGTAATACAAGAGTAAGCCACAAATCCTTTTAGTAACATCTTTGTGAGTCTGGCCCATGCACTTTACTCACATTAGGGCATGTTATACAAGTCTAGCTATTAAAAGTCAGGCCCTGATTCACAAAGAGCCTCCACACTCTGGCAGAGTCTCCGCAGTCGTAGCGGGATCGCAACACCTGTGGCGGGATCGCCAAGCTGCTGTTTCCAGTTTCAGAGATCCCACCTCGAGTGCGGAGCTACCACTGAGTGCGAGGCTGCCGCACCGAGTGCAGAGCCACCACCCGAGTGCAGAGCCGCCGCCCCGAGTGTAGAGCCGATGCCCCGAGTGCAAATCTGCCGCACCGAGTGCAGAGCCTCCGCCCCAAGTGTAGAGCCGCTGCCCAGAGTGCAGAGCCACCGCCCGAGTGCAGAGCCACCGCCCCGAGTCTAGAGCCGCTGCCCCGAGTGCAGAGCCACCGCCCGAGTGCAGAGCCGCCGCCCCGAGTGTAGAGCCGCTGCCCCAAGTGCAGAGCCACCGCCCGAGTGCAGAGCCACTGCCCGAGTGCAGAGCCGCCGCCCTGAGTGTAGAGCCGCTGCCCCGAGTGCAGAGCCACCGCCCGAGTGCAGAGCCGCCGCCCCGAGTGTAGAGCCGCTGCCCCGAGTGCAGAGCCACCGCCCGAGTGCAGAGCCGCCGCCCCGAGTGCAGAGCCACCGCCCGAGTGCAGAGCCGCCGCCCCGAGTGTTGAGCCGCTGCCCTGAGTGCAGATCTGCCGCACCGAGTGCAGAGCCGCCGCCTCCAAATGCAAAGCTGCCGCCCCGAGTGCAGAGTTGCTGCACCGCGCGCAGAGCCGCCGCACCGAGTGGAGCCACCCCCAAGAGTGCAGAGCCACCCTGAGTGTGAAGCCGCCACACCGGGTGCAGAGCCGCCGCCCCGAGTGCAGAGTCGCTGCACCGTGTGCAGAGCCGCTGAACCGAGTGCAGAGCCACAGCTCCGAGTGCGAAGCTGCCACACAAGTGCAGAGCCGCTTCACTGTGTGCAGAGCCGCTGCACCGAGTGCAAAGCCTCTGCCCCTAGTGTGGAGCCACCGCCATGAGTGGGGAGGCTCTTTGTGAATCAATGCCCTAAACTGTGGAGGCATGTTTTTGCTTGGAGAAAACAAAAGTCACCCCTAGGAATGTTCCATTCCTCTCTTTGATTTGTACATCTCAGCGTGAGGACGTTCATGCATGCTCATGCTCAGATTGTTTGTGGCTAGGCCCCACTGTTTTATTTTAAAGCACTGAGCCTGCCTATTTTCCACTACAATGCAAAACCCATGTCACTCCCTCTGCATGAAGAGCAAAAGCTGTGCTTTTCTTTCTCATAGAATAAAGAAAAACATTGGGCCCTTGGGGCGAGGGGAGGGGGGAGTGTAAGCCTCAACTTCTACCGCCACTATACAACACCATCATTTTGATTGGTTTAAACAGGAATCTAATCCGATTTATTTAACACATTAGAAAATGTCAAGAAAACATCGACATTTATTTCTAAGCATACCTTGTATCACAATTAGAGTGCTTCAAAAGAATAGTGAACTAAAGTGTGCATGTGTTATAAACATAAACAAAGCCTATATACAAGTCTCATGGCTGTTCCAGAGGCAATCTTCATCAACATCACTCTATTACTTAAGACCCAGTCCACTAGTATCATTGTCAACGTTTCGACCCTACTGAACTACTTAAATGAGGGACATCATCAGGACTGATATGATGTTTGGTAGCACCAATCTGTTGTGGTGACTTCTGAGGTGTGATGTTATTTTATCTTTCTTGGTGCTTTGCTCCACCACCCAACAAATCTAACGCCAGTAGGCTCTACATTCATGTATTCTGGAAAAAAAATCAAAGAAGCACAATTACTTGAAAAAACCCCATCAAAAGATCGGTGTATCACCCAGCAGGAAGGATAAATCTCACACTAGTAGGATCTATATTGTAGTATAATCCAGGAAGAAAAATGACTTGAAATACCACCATCAAGCCATCGGTGTATACGGAACTCCAGCAAAGACGACTTCACTAGAGCAGCCTGGAAGGGCGGGCTTAGACATCATGCCTCAGGGTTCATCACAACAGATTGGCGCTACCAAATATCTTGTCAGTCCTGATGAGGACAGACATTTAAGTAACTTCGTAAGGTCGAAACCGCGACAATGAAGCTAGTGGACTGGTTCCTAAATATGATGTATAACATTATACTCTGACATAGAGTGATGTTGATGAAGTTTGCATCTGGCACAGCCAGGAGACGTGTACATATGCTTTGCATATAGCACGCACACACTTTAGTTCACTTATTTTACTTTCACTGCGCTGTGTTCCTTTTGGAACACCTTACTGTGATACAATGTATGCTTAGAAATATTTTTTTCTTGATATTTTCTAATGTGTTCAATAAATCAGATTGGGGCTGATTTAGATCTTGGTGGACGGGTTACTTCTCCACAACAGTGACGGATATTCTGTCTGCTGATATTAAATCCATAGGCTATAATGGAATTTATATTTCGGCAGACGGGATATCCCTCTCTGTTGTGACGGAGTAACCCATCTGCCAAGATCTAAATCTGGCCCTAGATTCCTGTTTAAACCAATCTAAATGATGGTGTTGTATAGTGGCCCGGAATTTAACGCTTAGACTCACCCCCCCCAAGGAGCCATTGTTCTTCTTAATAGATTGTCTTGCCCAGGTCTCAGGGTCACTAGGCTGCCCATTCTATTCAGCGCCCGATTCTGATGGATAGCTTCCTGGCCGAATGGGTTTGGGAATGGTTTCCGAGCGAATCAGGTCGGGAGAGTCCAATTGACCGAGTACGATGCATCTGGATGCTTCCAGATACGGTTTGGTTGGACTCCCATTGACTTTTAATGGGAGCCTTTGTTCCTACCGAATGCATAGGCTCTCATTGAAGAAAGGGGTGCCTGGGAAAAATCGGGCACCCTGTGGCGGGCTCCCCCAGGGGCCTGCCACACGGTGCATGGCTGGTAAGAAGGGGCCCATGGGAACCCCCACGGGCCGAATTAGGAAGGATCTGGGTACAGGGGTGCCCACTACGGGGCCCCTAAATTCTGATCCCAACCGCTGATTCGAGTCAGATGGCACGATTAGGAAAGGCTTTCTAAATCCAGCATCGTACTTGGTCGTTCGGAAACGCGGACCGTAGAGACGTACAATTCTGCTCCATATGGCTCGGTCATTCCAAATGCTATCAGGTTGGGATTGGGATATTCCTAAAACCTAACTCGCATTGTACTCGGCTGATCGGAAACCTTTGCGAGCCGGTCGGAAAGACATGTTCCCGATCCTGTTTGGACCAGAGTAAATACCGTTAGGAGGCCTTCCTAACCGCATCAGAATCAGGCCCTTAGTGTATTCCCTTACTCGTACATCTGTAGGCCCCATATGTGGGTAGATTAGGCATTGCCCATACTGCAAGAGCCCGACAGAGCAGTAAGACACTCTTTCACCATTAATCGTCAAAGTTTGGTCCCATTTATGCAGTGGCTCCTTTACATTTGCTTTCACTTTCCTGACATCCCAGTACATTTTGTTCTTATAATAAAATGTTAAAAAGTAAAGAGAATCATTAATAGAGCTATACAAGTGCTAAAAAATTAGAACTTTTTTCAAATAACTATATTGCATTAAAAAAAATAGCATTCCCGTTTTACTCTACAGAATATGAAAAGCTACCATATCAGGCCAAGGAGCAAATATTTGGTCCATGATGCCAACAAGGCTAAATTCTTCACCCATATATTCCTACCTAAAAAGCATTGCATAACTGAGGGATTTCTAAAGTGCATATTTACAGTCCCATCAACTAGGAGAATGTATAGCAGAAAGGCTAGTGCAATTTCCTGCTTTCATATGCAAAAACTAGCATTTAAAAAGAAAACCTTTTTTGGACATTGGCAAAGTTCGAGGCATGTCCTTTTTTATAATAGGAATCCTTGATGATAAATAGTTAATAAAGTGACCCGGGAGCATATTTACGTGCATGTATTGCCTGAGTTCAGATGTTTCAAGAGTGGCTCCATACGAGTTGGTGTAGAAGGACCTGGAAGAAGCAAACCATCAAAGGAAGGTCTGTTTCATTTTTGGAGAGAGTACTTCTTTGCAGTGTGTTCCTTGAGGTGCTACTGAGTCTTTCTTCTATGTCTCCCACAGGATCAGTGACAACATATCACAATGAATAAACATGCCATGGAATGAACCTTTGGATCAAACATCTTTGTCTTGTCGAGTCTAGCTGATGTCCAGTTTTGCCTGAATATTTAGCTTGATCTTCAACGTCATTGTTTTGTGCTTTTCGATCAATTAAAAAAGAAAAAACGTGTCATCCAGTGCCAAAAAAATCAATTTTTCAGCTATCTAATTAAAATTACTGCATGTAGCAAAATAGTCCAGCATTTTCAAATGCAATTCTATATTCAGTTTAATTTTTCCCCCTCAAGGTTCCAGTTTGAAGGCTCTTAGTAACAGGTCCAAATCCCCAACATTGGCTGCTTGAAAAAGTTCTGGCTGGTCCATCATCGAGAGGGCGATCCTGAGAGCCGCCCATATGTTGCCAGAAATTGCGGGATGTGGGACTTGTTGCTGAATTCTGCTCTTCCTCTGTAAGCTGAGAGCAGTGAGGAAATTGCTTGCAGCCTCCCTAAAAATATATAAAATAAACATAGAATGGATGAGTTAAACATGGTGTTTTGCCCTACAGAGCCCAGACCTCACCAGGGGGTTTTGGAGGAGTTTTGGGATAAAGCTTACATTTTATAAAAAACCTAGAAAATTCACGAAATATTCATTATAATTATAGCTAAATATAAAAGGGAGTGCCACCATGAAATCTACTTAAAGTACTACTTTTTTAAGGACTAGGTGTCCATTTTAGGTCCAAGATCCAAGTTTTATTTTCTTATTAAGTAAAACAATTGGTTCTGTCATGCTTAGAATACTCAAGGAGAAAAGACTTATTTATAACAAATGTATCAATAAATGGTGAAAAGAAATAAAATGCCACACACCAAAATTAGAATTCAATAATGTATTCAAAATTATCAAATATTCAGAGCTGTCACAATTTACAATTTTAATTGTGGTAAGAAATATGTGACTGTGGTGAAAAAAGTGACATGTAGTGATTGGTGATATTGACAGTACACTATATAGACAAATAGACGTGATACTGGGCGGGTAAGAAAACGGGGTTTTGTTTGTCCTTATTATTTTTGCACAGCTTCTACAGGATACATTGATAAGTTAAACTGTGATCATGAGCGCTGTGCGGACATATGTAGCAAGTCGACGTTTCGACCCTGTAAGTGGCGCAAATGTAAAAAGCATCAAGACGGGTCTTCTTCAGGACTGGAAGGGGGGTTTGACAGCCAATGAGTAGATGCTTCAGTAGATAAAATCTGCAGGTATCAACTAGTATAATTCCTCTTAGTTAGTATAAAGTCAGGTCTCCACCAGCCGGTTGGAGCCTCAATTGTTTCTTCACTTGACTTCCAACGGTCGGTTAGAGTCTTGTGAATTAGCCATTCAAGTTATTTACGTGATCTGGCAACGTTTGTAGCAGCTGCCGGACAGACGCGTTGTAGCCAGATAATGTAAATAACTTTATATAACTTTATATAAATAATTTAATTTCATTGCACACACATCTATTTTACAGGATTATCCTGAAAATATAACACAGATCTTGTGGTCTGAAACTACGTTAGACACACCTGTTGACAAAATCTTTTCATGGGAGAAACTTAGCTTTTTTATGCAAGAACCATGGCAGCAATGGAAGAGTGAAAAACACACATTTATCTCTTATTAGAGTATAAGAATGTCTGTAGATTTTCAATGTGTTCACCCCAAAGCCTGGTTAGCGTCCGCACCTCGTTTTAGTACGTTGGCATCAGCAAATAGATGATGTTCTTCTCTACTTCAATGTGATGGTCAAAAGTATGTTTGCTTACACTCTAACGCGCAATGCACAATATTTATTTACTTTTTTAAAGTTCTACATACCGGATGCGCACTGGCGTAACAAAACTTTAGCGGGGTCCCCTGCAAAGTACATGTAGAGGCCCCCCTCCGTACTCCCTCAGGAGCTCTAATGCCAGCGTACTGTGTTGAGGGGGGCCACCTGAAGCTCGAGCCCCCGTACTGCTGGGGGCTGCGGGCGCCTTTGTTACACCACTGCGGATGTGATAGCTTCGGGGCACTGTGCAGGGGTAGCTGGCGCAGTAGGGATGCAAGAAGGTACTTTAGCCCTAGTCTTGCATTGATGTAATTTGGGATCAGTTGAAGCAGGTGCCTGGTGTGGAGGTGACTTTTTACTATTCATCCTGTGACTTTCCCTAATACACCCCTCTCCAATGTCAACGTTTATAAAGGCACCCCTTTCTTTTTAATGATGTGCACCAGTTCCACAGCATTAGGTTTTTGCTTCATGTCCTACCACCGAGGCAGTTGTAGGGAGTATTATGTGTTTACACAAGATGACAGTTGTTTGGTGGGTTTAATTCTTTGTTCCAGTTACTTTCACTTCAGTAACTTTTAGATTTTGATGAAACCTGCTGGATGTAATTTGTTTCTTGCAGAAGCCATTGCATGTTCCCATACTATAATGAAAGGTTAGTGGCTTTTAAACTGGAGCTAACCCAGTCCATCATGGTTTCTTCTAAGCCTTCCTGTTCAGGTCAGGTACTTCCTGACTTAGGCCTTTATAAACAGGTTTACAGTAGTGACTTGTGACACATTGTCCTAAATCCCTTCTGGCTTGCTCCTGTTATTTGCTGCTGGGTGCTCCTTTTATTCCCATCTTTTGGACTCTTGTTCTACATTTCAGAAGACCCAGCTGCAGTCCAGCTGCTCCAGACCAGCAGTGATGTGCTTGGTAATCAGACCACTAGTTCACAGCTCCAGGAGCCTTAGGATAAAACCTCTCATCTGATAAACCCGGCAAAATTTAAAAGCCTGAAGATCATTCTTCTATGGGGCTATTCCAGTCGGTGCTTACACGTATTAAAATTCTACTGCAACAATTGGTCCATTCCATCGAGATTTCAGTGTACCATCTTCCAGACTACTATAGCTGGCCCAGTGTAATGGTTGCTCAACTGGCTACCACTCGAATGCTTTAATAGCTTTGGGGCTATTTCCTTCAAGTGCTTCTAGATACTACTTTCTAGGTGGAATCCTTACATAATACGAGTTTCTGCATGGCTTTTAAAAGGTCAAGAATTTCACTTATTTTTTGTTAATTCAATTATTTAATATATTTTTCTCCAAATGTATTTTAAATGCTCCATTACCTAACTGTTTATATCGTTAAAAAAAGAAATATATATATATATATATATATATATATATATATATATATATATATATATATATATATATATTTATATATATATTGATGTTATGTATATGTGTCTGTGTGTGGTGTTATGAGGGCCGTTTTGTTTTGAGGGTTAATTATTTATTTGTCATTTTATAGACCCCCCCTAACATTTTACACGTGGGCGCTTGCACTCACACACACACACACACACACACATACACACAATGTATTCATAAAAAGTATATACTTGTTTCCTAAACAAATATATGTATTTATCAAAATAGACTCATATAACTATTTCCAATTATATATAGATGTTGAAGGAGTACATTTTCAAAATAATTAGCTTTAAAATGCACCTTAAACAAGCTAATTACATTCGTTTAGTATTATATTATCATTAAATGTACTTGAATCAAAATTGTTCTCCATTTCCAATTAATTAACATATTAATTCCCTAATTATTTTCAAAATATTTTTATATTAATGCATGTCTGGCTATTAAATTAGTTCATAATTTCTATCAATTTAAATTATTTTTTATCAGTAACATTTAATTTATTAATCTCTACATATATACAAACACAAAAATAATATAATATAATATGATGTAATATAATATACATGGAATGTAAAAGACTCCCAAACTAAAGGCAGTAAAACTTACCATTCGATATAATGACTCCTGATGTAATGACTTCTGATGTATGGCTGCCGTAGTAATGGCAGCATATACATTTATTTCAAACATATGATTTCCTGTCCATGCTGGACAGGATATCTCATGTTTGTGAAATCACGCTAAAGAGATGGACAGCTAGCTATTTTTGGTGGATGACCTCCAACTCTAAATCAGGGCCTGAGTCTTTTTTGAGGTACAGCTGGTTGGTGCTGTGCCCTGGATTATCCAAAAGATGGTTAATCAGGTTAAGTATTAAAGTACAATTTTGAGTGGGTGTGCTTTTTAGACTTTTGTAAGGATAACAAGCTGGTATTGCATCGTAGATTATTGCTAAAACTGCTCTACAGTCTCAGAGCTAGGTACTGGAATGGATAATTCTTGGCATGGACTATTTCTTTTGGGGCATTTCCAGTAATAAGCATTTCCTATCTTACAGTAGTTTGGAGTAAGCATGCAAAAGTGGTGGGAAAGTTCCCTAAACTTTCCCAAATCTTCAGAAGGTTGAGGGGAAAATAATGTTCTTGTGGAGTAAGGGGAAAAAATACAATGTGAACAATGTTTAACACTCAATGTAGGGAAACAATAAAATCGACCCTATTTGTTCATTTCCAGGCCTATTTCTGAGGATTAGTGTGGTTCAACAAAAATACCAAAAGTACACAATGTTCAGGCATGTATCCATGATCACCACTATTCACTAATTGAGCCCTAAACTACATATTTGTTTTGAGAATAGATTGAATTTGAAGAATGAGGGCAGTGACACCCGTTTAATTCACTACTTTGTCCATCTGCATCCTTCACAGGTACTAAAGTCAAAACCGGTTTAGAGATGGTTTAGACCAGGGTTCTCCAAAGTCTGTCTTGAAGGGCCAGATCCCTGCCACTTATTTAAGATCACTACTTTTATCTATATGGGGAAATGCAAAAAATCTGGCATGGATCCGGCCCTCCAGGACTGACTTTGTAACCCTGGTTTAGTTCACAGACAATGACACACTGTACACATACATCCGATCTCAAAGTGCTCTTCTAGGCTTAATTCTATTCCTAACTTGACTGATGTGTTGCCTCTTCACAGTTCCCACCTGTAAGCTCCAAGGTTGACACAGCTGATTCCTAAATTGTATCTGGAGCGGATGAAGCCGGGCTGTATCTCCAGGGCTCTCGTGTAGGCCTCCACCGCTTCTTCACTCCGATCTCCATTGGCTAAGGTAGCACCAAGACGATTCCATAATGAGTAGTCCTGAGATTAAAATAAAAAGATATTTTAATTTGATAGGCAGTAATCTATTGACCAATAACCAAAGATGAGTTATCTTGAATTGTGATCTTCTGTCTATTAGAAAGGTTTTGAAATATTTGGGGAAACAAACATAGAAACATCTTTTGCCACACCTGCACTAGGCCATAATTGAAAGTGCAATCAGTCATTTAGCTGTTTTACTTTCTATACTAATCAGATATCATTGTTTCCAAACTTTGCATTCAGTTATAAATGTGCAATGTCAATCCCAAGACTTTTGGATGGATTCAGGATGTTGGAGATAACAGTAAAAGTCCAAGTCTTTGCCAACAGAAAGTCAAGTACACAATCAGCAAACTGCACAGAATCTGACACATTATAAACAAGTGGGAGACTAAAGCCTTTGTTCACCACGCCCAAGAAGAAAACTTGCATTGCAGTCATCCAATAAACACGTGGTTTAGGGTTATTGCTTCCCAGAAGTCACCCTCTTTGGTTTTTCTTTACAGTGGCTAGTATAACTGAAATGATTAAAAATCAATTTAACTAAACCACAAGTAATTGCAACCACCAATCATGCCCCTTCTAAAAAGATCTGAAAACACTGCATTAGCTGAGGTTCTTTGATCTAAAAAATAGATCTCCCAAAAGAGCTCCCGCTAGAACTGGATTCTCTGGTTGGCCGAGTTATGCACCTTGTCCAAGCAGGAACCACAGTTTTAATCAGAGAAAGCTAGCTACACACTAAAAGATAACCTGTGCCCACCCTCTGGTAGCTTAGCACAGAGCAGTCAGGCTTATCTAAAGAGGCAATGTGTAACACACATACACACACACACAAACCACCACCACCTGCCCATCTCCTCCTACACAGGTTTAGGAACATAGATTAAGATTTTATAAAAAAATTCAAGACCAAAACTACAGAAATACAGAAGTAGACGTTGTATTATGAATTTTTAAAGAATAAAAAGAGGTCTAGCACTTAGAAGCAATAAGCCTCAATGGGGGTTATCTAGGTTGGACCGCAACAGTTCAAGCTGACCGCATTAAAGCACAGGTCAAAGACAAGAGCCACGCAGGCCAGGTTAACAGAGTACCTTGATCCTGGTTGCAAGCAACGAGATATGGGGTGTGGACAAGTAATGCGTTGACGGTCGAGATGATGTGTCGATATTTTTCATGCAGTGGCAGTGATGCGTAGGAGCCATTGAGCAAAGCACCGGTTCCGAGTGCAGTGGCTTTGAAGACGATGCACCTGAATAATCCACATTAGAGGGGCGCTGCGTCAATCTTCTCCATGCAGTGGCGGTGATGCGTTGGTCCCGCATCGGAGGTTCCAGACACAAAGCGGTGGTTCCGAGTGCAATGCACTGGGTTCTACTCCCATAACAGGGTCGATGCACAGGTTCTGCAATATGCAGACTGGAGATGTGTTGATTTCTCTGGTGCAAGTATATGGGTCGACTTCCAGGGAACCAGACACAGGAGCTGGGGTAGAGACTTTGATATCCCTGAGTCTCAAGCAACAGGAGGCACGCCAAGAAGTTCTTCGAGATCACTTCATTTGCAAAGTCCCCCTCTTCTCAGCATGGTCAGAGAGCCGCACGCAGCAGGGCAGCACAGCAGAAAAGCCGGTCAGCAGTCCAGCAAAGTATCAGTCTTTGATGCTGCACAGTAATTCTTCTGACAGAGTCAAGTTGTAGGTCCAGAAGTGTCAAGGACCCAGTACTTATACCCAAATGTGCCTTTGAAGTGGGGGTGACTTCAAAGAAGGGACTTTGAATTGCACAAGTATAATTTCTTCCTCAGTCCTGGCTTCAGATTATCTGTGGGACATAATCAGCCCTTTGTGTGGGATCAGGTCACTACCTATTCAGATGTGAGTGTCAGCCTCTCCTTCCCTTTGCGCTGAGGAAGAGCCCCCTTCCTCCACATGCTAGTAAGTGGTGCTTACCTGATTGGTTTAGGTGCTGTACCTGTGAGCACCCTGTAAAGAGATATACCACATACCCAGGGCAGGTACCACACTGGCTACCACTGGGCTGATAAGTACGTAGACACACCTAACCTTCCGGTGTTTGTGGCTGTCTAGAGGGAATGAATAAAGTATAGCTGTTACCCACCCCAGACGTATATTGAAGAGAGGCTGCACGCAAACAGAGCTGTAAGAGCAGAAAAATGTCCATTTTCTAAATGTCCCTTGCTCACTGCACCATCAGGATTCAAGCAAGCCGGGCCGGGCCGAAGACGGCTGCAATGCCAGAAACCGGTCCCTGGAAACTTGTTTCCTTTCCAGTAAAGAATTGGCTTGGTAGTTTGGTCTGCCCTGTTCCCATGATGCACTGGGCCAGGGACAGACTAATTTGCATGTAGCCAGGTTCTGAACTGGGATGGTGCAGTGAGCTAAAAAAACGGTGATGGATCAAGCCCTGATCTTTAGACTGGGTATGAGTGTTCTGCTTAATTCAGATGCTCTGTCCATCACCACCCCCTTTTCTGAATCGTTTTGGCCACTATAGGAGTGGAAGGGTATGCTCAGACATGAGTCCCTTGCTCACTGCACCATCAGGATTCAAGCAAGCCGGGCCGAAGACGGCTGCAATGCCAGAAACCGGTCCCCGGAAGCTTGTTTCCTTTCCAGTAAAGAATTGGCTTGGTAGTTTGGTCTGCCCTGTTCCCATGATGCACTGGGCCAGGGACAGACTAATTTGCATGTAGCCAGGTTCTGAACTGGGATGGTGCAGTGAGCTAAAAAAACGGTGATGGATCAAGCCCTGATCTTTAGACTGGGTATGAGTGTTCTGCTTAATTCAGATGCTCTGTCCATCACCACCCCCTTTTCTGAATCGTTTTGGCCACTATAGGAGTGGAAGGGTATGCTCAGACATGATTCCCTTGCTCACTGCACCATCAGGATTCAAGCAAGCCGGGCCGAAGACGGCTGCAATGCCAGAAACCGGTCCCCGGAAGCTTGTTTCCTTTCCAGTAAAGAATTGGCTTGGTAGTTTGGTCTGCCCTGTTCCCATGATGCACTGGGCCAGGGACAGACTAATTTGCATGTAGCCAGGTTCTGAACTGGGATGGTGCAGTGAGCTAAAAAACGGTGATGGATCAAGCCCTGATCTTTTGACTGGGTATGAGTGTTCTGCTTAATTCAGATGCTCTGTCCATCACCACCCCCTTTTCTGAATCGTTTTGGCCACTATAGGAGTGGAAGGGTATGCTCAGACATGAGTCCCTTGCTCACTGCACCATCAGGATTCAAGCAAGCCGGGCCGAAGACGGCTGCAATGCCAGAAACCGGTCCCCGGAAGCTTGTTTCCTTTCCAGTAAAGAATTGGCTTGGTAGTTTGGTCGGCCCTGTTCCCATGATGCACTGGGCCAGGGACAGACTAATTTGCATGTAGCCAGGTTCTGAACTGGGATGGTGCAGTGAGCTAAAAAACGGTGATGGATCAAGCCCTGATCTTTTGACTGGGTATGAGTGTTCTGCTTAATTCAGATGCTCTGTCCATCACCACCCCCTTTTCTGAATCGTTTGGCCACTATAGGAGTGGAAGGGTATGCTCAGACATGAGTCCCTTGCTCACTGCACCATCAGGATTCAAGCAAGCCGGGCCGAAGACGGCTGCAATGCCAGAATCCAGTCCCCGGAAGCTTGTTTTCTTTCCAGTAAAGAATTGGCTTGGTAGTTTGGTCTTCCCTGTTCCCATGATGCACTGGGCCAGGGACAGACTAATTTGCATGTAGCCAGGTTCTGAACTGGGATGGTGCAGTGAGCTAAAAAACGGTGATGGATCAAGCCCTGATCATTTGACTGGGTATGAGTGTTCTGCTTAATTCAGATGCTCTGTCCATCACCACCCCCTTTTCTGAATCGTTTTGGCCACTATAGGAGTGGAAGGGTATGCTCAGACATGAGTCCCTTGCTCACTGCACCATCAGGATTCAAGCAAGCCGGGCCGAAGGCGGCTGCAATGCCAGAAACCGGTCCCCGGAAGCTTGTTTCCTTTCCAGTAAAGAATTGGCTTGGTAGTTTGGTCTGCCCTGTTCCCATGATGCACTGGGCCAGGGACAGACTAATTTGCATGTAAGGATAATCAGAGGAGGGACGAGGAAAACGTGTCCATTTATTTCCCCAAACAGTATCAGAGTTAATCAAGTGAAAAATGGACACTTGTAACAAGTCCAGACCGTTGGTTGGAAAAACTATGGTACCCTCAAAAGACCCAATGTGAATAGGTATAGCGGTATATATCGTTCCTCCGCCCCTACATTGTGGTTCGTTGGCAGTTATCATTGGGTAACATAGATAGTGTGGGTGCCTGCCTCAACCAGAGGCTCCTCTGGTCTGGGTTGCAGTGGCCAGAGAAAAATTTTTTTTGTGCAAAGAAAGATCAAAAAAAATTCAAAAAAAGACTGTTAAAAATGAGATCAGCACCTAGGGAAATTTTAATGAAATGGTGAAGATCTTATAATAAAACCAATGGGTACTTGTCCTAGATCGAATTATGTGATCCAGAAGTATTCAATTACAAGGGTGTCGACATGTTTCAGCCCCCCTTGGCTCAAAGGAGTCTACGGGGCTTTCGTCAGGACGGAAAAGGACAGACAAACATGAATGTTCTACTCACACTTATTATGTGGAGTTCAATGGAAACAGCGAGGGTCAGTGTTTAAACCGCTCGAGTTTGAAAAGCCTGCAAAAGAAATTACATACAGACATATTGTGCAAGGTAATGAAACATTTATACCATATTGCATGGATGAGAAAGGCACAGTAGTAAGCATTAGTCTTAACTACTACCACAGAGCCTAATTTAAGCTAGACACATTGTATTTCATTTCTAAACAGTAGGAGCATTCCCTGGTAGAGTAGAGGAAAGAGGGATGAGTTGAGAGCGGTTGAGAAAGCTGTAAGGATGTATGATACAGCGCCATTAAGTGCGTGCGTTATGCCCGTGATGGAATGTGGCCCATCATGCGTGCTGATTGTTGGAGAGTCTATCACCCCTATAAACTCGATGGAGACCAATACAACGAGGATATTTACGTTGCTGGTGAGGGATACGCCCTGCTTATGAGGAACGCGGAGTGCCTGACTCTAATGCGGTAAAATAGTGAAAGCGCGCTCAAACAAACGTTCTAGATGAGGCACTTACCCCCTAATGCGGAGATTGTTGCTTTCATCGGGGAGGTTCAGAGCTGTAGGGAACAAGTATAAGTAGTTCAAAAATCTCTTACCTACTCGGAGAAGAATTTGGAAATACCGAGAGAGATGCGCGTTTCGCCATTACCCGCGTGTCTGCGATCCTACGCTGCTTGTGCTGACTCTGCCCCCGGACGTCAGGATAGCGTCTGTGGGAGGGTTTAAGACTACGTTTCTTTGAAGAAACTTTATTGAGTCGTTACACAGTCACCTGGATGTTAGGATCAGCGAGTGTGTGTATAACTCCTCAGAAAGAGTGTGATATTAGATTATAAGATTATAATGTTACATTATAATGCAGTACAAAATGTGGTATGTTTTGCGAGTGGGTTACTTGACCACAATCGGATGAGAGTAAATGTAGCGACCCCTTATGGGAAGTTGTAAGATTCCACACTGGACAGATTCAGTACTGAACTTGAGATTTCTTTAGATTTATAAAGCGGTGTACAGACCTCTATTTGAAAAGATGTAAAGTAACTTCAAATTTCAGGGTGTCTTTAGTGAACCGCAAATTGGTGCCAGGGCACGTTATCATTCATCCCAGTGATGTTGGTCTTCAAACGGTCCACCCACCGTTGCTCTTTTTCGTGCAGAATTCTTTCTGCGTTATGGGTTTTATCGGTCAACATCTCTATGACCGTCCATCTTATGTCATCACAGGAATGTCCTTTCTCTAGAAAGTGGGCACACAGTTTAGTAGTGGTTTTCTTCAGGCGAATGTTGCTGCGATGTTTCCCCTATTCTGATTTTGATTTTGCGGCACGTCATACCTATGTATAGTTTTTTACATGGACAAATGACCAAGTAGATGACACAGGAAGAATTACAGTTCGTGTGCTGTTTTTGGGTCCAGTTTAGAGTCTCAGATAGTTGAAGTTGTTTTGAGTGGGTGGTGAATTGACAGGCTGTGCAGTTACCACAAGGATAGTGACCACTGACCGGGGACATACAGTCAAGAAACCATCAGGAGCGTCTCAATGTCCCCGGTCAGTGGTCACTATCCTTGTGGTAACTGCACAGCCTGGACCCAAAAACAGCACACGAACTGTAATTCTTCCTGTGTCATCTACTTGGTCATTTGTCCATGTAAAAAACTATACATAGGTATGACGTGCCGCAAAATCAAAATCAGAATAGGGGAACATCGCAGCAACATTCGCCTGAAGAAAACCACTACTAAACTGTGTGCCCACTTTCTAGAGAAAGGACATTCCTGTGATGACATAAGATGGACGGTCATAGAGATGTTGACCGATAAAACCCATAACGCAGAAAGAATTCTGCACGAAAAAGAGCAACGGTGGGTGGACCGTTTGAAGACCAACATCACTGGGATGAATGATAACGTGCCCTGGCACCAATTTGCGGTTCACTAAAGACACCCTGAAATTTGAAGTTACTTTACATCTTTTCAAATAGAGGTCTGTACACCGCTTTATAAATCTAAAGAAATCTCAAGTTCAGTACTGAATCTGTCCAGTGTGGAATCTTACAACTTCCCATAAGGGGTCGCTACATTTACTCTCATCCGATTGTGGTCAAGTAACCCACTCGCAAAACATACCACATTTTGTACTGCATTATAATGTAACATTATAATCTTATAATCTAATATCACACTCTTTCTGAGGAGTTATACACACACTCGCTGATCCTAACATCCAGGTGACTGTGTAACGACTCAATAAAGTTTCTTCAAAGAAACGTAGTCTTAAACCCTCCCACAGACGCTATCCTGACGTCCGGGGGCAGAGTCAGCACAAGCAGCGTAGGATCGCAGACACGCGGGTAATGGCGAAACGCGCATCTCTCTCGGTATTTCCAAATTCTTCTCCGAGTAGGTAAGAGATTTTTGAACTACTTATACTTGTTCCCTACAGCTCTGAACCTCCCCGATGAAAGCAACAATCTCCGCATTAGGGGGTAAGTGCCTCATCTAGAACGTTTGTTTGAGCGCGCTTTCACTATTTTACCGCATTAGAGTCAGGCACTCCGCGTTCCTCATAAGCAGGGCGTATCCCTCACCAGCAACGTAAATATCCTCGTTGTATTGGTCTCCATCGAGTTTATAGGGGTGATAGACTCTCCAACAATCAGCACGCATGATGGGCCACATTCCATCACGGGCATAACGCACGCACTTAATGGCGCTGTATCATACATCCTTACAGCTTTCTCAACCGCTCTCAACTCATCCCTCTTTCCTCTACTCTACCAGGGAATGCTCCTACTGTTTAGAAATGAAATACAATGTGTCTAGCTTAAATTAGGCTCTGTGGTAGTAGTTAAGACTAATGCTTACTACTGTGCCTTTCTCATTCATGCAATATGGTATAAATGTTTCATTACCTTGCACAATATGTCTGTATGTAATTTCTTTTGCAGGCTTTTCAAACTCGAGCGGTTTAAACACTGACCCTCGCTGTTTCCATTGAACTCCACATAATAAGTGTGAGTAGAACATTCATGTTTGTCTGTCCTTTTCCGTCCTGACGAAAGCCCCGTAGACTCCTTTGAGCCAAGGGGGGCTGAAACATGTCGACACCCTTGTAATTGAATACTTCTGGATCACATAATTCGATCTAGGACAAGTACCCATTGGTTTTATTATAAGATCTTCACCATTTCATTAAAATTTCCCTAGGTGCTGATCTAATTTTTAACAGTCTTTTTTTGAATTTTTTTTTTGATCTTTCTTTGCACAAAAATATTTTTTTCTCTGGCCACTGCAACCCAGACCAGAGGAGCCTCTGGTTGAGGCAGGCACCCACACTATCTATGGTACCCAATGATAACTGCCAACGAACCACAATGTAGGGGCGGAGGAACGATATATACCGCTATACCTATTCACATTGGGTCTTTTGAGGGTACCATAGTTTTTCCAACCAACGGTCTGGACTAATTTGCATGTAGCCAGGTTCTGAACTGGGATGGTGCAATGAGCTAAAAAACGGTGATGGATCAAGCCCTGATCTTTTGACTGGGTATGAGTGTTCTGCTTAATTAAGATGCTCTGTCCATCACCACCCCCTTTTCTGAATCGTTTTGGCCACTATAGGAGTGGAAGGGTATGCTCAGACATGAGTCCCTTGCTCACTGCACCATCAGGGTTCAAGCAAGCCGGGCCGAAGACGGCTGCAATGCCAGAAACCGGTCCCCGGAAGCTTGTTTCCTTTCCAGTAAAGAATTGGCTTGGTAGTTTGGTCTGCCCTGTTCCCATGATGCACTGGGCCAGGGACAGACTAATTTGCATGTAGCCAGGTTCTGAACTGGGATGGTGCAGTGAGCTAAAAAGTGGTGATGGATCAAGCCCTGATCTTTTGACTGGGTATGAGCGTTCTGCTTAATTCAGATGCTCTGTCCATCACCACCCCCTTTTCTGAATCGTTTTGGCCACTGTGGGAGTGGAAGGGTATGCTCAGACATGAGTCCCTTGCTCACTGCACCATCAGGGTTCAAGCAAGCCGGGCCGAAGACGGCTGCAATGCCAGAAACCGGTCCCCGGAAGCTTGTTTCCTTTCCAGTAAAGAATTGGCTTGGTAGTTTGGTCTGCCCTGTTCCCATGATGCACTGGGCCAGGGACAGACTAATTTGCATGTAGCCAGGTTCTGAACTGGGATGGTGCAGTGAGCTAAAAAACGGTGATGGATCAAGCCCTGATCTTTTGACTGGGTATGAGTGTTCTGCTTAATTCAGATGCTCTGTCCATCACCACCCCCTTTTCTGAATCGTTTTGGCCACTATAGGAGTGGAAGGGTATGCTCAGACATGAGTCCCTTGCTCACTGCACCATCAGGATTCAAGCAAGCCGGGCCGAAGAGGGCTGCAATGCCAGAAACCGGTCCCCGGAAGCTTGTTTCCTTTCCAGTAAAGAATTGGCTTGGTAGTTTGGTCTGCCCTGTTCCCATGATGCACTGGGCCAGGGACAGACTAATTTGCATGTAGCCAGGTTCTGAACTGGGATGGTGCAGTTAGCTAAAAAACGGTGATGGATCAAGCCCTGATCTTTTGACTGGGTATGAGTGTTCTGCTTAATTCAGATGCTCTGTCCATCACCACCCCCTTTTCTGAATCGTTTTGGCCACTATAGGAGTGGAAGGGTATGCTCAGACATGAGTCCCTTGCTCACTGCACCATCAGGATTCAAGCAAGCCGGGCCGAAGACGGCTGCAATGCCAGAAACCGGTTCCCGGAAGCTTGTTTCCTTTCCAGTAAAGAATTGGCTTGGTAGTTTGGTCTGCCCTGTTCCCATGATGCACTGGGCCAGGGACAGACTAATTTGCATGTAGCCAGGTCTTGAACTGGGATGGTGCAGTGAGCTAAAAAATGGTGATGATCAAGCCCTGATCTTTTGACTGGGTATGAGCGTTCTGCTTAATTCAGATGCTCTGTCCATCACCACCCCCTTTTCTGAATCGTTTTGGCCACTGTGGAAGTGGAAGGGTATGCTCAGACATGAGTCCCTTGCTCACTGCACCATCAGGATTCAAGCAAGCCGGGCCGAAGACGGCTGCAATGCCAGAAACCGGTCCCCGGAAGCTTGTTTCCTTTCCAGTAAAGAATTGGCTTGGTAGTTTGGTCTGCCCTGTTCCCATGATGCACTGGGCCAGGGACAGACTAATTTGCATGTAGCCAGGTTCTGAACTGGGATGGTGCAGTGAGCTAAAAAACGGTGATGGATCAAGCCCTGATCTTTTGACTGGGTATGAGTGTTCTGCTTAATTCAGATGCTCTGTCCATCACCACCCCCTTTTCTGAATCGTTTTGGCCACTATAGGAGTGGAAGGGTATGCTCAGACATGAGTCCCTTGCTCACTGCACCATCAGGATTCAAGCAAGCCGGGCCGAAGACGGCTGCAATGCCAGAAACCGGTCCCCGGAAGCTTGTTTCCTTTCCAGTAAAGAATTGGCTTGGTAGTTTGGTCTGCCCTGTTCCCATGATGCACTGGGCCAGGGACAGACTAATTTGCATGTAGCCAGGTTCTGAACTGGGATGGTGCAGTGAGCTAAAAAACGGTGATGGATCAAGCCCTGATCTTTTGAATGGGTATGAGTGTTCTGCTTAATTCAGATGCTCTGTCCATCACCACCCCCTTTTCTGAATCACTTTCTAAATGTGGCATTTCTAAAATAGTAATGCTAAATCCAAAGTTACCAGTAAAGCAAATGTATCATTACCATTCCAAAGATATGAAAAATGAAACAGCTAGTCCTTAAACATCAGGAATTACAGCTCAAAAGTGTATTGAGAAATTCTCAATGTTAACCTATGAAAGGAGAAGGCCTCACAGGAGTGAACAGTGAATGTGGTGTTATTTACTACCAGGACATGCAAAATGTAAAAGTAAATGTCATACCTTTTACTTACACAGCCCCCTGCCTTTGAGCTACATATGTACCTAACTATGTATAATAAGAGGAGAGTTTTTAGGGCTTGGCAAAGAGTTTTAAAGGCCAAGTCGAAGTGGCCGTAAAACTGCACACACAGGCTCTGCATTGGCAGACCTGAGACGTGTTTGAAGGACTACTTGTCTGGGTGGTACAATCAGTGCCCTGGTCAAATGTAGTGAACTTTACAAGGAACTAATAGGTAAATTAAATATGCCAATTTTACCATATATTAGAGAGAGAGCACATGAACTTTAGCCCTGGTTAGCAGTGCTAGAGTGCCCAGAGTCCTAAAGCTGACAAAAACAAGGTCAGAAAAAAGGGGAGGAGGAAGGCAACAAGTTTGGGGTGACCCTTCAGAGAGGGCCAGTTGTCAATAACTCCTTTAAAGACCCCATTGGATATAGCAGACCCCACTCAACGTGAAGCAGGGCACAATGATAAATCATGCCACTAGGTGGGTGAGCTTCTGTGTATCTTGGAAAAAGACTCTCAGCATCTGTAAATAAGTTACTTAAGGAAAGGATACCATTAGGTAGATTCTACAGAATTTCAGATTTGCTGATCTGGTTTATGAATTGGGGATCTGTGATGAACCATAGAAAATGTGCCCCATTCCCTATTTTGATACAAAAGGGGGTGGTAATGGACGGAGCATCTGAACCAATCAAACACTCACACTCAGTCAACAGATCTGGGTTTAATCCATCACCGTTCTTTAGCCCACTCTGCCACCCCAGTTCAGACATGGCCATATGCAAATCAGTCTGACCCTGTGCCTCATGGGAACAGTCCAGCCCGGACTGCCAAGCCATGCCTTCCCTAGACCGGAAACAAGCTTCCGAGGACCGGTTTCTGGCATTTCAGCCGTCTTCAGCCCGGCTTGCTTGAATCCAGTGGCAAAGTGAGCAAGGGACTCACGTCTGAGCATACCCTGCCAACTTATGGCGAACAAAGTGGTAAAAAAGGGGGTGGTAATGGACGGAGCATCTAAACCAATCAAACACTCACACCCAGTCAACAGATCTGGGTTTAATCCATCACCGTTCTTTAGCCCACTCTGCCACCCCAGTTCAGACATGGCTATATGCAAATCAGTCTGACCCTGTGCCTCATGGGAACAGTCCAGCCCGGACTGCCAAGCCATGCCTTCCCTGGACCGGAAACAAGCTTCCGAGGACCGGTTTCTGGCATTTCAGCCGTCTTCAGCCCGGCTTGCTTGAATCCAGTGGCAAAGTGAGCAAGGGACTCACGTCTGAGCATACCCTGCCAACTTATGGCGAACAAAGTGGTACAAAAGGGGGTGGTAATGGACGGAGCATCTGAACCAATCAAGCACTCACACCCAGTCAACAGATCTGGGTTTAATCCATCACCATTCTTTAGCCCACTCTGCCACCCCAGTTCTGACATGGCCATATGCAAATCAGTCTGACCCTGTGCCTCATGGGAACAGTCCAGCCCGAACTGCCAAGCCATGCCTTCCCTGGACCGGAAACAAGCTTCTGAGGACCGGTTTCTGGCATTTCAGCCGTCTTCAGCCCGGCTTGCTTGAATCCAGTGGCAAAGTGAGCAAGGGACTCACGTCTGAGCATACCCTGCCAACTTATGGTGAACAAAGTGGTACAAAATCTTTTGTATAAGCGTGCTGGGGTAAAAAATGGATTTTCCCCAAGTGTGCATATTACTGATGTCATTTTAACACTGTTGGGCCTAGAACTGCTAGTAATAATTCTAAGTGTGATTTATGCCCAAAAATACATGATGTTCATGTGTTAATTAATGTGTGCATTGAGCACAATCTTTATTTACATACACCTTGTGGGAAGTCTTTTTTGTGATGCTCAGTGTTATCGTTGTGTGAGAGCGCTGGGCCAGTGCCTTACATATTGCCTCTGTGATAAGTCTGGCTGCTCAGTGCCAAGCTACACAAGGGTGAGCACAGATTATACAGTGAGTGTCATCACCTAACCCTGACAGGAGTGGCAGGTTCTGCCTGTGTTGGGCGCCGCCTAAGCCAACCAGAAAGTACCAGTTCCAACATTTGGTAGCAGCTGTAGAATAGGACTTGCATTTGCACAGCATTGTAGAGTAACTAGTGTGCCACGACTTTGCATAAGCAAAGTGTTCCTTTTTAAGGTGTTCTTGAAGGATGGATTGACCTCTGGCTCTGTGATTTTTTGTTCCTTATAGATCCCTATTTCTATTTCCGCTAGTTTGCCACCATACCTGGGGTACCACTTAAAGGGACTTGTTTGAGTTAGCTCATCTGGACCAGTATACGGTGACACAGCTCGAGAGGTTCTGTCGGAGAGGGGGTGCTTCCCAGGGCAAGTGCCACGAAGGCGGATCTTCAGAGGGCCCAACACAGATGGGTTAGTGAATGGTGGGGGAGATCATGAGTGTGTGGAGGGGGTGGCTTAGCAGCATGCCGAGCTAGACGCAGGGCTCGGGAGCTCCCGGCCGTCGATACCCTAATCCGCCATAAATTCAATGCCACAGAGTAAAAAATCACCGTACGGATCTCCTGAAGAGACGCTGAAGCTGCGACGCTGCTGCGAGAGGTCCGCTGAATTGCAGGAAGCCTGTAATTTGTGATTCCCCTGTTCGGAGACGGAGGAGGCGGCAAAAACAAGATGGCGCCCGGGCTCGGCGCTAGCCCCTGCCGGACACCGGACGACAGGGAGCGGAGCGAGGCTACCGGGAGGTGCTCGCATTGGCGCTGCAGGGCGCGAGACAAGAGAAAAGGGGGCTGCGGCCCGACTGCCCACACGGACTGTCCCGAGTGACGCTGGAGCAGCGGCTGTCGGAGGAGGTGCGGGCGGCGAGGAATCCGGCAGACTGTACCGGGGGAACACACCGCACGGCATAGCGGACCCCGGCCGGAGCCTGAGACCCCCCGCGGCGGCGACCCACGGACTGCCCCAGGTAGGAGGAGGGAGTCCCCCCCGCCCCCTCGCACTGCTCCTCGGCTGCGACGCCCTTTACCAACATGGCGGCCTGACTTGCGGTCCGGGGCCCGGGATTGCCTGGGGGCGGCTTGGCCTGCCTGGGACAAGGGTGCGCTGCCGGAGGAAACTCCCCATCTACCCGCAGTAGATCTGGCGCAGCGGTGAGCGGCCCCGCACACCTTACTCGCACGAGACCGCCCTTTACCAACATGGCGCCCGAATTAGGCAACCCCGCGCCTGACTGCGAAGCGCCTGGGAGAAAACATCGGTGCTGGCACGGAGGGGGGGCGGACAGCAACAGACGGAGGTGCGGGCAGCCCCTGGAGATAGTTGGTGCCGGTCCAGGGGAGGCGGCGCACGCATACGCCGGCGATCACTGGAGTGACGGCCCTGTGTTGCTGGGGTGGCAGGCCCAGAAGACAACGGTGCTGCCCCCCGGCCTGGATTGCATCAGATCGCTGGCCTGGGGTCCTGTCCGTCCCCCCCCATCACCGTGGACTTTATCCCTCATGACCCACTGCCCGCCCACTACCATCTACGAGCGATCGGGAGGCGAGCGAGATCCTCCAGGGGGGCACCCAAGCGACCCTTGAGACTTGAGTGGCAATACCGATACCGTGACGCAGCAGTGGCGATTGATCATCAGCCTACGGAGTGGAGGAAACCTAACAGACAGGGAACGGGCACGCGTGGAGCTCTCCCGGAGCGCGGAGTGGGCTCTAGCGGCTGACAATCGCAAGCTCTAGAACCATACAAACTACACCCGTCAGTGCGCGGGGGGGGGAGTGGACCTCACTAGCCCCAAAGACATACACCTCGTCGGTGGGCAACCATGGGGTAGAAAAATCCTGCCCCTAAAACCCTGAAGCAAGGCCCTATGGACAATTTCGCGACCTCCCGCCCGGGGAGGGAACACCCCAACGCAGCTCAGGAAGGCTCGCCGGACACCGATAGGCTTCTAGCAGCCATTCAAGTCTCAAGATCCGACATTCAGGAGTCGAGAGCGGCGTTGGAAGTTAAAATAGGCGAGGTGGGGTCTGAGGTCACCCTCCTCCGGCAGGACTTCAGGAACCTTTCGGCGCGAGTCACTGAAACTGAGACAGTAATTGGAGAAGCGGAGGGCTCCATTACCATGCTCCGCAAAGAAATGGTGGAACTCCAAGCATCTCACAGACAGCTCCTTTGGAAGGTGGATGATGCGGAAAATAGGGCACGCCGCAATAACCTCCACTTTGTGGGCTTTAGGGAGGGAATCGAGGGGAACGATATGGCGGCCTTCCTCCACACGTGGCTGACCACGACCTTCCCTACGGCACGCTTCTCGGCGTGCTTCGTAATCGAAAGAGCCCATAGGGCAGTGCTGGCGAAGCCCCCGGAAGGTGCAAGACCTAGACCAGTGATAGCATGTTTCCTGAACTTTGCGGATCGAGATCTAATTCTGCGTGAGGCCAGGAAAATGGGGGAGATTTGGCTAGAGAACACCAACGTCATGATTTTCCCGGATTATAGCCAGGAGGTCCAGAAACAGCGCCGCTCCTTCGACCTGGTGAAAGCAAAATTGAGAACACTAAAGATCACCTACATGCTGCTCTTCCCAGCGAAACTTAAGGTTCTATACAAGGATAAATCAATCTTCTTTACACACCCTGACGACGCTTGGCAGTGGCTGAGGAGAGGCCTGTCCTCAACAGCAGAGAGGCGGCAGGACGCGAGGAATTGGACAGGTCACTGAGAGAGAGAGTCAGCTGGGGGTTCCCAAAGCCACAAAGGCGCACATCGAGGAGACTCCACTCCCGCGCTCCTGGGACACCATATCAAGCACGCACACCCGCGGGGGCCAGAAGAGGGCGCTCGGAATCGCCGGGAGAGTCCTCCACGGCGGGCGCACGAAGACAAATCCCACGCCATTCGGCACTCTCGGAAGGAGACAATGAGGATCGGGCGGACGATGGAGAATCGGAACCTGAGGAAGTAGACCCCAGTGAGGAAGGGGGCTCGATGCACCCGCTGGAGAAGGAGATCCACCATCTGGAACTGGACTCATCCGGCAAACAGAGCGGGACTGACTCCGCCACGCAGGACTCACACTCCTGAAAACTACAGTGTGGCATACTGAAGAAGACGGCCGGGAGGCACGAGGAAACGCAAGTTGCCAGTCCTCCCTTGTGTTTGTTCCCTTTCCCCTGTCCAGTGTATATGTCTTCTTTCCTTGAATTGGTTGAGACTTTGGGCTAGAAACGACACCGGACCTAGTGCTCTCACAGCCTTTCGAGTTGGGGTGAAAGGTGAGGGTTAGTTGAGTTAAGGGGTGGAGTGGGTGGGCGACAGACCATCTCCTGCTGAAAGCTCGGTCCTCTATTGGGATGAGTCTGGAAGGGGAGGGCGGTGGGGAGGGGGTGAGTTCCTGGGGGACCGGAGTTATCTTGAGTTGGGGGAGGGGAGATGTTGAGAAACAGCGACTGCGTGCCAATACACACCCTACACTACACCACAGCGGGTGCCATTCCTGGAAATACGGAAGAAACTCACACTGGCGGACCCACTAGATCACAACCACACTGGTGACTCAGGCGTCACAATACTCTCTTGGAATGTGAATGGCCTTGGGTCAAAGATCAAAAGGGGTCTAGTGAATGCATATCTTAAGAGGCTAACGCCTGACATTATATTACTCCAGGAGACCCATCTAAGAGGCACTCAGTGCGCTTTTATAGCAAGAGGCAGGCACGTGCTGCTAGCGCACGCAGGTTACACGGCAGATTCTAGGGGGGCGGCAGTCCTCGTTAAAAAATCCACACTGTTTGCTGTCACTCGCACATGGTTGGACCCTCAGGGGACATATGCAGGAGTACAGGGAACATGGAGGAGGCGCAGATACACTATTGTCTCAGTTTATGCCCCACCAAAATTACAGGCACGCACCCTCACTGCAGTCACTGCTATCCTTCTAGACACGGCGGATACGATTCAGATAGTGGGGGGGGACTTCAACGATGTAATGTGTGCCACAAGAGACAGATCGGGGTCCCCACGTGCTGCAGGACATGGTACGGCATTGGCTAGACAGATGCACACTTTGGGCCTCACTGATGTATGGAGATGGCTCCACCCGACACAGGAGGCCTACTCCTTTTACTCCGGGGCTCACAGGGTCTTTTCCAGGTTAGATTATCTATTTACTTCTAGGCAAGAAATCACGGTTAATGACTTAGCGGATTATAAAGCGCTGGGAATCTCGGACCACTCCCCCCTGTATGTACACTTGGGACGAGGGAGGAGGGAAAAGACCATGGAATGGCGCCTCGCGGCATGGGACCTGCAAACACCAGATCTACTGAAGGGAATTAGAGCGGACATAAAGGTCTATGTGGCGGAGAATGAGGGTTCAGTAGAATCAGGGATCACGCTATGGGAAGCATTGAAGCCAGTCCTTAGGGATCGTGTAAATAGCAGGTTGGGAGCGACAAGGAGGGAATTACAACATGCGGTTACGACTGGGGAAGCCTCGATCTTAGCCCTCGAAACAGAATATCACCAGGGAAAGGAAAAAAGGATACTTAGGAAACTACTAGACACACAAAGGCACTATAGAGACCTTGTCACGGGGGAGGCGCGCACACAGGCTCTGGCAACACTCCACCGCCTATACGACGTGGGTGACAAATCGGGAAAACTCCTAGCGTGGCTGAGCAAGAGAGAAAGGGCGGCACGATGGGTTGACAGGATTGAAGTGACAGGGACCAGATCAGCCTGTACAGACGAGGCTATAGCAGAGGCCTTTGCAGCGTACTACGAGGACTTTTATAGAGCTAGGGACTTGGGGGACGAGACGGATGCCAACCACTATCTGTGTGACATGGAGGTCCCACAACTGTCCCAGGAGGACGCTACGGACCTGGAAGCAGAGATTACACTAGAAGAAATAGGAGAGGCAATAGCGTCCCTGAAGCCGGGGAAGACACCGGGACCTAACGGCTTCCCGGCGGAATTCTTCAAACGTACAGCGGACCTGCTGCAACGCCATATTAGAAAGCTATTTGTCGAGGCACTCCAAAAGGCGAGCTTGCCACCTGATCTGGCCACGGCCACAATTGTCCCTATACACAAGGAGGGTAAGCCCAGAGACAGGTGTGCCTCCTACCGCCCGATCTCTCTCCTTAATATGGAGACGAAGATTCTGGCTACGATACTAGCTAGGCGCCTGCGGGGGGTAATTTCTGATTTAGTGCATGCAGATCAGTCTGGGTTCCTTCCAGACAGGGCGACCAAACTAAACCTCCGCCGCACCCATAACTGGCTGCAGGAAGTCCGAGAGAGGAACGAGCCCCACTGGTTCCTCTCGTTAGATGCCGAGAAGGCCTTCGATGCGGTCCACTGGCCCTTCTTGTTTGAGACGTTGCGGAGGTTCGGCTTTGGCCCTAACTTTCTGCAGTGGATTAGGCTCCTGTACTCGGCCCCAAAGGCACGAGTGCGAGTGAATGGACGACTGTCGCGCGAATTCCGCATTAACAGGGGAACACGTCAAGGGTGCCCACTGTCCCCCCTCCTGTTCACTTTGACGATAGAAATACTAGCGATCCGGATCCGACAGAATCAAGGGATTAGGGGGTTTACCTGGGGCGACTCGGAATCTACCCAGGAAAAAATCTCATTATATGCGGACGACGTCCTGCTGTTTGTGACGGACCCGGATGTCACGATCCCGGTCCTGTTCAAAGAGTTGGATGACTTCGGGGCGAGTGCTGGTCATACTATTAATTGGCATAAATCGATTCTATATGACCCACAAGGCCGAGAGCAAAGGGAGTGCCTACCGGAACTCCTCATTCACACCACAGAGGGATTTCAGTATCTGGGGGTATTCATAACGCTAGACGAAACACTCTCCCTTAACAACAATGTGACACGCATCGTGGCAAGTGCAAACTTAGAAATGGACCGGTGGAGGCAGCTTCCGCTCACCCTCTTGGGGCGCGCAGCACTGTATAAGATGGTTCTGCTGCCAAAGTTCCTCTATGCCCTGCAAAATTAATACTACCCGCTCCCTCCCACAACCTTGTCTAATATTCACGGTGATTTGCGAACATTCTTATGGTTGGGGAAACACCAGAGAGTGGCCTTAGCCACACTGCAACGCCACCAGTACAGCGGTGGGATCTCCCTTCCCAATCTAGAGGCATACTATTGGGCAGAACACCTCACCCGATAAATGAATGGTTGCATGCAGCAATGGACCACCCTACATATGCGCTAGAAAGATCAAAATGGTCTCACACGAACGTTCTGTACTACCTATACGGTGGTCCAGCGGGGAGACACTTTCTGCCGGCTACCAAGATCACGCTGGCCGCGTGGAACAGGGCAACCAAACGCATGGAATGGGACAAACGGCCCACCCGACAGACCCCATTATGGCACTGTAGGTGGCTGGGTGAGCTCCACAAACTGACAGGCTTTAGACAGTGGGACAAGATCGGCATATCGACCATAGGGGACGTGATTGCCAGGGGAGAACTGAAAACATTCCGCGCTTTACAGGAGGACTTTGACCTACAAAACACTCAGTACTACAGATACTCTCAGCTCAGACACGCCTGGAGGGCACAGAACATCGATCTGACAGACGTCCCAGAATACGCCCCGTTGGAGGGTAGGTTGCTGCAGGAGCAAATTGGGAGGGGGGCGGTGTCCCTAACGTACAGAACACTGACCAACAATACATTAGGAACACTACAAGACTTGCGTAATAGATGGGAGGCAGACGTAGGGGAAATGGAAGACCTGGACTGGGAGCTGGTTCTCATGCACCCTCGTGAGGTTGCGATTAAGTCCAGACTCCGTCTCATACAGCTGAAAGTCCTACATAGAGCGTACTACGACAGGGTGCGACTGTACAAAATGGGGAAGGTCATGGATACGACATGCCTTAGGTGCCACCAGCCAGAGGGAACTTTCTACCACACACTTTGGGGCTGTAACCTCATACAGACATACTGGGAGGACATATTTGGGGAATTAGAGGAGGTCCTGGAGACTACTTTACCACGTGACCCCAAGCTAGCGCTGTTGGGGTTGACGACCGAAGTCGACTTGGCCCGCCCTTTGACCATATTTCTAGTGCTGGCCCTAGTGGTGGCCAACAGAGACATTGCTCGGCGCTGGGGTGCGGCCGAGCCGCCAGAATTAGAGGAGTGGAGGAGGGGGCTCGACCTCTACATGGCGGCGGAAAGAGTGACGTACAAGGCCAGAGGTTGCCCAAAGAAGTTCCGGAGAGTATGGACAAAGTGGAGGCACTACCACGGACTAGAGTGAACTCACAGGGGCTCTAAAGGAGAGCGCTGCCACACCTGATGATTGATTCATACATAATAGAGGGGGAAGAGATTGGGCCTGTTAAACTGTATCACTGTGGTGCCCTGTGTTGGTTCGAGGGGGTTAATTTCATCGGGAAAGGATGGACGAACTCTGGGGTGGGGGTGGGGGGCGGGCACGCAGGAGCTGTTTTTAGGGGTTGTTTTTTCTCATTTAACTACAATTGTAACATGCTTTGATTTGAATTGCACTGTTGCGGTTGATGGGGGGGGGGGGTAATCCCCATGGGCAAAAGAAAAGTTGTGGAACAGACGGATACTGGCTGAATGTTGAAGCCAGCCCGTGTTCTCGTATATTCTCAGACGATGTGCCTAGTGCAACAATAAAAATGTACTTGCAAAAAAAAAAATGAGTGTCTGGAGGGATAAGAGCTGATGCGGGGGTTTCCAGATTGACTGCCTGTGGATGGGGGGGGAACCCTTGGTTTCGGGTGGGGTCTTTGTGGCCACAGTCAACAGTGTGTTGTCCCAGGGCATGTCCTCTGAAGAGCTGGAGGTCAGAGGAGAAGAAATGACATGAAACGGTCAAGGAGCAGGCACTAGCCCTTGCCAAATTAGAAAAGGAGTAGGCTCTTGCAGGAATGGAAACAGAGCAAGGCCTGGATGAAAAGAGACTAGCCATGGAAGAGAAAAAGAACGCCCATGAGCTTAGCCTCAGAGAGTTGGACATTAGAGCCCTACAAATAGGGTCCAACAACAGTAATGGTTTCCAGCGCACCTGCTGCGTCTCACAGTGTGAGTAGAGGTCACCCATGTATGAGATCTCTTCTCTCACTGCCTCCTGAGCTTTATAGCTCTTTGAGGGCTGGTGAGGAGCAGCTTATGGAGCAGCATTTGTGCTTTGGAAAATGTAGGAGCAGAGTTACTTGTTAATGATACAAGCTGGGTGCAAAAGAAAGGTCAGTTTAAAGAAAAGTGTCAGTCCCCTTATGTTAAGCCGCAAGACAGACATGGCCTACTAGGTCCCAACTGCGGTGGAATAGGTCATTTTCCACTGGTGTCCTGATGTCCACCTTACTATGGTTCTGCTAACTGGGTCAAATACAACCCTTTTCACACTTGCAGGCAGTGGTCTGTGGGACACCTGCCATATTTTTCACTGCTAATCACAGAGGGGAAGTTTGCGATTTGCATACCACCTACTTGTAGTAGGCTTTAAACTGTGATTGTTTTGCGACCACATTCCGGTTGCAAAATAAGTCGTACACCCCCCCTGCGACTCGCTATTAAGAAGGAATGCCCTTGGCACACCCCTTCAAAATAGCGACTCTCTAACCCTCTTTTGAGAGTCAGTAACAGGTTACCGACTCGCACAATAGAGTTGATACATGAAACAACCCTTTTTAGCAAAGGCAAGCAGCCCAAATTTCTTTTTGTGACTGCTAAAAACTGTCGTACATGTCGCCCATTGTTCTCAATTTGCTCAGAGAGTGTGGTGACTAAGCAGAAGATTTCTAATAAAATGGCAGGTAAATTAAGCTACATAAAAGAATGCTTCTAACTCACTCATAGGATGAGCGCCACAGCAAACACAAAGGCAATAGTTATTTTATGCAACCTTAAAAACAGCCAGGGGATGTCCTGGGATATTTCGCCGCATGTGGGGCAAATGGGTCGGGATAATAGACGACTGATATGGAGTGATCCGCTCTTCAGGTACATTATTGATTTACTTGTGTAGCCTTGCTGTCACTGTGATGTGTTTTTCTCCCTACTCTGACAATGTTCAATGTAGCTCTGTATGGTGCTGTTTGTTGTTACATTCAAAACTCAATAAAATTGATTGTAAAAAAAAAAAACAACCATAAAAAAAAAATACCAGAACATGTTCTCCTGTTACGTTACACAGTCCAATTAATGTGCATATTTTTTGAAAGGTGTTAGTAGAACCTTGATGTCTGGCATGACAACTGGACAATAATTATCAAGAAGAATTTTAGAGCCAGTCTGGTGGCTGCTTACCTCAGGTCGGACCGTTAAGGCAGCATTGAAGGCGTCCACTGCTCGATCGAATTCCCTGCTGAGATGAAAAAGCACCCCAAGTCCAGTCTGCAAGTCCGGGTCTATCAGCTCACCATTCTGGTGGGCTCCCTCCAAGTACAGGTCCCTAACCTCCTCGAGGGATGTACTGAAACCAACAGAAAAAACAGTGTTAATTGGGCTAGTAAGTAGGTACATTGGGCTATAGCAGTGATAAGTTGGGCTATAGCAGCACAGCAATGATTTTTGTGGGCCTATTCTCTTATGCGTTTTTATATAGTGCACATTCACCATTTTCCTGGCTTGTTAGCGCTTCTTGCTGCAGTGTCTAGGTTGGTGGTTGTAGATGTATCTATTAAAAGCCTTCCATGGCAGCATCTGAGGGCCAGCCGTACCTCAACTACGAGTGTGTACTGTGATCTTGTAGGTGTGAAGCTTACCTACAGCTCTAGAGGTGTTATGGGGGTGGATGGAAGTTGCATCCTACCTGCCAAACCCATATGTGAGTACTGTATGGATTATGCCTTGTGTTTACATGGTGGATCAAAATCCACCAAAATCCCCGCCACGCGAAGGTTCAGACAATGGCATAAACTTACGCCATCGGTTTTCCAACAATCCTTTTGCATTTCCCCTCTGCTGCCTGATAGCACCGTTGAGGATCATCTCATCACTTTTCACGACTCCATTAAGCATACCTTAGACGTGACCATTCCTATAAAAATAGCCTCTTACCTTAGCACGACGCCCTCAAGTGCCATGGTACTCTTTAGAACTGAAAGCTGAAAAAAGCAAATGCAAGGCTCTGGAACGCACTTGGTGCCGTACCAAAGAGCAAGTGGATAGGGACAATTTCAAAGAGCTCTTGGGCCTATATCACAAGAACCTAAAAAGTACCCATAAAAAACATATCGCATTGCAGCTTGAGCAAGCTGAGAACACTTCAAAAACCTTATTTCAGATTCTAAAATCCTTCGTCAATCCCAAAGCTTGCAACCCTATGGATGAACTGTCCCAAGCACTATGTGATAAAATTGCTAATCATCTGACCCAGAAGATTGAGGACATTTACACCAAGATTTCCACCCCTTCAATCAATCAATCAATCAATCAAGATATTTGTATAGCGCGCTACTCACCCGGAGGGTCTCAAGGCGCTTGGGGGGGGGGGGGGTCCGCTACTGCTCGAACAGCCAGGTCTTGAGTTGCTTCCTGAAGGAGAGGTGGTCTTGGGTAAGACGAAGGTGGATGGGGAGTGAATTCCAGGTCTTGGCTGCCAGGTAGGAGAAGGATCTTCCTCCCATGATGGCTCTTCGGATGCGTGGAACGGCAGCGAGTGCGTGGCTGGTCGATCGTAGTTGGCGGGTGGGAGTGTAGAAGGTCAGGCGGTCGTTGAGGTACCTGGGGCCTAGGTTGTGGAGGGCTTTGTGTGCGTGGGTGAGGAGGCGGAAAGTGATTCTTTTGCTGACGGGGAGCCAGTGCAGGTCTTTCAGGTGTCCGGAGATGTGGCTGTGGCGTGGGATGTCCAGGATGAGTCGTGCGGAGGCGTTCTGGATGCGTTGGAGTTTTTTCTGCAGTTTGGCTGTGGTTCCGGTGTAGAAGGTGTTTCCGTAATCTAGTCAGCTGGTGACAAGTGCCTGGGTGACCGTCTTCCTGGTTTTGGTGGGGATCCATTGGAAGATCTTTTGGAGCATGCGTAGGATGTTGAAGCATGAAGCCGAGACAGCGTTGACTTGTCTGGTCATCGACAGGGAGGGGTCCAGGATGAAGCCCAGGTTGCGTGCGTGATCCGTTGGTTTGGGTGCACTGACTAGGGCCGGGGGCCACCAGGAGTCGTCCCAGGCCGACGGTGATGGTCCAAGGATGAGGACTTCCGTCTTGTCTGAGTTCAGTTTCAAGCGGCTGTTCTTCATCCATTCGGATACCTCTTTCATCCCTTCGTGTAGGTTGGATCTGGCGGTGGCGGGGTCGTTGGTGAGGGAGAGGATCAGCTGGGTGTCGTCAGCGTAGGAGATGATGTTGAGGCTGTGTTGGCGTACAATGGCTGCGAGGGGGCTCATGTACACGTTGAAGAGGGTGGGGCTGAGCGATGATCCTTGTGGCACGCCGCAGATGACTTCGGAGGCCTCAGATCTGAACGGGGGGAGGTGGACTCTCTGGGTTCTTCCGGCGAGGAACGAGATGATCCACTCCAGGGCCTTCCCTTGGATTCCGACGTTGCTGAGGCGTTGTACTAGGGTGCGGTGGCACACAGTATCGAACGCTGCGGAGAGATCCAGGAGGATGAGGGCCACTGTTTCCCCGTTGTCGAGCAGGGTTCGGATGTCGTCAGTGGCTGCGATGAGGGCGGTCTTGGTGCTGTGATTGACTCGGAAGCCGGACTGTGAGTGGTCGAGGGATCCGTTCGTCTCGAGGAAGGCGGTCAGCTGTCTGTTGACGGTGTTCTCGATGACTTTGGCAGGAAACGGGAGGAGCGAGATGGGGCGGTATTTCTTGAGGTCGGTGGGGTCTGCCAATGTTTTTTTCAGGAGGGCGCTGAGTTCGGCGTGCTTCCAGCTCTCCGGGAAGGTGGCGGTGTTGAAGGAGTAGTTGATGATGTCCCGGATTTGGGGTGCGATGACGGAGTCGGCCTTGTTGAAGACGTGGTGAGGGTATGGGTCGGTTGGTGAACCGGAGTGGATAGTGTTCATCGTCCGGATGGTGTCTTCTGTGTTGACTGGGGTCCAGTCGCGGAGGGTGGTGGTGGGGGGCGTCGGTTCTGCGGTTGGGTGCGTGGACTGTTCGCCGAAGCTATTGTGTATGTCTGCGATCTTGCTGTGGAAGAACGTGGCGAGTGAGTCGCAGAGGTCCTATGAGGGAGTGATGTCATTGTTACCGGCGCTGGGGTTGGAGAGCTCTTTGACGATGCTGAAGAGCTCCTTGCTGTTGTGTGCGTTGTTGTCTAATCGTTCCTTGAATGCTGTCTTCTTGGTGGTGTGGATCAGCTGGTGGTGTTTGCGGGTGGCTTGCTTGAGGGCGGTCATGTTGTCTGTGGTCGGGTTCTTTCGCCAGGCTTTCTCGAGGGTGCGGCAGTTCTTCTTGGAGTTCTTGAGGTCGTCGTTGAACCACGGGGCTTTCTTGCTTCCGGGCCTGTTGGGATAGGTTTTCAGGGGTGCGAGGTTGTCGGCACAGTTGGTGATCCACTGTGCCAGGTTGTGGGCTGCTTGGTTGGGGTCCGTTGATCTGGCGGGAGGGTTCTGGTTCAGTGATGTAGTGAGCTGGTCGGTCGTGATCTTGTTCCAGTTCCTGCGGGGAACTTGTTGTGGGAGGTGGTGGGTTGTGGTCCCCCTTGCACCCTTTGCATCCCGGAGTTAGATCCGGAGTTTGATAGTCCTCATCCGTACCCCCAGTCCTCTCTGATGGAATTTCCTTCTCTCACTACATCAGAAACTGAAGTACTCCTCAGAATGGTTAAATCAGGGTCTCCAAAAGATCTTATCCCAGCAAAAATTGCAAATAACCTTTCAGTGGAGTTGGCACAACCCCTCAATGTCATTCTTAACAGATCAATATCGGAGGGAAAACTCCCGAGAGAGTGGAAAGATGCACAAGTGATGCCTATCAGGAAAAATCCCAAACTCCCACCGGACGATGTTACCAACTATCGCCCTATTTCATTGCTACCGTTATACAGCAAAATCCTGGAAAAACATATTAACAAACACCTCTCGGAGTTTGTTGAAACCTCCAACTGTCTGGACCACTCCCAGTCGGGCTTTCGCCCCCACCACAGTACAGAGTCAGCCGTGGTTAATGTACTGGATGATATCAGAATGCAGGCGGACGCGGGCCGAGCAATAATCCTAATACTGCTCGACCTATCTGCGGCATTCGATACTATTTCACACCAGATTCTCCTGGATAGATTACGCACCATAGGCATTCAGGACACTGCCTTAGTCTGGATGACTGACTTCCTCAAGGACAGAACCCAGACTGTTAACCTAGGTCCTTTCAAAGCTAAAACTACCACTGTCACTAAAGGAGTCCCGCAGGGCTCCTGCCTTAGTCCTACCCTTTTTAATGTTTACATCGCCCCTTTGGCAGCACTGCTTAGGAGGATCGGATTTACTCTGATCTCCTATGCAGACGATACTCAATTGCTCCTGACATATGACATCAATTCACCTATTATTCAGGATTTTTTTTCCCAAAGTTATGCTCAGGATAACCTCATGGATGAGTCAGAACTTTCTCCAACTTAACACAGGTAAAACTGAAATCATGTTGTTTACCGAGGCAGTCACCAGCTGGTCTCCAAGTTGGTGGCCGGAAGAACTAGGAACGGCACCCTCTCCCAAACCAGTGGTAAAGAATTTAGGTGTCCTAGTGGACAACAAACTGAATATGGATGAGCACATAGCGTCCACCAAACATGCTTGTTTTCACGCCCTCAGCCTATTACGTAAAGTCTTCCATTTTCTCCCCTCCTCCACCCGGAAGACCCTCATACATGCTCTGGTGCTTAGCCGCTTGGACTTTAGTAATGCCCTCCTCATTTCGGCTAAAGATTCTTCCCTGCAGTCTCTACAGGTGGTACAGAACACGGCAGCCCGCCTTGTCACCGGCGCGCCCTACCGCACCCCGTCCCTCCCGCTCCTGCAAAAACTTCACTGGCTCCCCATTCGTAAAAGAATTCATTTTAACATTTGCTGTATTGTCTATAAATGCCTACATCAGTTAGGACCAGCATATTTGGCCAACAAACTGATCACCTACACCCCTTTGCGTACTCTCCGCTCTGAAAGTAAAGGCCTTTTAGTTATCCCGCGTATCAGGAAAGCCAGATGGGGAGGAAAAGCTTTCTCTTACTTGGCACCCAAAATGTGGAATCAATTGCCCACTGTCCTCCGCTTCTCACATAATTATCTTAGTTTCAGGAAAAATTTGAAAACATTTTTGTTCTAATCATCACGATCTCAGGTTTTCCAGTCTACAGCGCCGAGATACCCCATGTGGGGTGATTCAGGCGCTTTATAAGACATACAAAAATAAATAAAATAAAATAAATAAGATCACAGTGATCTGGGTCTTAAGACCCTCCACTTGACCAGTGTAACCTAACGTGGTATTGTTTTCTATTGTGCCTTGGTGTCTTTGATAAATGACATGACTTTTGCCCTCAAATAAGCTGGAAGTGGTTGTTTATTACATTATCATCCAGCTTGGTTGGCTGAGCTGTCCTAGATTTCAGGGTCCTGTGACTGAGGTAGCACCAGTGGGGGCCGATGTTGATTCTGGGAGACAGTTCTATTTCTGTAAATGTGTGATTGACCATCTGCCTAATTTGTTGGAGGCTCAAGATAGTTGTTAATGATTTTTCTGGTTGAACGGGTAGATTTAGTTCTCACTCTCACTCCGAAACACGTGTCGGCTGTTCTCGTGCACACCAATCAAGACAGTGTAATATTAAGATCCATGTATAATATCTTCCCATTTGTATCTGCCTAGAAATAGGGGTATGCACAGTCTTGACAGAAATTGTTATGTCTTAAAATACCTGCATGAATTAAAGAAAAGGAAAACATTTTTTTTTCTCCAAACTCATCTCTGTTGTTTGCCTGTGATACATTTGATATTTGTTTTTGTGAAACAAACTTATCAAGGTTCCATATTTGGAGCTATATAATATTTAGAGTGCCGGGGTATAATGATGTTGTAATGTATTTGTGGTGGTGTTCTAATGGTGATTATGAAACAAGTGATTGGTACACATTGTGAATGTTTTAATGTCAATGTCATGTTTTAGTGTGAAGATGTAGCCTGTTTCGAGATCTAAGAGGAGAAGCAGGTTTGGTGTTGTCAATGTGCTGTCCCATCTTCTGTATTTTTTCACTAAAGAAGTGGTTGATGACATTGTACTAGTGTGTGAAGTGTTGGATAGGCGGGTCAAGCAGAGGGATGATGAAGTGCTTGATTGTCTTGAAAAGCATTCTTCTACATCGATGGTGTCAGTATAGTACCTTTGCTTTGGTTGATTTGATCATTTGTTTGTGTGTTTCACAGTGAGGTCCTCAGTGTCATGTGGTAGTAAGAGGTTCTTTCTGCCATTTCCTTTCCTGTTTGCAGATGGCGTGTTTCCTTTCACCAGGTCTTTTAAGTACCAGGGTGCTGAATGTTTCTGTTTGCCCTTGTGTGTTTTAAATTGGATGTATATTTTTTCACTTGGGTTTCCAGAAAAGTGTTGTAGTCCTTTAAAAAGGTGTTGATGTTGGATGTTGAGCTGACCTGTTGGAGGATGAGTACTAACTTTAAATTGTCGATGGAGGGCAATTTGTTGAAAAATCTGAACGTTTTGTCATCCCAGAACTGTTTGCCTTCCTCCTGTATTTTTTCCGACCTGTTGTTGGCGGTTTTATGACTCTGGGCACTTTATCACTGCTGATCAGAGCTAAAGTGCATGTGCTCTCTCTTATAAACTTAATAAGATTGGTCTGCACCTGTTTGTCCCTTGTACAGTGGTATCCCATATACCCAGGGCCTGTAAATTAAATGCTACTAGTGCCACCCACCGAAGTAGCCTTTCAAACCTGTCTCAGACCTCTGTCACTGCAGGGCCTGCACGCACAGTTTACTGCCGCCGTGACGTGGCATGTAAAGTGTTTGCCGTGTCTGCAACTTCCCTTTTACTACATATAAGTCACCCCTAAGGTAGGCCCTAACTAGCCCTACGGACAGGGTGCTGTGTAGGTAAAAGGTAAGACATGTGCTTTAACTGTGTGGAATGTCCTGGGAGTGACAAACAGCTTATTTGGTTTCTCACTGCTGTGAGGCTGCCCTCTCATAGAGTTGCATTGGGGATTTCCTGATATGTGCTTCAGTGGTAATTTCTGATCTGAGAGGGGTGGTGGGACCATGTTTGGTATGTTTGGAATAGTAGTGATACATCCTCCTTATTGGTGAAAGCATATTTATTATTACTATTTTAGAAATGGCACTTTCAGAAGTGGGAATTTCTGTGTGCTTATGTGTCTTTGTGCCCTGCTGGATGTGTATTGACCACCTGGTTCTGACTGACAGGGGAGAGGGGACTTGGTTCTTCCCTTAGTGTGCTGCGATGTGTTTTTCTGTTACTGCCATGGCGCTGGGATGCCCCTGGGTAGCTATGCACTTAACAAATGTTGTTTTCATTTCATTTCATGTACATTCACTCCGGCCAGTCACAAGGGGGGTTGAGGTGTGTCCTGCCTTTCCTGGGTGACTCAGCGCTAGGCTGAATAGCCCTTGGCTGAATTTAGAGTAGCGGGAGGAGTTTCCCTTACACCTGAACAGGCCTGTCTGCATTTGGAATGGTGGGAGAAGTTGCACCTGCACCTGAATAGGGCTGTGCCTGCCTTCCACAATGCTGGCTCCACCCCCCTGTGGTGTGTCTGGGGCCTGGGCCGGAAATGTGAATGGGGTGTTGTGCACTCCAATATAATGTTTGAAGTGCCCCCAGAACAAATTCATTGGCACTCTAAGTACAGGGGCTGCGACCCCATGAAAGATGAGAAGACGCTACTTGGACTTGGAACCAGCTGCTGCTGGCTCTCCAGACTACACATGACCAGGGGACTGCCAGGAGGAACCACCAGAGGACTCCTTACCTTGTTGTGCTGGCCGGCTGAAAAGGCTGCCTCTTTGCCTGCCAGAGTCCTTTGTGCTGGCTGAGCCTGCTTCCTGCTGGGTGTGTGCCCCAGTGATCTCCTAGGGTCTGTGGAGCCCTGTCTACTTACCAGAGCGCATAGTGAATCGCTTTGTTTGGCCTCGTGTAAACAGAGAGCGTGTGGAGAGCTCTTTGATGCGGGTAAGCGCTACATTGGGTCAGTCCATTTTGGTATACAACCTAGCACAGGATGAGCCCTGCCTTCATTCTGCAGTGGTCTCATTACCTCATGCGTGACCCAGCAGGTCGCTGTAGCGGCGAGGAAGCCACAAAAAGAAATCTGTGCATAGCACAGCCGGAGCTGTGGGTAGCAGAGCACCCCTCTCGGTTTCTGTGGCAACCCCCGACACTCTGGAAGTGCAAGTCCAGCTGCTTGGGAGCTGGCAGATCGCATAGGAACTGCGGAGGAGCTACATTGGTAATGCGGTGGGAGGTGGAGCCGATGAGGAAGGCTCGATCCCCGGCACAGGAGCACAGGCGAGAAACTCCTGAAGCCGTGCTATTCGACCCCGCGGGGGTTAGACGACTTCAACTTGCCCGGACAACGGGTGAGCCGGATTGTCACTGCGACCACGTTACCTGGCACCTGCTCCAGTCTTTGCAGGGAAGGGGGGCATTGTCAATTTTGAGTCGGTGCAGAGGAGGGGAAGCAAGGTGCCGGCTTCCCTCCCCAGTCGACTGCACAAGACCGGGCAAGGTCTCCCCTTTGCTGAGCCCGCTTGGGCCCACCGTTGGTCCCCACAGTTATTGGACTGACGCATTTGTTGTCGGTAGCTACACCGCATGCCTGCGGGGCTGCCTGTGGCCGTTTCTCAGGTGGAGGGAGACTGAGTGAGGTCTCTCCACCTTCGGGGGCATTATTTTTGGATAAAGTACCGTGTTCCCTAATAGAGGCACAAGAGTGAGGTGCCCTATTGCCATAGAGGAGGGTGTGGTAATTTATATGCCTCCCAGGTAAATTGTGACTACAGCATTTTTTCATACTGCTTATTATGTTCAGTGCTGGTGTTTACGCATAAGGTTTCTATGCTATTTTTGTAATGTGTGCACTAAAAAAGTGTGTACTATAGTGCACTGCTGATGATGTTTATGCATAGTGTAATCCTACCAGTAGTTACTGGTCAGCCCAACTGTGAAGTTTATGACAATTGCCCGATTGTCAAAGTTGTTTGTGTAATCTCTGTGATATCATGACAAGTGCCTAGTGGCACAGTAATATGTGATTGTGATCTAATGTGTTTTATGTGTATATAATACAAAGGCTGTTTTTTATAAAGCCTTGTGTGCAGCCTCTTTTTCGTGGTGTGCCTAGTGTGTCACTGGTGTATGTGTTTGTTGTGCAAACTCTTTACACATTGGCTCTGGGATAAGCCTGACCGCTCTGCCAAGCTACCAAGGGGGTGAGCAGGGGTTATCGTAGGTGTGTAACTCCCTTACCCTGACTAGTGTGGTGTTTTTTGCCTGGCTTAGGTGAATGCCCTAGCCAACCAGAAACCCCATTTCTAACAGTTCTCTTTTGGGTCATCCTTGATTTCTTCAATTTATTGTTTGGACGATGAATAGTGAGATAATGATGGCAAGGTGCTCAGTCCAGTCCAGGGGGTATGGGTGGTTTGCACTGGACTCTTTATGATGTTGAGAAATTGAGGTCGAAGAAGTAGCCTTTGGAGTGTATTAGTGGTTGCTATATTGACGATGAGGTGGTGAAGCAATCCAAGCAGTTGTCAATGAAGTCCTTGTTCTTCCCGGGAGGCTTGTCGATGAGATGGAAGGAGGAAGACTTGGTTTCAGAGAATGGGACGAGACTTGTGAAAAGCTCCATGGATTTGAGTCTCTCTTTCATGCTAAAGGAGCAGGGCCATGAGGACTTGTGGGTGACAGTGAATCTCCTCTATTCTAATGTGGGCTTCCTGCAGAATAGAATGTCTAGACTGTAGGAACAAGGACATCTACAATGTGCAAGGGTGTAGGGGTCAACCATGTTTGTTAACAGTGATAGGTGATGAGGTCTGCAATGTATGGAGCATGAAGGAGTGCGGAATATGCAAAATGAGTATGATTTGAAATGTATATTTGGTAGTTTGAAGCTGTGTGGTGGTTGGTGGAAGGTAAATGAAGTTGGATCTATTTGTTGTGAAGATGCTATGTGAGTGTTTGTGTGGTTTAGGTCTGGGTGTGATTGTGGTGATGGGCACTTAGGCCACTGGGTGAGGCATATGATTATATCTTATCTTGTAGATTGTAGCCGGAGGAAATTCTGGCCCAAGGGCCCTTTCCCTAACATGCCCAAACAGGCAATGCACTTCTTGTTGTTCGCCCCTTGTTGATGCTGCCATCATGGTGGATCACTAATAGAAGTTACTGGAGGAGGTTGAAGGAAGGAAGTCATGTCCTTCTGAACAGTTGGCTCCTAGGAAATTCAATGATGTAACTTTCTCTGAAGCTGGTTAAAGGAGAATTTGACTGTTTTCTCCACCTTCAATTTTCCCTTGTAACTGATAGTCCTCTGACTCGCCGGATTTGGTTACTGAATGTGTTGTTTGTTGTGTTGTTACATCATACAGCACTATGCACATTTTTCTGAAGGATTGTCTTGCTGCTCAGACCAAGCTACCAAAAGGTGAATAAAGGATACTTTTGGGATACTGACTGACCTTTTGGGTCCCTTTTTTTAGAAGCTGTGAGGAGGGTCAGTCACAGCTCACATAAAAACGGTGGCTTCTTTTCTATAGCCTGTGAGGCTATATCCCTTTCAATGTTTAATGTAAATATGAAAAAAATAACTGAAAATTGCACTGTCATGACCATACCCTCGGAGTCCCTCTAAATCCCATAATGAGTTCTGGCTATGCAGGCCATATTGAACCATATCAACATCTGATAGTACAGATGTCCTATTGCAATAATGCAAATTCTATAGATTTCTCAGTAGCTTTAAGGAGCTAGATTGCCACAAAATCCTTTAAAAAACCTAAAAAGAAAATGATCTACTAATGTACTTGTTTTTCATTTACTAACATACTGTGCATATCATTCTAGGGAATACACTTTGAGTCACAGTTTACTTGCCATCCTATCCAAGTGAAAAGGACTAGACTATGGGGCAGATGTATCAAGATTCCATTTTGCGATTCCTAAATAGCGATTTTTAAGGAATCGCTATTTAGAAATAGCAAAATGGAATGTATGAAAAAAAATCGCTATTTATTTGCGATTCCTTAATCTTCCTTATTTGCGAATTCGCATTTTGCGAATTCGCAAATAAGGAATAATTTCCCATACATTCCTATGGGCCAGGAAGCCCATAGGAATGATTGTGAAGTAATTCTCAAATTGCGAATTCGCAATTTGCTAATCGCAATTTGGGAATTATTTCAAGGGTGCAGGGGTGTCTGAAAGACACCCTGCTGCACCCCTGAAATGTACATGTGCGTACATATGGCGCACATACATGCCCTATGGGCATGTGTGTGCATCACATGCCACCATGAAAAATGCCAAATTGTGCATTTTTTAAAGACTTCGCAAATTACCATCAACTACAAGTTGGTGGTAATTTGCGAATTTTTAAACAAAAATCGCATTTCAAAAATGCTACATACATAGCATTTAAGGAATGGCAAAATTGCGATTCCTTAAATGCTATGGCAAAATAAGGAATCGCAAATTTTTGCTGTTACTTATTTTGCGAATTTTTGATGCATGCCAAAACATGCAAAAAGGCCTTTTGCGATTCCCAAAAGGCTTGATACATCTGAGCCTTAGTCAGATGCAACTGATCTTTAGCCTGGATCTTATTCCAGTGAATAAACTAATTGTGCCTCAAATACACAAGGACTATTAGCCAATAAGACCATTGAGAGGGATTATAACTTGCACACAACCAGAAGAAGTGTCTTGGTGCAAGTCTAACACGTTATGGCCCAGAACTGATAGGTCTTCAGACTTTTTTTGAGGTCCACGTATTAAAGATCGTACCAGAGTTCCATGGTCTATGAGTTAGAGGTTGGTTTAAAGCTATGGTGTTTTTGACTTGTCTACATATCTTGTGGGTGGGGAGATAGGGAACAATCCTACTAGATAATTATGATAGGGCAAGATTGTGAGACATCTAAAGACCAGACAAGTAATGATATAGTGAATTCGGTTTAGTGTCTAGCAACAGTGCAGGAATTTGCTGCCATGGATGACATGTTCTAGCCACCCAGAACTGAGATTCATACAGATAGTGGCATTAGGCATGCTTTGCAATTCAAAAGCCTTGTATTAGACCTACTAATCCTATGTTTTGTAGTGAAAATAGCATTTCCACCTTTTGGCTGGGTGTGTGCAATAGAAATACCATATACATATGTATACGTGTTTTGAAGATTTGTATTAAACTTTTGAGTCAACAAGTGTGAAAACTGTGGCTCAACATCTTTCTCTACTTTGGCAGCACTTATAGATGCAAACCATTAAAGCGTCAGACTTGTAGACTGATCAATGTAGGTTCAGCAGAGCCAAATTGAAGCAAGATGTTCAAGTTAAAGACTGTCTATGTAAATGAAGAACCACTGTATTAGATTATCTGTATGTAAATGGTGCTTCATTTGAGCCTGTGGTTGCAGGAGGGATCCACCAGGACTTATTTTTGGGGACCTGCATTGACTTTTCCGCATCAGACTTTGACATAGAGCGAGTGGGAGAAAAACACAAAAGGAGGAGGAAGGGAAAGACGGAAAAACTGTGACAAAGGGAGATATTGGTCAGCACTGGTTTAGGGGTTTTAAGAACAATGTTGTGCACCGGCACTTATTATTTTACAAATGAAGCATTTTATGAAAATGTGTCTAATATGGATATACTGAAACTCTGAGATGGATCTAGTCTTCCTGAACCTACAGTGGATACCCAATCTTCAGTAGACAGTGATTAACCCGTTACCTGCGCTGAACGTTTCGTGCTAGTGCGGAACGTTCTATTGTGCGGGCGGGGCCGCGACGTCCAACGGACGTGTGCAGCACTACTGAGGTAGAGCACGCGACGTCCGTTGGACGTCGCCAGCAGCAATGGGGTTAACACCTCCCCTGCAACCCACTGCCTGAAGCAAGGGCGACACAACTGAATGATAAATCTGCCTGTGTGTCTTTGGTAAGTAACTAGCACAACACTCAAATTAGGATATCTTGGCTACTTGGAAGGAGAGCTTTGATGAAAGAGGAAGCATGTGCAATTCTTATTCCTAATATCTACCAGTTGAGACACCGTGGTTCCTAATGTACCTGGCAACTAAACTTTTAGACATTTTCCTGGTCAGTGCTGGAGATCTGCTTTTGGTCTTCGTTAGATGTTTGTATCGTGAGTTTTGTTTTATCCAGTTTTTCAGCGCATCGCAGGCTTCTTGTTGCTGGCCCGTGTTCGTGTAGCTGACAGCCAGTGACATCAATGCTTTTAAGTTGTGCGGCTGCAGCTCCAGGCATCTGAACAGAAAATAGAAAGCACTAATTACAGTTACTCAGCAAGAACCAATTCCACTGCAAATCAGAAGAATAAAGCACTGATGAAAGAAAAAAAACAAAAAGGGCATGCAAATTGATTTATTTATTAGCCATGTCCTCCATCTCCATGCTCAATTATCTTCATCTTGGACGTCAGTCTTAAGCAATATGGGCAAATTTTGAGTTTGGTGTCTTCAACTTTGGCAGTGGTGGGAAGTTTACACATATTTCACCAGTGCAGGGGAAAGCATACTCCGACAATGTACCACCATTTGGACTAATCGACTTGTACAAAAGTTGGGCCTGATTCACAAAGGACCTCAGCACTTGTGGCGGAGACTCAAAGTCGTGGGAGAGTCTCCACATTCAAAGCGGAATCTTCGCAATGAGAATTCTCATAGCAGAGATTCCGCCCGAGTGCGGAGACTTCCCATGACTGTGGGGCCTCCGCCACGACTGCGGAGGCCCTTTGTGAATCAGGCCCTGACTGTTCAATTTGTCACTATACTTGTATCTGCCCTGGGAAGCAAATGTCAGTACAAAAATCTCACCGGCCTCAGAGAAATCCCTGTAATGTCTAAATACTGGGGCAAGATTGCACCAGCACCCATGCAGATCATGTAACCTGGAAACGTCTGCATCAAATGATTCATATTTTACTATGATATTGAAGCAAATATCATCTACTAGGTCCCACATCTCTGGTACTGTTGGTAACTTTTGTAAGTTAATCAATTGTGGATTGGGAATCTAACACCATTGGACACAACATCCAGACCCTGCTTCAGAATGCAGTTCCCAGAAGCATGTCAGACCTATGTCTCGAAAAAAGTTATATTTTATGCAATAATAGGTGACACTTGGGCCACAAAGCATGAAATATGTATAAACACACTCCTGCATAGCACATAGATGTAGATTGACACTTAGGTTAGGATGGTGGACTTTTGCAGGGTAGCATCTCAGGAGTGGTCTGGGCAACACTTTGTTAAAGAGGTGAACACCCCCACTTCAACTGTATGGCTACTGACTAATATTTTGGAAGGCATTTCCAGTGGTTAGATCCCGGACAGAAATATTACCCTACAACATGAATATGACCAGAATATCAACAACCAAAATATTGTGAATATTGAGAGCATAAAGATAGGTATAGATTTACATTCTTTTTGGGGCGTGGCTTGCGCGCCGGCGATAGAGGACGTCTCTCCCGTGAGCTCCGTCTCGGACAACCCGCGGATGCCGTGAGAAATCATCAAAACCGCCTTTCGGACGGTTTTTCTTGCCGGATTTCAGTGTCGGAAGGTGGGGACTCCACAATGCAGTACTTTGCCGACCGAAAAGAGCGCATTTTCAAGGACAATTTGTATTGGTAATTATCTCTTCACTTCACAATACGAACGGCCGCCATTTTGTATGCCGCCGGTTCGTATGTTTTCTCTGCGCTGTTCCTGCTCCATCACCCTTCGCTCTGGCGCTAGCTTGGCACTGTTACTACTTATGACCCCACGACATTCATGAGTTGCTGTGGACTCTTTTTCACTTTTGACGCTGCTCCCGATTTTCAATTTAAATGCGCAGTTTTTTCTATGTGGTGAAACGACCGCCATTTTGTGCCTTTGGATGCCTAACTTTCTACTATTGCTATGCCCAAGGACTGTGATGAATACCGCGTTACTTCAGATTTCTTGTTCTTCTGACCTCTAATGACCATCAGGCTCCTCCACTGCCTTCATGCACTGTCTATGCTTCCTTGTGAATGTCTTGGCGCTCTATTTCATTTAATCTGACATTTCATAATGACATGACGGTCCGTCATAATGTCGAGCCTTTGATTTAGTGGATGCCTCTTGTTTGTCCCCGTGTGGCTGTTACTTCATCCTCGCACTGACTAATAGTGCGTCTCAGTGTCCTCTTTTTTGCCACAAGGTGTGCCCCTATCACATTTGGGCGTCCACACTCTATTTCATATTCCACAGCATTATTGAGCATAGCTCCCTTTCGTCATCCCGCATCATGGCAAATATCTCTGCATCGCCAAAGTTCTCGCAAACAGGAACAAAACCTAAAAGACCAAACAATGGCCCACCCTCCCCCATTAACTCTTCGACTAATCCTGTTCTGGATTCCATCCTTGAGGAGGTGCGTGGTCTCCAACCTTTTATGACTGCTACCAACGCTAAGCTTCAGCAGATCGAGGAGCGCTGGGTGGTCATGGAAAATAAGGTTTTGAACTTAGAACAACGTGTCAGCGATGTCCAAGACCTCTCAACCCGGATTCCACTCTTGGAACAAGAAATCCAAAAACTCAAATTACACACCGAAGATTTGGAAAATAGAAATAGACGCAACAACCTACGCGTTTATGGTGTTCCGGAAAATTTGGAGGGGTCCGACATGGTCTCTTTTATTCGGAAACTTCTTCAGGAACTTTTGGAACTCTCCCCATCGACTCATCCTCTCAACATCCAAAGAGCGCATCGTCTTGGCCGTCTCAACTCCAACGCAACCAAACCACGTGGAATCATCATGTTATTCTTGGAGTTCACAGAACTCATGACTGTTCTAAAAGCCGCCAGGGCCAAACGTCGTCTCCAGTGGTCTAGTCACAACATCTTCATTTCCCAAGACCTCTCTTCTGCTACCAATGCTAGACGTAAGGAATTCCTGAACCTTCGTCCCACGATGAGACAACTCAACATTCAGTATGGAATTCTTCATCCCTGTTTCTGCAAGATCACACATAATGGGCGTACCAAGTCGTATGATGATCCCCAGAAACTTCGAGACTATTTGATGAGTATCACACCTTCCACCATGGAAACTGCCAGCTAATGCCTTTTCGTCTTTCAATGTTTTTCCTCTTCTAAAATTACTGCTCCAATCTCTATATAATTTCTCTTAACTTATCTCCCTTTTCTATTTTGTTCTTGACTTTGTTCTCGACTCTCTTCTCACATCCTTGTGTTTATCCTTTCTCATATGTCCGTATCTGGTTTGCTCGTGGGTCATGTCCTCTCTCTGGTGTACCCGCGTCTCACATGTTTTGGTTACTGTTCTCTTCTCAGATCAAGCCTTTGTGCCTTGACCTGTTTTCTTATTCTCTCTCCTTTTTTATGTATCTTCCCTCTTTCTTTCTCCTCTCTCTCTTTCCTCGCTTCCTTCTTCTCAAGCTACCTCTGCTGTTTTCTTTCTTTCTTCGTTTCTTCTTTTTTTGCTACTTGATTTTTCTCTCCCTTCTTGACATGAGCGCTCTCCTACTCCAATGTTTAACCGTTATTTTTTGTCTTCCCCTATGTAGTGATCTCCTTGCTGTGTGTTGCCTCCACTCTTCGCCCATTCCTCCCTCATTCCGACATGTGTAATTTTGTCTCTTGGAATGTTCGTGGTCTTGGTCATCCTGTCAAGCGTCAGAAGGTATTGTCTCACTTAACCAAATTTCATTCACAGGTTGTCTTTCTTCAGGAAACTCATTGCTCAGACATTGATTCCCTTAAATTAAAGAGACAATGGGTGGGTCAGGTTGTGTTTTCTCCTGCGGTCAACAAAAAAGGAGGGGTTGCTATATTATTTCACAAGGCTTTAAATGCACAAATTATCTCCTCTCAAAATGATGATGAAGGTCGCTGGGCAATGGCAAAGGTTGTTATTCACAACAAGACTATGGTCTTATTGAATATTTATGGCCCTGTTCGTCCAGACCCCAAATTTTGGAAAGACATTAAATTGCTTATTGCATCCATTGACTGTCCTAACTTCATCGTTGCTGGTGATTTTAATCAATGGTTGGACCCTTTTTCAGATCGCTTGTCTTCGAGTAAATTTCAACCTGATAAAACCCATAAGGCTTTTCAATCTGCCATTGCCTCTCGTCCTATGTATGACTCGTGGAAAGTGTGTAATCCTGATTTACTAGAATATACTTTTTTTTCTAATGTCCACCATACACGTTCAAGGATTGATTATATTATGATTAGTAAGTCTCTCCTTCCCTCCCTTCAAAAATCTGTTATTGGTTCTATTTTTATTTCTGACCATGCACCGGTCTACACTACCCTGGATCTATCCATTAGTCCATCCAATTTTAGTCGTTGGAAATTTAACTCTTTTCTTTTATCTGATGTCACTTTTATGAAAAAATGTACTGAGTTTTTTAATGAATATTTTTCTTTAAATGACCCTGTTGATACTTCCATTCCTAACACTTGGGATGCTTTTAAGGCTTCTTTTCGTGCTTTTACGATTTCCTATGTTTCTGTCAAAAAGAAGCTTAACAAGCAAAAATATGAAGATCAACTTAAACATATTAAAACCCTTGAACATACATATTTCTCCTCCAAATCCCCATCTGCCCTTCAGGACCTGATTCATGCCAAAACAGCTCTCAATAAAATTATAACTAATGAAGCTTGTCATACCCTCCTTAAAATAAAATCTAAATATCATGGGGGTCAGAACAAAGCAGGTAAAATGTTGGCCAACTACTTGAAAATCAAATCTGAACGCAAAGCTGTCGGCCCAATTTTTAATGACTCACTCAACAAGCTGGTCACCTCCGATGAGGACATTGCTGCAGTTTTTCACAACTACTATCAAGCCTTATATACTGATGATACTCACCCTTCTGATGCTAACTTAACAACTTTTTTTGAAGGCCTTCCCTCCCCACCAGCCTTCCTGTTGAATTTTCACACCTAGAACGTGAAATTACTCTCCAAGAGATTACCTCAGCTGTTCATTCCCTTAAGAAATCAAAAGCCCCTGGCCCTGACGGCCTACCGATTGAATTTTACTCCTCCTTTCATTCGTTTTTTGCTCCCAAACTCCTTCAATTATTTAATTCTTTTATTTTTGAAGCTAAGGCCTCTGGGTCATTCATGGATGCCCTCATTGTCATCATCCCGAAACCCGATAAGGATCATTCCCAATGTAAAAATTTCCGCCCCATATCTTTAATTAATTATGATTGTAAAATTTTTGCTAAAATTCTTGCCTCTCGCCTTGATTCTATTATCCCTCGCTTAATCAACACAGACCAGGTAGGGTTTGTTAAGGGCAGACTTGCTGCTGATAATGCCCGTCTTTTTTCCAATGTCCTCTCTCACAGTAAAACTGTCAAAACCCCATTAGCAGCCCTCTCCCTTGATGCTGAAAAAGCTTTTGATCGTATTAATTGGCAGTACATGTTTCGAACCCTTTCTTGGTTTGGTTTTGGTCCCAATTTTATAGCGTTAGTCAAACTCCTTTATTCCTCCCCTCGTGCCAGTATTTTTGTTAACAATCAATTTTCCAGATTTTTTTCTTTAACAAGAGGCACAAGACAAGGTTGTCCCCTTTCTCCTTTATTATTTATCTTATGCCTTGAACCCTTTTTACAACGTATTCGTTCTAACCCTCATATCACTGGTTTAAAATTCTCCTCTGTTGAAACTAAACTTTCAGCGTACGCTGATGATGTCCTCATTTACATGTCCAATCCTGAATCTTCCCTCCCACCCTTTTTAGATGAAGTTCAGTTATATTCCTCAATATCAGGTTATAAGCTCAATTTATCCAAAACAGAAGTACTTCCCCTTAACTCTTTGTGTTTTCAATATATGTTTAATAATACGGATTTTGCATGGTGTCCATCTAAAATTAAGTATCTCGGAATATGGTTTTCCTCCTCTCTAAAAGATACCCTTAAAATAACATTTGATTCGTTACTTAAGAAAATTCAATCACTTCTGCAGATTTGGTCTCCCCTATTTCTTTCTTGGTGGGGTAGATTAGATACCATCAAAATGATGATTACCCCTCATGTTTTATATACAGTCTCTATGCTCCCCTTCAAAATCCCTAAATCCTATTTTTCCCGTATCAATTCAATATGCACAAAATTTTTGTGGAACAATAAACATCCCCGCATTGGATTACATAAGCTGGTTCGTCCTAAAAATGAGGGTGGTGTTCGTTTCCCTGATTTTGGCTCTTATCATTCTGCCTTTCTTATCAAACAATCCTTCTCCTTGGCATATGATTTCCTTGATACTCCTGTTCCTAAGTGGGTGCTCCTGGAACGCTCTTTTTTAAAAGATTTCTCATTTCAACATGTTCCTTTCATGTCAAATTGTACCTTTATATCCAAGTATCCTATTTTTAAATATTGCCAATCTACCTTGCAAAATGTTTTTTCCTCATCCCTTTCCCCTCTTCAGTGTTTTTTATCATCTGTAGTTTGGTACAACAAATTTCTTAGATATAAAGGTAAATCATTCTACTTTAAACACTGGAAAGAAAAGGATATAATGTTTGTACATCAATTTTTTCTTGACTCTACTCTACTTTCTTTTGTAGATCTACAAAATAAGTTTAACTTACCCTCCTCTTTTCTTGCTGAATATTCTATTATAATCTCTGCTATTCAATCTCATTTATCCTCGTTATCCTCTTCCTCTGATTCTTTTTCCTCTTTCACTCCTGTCACTCCACTTTACCCTCTCTTCTCTACCCAACAACCTAAAGCTGCTCTTGTATATTCAATCTTATTATCTAATTGTTCTGTTCGATCTAAGTCTACAGTGGAGACTGCTTGGGAAACTGATCTGGCTGTCTCTTTTGATACTGCATTGTGGGATCGTTTATGGTCTCGACTCTTCAAAGTTTCTGTTGCTGCACGCATTACCCAATCCTTACTTTTTATTTACCACAGAGTTGTTATTACCCCGGTTACTATACATAAATTTTCTCCAACCTCCTCTCCTTTATGTTGGTCCTGTTCTAAAGTTCCTGGTACTCTACAACACCAACTTTACTATTGTTCCCCAGTTTTATCTTTCTGGACTGCTGTTTGGAATTTATGTATGAAAATGTTATCTTTTCCTTCACAATTGTCTTTTATACACATATTTTTAGGTTCTTTATCTGATGATATTGATATTACTACACCCTCTTCTGCTAAGTTGTTAGACCTTTTTATTGCACTTGCATTTAAAGTTATTTTATCGTGTTGGAAAGATAATTCGAAACTCTCGGTCCACACATGGTGGAATTATATATGTGACGAACATAGAATTTCTATTGCCTCTTCTACCTCTATTCCTTTGAAAATTAAATCTGACTTATTATGGCTTCCCTTTACTTCATATCTCTCTTCCAATCCTTCTCCCTTACCGCGTGCTCCTTGCCCCTCATGATCCCTTAAATTTACTTCCTTCTTCTCCTCTCTCTCCCCTCTCATCTTTCCCTGTCCTCTGCTTTCTTTCTTTTCTTTTTTCCTTTCCAATCCTTTCCTTTCTTCTTTCTCCTTTCTATCTTTTCTTACCTTTCTTTTCTCTATATAAATTCCTGTAGATTGATGTCTTTTAATTATTATTACACTCATATGTACTTTTTCCTAATTTTTCATGACATGTTTCTTGTATCACTATTTAATGCTTAATAAAAATTCTTAAACAAAAAAAAAGATTTACATTCTTTTGGAAATGGAGATAAAAAAAAGAGTGATAAAAATAAATTTCCTTCGCCGCTGCACCACTGCCGCCTCTCCTCTGTCCTCTTCAGGTCTGCTAAAACACCGGAAGCACTCAGGCTTTCGGGCTCTCCTAGCCAATCATGATGCTGCAGAGACAGCTTCCTGATTGGTCTGAGCGTCCTGTTTGGCCGCTCAGGCACCGCCTGGGGAGGCTGGGCAAGTTCTCAGTGGGCTGTGCAACACAGCTCAATGGAGAACATGCCGAGTGCGCATGACGCTTTGGCTGGCCCTAGAGGGCCTGCCACACTGTACTTAGAGGAGTGCAAACCACTTCTCACTCTGCTTGGCGTCACGGAGACTAGCCTCGCCCCACCCCCACCCGGCTCCGAGTGCCGCCTTGAAAAATAAAATGATAATAAAGCCCTGTTATTATCATTTTATTTTTATTTTGTGCACTGCTTAAATAACAGTGGGGCTACGCTCCTCCGCCTGAGCAGAGGAGCCGCCACTGATTTATTAGTGTTTGTATATTCATTGTTATTACCATAGTAAGTTCATCAGCAGATGTTAAAGTGAATTCATGTAAAAGGCATTTAACAGGCTGGAGCAGCTTTTTCACAACGCCCACCTCTGCTCGAGGGAACATGAAGTCAAGGTGTGCTGAAAGTCTTTGTTGACTCACTGAGGCGCTGTAACTACGTTTTGGAGTTTCTTTTTTCCCTTAGAGCACAAAAAGACATGGCTATTAATCAAAATTAATTAAATTATGAATTTAAAAATGAAACAGATGGCATTAGTTGCTTCTGATTAGGTAAATGCTTCACGGGTGTTCTAGGAGCGCTACAGAATTAATCAGATTTGGGGTTTAGACTGGAAGTAACGGCTTGCATGTTAATATTTGGAGCTATATTTACTGAGTAAAAGTATTAGTCAAGGTTTCATGAAATAGATGAAAACATTAGGGACTTGATTCACAAAGGTAAATGTAGACGTTTGTGTAGGTTTACTCTTTTTCAGTATTTACAAACCTGTAATTTAATAGTAAGTTTACGACTGCGGAGCCTCGGCAGTGGGGGCAGAGAACTCCATATATAAAAAATAAATAAAAGGATAGGAAAGTGCCATCACAAATGGGAAACCATGAACATGATACCACTAATAAACGGTGGGCCGATTCACAATCATATTTTCCCAGTGCTAACCCCTCTCTCAGCCCCAACTACTCACCCTGCGGTTCGTCCCATTCCCTATTATCCCCCGGCCACTCACCCTCCCTAATATTCCCACCAACTACAAAGCTTTGTTGTTCTGCCCTGCACCACTAGGCACGCTCATCATTCCCTCACTCCCTCTGTACACCCTCTGCTGTATCTTATCTTCCAGTGTTCCCCTACTACATACAGCATTGTAGTGCCTCTACTACATACAGCACTACATTTGGCCAATCAGATTTTAGCAATGCCTGACCTTACCATAACGATACCAAAGGGGATGATGGACGGAGCGTTTGAGCAAATCAAACACTCACCCCCAGTCAACTGATCTGGGTTAAATCCATCATCATTCTTTAGCTCACTCCTCCACCCCAGTTCAGACATGGCCATATGCAAATCAGTCTGACCCTATGCCTCATGGGAACAGTCCAGCACGAACTGCCAAGCCATGTCTTCCCTGGACCGGAAACAAGCATCCAGGGACCGGTTTCGGGTTCATAACCCTCATCAGCCAGGCTATTTTGAATCCAGTGGGAAAAGTGAGCAAGGGACCCACATCTGGGCATACCCTGCCAACTTAGAGCGAACAAAGCGATACCCAAGGGGATGATGGACGGAGTGTTCTGAGCAAATCAAACACTCACCCCCATTCAACTGATCTGGGTTAATTCCATCATCATTCTTTAGCCCACTCCGCCACCCCAGTTCAGACAAGGCCATATGCAAATCAGTCTGACCCTGTGCCTCATGGGAACAGTCCAGCCAGAACTGCCAAGCCATGACCTTACCGTAAGGCGAGGTAAGGCAGCGCCCTTACAGTGGTGCCAGCATACTATGACAAGAAGCCCAAAATTATGTGATTTGGAACGCTACAGCAGGCAAATTTCCATTTTGCCCCGAGCAGGGTAGGAATGGCCTTTACTCCTACCTAGGAGTGCTAGAAGGGCTGCTTTGACAGTTAAGAATGTGGACCGTGTTTTGGCTTTTTGGGGCCTGTTTTATGGTCTGGTGGGCCTGTTTCACTGTTGATCTTTCTGATAATACCACAGAGATCGCCCCCTGCAACCACAAATGCTTGCATCTTGCAAAACACCTACACTGCATGTTTTTAAAAGTTAAAAACTGTCCCAATTTGCAGAATATTGGCCACTTTTTAGCTGAATGATTCGCTCAATTTATTTTGGTTCCCGGGCCTATTTTTTGCAAACCCTCGCTATGCTCACGCAGGTCTGCCTCAGCCTCACTGGAGCCACATTAACATTTTAGCTCCGGGGCCTACCATTTTGGAATATGAAATATTCCAATTATTCTCACGGGCCTGGTCATTTTGCTGTTGGCCTGAAAATTGCTCAGCTTTATCATTTTGAAATATTAAGTTCATCTCAATGCCGTCTCTAAACATTTACCATTTTATTAGCTCATGCAAAGAAGGTTGTTAAGAATTTGATGTATTTAATCATACATTCAATAGATTTTTTCAGAATTAAAAAAAAAATATGGAATAAAAAGCATAGCCTTTCCACTCTTTCTGCCTTTGCAGCCTCTTGTTAAACATTTGGCTGGCTGGACATGCAAAGTAGCATCTGGATGCAAGCTGACACCCTGAGAAAGCTCGCTCTGCTATAAATATTGCATTAAGTGCAATGCACTTCCATTTTGATGCCATGTAATGCTTTCAATATTGACATACTCTGTCTCTAAACATTTGGCTGTGGTGCAGTCAAGAAAGATTTTTGTCGAGGATTTTATCTGTGGAAAAATGCCAGGGACACACTTTGATGTAATTTAGATACAGAGGGATTGAAACATTTGCTTCAGATGCACCTCTTTCTGTGTTGTGCTGCCTAATGTGCAAATAGCATGAGCTTGGCCCCTTAATATTTTATTTCCATTTGCAGTTGTCCATGGCAAACATGTACTGTTGCAAAGTGGCCAAATAAAAAATTGTTGGCTTTCACCTTCTCAAGTAAAAAAAAAAGAAGAGCGAGCAGACGAACATGCATAAATACTTAAAATTTCGAGGGCAACCAGGAAGTAACCCCCCCCCCCCCGATAGTTGATAACAGCTTCCCGTATATCTTAGAATAGAAGCTCCTTCTGGCTCATCCGTTACCGCCATTGCTTCACTCCAGCTAAGACTTTTGTTTTAATCAACCCTCACGAATTTCATATCATTTGACAACTCTCATGTGCATGTGATCTGGTTGGGTTAAAAACATAAAGAGGCGTAAGAACTTTATTGTTTGATTAATAAAAATCATTACAATGGTAAACATGCATCAGTGATAATAAAAACGTGTATCAGTATTACTGAAATATTTACACATGGTACGAAAAACACGTGTCTAATCTCAAAAAAGTATTATTTTGCCTTTAAAAAACTTCCTATGAATCTCCGTTTTAGTCCGTTTGTATCATCACGGTGAATTAAAAAATAAAGTTAATCTCTAAATAATTAAAAAGAACCTAGCAATCTATTTTTGTTAGTAACAAAAAAAAGTTAGCTTGGTCTAAGTTGTACAACTTCATAAAGAGTACTTATAAAAACAGTTGGGGGCTGTTGTTGTCCCTTGTGGTTTAACACCTGGTAAGGTCACAGAACAAGGCCATAGTCATTGAGAATAGATGGTTGATATAGAGGCAGCGAGTGCAGAATCAGTCCCTCCAGGCAGGCAAGATGTCACTTCCAAAATAATGGTAAATTATTTTTTAAGAATGATACACAACTATTCGCTTGTCCACCTAAGCCCAGAGTTAATGTAACGTAATGTAAAAGGCATTTGTAAAGTGAACTGCTACTCCGAGGAGTGTCCTGGCGCTCTACACCTCCAGTGAGATGTGGCTGAGAGAAGTAACATTAATCTTGCATAAAAAAGCCATGTTTTCAATTTCTTCCGGAACTCAATCAATCAATCATGGTTTTGTACAATTGACTTTACGTCCTGAAGATGGTCTGATGTTCAATTGTGCCACAACAGAATGAAACGTCGACTTTCTCATCTATTTCCCCAAAATTTGTTTAACTTGAGTGGCTGTGTTCTGTATTTTCAGATTCGTTACTTTCTTGATTACTTTTATATGGAGTAGATGTATACATTCATGATTTGCAGATGGATTTGCACATCCTCTATCATGGTGTTTTGTTATAGCCGAATGTACCCTTTAAAACGTTATCTATATTAACATTTTTGTATTTTTTAGAAAAAAAGATATTCTTATGCTTATGAAATTTCTTTTTCACTCATTGAATGTGCATGTCTTAAGTAGCTTCATGTATGTATAGATTGTTCAAGGGTTCAAGACCAATTGGGGTTGAACAAAAAAGTAACTACTTGTATATCACATTAGAGTAGGAATTCTCAAACAAAATCCCTTGTAGGCACCTCCTTACTAATTATTACAGGACAAATGGGCTGGTGCAAGCTGCCTCCTGATGATAGACCCAGCAGTTTTTTTGTTTTTACAAATGGCCACTGTAACCCACAAGGGTATTTTGGTGCTGAGCAGGTGTGTGTGCTTAGAACTGCCTATGGTAGGTTGGTTCATTGAAAAGCCAGGTTTTCAGATTCTTGCAGAATTCAAGGAGGGGGAGGAGGCTCTGATGTAGAGTGGGACACAGATCCACGCTTTAGAGCGATGTAAGAGAAACACACCTCCTCCTGAACTGGTTCGGTTAATGCGTGATGTTAGACCTGTCAGCCTTAGGGTGGTCTTCCCCCAAACCTTTTTCCTTACTCCTCCTGTTTTTGCTGAATTCATTTTTGGTGGCTTTAGCTAATCAGTACTAAAGTGCTCTCTCCTTTAAACATAATGAAACTGGCTTACATCCGATTGGCACTTTTAATTTACTTATAAATCCCTAGTAAAATAGTACAACGTGTATTCAGAGCCTGTAAATTAAATGTAACTGGTGAAACTGGAGCACTACTCGTGCCACTACTCGTGCCACCCACTTAAGTAGCCTTTTAAACATGTCTCAGGCCTATTGATGAGGCCTGTGTATGCAGTTTCAAACTATCATTTCGTCCTGGCAAGATAAACTCTTGCCAACGCCAAACCTTCTTTTTTAACCACTTGGATGCTAAGGTACATCCACCTCTTCCCATTGACTTTCCATTGAAATCAATGGAAACTCCATGACGAGTTACCCTTGTCATTAGCACTGAAGGGGTTAATACATAAAGTCACCCCAAGGGTAGGCCTTACACAACCCGAAGGATGGGGTGCAGTGTATTTAAAAAGGATGACATGTACTTTTAAGTTTTACATATGCTGGTATTGAAAAATTCCTAAAATTTACTTTTCACTAGTGTGAGGCCTACCTCTTCCATAGGGTTCCCTTATTAAATTTAATAAGTGGTAACTTTCAGTTTGCAGCAGATAGTGATGTCGAGATTGGTGACTCCAGAATTGTAATTTAACCTCCCCCCCCTTTAATGGTGAAGTCACATTTTAGGTGTCAATTCTAAAAATGCCTATTTTTAGAAAGTTGCCATTTTCTTGTCATTTGGTGCCTGCAACCTGTATCCTGGGTCACATGCCTAGATGCAGCTGGCAGTTGGTCTTTGTGTATTGCTCCTAGACAGTGAAACAAAGGGGGAATTGGTGTGACAGGATGAGCCCTTTCTGACTTGATTGTTAGGGGTGGTCGGATTTGACCCCTTTCATGAGTGTTCAATGTAGATTCCTCAGAGCTGCGCAAAATGCAAACCTTAATGTGCCCCTGTGACCCTTTTGTGACCTTCCCTAAACCTCTTACAGACTGAAGCTACGGTATTTTGAGACGCTCCCTAGGTAACAGAATAGGGAAGCTCACCCGCGAATCCTTGCTTGGCTTACTGTTTGGTTAGTGACCACGCCCCCTCTACTCAGCGTTCTGCTCCGTGAGGTTCCCTTAGCGTTCTGTGATCCTGCTTTACCCTAACGATCCCGTTTGTGCTCTTTTCATGTTCCTGTGGTTTTTGTCCTTGAGTCACGGTATTTCTATTCCTGATTTGGGTCCTATTCATTGTTTGTACCTCCCGCTCTGCTCCGCTATCTTTCGCCATTGCGGCACGCCCTTCCCTTGTGCCTAGCTCTCCCTTCCGCATTGATTCCCCGTCTGCCCTTCTCTCCTCGTGTTTGTCAGTGTCTTGCTGGCGATTCCGCTCTGTCTTTCTCAGCGGTCATTTCTGTGATTGAAGGGTTTCTGTTTATGTGTGTTTCTGCGCTCCACTCCTTCTTTAGATTACGAGTGGAGCACTGCTGGTCTATCTCGTATTGTTACATGTACGCCCGCTCCGCTCTGTTCTAAGTTTAAGAGTCGGACGTGGTTTGTTTATTGTCCCTGTTCTATGTTGTTTGTCCTCTCTCCGCTCTGTCTTAAGCTTATGAGCCGGTAGTGAGGATTGTCTGTGTTGTATGTCTGTTTCTCACTCCGCGCTGTCTTAAGTTTATGCGCTGGAAGTGGGAATTTCTGTATCACTTTGTCTTTAGCTTTATAAGTGATACCAGTTTGTCATCAGCTGCGCTTGTGGCCCCAGTCCTGCTCTGTCTTCAGTTTATGAGCAGGACTGGATTTGTATGCATTCTGCCTTGGAGATATCCTTGCTAGTAATCACCCAGGTTCCCTCCTGTATCTCCTGATTCACGCCTTGACTACTAGCATATAGCCCTGACGCTCACTTGGTGAGGTAAGTGGAATGCTATGTTGAACACTTATGTATCAGCCCTGTAAAGTACTGGTCAGGTTAGTATTGTTGTACATTTATTTTCCAGTCTTCTCCTGCCATCAAGACTGCAGCGACGTCACCTTGCTGGGGGAGAGTGGTACACTCCCAGTACACTCACAAAGGGTTTGGACTAGTCATTTGTGACCCCAGACAAGCTGGGGCCAGGGCAGGGAGGCAGGAAATTCCAAGCTCTTCTGGGGGTGCAGGCCTTAAGACACTACTACTACTTCAAAGTGGGCACCAGGAATAAATATTGGACACTTAGACCCAACTCTTCCCCTCAACCTGTGGAAGACTCAGAAGGACTGCTGGATTACTCTGCAAGACAGACTGCTACTCTGCTGCCCTGCTTCCTGATTGAGACGGACTTGACCTGCATCGTGAAAGCAGAACTACCAGAATGACTCCAAGGGCTAGGTGGCTGGCATCAAGATCAGAGCCTCAGGGACAGAAAGGACTTCAACCACCCACCTTGACTCTGCCTGCTGTGAGTCTTGCCCCCAAGTGGGGCCACCCCTGTCCAGCACCCTTGGAATTGGGCCTGAAGGTGCTCTGCCAGGCCAGCTGTGGTCCTAGCAGACGAGTTGCAGCACAATGCATCTATTTGGAACGGTATGCAACGTTTACAACGAATTTTTTACCACGCAGGACCCTTACAACGCGGTCATTACAACGCATACCATTACAACGCATTGCGCTGGGGGGTGCTCTAGGATAGTGAATAGTTTAATTTACTATCCAATAACCTTCCCTAGTGTCCACGGGGACTGGAGTTGGAATAGTAAATTAAACTATTCACTATCCAGCACCCCAAAGCTCTATGCGTTGTAATGGTATGCGTGGTAAAAACCGCGTTGTAATGGTATGCATGGTAAAAGTATGCGTTGTAACGTCATACATCCTTTGAAACTACTGCTACATGAACCATCTCGACACAAAATGTCACATCGAAGCCCCGCAGCCCCGCAGCCCCACAGCCCCGCAGCTCCTCCGTACTCTGCTGTGCGACGTACCCCAACCCAGGACCTACCATCACAGTTTAGCAGCCTACCTTTGGGCCAGGTGTGGCCCACAGGTAGGTCAAAGGATAGGTTTGGGCATGTTGGAGTTTGAAGTGGTGGGTGCTCTTTCTGGATTGGTTGGCTTGCTAGCAGACTCATCTGTCACTGACAGCAGCAGAGGGTGCTTAACTGGGCAGGTACCATAATGTACAGCACACTTCTGTAACTGAGATGAGCTGTAGGAGGAGGGCTGGACAATTGGCCACATTCATGGTTGGTGGCCATTAGTGGAAGAGAGTGCATTAGGTGATGTGGGCAGGTGCTGGAGTGTATGGCTGGCTCATCTTATTGGAAGAGGCTGTGGGAAAGGCTGGGCCAGCACTGGAGTGTGTGGCCAACTCCTGTTACTAGGCGTTAGTGTGGGAGTTGGGAGGTGCAGGCCCACATATGGTGTCCAGATGCTGTAATTGGGAGAGGCGGTACAAAAGGGGGTGGTGATGGACGGAGCATCCAAACCAATCAAACACTCACACCCAGTCAAAAGATCTGGGTTTGATCCATCGCCGTTCTTTAGCCCACTCTGCCACCCCAGTTCAGACATGGCTATATGCAAATCAGTCTGACCCTGTGCCTCATGGAACAGTCCAGCCCGAACTGCCAAGCCATGCCTTCCCTGGACCGGAAACAAGCTTCCGAGGACCGGTTTCTGGCATTCCAGCCGTCTTCAGCCCGGCTTGCTTGAATCCAGTGGCAAAGTGAGCAAGGGACTCACGTCTGAGCATACCCTGCCACACTTATGGAGGCCAAAGCGGTACAAAAGGGGGTGGTGATGGACGGAGCATCCAAACCAATCAAACACTCACACCCAGTCAAAAGATCTGGGTTTGATCCATCACCGTTCTTTAGCCCACTCTGCCACCCCAGTTCAGACATGGCTATATGCAAATCAGTCTGACCCTGTGCCTCATGGAACAGTCCAGCCCGAACTGCCAAGCCATGCCTTCCCTGGACCGGAAACAAGCTTCCGAGGACCGGTTTCTGGCATTCCAGCCGTCTTCAGCCCGGCTTGCTTGAATCCAGTGGCAAAGTGAGCAAGGGACTCACGTCTGAGCATACCCTGCCACACTTATGGCGCCCAAAGCGGTACAAAAGGGGGTGGTGATGGACGGAGCATCCAAACCAATCAAACACTCACACCCAGTCAAAAGATCTGGGTTTGATCCATCACCGTTCTTTAGCCCACTCTGCCACCCCAGTTCAGACATGGCTATATGCAAATCAGTGTGACCCTGTGCCTCATGGAACAGTCCAGCCCGAACTGCCAAGCCATGCCTTCCCTGGACCGGAAACAAGCTTCCGAGGACCGGTTTCTGGCATTCCAGCCGTCTTCAGCCCAGCTTGATTGAATCCAGTGGCAAAGTGAGCAAGGGACTCACGTCTGAGCATACCCTGCCACACTTATGGCGGCCAAAGCGGTACAAAAGGGGGTGGTGATGGACGGAGCATCCAAACCAATCAAACACTCACACCCAGTCAAAATATCTGGGTTTGATCCATCACCGTTCTTTAGCCCACTCTGCCACCCCAGTTCAGACATGGCTATATGCAAATCAGTCTGACCCTGTGCCTCATGGAACAGTCCAGCCCGAACTGCCAAGCCATGCCTTCCCTGGACCGGAAACAAGCTTCCGAGGACCGGTTTCTGGCATTCCAGCCGTCTTCAGCCCGGCTTGCTTGAATCCAGTGGCAAAGTGAGCAAGGGACTCACGTCTGAGCATACCCTGCCACACTTATGGCGGCCAAAGCGGTACAAAAGGGGGTGGTGATGGACGGAGCATCCAAACCAATCAAACACTCACACCCAGTCAAAAGATCTGGGTTTGATCCATCACCGTTCTTTAGCCCACTCTGCCACCCCAGTTCAGACATGGCTATATGCAAATCAGTCTGACCCTGTGCCTCATGGAACAGTCCAGCCCGAACTGCCAAGCCATGCCTTCCCTGGACCGGAAACAAGCTTCCGAGGACCGGTTTCTGGCATTCCAGCCGTCTTCAGCCCGGCTTGCTTGAATCCAGTGGCAAAGTGAGCAAGGGACTCACGTCTGAGCATACCCTGCCACACTTATGGCGGCCAAAGCGGTACAAAAGGGGGTGGTGATGGACGGAGCATCCAAACCAATCAAACACTCACACCCAGTCAAAAGATCTGGGTTTGATCCATCACCGTTCTTTAGCCCACTCTGCCACCCCAGTTCAGACATGGCTATATGCAAATCAGTCTGACCCTGTGCCTCATGGAACAGTCCAGCCCGAACTGCCAAGCCATGCCTTCCCTGGACCGGAAACAAGCTTCCGAGGACCGGTTTCTGGCATTCCAGCCGTCTTCAGCCCGGCTTGCTTGAATCCAGTGGCAAAGTGAGCAAGGGACTCACGTCTGAGCATACCCTGCCACACTTATGGCGGCCAAAGCGGTACAAAAGGGGGTGGTGATGGACGGAGCATCCAAACCAATCAAACACTCACACCCAGTCAAAAGATCTGGGTTTGATCCATCACCGTTCTTTAGCCCACTCTGCCACCCCAGTTCAGACGTGGCTATATGCAAATCAGTCTGACCCTGTGCCTCATGGAACAGTCCAGCCCGACAGACTAATTTGCATATAGCCAGGTTCTGAACTGGGATGGTGCAGTGAGCTAAAAAACGGTGATGGATCAAGCCCTGATCTGTTGACTGGGTAGGAGTGTTCTGATTAACTCAGATACTCTGTCCATCACCACCCCCTTTTGAAATTATTTTGGCCACCATGAGTGTGGAAGGGTATGCTCAGACGTGAGTCCCTTGCTCATTGCACCATCAGGATTCAAGCAAGCCGGGCCGAAGACGGCTGTAATGCCAGAAACCGGTCCCCGGAAGCTTGTTTCCTTTCCAGTGAAGAATTGGCTTGGTAGTTTGGTCTGCCCTGTTCCCATGATGCATTGGGCCAGGGACAGACTAATTTGCATATAGCCAGGTTCTGAACTGGGATGGTGCAGTGAGCTAAAAAACGGTGATGGATCAAGCCCTGATCTGTTGACTGGGTAGGAGTGTTCTGATTAACTCAGATACTCTGTCCATCACCACCCCCTTTTTGAAATTATTTTGGCCACCATGAGTGTGGAAGGGTATGCTCAGACGTGAGTCCCTTGCTCATTGCACCATCAGGATTCAAGCAAGCCGGGCCGAAGACGGCTGTAATGCCAGAAACCGGTCCCCGGAAGCTTGTTTCCTTTCCAGTGAAGAATTGGCTTGGTAGTTTGGTCTGCCCTGTTCCCATGATGCACTGGGCCAGGGACAGACTAATTTGCATATAGCCAGGTTCTGAACTGGGATGGTGCAGTGAGCTAAAAAACGGTGATGGATCAAGCCCTGATCTGTTGACTGGGTAGGAGTGTTCTGATTAACTCAGATACTCTGTCCATCACCACCCCCTTTTTGAAATTATTTTGGCCACCATGAGTGTGGAAGGGTATGCTCAGACGTGAGTCCCTTGCTCATTGCACCATCAGGATTCAAGCAAGCCGGGCCGAAGACGCTGTAATGCCAGAAACCGGTCCCCGGAAGCTTGTTTCCTTTCCAGTGAAGAATTGGCTTGGTAGTTTGGTCTGCCCTGTTCCCATGATGCACTGGGCCAGGGACAGACTAATTTGCATATAGCCAGGTTCTGAACTGGGATGGTGCAGTGAGCTAAAAAACGGTGATGAATCAAGCCCTGATCTGTTGACTGGGTAGGAGTGTTCTGATTAACTCAGATACTCTGTCCATCACCACCCCCTTTTTGAAATTATTTTGGCCACCATGAGTGTGGAAGGGTATGCTCAGACGTGAGTCCCTTGCTCATTGCACCATCAGGATTCAAGCAAGCCGGGCCGAAGACGGCTGTAATGCCAGAAACCGGTCCCCGGAAGCTTGTTTCCTTTCCAGTGAAGAATTGGCTTGGTAGTTTGGTCTGCCCTGTTCCCATGATGCACTGGGCCAGGGACAGACTAATTTGCATATAGCCAGGTTCTGAACTGGGATGGTGCAGTGAGCTAAAAAACGGTGATGGATCAAGCCCTGATCTGTTGACTGGGTAGGAGTGTTCTGATTAACTCAGATACTCTGTCCATCACCACCCCCTTTTTGAAATTATTTTGGCCACCATGAGTGTGGAAGGGTATGCTCAGACGTGAGTCCCTTGCTCATTGCACCATCAGGATTCAAGCAAGCTGGGCCGAAGACGGCTGTAATGCCAGAAACCGGTCCCCGGAAGCTTGTTTCCTTTCCAGTGAAGAATTGGCTTGGTAGTTTGGTCTGCCCTGTTCCCATGATGCACTGGGCCAGGGACAGACTAATTTGCATAATGCCAGGTTCTGAACTGGGATGGTGCAGTGAGCTAAAAAACGGTGATGGATCAAGCCCTGATCTGTTGACTGGGTAGGAGTGTTCTGATTAACTCAGATACTCTGTCCATCACCACCCCCTTTTTGAAATTATTTTGGCCACCATGAGTGTGGAAGGGTATGCTCAGACGTGAGTCCCTTGCTCATTGCACAATCAGGATTCAAGCAAGCCGGGCCGAAGACGGCTGTAATGCCAGAAACCGGTCCCCGGAAGCTTGTTTCCTTTCCAGTGAAGAATTGGCTTGGTAGTTTGGTCTGCCCTGTTCCCATGATGCACTGGGCCAGGGACAGACTAATTTGCATATAGCCAGGTTCTGAACTGGGATGGTGCAGTGAGCTAAAAAACGGTGATGGATCAAGCCCTGATCTGTTGACTGGGTAGGAGTGTTCTGATTAACTCAGATACTCTGTCCATCACCACCCCCTTTTTGAAATTATTTTGGCCACCATGAGTGTGGAAGGGTATGCTCAGACGTGAGTCCCTTGCTCATTGCACCATCAGGATTCAAGCAAGCCGGGCCGAAGACGGCTGTAATGCCAGAAACCGGTCCCCGGAAGCTTGTTTCCTTTCCAGTGAAGAATTGGCTTGGTAGTTTGGTCTGCCCTGTTCCCATGATGCACTGGGCCAGGGAGAGACTAATTTGCATATAGCCAGGTTCTGAACTGGGATGGTGCAGTGAGCTAAAAAACGGTGATGGATCAAGCACTGATCTGTTGACTGGGTAGGAGTGTTCTGATTAACTCAGATACTCTGTCCATCACCACCCCCTTTTTGAAATTATTTTGGCCACCATGAGTGTGGAAGGGTATGCTCAGACGTGAGTCCCTTGCTCATTGCACCATCAGGATTCAAGCAAGCCGGGCCGAAGACGGCTGTAATGCCAGAAACCGGTCCCCGGAAGCTTGTTTCCTTTCCAGTGAAGAATTGGCTTGGTAGTTTGGTCTGCCCTGTTCCCATGATGCACTGGGCCAGGGACAGACTAATTTGCATATAGCCAGGTTCTGAACTGGGATGGTGCAGTGAGCTAAAAAACGGTGATGGATCAAGCCCTGATCTGTTGACTGGGTAGGAGTGTTCTGATTAACTCAGATACTCTGTCCATCACCACCCCCTTTTTGAAAATGTAATTGGGAGAGGCAGCATTTGCGCGCACTCCTGTCACTGAGAGAAGCCTCAGAAGGTGGACTTTGTCCACATTGGAGTGAGAGAGAAAATCGCACATGGTTCCCATCTCCCAAAACTGGGGTTATAGAAATGGCGCATGAGAGCCCTTTACCCAGCAGAAGCAGATTTACAAGCACAGTAATGGCAATAGTGATGCTTGATGTACATTACAAGGTGTGTAGTTATGCAATTTTCGTATTACAAGTGAGCTCTCAAGTCTAAGTGCACCTTTATCATGAACATATTTCCCATCCATTTGAAGGGAAATTAACAAACCCATTATAGACCTATTCCTCACTCTGCAACACATGATCAGCAGGGTCGTTTCCTGCTTTTATCCAATTCCTCGCTATCGAATAGTGACAATACTGGCTCAATTAAGTGTGGTGGAGGTGATGATCGTGGGAGGAACACTAGATCTAAGTTCATTGTCCCTCTTTTCTGCATTCTTAAAACCTGAAACAATGCTTCACAATGTCTTATATATGCATGGGAAGAAGAGTACTTTAACAAAATATATTCCAGATAAGATGAGGATGGCTCGCTATCTGTGAGTGATACTTTGTGTGGCATAACGGTGGCGCTGACTGATGGATAACTTGCACTATGCACTCTGTAGTCCTCATTTCTAACACCATCTCCCCATAAACAGAGATATGCTCATGCTGAATAAGATTTAGAACAATCATCTTACCTAGGCATTGATACTATGCCTATTGGTGCCTGTAGTAATGATACCGAGCTCCACAAACCTTATTTGACGCTATCCCTGCAGCCCGCCACCTTCACCTTCCTACCCCTCTTCCAAAGAAAAATGTACTGCCCACGGCCTATGGTTTAAGGAGGAAGCTTATATTTTGATGCATTAAAGCTCATCATTAAAGGTTTGGAGGACTTGTTTAGCCCCACATTTGTGCATGACAAAATGAATTCTCAAAGACATTTCCAGGGGTTCACAGATCAAAAATAGCTTCTTTAGTGCTCCCTAAAGCTCATTGAATTTACAGTGGCAAGACAGATTTTTCTAAAAGCAGAGGATAGGAAGAGTGTACTGGCTCAGAACTGAATTAGTTGTCCTTAAAAATGCATGTTTCGTATCTAGAAGTGGCTCAGGTCTCAATAAGAATTTAGCAGAAGACTCCCTTCAGTTGTAATTGATTTGGGTTGTCTTACAAGTGGTTTATTACTGTTCCAAGCCACAACATCCTCATATTTCCATTGAATTTTAACATGGCAACTGAGTTTGCATAGATAAGAAGATGAAAGCCAATGCTACCCAGTGGGAACCACATCTCTATCAAGTACCTCAATGACAAACAATAACAGACTTAGTACAGGAGCATCAATTACCTCTGGAGGGAGACAATGGCTGCCTGCTCGTTTTCATTCTCTGCTTGTGTTGTACCAAGATACAGCCAGGCCTGAATAATGATGACAATAATAACAAAAGACATACAAATGTATTATACTGGTTTTGTTTTCAATGTGTATTAATTTGGACATTGTAATACCTTTTAAAAACAACATTATGAAATTCTATTCTAGGCTCTTCCTTTCAAGACTGTTAAAGGGATAATTAAGAGCTATCCAAACAGGACCCACTGCACACTTCTAATGCAAGTAAGAGCAAATCAGATGTCACATTGGACATTAAAGTTCGTATTTATCAGAGGACATAAAAGTTCGTATTCAGCATTCAAAAAAGGGACACCAATGTTCCGGCTCCTCTTTTATTCTTCAATAAGTGCCCCTGGCAGGGGCACTTATTGAAGAATAAAAGAGGAGCCGGAACATTGGTGTCCCTTTTTTGAATGCTGAATACGAACTTTTATGTCCTCTGATAAATACGAACTTTAATGTCCAATGTGACATCTGATTTGCTCTTACTTGCATTAGAAGTGTGCAGTGGGTCCTGTTTGGATTGTTTACGTTGTGTTCTGACACGACTTTGAGAGGTCTAGGGTCTTACCTCTAACCCATTTGCACCTTTGCTTCAACATAGCCACTGCGGTTCACCAATGAGCTGTGCGCCCAGTATTTCCCTCAGCATTTAAAATACCCTGTTCTAATTTTCGGATAATTAAGAGCTATCTAGCTGGGCCATGCCAACAAAGCACTCTCTAAACTAAGAATTATAAGCCAGATTATTTCCGCGAGACTGGTCAGATTATTTCCAAGAGACTGGTCCACAGAAAAGATTCCAAAAATCGACACCTCTGGACTTGTTGGTGAAAAAGCTTTATTTTGGGATTACATTAAATAAGGTTGTTCCAGCATGCCCTAAGAATTCTTTAGGGCCTGATTTATGAGTGTGTTGGTATACTTAAGTCCAAGTTACTTTTATGTGTACATTACCATCTATATCTCAATGGTTACTTTGTGCTACATTAACACACAAACTAATTCTTCTTCTTGGACCTTCAGATAGTGAGAATGCACGCTAGGCTCAGGGGCATAACACAGGCCCCCGCAGCCCCTGCGGTGCGGGGGGGCCCCAATCTCCAGGGGGACCCCTAAACACAGCACTCTGGCCGGAGAGCTCTTGATTGATCCCGGAGGGGGCCCCTTCACGGTCCTTGCGGGGAGGCCCCCTCAATTTTCGTTACGCCAGTGGCTAGTCTTGGTGGTTTTGACCCTGATGCCGACTTTGCTATCACCTTTGGGGTACTAGATATGCCTCCAAGGAACCAGGTAGCCATTATCTGAGTAGGACACCGCTAGCAGTATCACTAACGATGACAAAGACAGTCATATTGTCATGTCACCTCACGACCAGACTACATTTCCAGAACCAGCAGCTCCTTGTGGTGATTGTAGCTTATGATGGTTGGCCTCATTGGGTTTTCCCCATATTCTTTATGCCTGAGTGAAGCCTGAACCCTTTCTGCTATGAAGAATATTGAAGGTTCCAGAAGCACTCGTATGTCAATGTAATTTTTAAACGCTTAAGATGTACAAAAGTGCTAGCTTGGTTGTCCTCCGTCCTCAGGTCACCTTACAATTGAAGTTACTATAATTAAGGATAATTCTAGTCCTAATCCACACTGTGTATCATGGGCAATAAGCCCTTAATCCATTTAAGCCGCTTGTATCGGAGGTTTTCAGAGAATTTTGTCTATTATTAAATCAGACATCTTTGTGTTTTAATGTTGGATCATAAGAATGTAACAATTCACAGTTTTAACCATCTGTCCTTCATCTGGGGAAATTTCGCATGAAGTCTATAATGTAATTTAAGAGCAATCAGATTTACATTACAGACTTGATATGAAATTCCGTGCACTTACCTAAAAACTTGGCACCACGTGGTTCGCCAGAGGGCGGTGCTTCTTTCTGCCACTCAAGAAGATTTTCTACCCTAGCAGCAGTTTTCTCAATGCAAGCGGTAGCGACTTGCTGTGACTGCCCGTGTTGAGAAATCTCGCCGGAAGGCGGTCTAGTGCTCGATTTTATCGCTTGTACTCGACAAGTGAATGTTGACGAGCCACGTGCGAGAAAAAACTCCACCACCCGGCAGTTGGCAGAGTTTTTCCAGAAATCCGTGCTCCAAGCAAAGCTCGGAGTGGGCAAAATTCCACAAATTCCACCGGAGGAGCGGAGTTTACTGCCCACCCCTTGAAATTTCCCCTGATGTAGGACTGATTGTCCAAAATGCATTGTGAATTGAGAATTAAGAATTGTACAATTCAAAATAAATTCTTATGACACAACAATGAAACACAAAGATTTACAAAACTATGGATTTGCATGGAGATCCAATTGATTTAATATAGAGTGATACATTCTCTGAAAACTTACAATACAAACATCAATAATTGGTTATGACTTATTGCCGATCATACTTAGTGTGAGAATATATCAATCCTTAATTATAGAATTTTCACTCAACCCTTTCTGCTAGGATGAATTAGGAATACTTTTCAGAATGTGCTGACACATGATGGTGATATTGAATGATATTGTTGTGGATTTTAGTGATATCATACTGCTGAAAGTGTAATTCCATAATCCTGACCGGTTTACTAGCTTTGCCACCAGTACCACCAAGGTGGTAGTGCTAATATCAGTCTGGAAATAGGCATCCCTTTTTTATAAAAAGAAATGAACCTGTTTCTAAGAGAACTGTCAAAACATTTATACAAACTTTCACTTCAAATGCAAATGTTTACAAGATAATGGATTACAGCAGAGTACCGAAGACCAGGTGCTCTAAAACATATACCTTTACATTTGTTTTTAAAGTTTTAAAGGAAATAGCTGAACGTTGACAAACAAGGAGGTGGTAAGATGCTTCAAAAAGAATACACGGGAAGAAGATAAAACACAAGGTTTCGGCATATGGGAAAGAGGAACGCCAAGTGGTACCTCTCAAGGAAGATGGGAATTCTTCTCTCCCAAGTTCCCTTCATAGCTCAGTGTAGCTCTCTGTTTTGAGGGCAGTTGCCGCAGTTATTGTAGTATGAACTCTCCTGTATTTTGTGAAATTCTCTGGGGTATTACGGCTAGATTTCCCAAACATTTTCCCTTTTTCTTTCAAAACACTATTATCCACTGCCTGACCCAGCCTGACACATTATTGTAAAATATGTTCCAGCTTTCCGTGTGCTACAAAATCTAAAATGGTATATCTTAGCCTCACTGAGATGTATTTCCTTCTCAATTCAAACTCCTCGAAACAGAATTTATCCTGAGATTCTTCTGAATTTGAACCCCTTAAAAAAATCATTTTGGCTCCTGCCTGGATTAAACAAAAGTCTTACCTCTTCTTGGCGCACGTGCTTTCCCTGCGTACTGATAAAGGTTCCTTCAGATGTGCAACACCTCTTCTCCTCAAAGAAGAGAAGTGTCATGAGTTGAATTAGCAAAGACATGGAAAGAGGAGTGGTGTCTCTTGCTTAGCCAGGAATGTCTGAACTTTGAAATGCTTTGCCAGGAATGTCTGAACTTTGAACTGCTTTGCCAGGAATGTCTGCATTTTGAAATGCTTTGCCAGGATTGTCTGAACTTTGAACTGCTCTGCCAGGAATGTCTGAACTTTGAAATGCTTTGCTAGGAATGCCTGAACTTTGAAATGCCTTGCAAGGAATGCCTGAACTTTGAAATGCCTTGCAAGGAATGTCTGAACTTTGAAATGCTTTGCTAGGAATGCCTGAACTTTGAAATGCCTTGCAAGGAATGCCTGAACTTTGAAATGCCTTGCAAGGAATGTCTGAACTTTGAAATGCCTTGCCAGGAATGTCTGAACTTTGAAATGCTTTGCTAGGCATGCCTGAATTTTTGAAATGCCTTGCCAGGAATGTCTGAACTTTGAAATGCTTTGCTAGGAATTCCTGAACTTTGAAATGCCTTGCCAGGAATGTCTGTACTTTGAAATGCCTTGCCAGGAATGTCTGAACTTTGAAATGCCTTGCTAGGAATGCCTGAACTTTGAAATGCTTTTCAAGGAATGCCTGAACTTTGAAAAGCTGGCATAAGAGCCAGGGAATCTGACCTCTTGCTGACTCACAAGGAAGCGAGGGTCCAGATGGGGGCTGGGGTGTGCCCGTCTGCTAGTGAAACTCCCACTAGCAACTCATGTTTTATTTAAAAAAAATCTCTTTAAACGCTTTAAACTTTTTTTAAAGAATTGCCTTTTTATATATTTTTTTCTAACAAATTAATTTAGTATTGTCGTTTTGTTGGGGAAGATTTTGGAGATGAACTAAAGGCGACTCACAGTTTATGGTGAAATGACCTTTGAGCTAGAATTCCCAATTCACTTTAGGCAAAATAAATTCACTCACCACAGATAGCTACTACATATATTAGCTGTAGGAAGTGTCTTGATCTGCAGACGCCCAAATGTGTATCAGAGAAAGAGCGTATACTTACATCTTCACTATTTAGTGTAAAGCGTCATTTTGCGTTTTCTCCCAAATTATAAATCATCATATTATGCACCCAAAAGCTGTGGGGCATTTCTTGCTCATTATGCGTTAGTTTTATGTGTATGCTTTTAGTATTAGTCACGCTCTGCTTGATAAATTCCGAAGCTGGCATGAGTTTGGCATTTTCCTAGCATTTATAGAAATCTTGTTTCATTCTTTTATTTTCACCATCACTGCTTGCTTGATTGCGCAGCCTACACATTGACTTCAGCACCAGCTGTGTTTCTAAATCCTATTTATTTTTGCTTTGAATGAGAACAAAACATACCTCCGAGTCACAAGGGTCTTGGAGAATGGCGGCTTCCAAGTACAGCACCGCGACGGGCAAATCCCCTTCCTTCAGCCTCTTCAACCCCTCAGCAAATGCCCCGGGGCAGTCTCTGAAGGGGTTCTCCACGTGAAACGTGTAGCCCTGTATCACCAAAAGAATGAATAGTTGGATGAGGAATTAGTCACTCAATACAAGTCAACATGACTTACCCTAATCTCTGTTGCTGGGCAGATTTGGGCTCACATCCAGTGGTGTAGCAAGGTCAGGTGGTACCCGGTGCGGAACATTTCTTGTCACCCCCGGCTTGACAAAATGGCAAAAATATGTGTTCAAAACACATATTTTTCCCATTTTGTCACCCCCCTCGGTGCTGAAGCCTGGGGCGGCCCGCACCCACCGCACCCCCCTTCCTACACCACTGCTGACATCACATACAAGTTTTTTTCATCATTTCCTGGGAAGAATAGGGGTCATATGATGTCACTTCATATGATGTCATTAAGATCATATGGTGTGTGATGTCTCCTTTGCTACCCCAGGCATTTGGCTGAATTGACTTCCATGGGCAAACAATCTTAAAATTAAAAATATGTTCAAAATTATAGTCTGTAAATTATATACAGCCACTCCTAAGAGGAGTTAACAAGCATTATCGCAGTAAAAATGTTCTATCCTAAGTGTTTGGTTGTGACCAACACTAAAACCTAAATCAACTATGGTAATCTGTGTGATTGCCTGTAACATACTACCTGTCAACAGCCTTTAGCGTGGTCTAGTAACACTCCTTAAAACCTTAACTACTGCGGCATTCCATTGAGTGGGCAGGGCCGTGTCGGCCAACGGACGTGCGCAGCACTACGGAGGTAGTGCTCGCGAGGGCCGTTGGCCAACGGGCACAACGAAAGGGTTAAAGGTGTGTTGGCTTCAATAGGTGCTTTTCCCAATAAATAAGCCAGGCTTCTCCCCTTGATGTACCTCTCAATAATGAAGAGATCAGAGCTAGGACATGTGGAATTGAACTAATAAAGTCAATTCCACTTTTTTGAATTATTGAATTAATAAAGTCTTTATAACCGACAAACACTTAATTTATTGTGCACAAGTTGGCACCTATCAGGCATGGAATATATGACGTTACAATGTAAACAATTACAACACATACTTTTACAATGCAGTTTTTACATCACAACTACCATTACATCGCATGATTTTACAACTCATGCCATTACAATGCATTTTAAAAAACTACCATTACAACGCATTCCATTACAACGCACACCATTACAACGCATATAACTTTTCGGGCAACAGTAGGGTAAGTGTTGGATAGTGAAGGGGTAAAAATTAATATTCCCACTCCAGTGAGTGCAACAGTAGGGTAAGTGTTGGATGGTATAGGGGTAAAAATGAGTATTCCCACTCCAGTGAGTGCAACAGTAGGGAAAGTGTTGAATAGTGTAGGGGTAAAAATTACTATTCTCATGTACCCAAAAACCCATACCCACCCTAAAACGAAAAAATCTCCATTACTTACCTTATAATGCATTGTAATGGCATGCGTTGTAATGGTATGCATTGTAATGGCATGCGTTGTAGTGACATGCATTGTAATGGCATGCAATGTAAAGGAAGTTGCATTGTAACAATTGCATTGTAAAGGTAGTGCGTTGTAATGACTGCGTTGTAATGGATGTTTCCCATCAGGCATGCAGCCATAAATTACGACTACGTGTATAATGACAGTGAACAAAAAAATGAACAGCCTTTCTTATAAGGCCAAAGAAGGATTATCACATTGCAAAATTTCAACCAAAGCATTTGTCTAAGGGGGTAACCAACACCAGAATCCTTGCCTCCTATGGGTATGTGTGACATTTCACATAACAAAATACCCGTCTACAGCCTTTAACATAGTGTATATGGGTTGTAAATATATGCTTTTCATAATAAATATGTAAGCCCTACAGCCTTTCTCATAACTCTTCATGGAACACAAATCAGGTCTATAGCCTTGATCAAAGTCTTGTCACCATAACCAACTCAGCCCCGCTGTACTCAACACATGCTTTCCCACAAAGCAGCAGGGAGCCCACCAAGCATCCTTTTTGAGTGGAAAAATACAAAGTCTGTCCAATCAAATGCTGTACTCAAGGAAATCAACATGTGGGCAGAGCCAAATCCAGCAGCGGCCCGTTCAGGTAAGAGCGGTAGGGCGGGGTTGGGGGGAATTCGACAGACGACAATGAGGGAAAATTAAATTAATTAATTAATTTTCCTTCGTCGTTGTCTGTTGAAATACCCCCACCCGGCCCCACCACTTACCTGCATGGGCCGCGGCTGCCAAAACTATTCTCTCAGTAGTGCTTCTGAAAACACTTTTTCTGCTGATCATATATGGTCAAACTTCGACTGCCCGCTGTCAAAGCCAGACCTAAAATCACTGCATTTTCTTGCAGTTCTCTTAGGTTCACCTTGAGCAAAGGGTTGCCTGTAACCACAGCACAAGTTGCACAAAACAGCACTGTTGCAAACTGTTTTAAGAAAAAGTCCTGACATACAAATTTTAAAACTACTACAAAGACCCAAAAATAGAAAATGGAGGCTGTCAAGTGTCAGTGGCTGAGAAACGTATTATTGCTAATGGCATCCATATTTTTCCATTACCGTCTCTCCGGGTGCACCGGTGATTTGATTTGCCGCTTCTGGATTGTCTGAAATCCAGTTTCTTCTCGCCATCTCTTCCCACTCGGCTTCCATCTTGTCCCAAAACTCTGTGTCTGACTAGAAAAAGGCAACACGATTTTAAAATATAGTTTCTCGAAAATCTGTTTTTCTAAACAAATGATATATTTTTCTCTTGCCTTCGAAACACCAGAGGTAAATTGGTCAAAGATTGAAAAGAAAGTGAAGGAACACAAGACAAGTTCAATTTTATTTATGTGCATATGGTGCTTTATGCACGGCCATTTTAAGCAATGATCACCAGGGCAGGGTGTTATTGGACACATCTGTGTTCAGGTAATCAGGGTCCTAAACGGGGATTAGGGTTTATTTAGATGCACAGTTTATTACAGTTCTGAGTGAGGTGAGGGGCCATCTCCCATAAGAGGCCAAACCTCGAATGGGTCACTCACAAATGGTAATAAATAGCATGTTATTAGATGAGGATATGCATATATGGGTTATACCTTGCTGCTTTGTCTTTTTAGGTGGGAATAAACATAGATAGTTAATAAAAGCCAGGTTACAAGGGGTTAATTCCATACATTGAAATAAAATCACACTTGACTCATACCAAAGTAATTTATCTCTGTCATGCTACTGTAGCAGGCAATGTTTTCTCACATCATTTCACTCTGCTGCTGTAAGAAAATGCAAATAGATATTTGCACTGTAGTAATGCATGTGTGAACAGTGAATATGCATTTATTAGTACACTGGCTTAAATAATAGGTGTTATTTGGCCAATTTCTTTTCAATGCACTGCCATAAATGCATTTAGGTTTGGAGGGTGGCAGATGTAAAAAAAAACCTGTATTTCGCAGAGACCTGTGAAGTATGGAATTAGAATTAGTGCTGCACTACCTTAGAAATAAACAGGTGTAAACCTCTGTGTATCTTCTCTGATCTGTGCTCTACTTGTAGTACTGCAATACCTTCTTATACTGTTTGTTATTTGAAATAGAGAGCATATTTACAACGAAGTGGCGGAGCACGGTGGTAGCCTCCTTGGCTTAACGCTGCACTCCGCCACTTCTGAAACGCAGGGCTGCACCATATTTACAACAATATGACGCAGCCTTGCATTTCCCCATGCGCTGGTGCTAAATTTAGCAGCCTAGCGCCAACACAGGCACCCTTGCACCATAGAGGTGAAGTTTGTTTATGTGCACGAAGGTCTCCCTAAATGGCGTTTAGTAACTTCTATGTATGCAGCTTAATGCAGCACACTTAGAAGTTGCAAAACGTCATTTAAAAAAAATTGTTTATGTGCAGGAAGGGGTCACCTCCCTGCACATAAACAATCAATGTCCTTTTTGCTGTTAGAAACAGCAAAAATGAGGAGAAATGAAACATTTTTCCTCGTTGCGCCTGTTTAAGACCAGGTTTTCACTGGTCTTAATTGTGGCGCTGCCCCATATTTACGTTGCCCTTGTAAATATAGGGCAGCGTCAAAATCAATGGGTGTTGAGGTGGAACGCCCACGGCAACACCCATTGCCCGCCCCTTTCACACTATCGCGAAAGGAGGCCTTATTCACAAGGCAGCCTTAAGCCACGTTAATTGGCTTAACGCTGCCTTGTGAATAAGGCGAAGCCCTTATCACCACTACAACGTCCTGAAAAGTGTGGTGGCGATAAGGGCTTGTAAATATGCCCCCATATTTCTTGGGAAGTTGCAAAGACTATGGCTTCTAAATGAGGTTTGTTAGAACTGGCTATTTCTGGTAGGCTAAGGCTGACGTCAAAGCCAGGCAGAAAAAACCCTTCTAGTCAGGGCGAGGGAGTCACACGCCAAGATAACCCCTGCTCACCCCCTTGGTAGCTTGGCACGAGCAGTGAGGCTATACTCCGAGGCAATGTGTAAAGCATTTGCGCCAGCGCACAACAGCAACAACATATTAGGCACACCACAAAAGGAACTCCACACAAGGTTATATTAAAATAACTTTTGTATTGTAAACACACATCAGATAGAAATCACACATGTACATTGTGCCAACTGGCACGGGCAACATTCATAAGGGATTATTTACAGGACAGGGCCACATGGGCCACTGTAAGCATCAACACTTTTAGAAATAGTACTTTGTAGATCATAGAAAATAAGATATAAAACAAAATAACAGTTATAAATCACATCCAGTAAATACTGGGAACAGGTAAGTACCACCTACGCAACCCTAACCACCTTAGGAGAATGTCACGCAGGGAACCAGGACCTTACTAGGACCACCTGTACTAAAAGCATTTAGGGGTATAAACACAACACATTACACATGATGCATGAAAACACATTCAGCGGTGTAGTAAAGGGAAACACATGATGCATAAAACATTCAGAGGTGTACGGAAAACCACCTAAGTATCACACAGCATTTAGGGGTCTAGAAAAGAACACATTACCCATGATGCATAAATATACATTCAGAGGAGTAGTAAAGGGAAACACATGATGCATTAAAAACATTCAGGGGGGCCCCAACCCAACTCAATAGCGCAAAAACACACAGTAGACAATTACCATCCTAAACATAGCAGGTAACCACATTGCGCAGAACTTACATACCAGCCCCCATCCAATAAAGGGTCTACAGAGCCCTGTGTCCAGAATGTCAGGGCGCGCTGCCATGCAGCGCCAGTCAGGGGTGCGCCAACGGCGCAAAACCTAAACGTTGCAGGTGCCCACTACTTGCTGGGCACCTGGGAACCACACAAGACCTAAACAGTGCAGCTGTCCACTAATTGCTGGGCAGCTGGGAACTTCAAAACGTCAACAGGGTCCTCGCTGACCCTTAGGCGCAAACTGCGCCCACTGCTGGATCCACACAGGCTCTGGGCATCTCACATGCCCCAGACGTTGGAGCCACACAGGCTCTGACACTCCAAATAGCCAAACGTTGGAGCCACACAGGCTCTGGCATAACACGTGCCCAACGTTGGAGCCACACAGGCTCTTAAAACATGTGCCCCAAACGTTGGAGCTCTCAGGCATTGGCACAAAACATGCCCTCAGGGAGCCTCTCGGGGCTCTGGACTGCGTTGGGGGACCCGCTGCCAACTGGGGCCGCCCTAATTGCACCACACTATAGTATGCTCCTCCGTTGGAGTCCCCCTCTCTGGGGACTCGAAACTATAATGGTGCCACGAGCCTCTCAGGCTCTCAAACCAGATATGGCCCCGTTGTTCGAGTCCCTCTCGGACTCATGAACACAGAAATGCCTCCGGAGCCCTCTCAGGACTCGCGTACATCGATGTGGCCATTGGAGCCTCAGGCTCCGCTGAAACGTTGGGGCGGCCCACTGCCAGCTGGGGCCGCCCTACCTCTGCTCTCGCCCCATGTGCCACTCTCCGGCACCAACTGCAGCCGCACCGAGCCCCCTCCCCAGCCCTTCCGACTCACCGGGCTGTCTCCTGGGCAGGGCTCCTCCGGGCGGCGGCCTCTTTGCTGGGCGGCGGCTTTCCTTCGTTCTCGGGGCTCCCTCAGCACACGGGAGCCCCGCAAGCACCACCAGCCTTCCTTCCTCGTGACGCGGCCAGCCTTTCTGGTCTCCCTCTCCACACGGGAGACCGGCAACGAACACCAAAGCAGGCTACCCCCGGGCAGGGGGAAGCGGAAGTGACCGCCTCAAGGCCCCGCCCACGTCACCGAAGAATCTGCCTGGCTTCCTGCGCTGAGGGCCGCCAAAGGCAGCGCGGCCCTTGGCAGGGAGGCGGGCGCAGCTCCTCTCTCTAGATCTCCGGGCCAGCGGCGGTGAAATCAACACGAGGCAATGCCAGGTGGGCACCGGCTTCAAATAATTAAATAAAAACGGGGTGGCACCCGTAAATTAACTAAATAAACAAAAATAAAAGCACTACCAAGCGCTAGAGGACCAACAAGGTCCCAGTGGAAATAAAAGCGCTCCCAGGCGCTTAGTGCAGGGATAAAGCGCTCCCAGCGCTAAAGGCACACAAAGTCCTGCAAAGTCCTTCAGGGTTCCAGGACCTCAATAGTCCAGGGCATAAGATGGAGCCCAGCAGCTCCCAGGACAGGAAAGTCCATCAGATGTCCAGGGGCTGGGCAGGGCCCAGGGATTCCCCTGAGCCCAAGCAGCAGCACGCCCCTGACAGATTCAAGTCCAAAAACAAGAACATTTTGGAAGGGGACACAGCCCCTTCTTATACACAGAAAAGTCTTTGAAGTCTTTGTGCAGGCAGTTTGAGAACCAGCTAGAACTGGTTATAGGGAAGTCCTTTCAGTATCAGGGACAGAGGTGACAGTCGCCCAGCGGGGAGGTGGAGCCAGCATTGTGGCAGGCAGGCACAGCCTCATTCACTATCAGGTGCGATCTCCTCCCACTTCCCTGGCAGCAGATGCTGCCTTTCATCCACGGGCTGACTCAGACAACCTCCTGGGGGCTCTGCAGCCCCTGTCACACTCAAACCAGACAGTCAATCCACAAGCAGGCCCAGGCACTCTGGGCCAGGCTCACCAGCCAATCACACGTCAGCCACAGATTACACAAATATGCCAACTTCTTAAAGTGGCACTTCTAGACTAGACACAACCATGCCGCATACACCATTACGCAGCATTCAATCTCACGAGTTCGCACATATCAAACTCGACCCTGCACTCCCCACACATCAGGAACTACCATAGGCATACATATTCACCATTCATTCCTATGGGAGGGCAGGTCACTCACCATACATACACAGAGAGCTCACGCACTTTACACTGTACCACAGTGAAAAAGTGCGCAGAGGCCTAAATTCACCAACACTAGGTTCTAGAAACAGGCTAGGAAAAAGCAAAAAGTTTCGGGGTGAACCTGCCAAAAGGGCCAGGTCCAACACAACCCCCTTCCAGCCAAAACGCAGGGTAGACCAATCACTCCACCGATGGGCTTCACTGCTTTGGGCGACAAAACACGGACACGGGCCCGCACGGCAGGGACACCCTCCAGTTTTTCGCCACTCTGAACCTACATGGTTACTTCCAAACAATAACTCTCTGACCCAACTAGGATACCCCACTGGTACACACTAGTCGTCCACAGCCAGGACCAGGCCCTAGGCCATCCAAATCTCACAGGTCCTGTCCAAACCACAGAGTGGGGGGCCGTAACCCCTGGCACACAATAGCCACTCTCCACTCTCCCTCTCAGGGTAGCTACAACTACCACTGATCCAACAACCTAGGGTCCACACCCCCAGGCTGACCAGAGGTCACGGGCAAGAATGCCCCACCCTACCTCTACTTCTGGGTTTCCGCACCCTCACAGGGAAGCACTCATCAGAACACAATTCTCCTACCAGATCAGGACCTCACTCCATCACTGGTCTACCACCTGGAAACTATTTCACTTCTGAGGTACAAAGCACACAGCACAGTTCCTCTTCAAGCAGGTGGGGGGACACAGCACACAGCAAAGCCCCCTTTCCTCTACCTTAGTGGAAACAACAAACTGCAGGTGAGCCCCAGAACACACAGCAAGGGCAGCCCCCTCAGTCTTCTCAGCTGATCCACTTTGGTAGAGATTCCTCTTGACCTGGAAGCTTCCAAATCTCCCAACCTAGGATCTAAACCCTCAGGTTGCACCGGGGTCAGAAGTCCACCGTCCCTCTGCACCCCCTTCCAGAGTTCTGCACACCCACTTAGGAGCGGTACCCCTCAACACCAGGACCGCCGGAGTTCTGGTTACAGACATTTCCCGTCCTCTAGACACAGGAAGATCCTCCTCAAATGACCTGTATGTACAGCCTAGGCCCCTGACCTGGCGCTCCCGGGGGAACCCTCCAGGCCCAGAGACAGGGTTTCAGGCCAACGTGGGACACACCGTCCCACACTCACTCCGCCTCCACTGAGACAGGACGTGAGCCCCTACACCCCTACCATCCTAATGGGACCTAGCTGGGCTACACATGAACCTCTTCACCTACACAGGATCATCAGATACACAAGCCACTACTTTTAGAATCACTCCCTAAAGCCTCTGCAAGACACCTAGCACACCGCCAGACGTCCACCTTCTTGTCCAGTTCCTCTGCAGGACCTCCTGCACACCACCAGAGGTACACCTCATGTGCAAGCGCCTAAAAAAAAACAACTCACACCAACTCCTCCAGTTCAAGACACCACTCATCCACACACTCCCCCTCCAGACTGGTGAGACAGTTACTCACTGCCCCTGACTCTCAACCTGTACCCTCTTACTGAGCACCAGGCACCATACTCTGGGAACTGGGAATGGGACTTCACGCACTGGACACATTTTAGCTGCCACCACTGGATCCTACCATACTGGGGAATCCAGACACACACACTACACTCAGGGAATAACCACCCTCCTGAGCTAGTCATTTCTCCTCCACACTTTCTCTCTTCCATCTACCCACACAGGGACAGGAATTGGACACTGGACCCAGCAAGGGATTCCTAATCTATGGGAACCCCCCCCTCTACTGGCGTCCCGCCCTGTCATTTTCTCTCATCTGCCACTAAACATAAAGCGCAGGAACACCATCTGAAAATGACACTCTTGAGGAAAAACAAAATCATAAACAATAATCCCAAACATGTGACTATCTGAAAAATGCAGAGTTTTGTAATGTAGCCAGTTGTCGCTGTGGCACTGTGCAAACACAAGTCCAAATCCGCACCGCTGACCAACAATGTTAGAACTGGCTATTTCTGGTAGGCTAAGGCTGACGCCAAAGCCAGGCAGAAACCACCCTTCTAGTCAGGGCGAGGGAGTCACATGGCAAGATAACCCCTGCTCACCCCCTTGGTAGCTTGGTAAGAGCAGTGAGGCTAAACTCGGAGGCAATGTGTAAAGCATTTGCGCCAGCGCACAACAGCGACAACATACTAGGCACACCACAAAAGGAACTCCACACAAGGTTATATTAAAATAACATTTGTATTGTAAACACACATCAGATAGAAATCACACATGTTCATTGAGCCAACTGGCACGGGCAACATTCATAAGGGATTATTTACAGGACAGGGCCACATGGGCCACTGTCAGCATCAACACTTTTAGAAATAGTACTTTGTAGATCATAGAAAATAAGATATAAAACAAAATATTAGTTATAAATCACATCCAGTAAATACTGGGAACAGGTAAGTACCACCTACGCAACCCTAACCACCTTAGGAGAAGGTCACGCAGGGAACCAGGACCTTACTAGGACCACCTGTACTAAAAAGAACAACCACCTAAGTATCACACAGCATTTAGGGGTATAAACACAACACATTACACATGATGCATGAAAACACATTCAGCGGTGTAGTAAAGGGAAACACATGATGCATAAAACATTCAGAGGTGTACGGACAACCACCTAAGTATCACACAGCATTTAGGGGTCTAGGAAAGAACACATTACCCATAATGCATAAATATACATTCAGAGGAGTAGTAAAGGGAAACACATGATGCATTAAAAACATTCAGGGGTGCCCCAAACCCAACTCAATAGCGCAAAAACACACAGTAGACAATTACCATCCTAAACATAGCAGGTAACCACATTGAGCCTAACTTACATACCAGCCCCCATCCAATAAAGGGCCTACAGAGCCCTGTGTCCAGAATGTCAGGGCGCGCTGCCATGCAGCGCCAGTTAGGGGTGCGCCAACGGCGCAAAACCTAAACGTTGCAGGTGCCCACTACTTGCTGGGCACCTGGGAACCACACAAGACCTAAACGGTGCAGCTGCCCACTAATTGCTGGGCAGCTGGGAACTTCAAAACGTCAACAGGGTCCTCGCTGACCCTTAGGCGCAAACTGCGCCCACTGCTGGATCCACACAGGCTCTGGGCATCTCACATGCCCCAGACGTTGGAGCCACACAGGCTCTGACACTCCAAATAGCCAAACGTTGGAGCCACACAGGCTCTTAAAACATGTGCCCCAAACGTTGGAGCTCTCAGGCATTGGCACAAAACATGCCTTTAGGGAGCCTCTCGGGGCTCTGGACTGCATTGGGGCGACCCGCTGCCAACTGGGGCCGCCCTAATTGCACCACACTATAGTATGCTCCTCCGTTGGAGTCCCCCTCTCTGGGGACTCGAAACTATAATGGTGCCACGAGCCTCTCAGGCTCTCAATTCAATTCAATTCAAAAACTTTATTCGAATTTTTGCAAATTCATAAAAGCAATACAGACAATCCCAGATCAAATAACATATTTACAATAGTTAAAAAAAGGCAATATAAAAACAATTATGAATGTAATTCTCAGATTTACTAAGGGTTCTCCATTGTTTTACGAACATGGGTAATAACTCTAAGAAAAGTGCTAGTGCGGAATATCAACTCTTCACTATTCAGAGTCAACAACATCAAATTTGATTCCTTCAGAGAAAGTGGTCTGTGCTTTTTAAAATAGGGTGCTAAAAACCATTTAAAATATTTTTGATAAAATTTAGAAAAGAAAAAGAAATGTAAATCAGTTTGCGGGCTGGTATCATCGCATGGGCACAAATTGTTTCCAGATTTCAAAAAAGTATAGCCTAGTGGGAAACATAATAAAAATCTCACAGTTCCTGCCCTGAGGCGAAAAAGCAAAGATCTTTCCCACTTAGTCATCGGGAGCGTGAGGTACAGATGGATTGGTTGTGTATACAGATCTTTGCTCACATAAGTCTGGTTTGTGGGTTTAATTAGTTCCCTTGCCAATCTTTCTTCTCTATAAAGTGCGTACAGTGCAGATTTTAAATCATTTTTATCCTTGGGATTAATTTTACTAGGGTCATGAAAAAGGTGTCCTTTGCCTACGCTACTTAATTTTTTGAACACTCCAGAGAGCCAAGGGATTAACATCCCTTTATCACAGTAAAGGCAGTCTCTTATGATGTCCTGGATTAGGCCAGCCATGTCATTTTTCCATATAGCAAGCCAGAACATTGCCGGTCTGGAGGCAATAAAATCTGATATGTAATACAAATTCAGTTCACAGTGGCAAATATATTCCGAGGAGGAAATGGGTGCTCCGAGGATTTTTCTACAGAAGCGGTTTTCCTCTGTCTGGATGCTCGGAGTTTTTCCCAGGACCCAGATCTCTGCCCCGTAAGTAGCTACTGGTACACATTGTGATTTAAAAAAAATTTTAAATAGCTTTTGTAGCGTCTGCTTTCCTAGGCCGTGGGAGGCTAAGAATAGAGTTAATGGATTTTGAGAGGCTCTCAAAACAGATATGGCCCCGTCGTTAGAGTCCCTCTCGGACTCATGAACACAGAAATGCCCCCGGAGCCCTCTCAGGACTCGCGTACATAGATGTGGGCATTGGAGCCTCAGGCTCCGCTGAAACGTTGGGGCGGCCCACTGCCAGCTGGGGCCGCCCTACCTCTGCTCTCGCCCCATGTGCCACTCTCCGGCACCAACTACAGCTGCACCGAGCCCCCCCCAGCCCTTCCGACTCACCGGGCTGTCTCCTGGGCGGGGCTCCTCCTGGCGGCGGCCTCTCTGCTGGGCGGTGGCTCTCCTTTGTTCTCAGGGCTCCCTCAGCACACGGGAGCCCCGCAAGCACCACCAGCCTTCCTTCCACGTGACGCGGCCAGCCTTTCCGGTCTCCCTCTCCACACGGGAGACCGGCAACGAACACCAAAGCAGGCTTCCCGCGGGCAGGGGGAAGCGGAAGTGACTGCCTCGAGGCCCCGCCCACGTCACCGAAGAATCTGCCTGGCTTCCTGCGCTGAGAGCCGCCAATGGCAGCGCGGTCCTTGGCAGGGAGGCGGGCGCAGCTCCTCTCTCTCGATCTCCGGGCCAGCGGCGGTGAAATCAACACGAGGCAATGCCGGGTGGGCACCGGCTTCAAATAATTAAATAAAAACAGGGTGGCACCCATAAATTAACTAAATAAACGAAAATAAAAGCGCTACCAAGCGCTAGAGGACAAACAAGGTCCCAGTGGAAATAAAAGCGCTCCCAGGCGCTTAGTGCAGGGATAAAGCGCTCCCAGCGTTAAAGGCACACAAAGTCCTGCAAAGTCCTTCAGGGGTCCAGGACCTCAATAGTCCAGGGCATAAGGTGGAGCCCAGCAGCTCCCAGGACAGGAAAGTCCATCAGATGTCCAGGGGCTGGGCAGGGCCCAGGGATTCCCCTGAGCCCAAGCAGCAGCACGACCCTGGCAGATTCAAGTCCAAAAACAAGAACATTTTGGAAGGGGACACAGCCCCTTCTTATACACAGAAAAGTCTTTGAAGTTTTTGTGCAGGCAGTGTGAGAACCAGCTAGAACTGGTTATAGGGAAGTCCTTTCAGTATCAGGGACAGAGGTGACAGTCGCCCAGCGGGGAGGTGGAGCCAGCATTGTGGCAGGCAGGCACAGCCTCATTCACTATCAGGTGCGATCTCCTCCCACTTCCCTGGCAGCAGATGCTCCCTTTCATCCACGGGCTGACTCAGACAACCTACTGGGGGCTCTGCAGCCCCTGTCACACTCAAACCAGACAGTCAATCCACAAGCAGGCCCAGGCACTCTGGGCCAGGCTCACCAGCCAATCACACGTCAGCCACAGATTACACAAATATGCCAACTTCTTAAAGTGGCACTTCTAGACTAGACACAACCATGCCACGTACACCATTACGCAGCATTCAATCTCACGAGTTCGCACATCTCAAACTCGACCCTGCACTCCCCACACATCAGGAACTACCATGGGCATACATATTCCCCATTCATTCCTATGGGAGGGCAGGTCACTCACCATACATACACAGAGAGCTCACGCACTTTACACTGTACCACAGTGAAAAAGTGCGCAGAGGCCTAAAATCACCAACACCAGGTTCTAGAAACAGGCTAGGAAAAAGCAAAAAGTTTCGGGGTGAACCTGCCAAAAGGGCCAGGTGCAACAAGGTTACTATTAAAAACAACACCAAGGACCTCATTACAAGAGGCCCATGTTATTTGCAGTGCTTAATCACCTCCAAATTACTCCACCCCCAAAAACTATTATAAAAAAATCTATTTGGCTCTTCAAATATCATTACCTGAATTTTTTATGTATTTATAGTTAGATAATTGTTTTCACATTATATGGCGAACTCAATAAACTGCCTTTACAAGCCAAACAGGGTCTTATCTAGTACCACATGGTTGTCTGCATATAGCAGTGTACATACATCACATTATGAATTTTGTATGGGTAAAGCATGTTGCACATTTCAAAGTAAATAGCAAATCAGATAGGAATGAGACTAACTATCATGGGGACATGACACAGCCCTTGTTTAGGCCACTACAGATCTAAATTTCGTTTGCTTTGCTCTCCTGCCACCCACAATTACCTTTGTCCACTCACCAGTCTGCAATACTCACAACAGATATATCATCTCCTAGAAATGTCCTAATTGAAACCATCAACAGCTCAGTGAGACTCTATGTCCTGTGGGGCTGCTTAAGAGTATCTTAGGATCCAGCTGGAACTGGACATTTTGCTGTGGACCCGAACTACAGCCGCGAGGAGCCCCCACAACTGTAAACCACACACTGAGGAAACAGCAGTGGTGTAGGATAGGGGCGATTCAGCTGTACTCATCCTCCTTGACCTCTCCGCAGCATTTGACACCATCTCCCACGGTATTTTGAAACATCGGCTGTGGGAGATTGGTGTCCGTGGAGGGGCATTGGGCTGGATTGAGGATTATCTCACTGGCCGCATCTCCACCGTTCGGGTCGACTCCCTGGCGGCCCGGAGCCGTTCGGCTATGGTAGGCGTGCCTCAAGGTTCGATTTTGAGCCTGCTGCTTTTTAATCTGTACTTGACACCCTTGGCTAAAATAATTAAATCTTATGGCTTCGGAACGGTGTCATATGCAGATGATACGTAGCTGCTGATCACATGCGGCGTTCATTCCTGCTGACACCTGCTTGCGCTTTAAAAAATGCATGGTTGAGATCAGTAGCTGGATGCGAGCGAATAAACTCCAAATCAATGCGGGCAAGACCGAAATTATTTTGTTTGGTAAAGCCGACAGATATTGGACGACAGAATGGTGGCCATCCGAGCTGGGAGCTTGTCCGGCCCCTAAGCCGGTAGTCCGGAACCTTGGAATCATTATGGACAGTGCTCTGTCCTTGAAAAATCATGTAGCCAAGGTGACGGGCACCTGCTATGGTATAATGCGTGGCCTTAGAAAGATCTTTAGATGGCTCTCGCTTGAAGCCAGAAAGCCATTGGTTCTGGGCCTGATCATTAGCCATCTTGATTATGGCAATGCCATGTACCACGGCTTGAATGAGGACCAGTTGTCAAAATTACAAACTTTGCAGAACACGGCGGCAAGATTGGTGCTGGATCTGCCACCTAGAACAGCGTCAGCTCCATGTTTGAAACAACTACATTGGCTGCCCATACGGCAAAGAAGTCAATTTAAGATCCTATGTTTGACCCATAACGCATTGTATAAAAAGGGGCCCCGGTATCTAAAAAAAAAACTGAACTGGTATGCCCCCAAGAGAGCCTTAAGATCTAGCCTCAAGTCTCTGCTAATGCAACCTCGGGTGTGAACTTCCAGGTACGGGCAACGCTCTTTTTCATTCCTCGCACCTGCCCTTTGGAATAAGTTACCTCCCCACCTTCTTTCCATTAAGGAGCATCAGCAATTTCGTAAAGCCTTGAAAACCTGGCTTTTTCCCTAGCATGCGGCCTGTCTCTCTCTGTTATGTTGCCCTTTCAGTGTTTGTTCTCTTCCCCCCGGTTCTTGTGCTGCTAGCGCCTTGAGACCTTGCGGTGATAATGGCGCTCTATAAAAACTTTTGACATTGACATTGACATAGCAGAACTTGAGGGGGCCTCCTTACAAAGTACATGGTGCTCCCCCTACCCCGGACCAAGAAGGAGTTCTCAGGCCAGGGGCCCGCCGCCCACGCACGTTGCCAGAGGGGGCCCCCTAGAGCTTGGGGGCTACTGTTACGCCACTGGGAAACAGCCTTAAAGATTTGGAAACTATTTTTTCAAGGTACATTCAAGCACAATATTTACTTTTATATTTTAAAATGGACGTTCCATAAAACCTTTTGGTTTCTGATCAACCAGTGATGGTCATTGCTTCTGTAAGTAACAAAAACACATTCACTGTTGTTCCCTGGTGGCGACTAGCCTTTATCCAAAATAATCTCAGTTTGTTTAGGCTATAAAGTTTTCTTGCTACATCAGATGATTTTCGTATGGTAAATTATTTATCTTCACAAATAAAGGTCTGTGGACCTTTTATTATCCTAAATGCATTTATTTAGACATACAACGTATATTTCAAACAAAAGGGTTCAGCACTATTCAACAATTGTAACAACCAATGTCAGTATCAAAGAAGCAGTAAGCACACAAGAAAATGTCCAGATTCCAGATGTTGTTTTCTTAAAATGATTTTTCTTTATTGAGTACTTTTTAAAATCAGAGGACCATAGCCGACGCGTTTCGTCTCACGAAGAGACTTCTGCAGGGCTTTGTGAATTATAGAAACATTTATTAAAAAAACACTTGAAACTGACGAGCACACGCGCTGCAGGACACTGAGCTATGCTGATAATAATGACTACATAAAAGTCGTGGAAAATTGGACCTTCTGACAATTGCTTAAAGTCTAGTAAGTTTTTTTAATACATTTTTCTATCATTTCAAAAAGCCCTGAAGAAAGAAAAATGCTTACTGCTTCTTTGATACTGACATTGGTTGTTACAATTGTTGAATAGTTCTGAACCCTTTTGTTTGCAATATTGGTATAGGATTTCTTTCTTAGTTAAGGAGCATAGAAGGGAGTGCTCCTTGGTTCTTTGCACTACCATAATACATATAGACACTTGTTCATCTGTCAGGTGCGGTTCTCTATAACCTCATATATACCATGTATATTTATTTGAGGACGGCGATGGTGCATGACCCAAGCTACCAAGGATGAGCCAGAGAAAGCTCAAAGAAATCAGCTCACCTTTTTAAGAGTCATCCTGCACTGGGACAGCTCATACCAACACTGTGACATTGTGCCCTTTAGCTGGAAAATCCAGTTTCCACAGTCCTGCTATGTGACCAAACTACAGCTTTGTGAAATGCCTCTTGATGAAGGCAATAATCTTTGCTGAATGTAATGCAGTAATGACGGTGACATCAATTGGTCAAACCCCGCCTGTTACTACATCACCTGCCAATACAACCCACCACTACGTCACCTCACATTGCATCACCCTGGAGGTGGAGACCCCCAACCATTCTCCTATAAGGTCTTCCTTGACAGGGCAGCTGTCTGCAAGATATACTGTAACCAGTCCTATAAAATGTACACATAGTGGGCTTTGGCTCCGCCCAGAGGAGTAGTTCTCTGTCACCTCTTGTTATTGGCTGTTTGATGCATAAAGTCCTTGCATAGGAATGCATGAGGAACTGTTTCTCAAGAAACTCTTGAAGAGCACACACTCTGCACAGGGAAAATCGAACCCAGATTGGGGACGGCATAGATTTCCTTGCTTTAGATGCAAATGGAGAGTGCAGAGATCTGAAGGGTGGCTGCTGGAGTACACTAGTAGGTTGGACTAGCCATTCAAGGACGTCAGAGGAGTACAGCGATATATGCCACTGTATTTACCTTTACGATTCATATTGTCTGCTTTAACACAGTCACTAACTTACTGGTTCTTCTACTCAACTTGGTTACGCTGCTGCGGAAACCCATCTCATTGTGCTAAGCCGTTTCATGCAACTCCTATTGTGTATATGAAGCCTTTATCCAGCCAACGGATTTTAAGTCCAACACCGTCCCTACTGTTGTGCAGACTAGAGTTGGAATAGAAAATGATACTATTCCAAAGTCCAGCAACCCCCTAAGGCAAGTCATTGTAATGACTTGTGTGCTAATGGCGCCCGTTGCAACGACGAGTTTGTTCTAATGTCGGCGTGCTGAAGGCATGTGTACTAAACGCATGTGGGATTCTGTCACACATTTGTTGTCTTCTCCCTACTCCCTCTTTTTCCCAGAGGGTATAGTTCATGGCTCGCTTATTCTGTGCTCCTGGGTAATACCAGTGTGGAGGTTCAGCGCTACCTGTTTGATTCATTAAACTATTTTAAATTTCAAAAATACACAGAAAGCAATCTGTTTAGTTTTGTTTTTGTTCCAATACGCCAGGCTTTTTTAATTGTGTGTGTGAGCCACAAACGGACGTACTTATGTGCTTGTGCGCCCACACACATACATAAAAGCACCAGATCCAGTTACTTAAACCAAAACAAGTGTGAGCAAAACCAACAGGCTTTGATTTAATGAAGTAATACAGTCTGTGTGCATAACATATTAAAGCCTGGCCTACTGGGTTTGCCAATGCTTCTTTTCACTTAAGTCATCCTCATACTATTTTTAATTAAATAACCCCCACCAATAACCTATTTTTATATAACCTAATTTTGATAATGTCTTGCAAGCGGAAGTCGTGCTCAGACAATGTAGTGAACAAAATGTAGTGGGGGTGTTCACCAAAAATGCCAATTTTCTTTCAGTATGCTACATCGGTGACAGCTTTGTGTGGAGCTTAGAGTAACCAATCTCACAATGTCAACATTTATTTATGTTGATTTTGTATCTATTTTGTCTGAGAGAAAATAGCTACTCTTATTAGTTCATACTGTGTGTTCCTTTAAGTATTTAACAAAGTAGTTCCTCACAATAAACCTGTTTTCAGGTTCAGTCAATTGTTTCTCAAAGACATATTCAAAACTACAATTGCTTCAAAGTCTCAGCATATCCCATGTGGTTTGCAGTATATATTTTACTTGGATGACAGCTCACACACAAAGCTGAAATTGATGCAGATGGCTTGCAAACTATTCTACTTTGTAGTGTTTCATTCTTGGAAAATAATTTTAGATCTAAAAGTGATAGCTTAAATTTGCTAAATTTCACAGTCAGTCTATTATTAAAATTGTTGGCATTCAGCCATATATTATATATTTGTAAGTCAACAAAGCTGCCAGTCAAACAATACATCCTCCATAACACAGACTCAAAATGACCCAGTTTATGTAGCAAAACAACCTTTTGCAAGTTCAATGACAAGTGTTACCAATAATTGCAGGTAACAATAATGGGTTTTAAGTTTGTTTCTTTTTATGACAACCTCTTTACGGTTGGTTCATGCTGCAGCAGGAAGGCTCCACATTATATTAAAACAAAATTGGTTCAGTTTTACTGATGATATATTGGTGGTCTGGATCTGCAGAATTGATGACTTACAAAAATATGGCAAAGTGAATGACAAAAATGTCAACATTAAATTTATTATGGGATTCATCAATCATAAGATCTGATATTGGAATTCTCTTTCAAGAAAGGGTTACTACAATACAGACTGTTTAACAAACCAACAGCAAGAAATGTTGAGTTATTTACAAGTTACCCTCACCTAATTAAACCGAAAACTAATATCTCTTAAAAGAGAATGCCAAGAATTAAATATTTTTGCTGTTGCTTAACTGAGGACAAATCTGCCTGAGAGGCAACAACTGTTCCAAACTTCCTACCCCCGCATTAAGTATTCAGGATTAAAAGATTAAACCCAGATCAGTTGACTGGGGGTGAGTGCTTGTATTGTTAACGCTCCGTCCATCATTTCCTTTGGTTTTTCTTTGTTCGCCATAAGTTGGCAGGGTATGCTCAGACGTGAGTCCCTTGCTCACTTTATCTTAAGTGTCTGTGACACTTAACCTCAGCGCACTGTGGCTGTGCGCGGTTGTCTATGCGACACTCCGCTTAAAATTATTAACACATATAATGCTCAACTTAGGACTTTCAAGATTCAAGTTTTATCAAATGGTAAACAAAAAATCATTCAAAACATTATACAGATTTGCTCTGAAACAGTATTATTCATTCAATACATTATTTTTCAAAATTCACAAATTTAAACATTCAAAATTCTTTTGCGTAGATGCCTTTTCTTTAGCGCCCAATGCATTTCAAGCTCTTGGAGCTCTTCCTCAGGGGCCTGTGAACTAAATCGTAATTTAAATTACTACCAACAGTATTTATGGAAACAGAAGACCAAAACATCATTATGTACAGGGTATATTTACAACATGTCACTCGAAAAACATGTTTGAGTAGTGAAACCACGAATAACCCACACCACTGTGAAGTGCAACATAATCACCAAAAATTGCGGAAAAACTAACTCACTGATGTCGCTGTCACCAAAGTATTCAATCTACACCGGAAATAAGCAGAAAACATATCGTTTGCACCTCACAACTATATTCAACTCGTTGTGCCTGAATGAAGCTGAACCCTCACAATGTTTTCCCTTACCTTACTGCAAAACTCTCAGTGGCAAAAAGCGGAATGTTCTACTCATATGAGGCTCTTGTTGGTTCTGAAAAAATAATGATAAACAGCTCTCTCACTACCGGGTTCACAACCCTCCAAACCATGATTATTCTATCAAGCAGTTCTGTCTATCAGCCTCTTACCTTAACTCGGTACGCTGAACTTCCAAATTCCAAACTCTGTCATCCGTCTCTGCTCTCTAGCTGCCACTCGGAACTCCGACCAGCTACACTAAACCGCCATTAATCACGCTCCATACTTAGCGTGGCAACTTCGAATAGACACTAAAAAAGGACTACAACAAGTGACTGTTGGTCCCGAAACTGCGGGCGCCATTTTAAAGAGGTAAAAAACGGTTCACTAAACAACACAAAACAACCTCAAAGTGAAATATAAACACCCAAAAATCATGTTTAAAAGGAGAATAACGGAAAAGAAAAATAGTGGAAAAGAAAAATAGTGATGTGGTTTGTAACTGCTCCTACTCATACATTTTCAAGATGTTTCAAATATTCAAAACCTTGTTTATGGATGCAAGCATCTTGCTGATGCAGACTCAGCGGGCAAAAAGCCTTATATAAAACACGATAAATCTACCTTCTCGTTTAACCCTTTGGGTTCTTGTGTTGACAAAAGCCTGATCCAATGTATCTCTCTTTGGAGGAGGGACCTGGTGAGATCAACCCCCTCGTATGTCTTTACAACTTCCAATATGGAGTACCTGATTTGAGCTATGCTATGATTATTGTCATTCCAATGTTTTGCCAAATTGCTTTTTACATTTTTATTCCTAATTGTGCTTTTGTGTTCTGTTATTCTTTTTTTTTATCTTTCTCTCTGTTTTCCCTACGTAAATTTTGCCGCAGGGACACTTGATGTAATAAATTTGATTTTTGGAATTGCAATCTCCATTGTAATGAAGTTCAATTTCTTTGCCAGTTTGTGGATGATGCAACTTGTTACCTACAATCACATTTGAACAATGCACACAATTCTGACATTTCTTCATTCCTCTGTTGGACACTTCTGTCTCTCTTGTCGGGGTCATCAGCAGTTCTTTTAGGTTCTTTGACCTAGTGTACGCAAATATTGGTTTATTGTCAAAAATTCCATTGAAATCGTCTTCATTCTTTAAAAGATCCCAATGTTTATTGATGATTGATTTCATTCTTTGTGAAGAAGTAGAAAATTTTGACACAAACACATGCCTATCCATAGTTTTTTTAGGCTTCTGAGTTAATAAGTTGTCCCTGCTATATGTCTCAAGGGACACTAGGTCAAAGAACCTAAAAGAACTGCTGATGACCCCGACAAGAGAGACAGAAGTGTCCAACAGAGGAATGAAGAAATGTCAGAATTGTGTGCATTGTTCAAATGTGATTGTAGGTAACAAGTTGCATCATCCACAAACTGGCAAAGAAATTGAACTTCATTACAATGGAGATTGCAATTCCAAAAATCTAATTTATTACATCAAGTGTCCCTGCGGCAAAATTTACGTAGGGATTACAGAGAGAAAGATAAAAAAAAGAATAACAGAACACAAGAGCACAATTAGGAATAAAAATGTAAAAAGCAATTTGGCAAAACATTGGAATGACAATAATCATAGCATAGCTCAAATCAGGTACTCCATATTGGAAGTTGTAAAGACATACGAGGGGGTTGATCTCACCAGGTCCCTCCTCCAAAGAGAGATACATTGGATCAGGCTTTTGTCAACACAAGAACCCAAAGGGTTAAACGAGAAGGTAGATTTATCGTGTTTTATATAAGGCTTTTTGCCCGCTGAGTCTGCATCAGCAAGATGCTTGCATCCATAAACAAGGTTTTGAATATTTGAAACATCTTGAAAATGTATGAGTAGGAGCAGTTACAAACCACATCACTATTTTTCTTTTCCACTATTTTTCTTTTCCGTTATTCTCCTTTTAAACATGATTTTTGGGTGTTTATATTTCACTTTGAGGTTGTTTTGTGTTGTTTAGTGAACCGTTTTTTACCTCTTTAAAATGGCGCCCGCAGTTTCGGGACCAACAGTCACTTGTTGTAGTCCTTTTTTAGTGTCTTTTCGAAGTTGCCATGCTAAGTATGGAGCGTGATTAATGGCGGTTTAGTGTAGCTGGTCGGAGTTCCGAGTGGCAGCTAGAGAGCAGAGACGGATGACAGAGTTTGGAATTTGGAAGTTCAGCGTACCGAGTTAAGGTAAGAGGCTGATAGACAGAACTGCTTGATAGAATAATCATGGTTTGGAGGGTTGTGAACCCGGTAGTGAGAGAGCTGTTTATCATTATTTTTTCAGAACCAACAAGAGCCTCATATGAGTAGAACATTCCGCTTTTTGCCACTGAGAGTTTTGCAGTAAGGTAAGGGAAAACATTGTGAGGGTTCAGCTTCATTCAGGCACAACGAGTTGAATATAGTTGTGAGGTGCAAACGATATGTTTTCTGCTTATTTCCGGTGTAGATTGAATACTTTGGTGACAGCGACATCAGTGAGTTAGTTTTTCCGCAATTTTTGGTGATTATGTTGCACTTCACAGTGGTGTGGGTTATTCGTGGTGTCACGTTTTACCCTCCCCGACCTCTGGGAAATCACTGTCTGCCCGGTACTGAGAAACGGAATGGGAAACTACAAATCCCATGATCCTTTGAGCCGCGCGCTCCTATGACGCGACGCTCCTAGGGATTAACAGGAAGACGGGCGGAAGACGCGCCGCCGATTATTCCTGCTTGTTGTCTTGGTTCGTGCTCTGTGGAGACTTGTGGTTATCGGCGGAGGCAAACTTTTGGGTCTTGCAGAAAAGTCACGCCGCTATCTGCGTGTGGATTACTGGTGAGGCTTCGGAAGCGCCTGCAACGTGGTGTTCCTTGGTGTGGTGCCTCTCGTGTTTGGATTAACCAGGAGGGGCTTAGGAAGCGCCCGTGTTCGTCCTTCAGTCCTGCAACAGGTTTTTCTTGGAATCGAGAGGGGCACATACAATTCATAGTGCATTACAGGGTCCGTTTGTTGAATACTTGCAGGGAGCGTCTTGCTCCGGTTAGTGCAGGACACCTGGGCATAGGTGCCGCCTTACCTGTTCTGTACTCTTTGTCCATATTCGAAGCGCTTACAGAGCAGGATCTGTAGAGACGCTATAACCATTTGTTGTGTTTTGACAGAGAGCGTCTTGCTCCTTGGCATAGGTGCCGCCTTACCTGTACATTACTCAATATCCACTTGGAAGCGCTTACAGAGCAGGATCTGTAGAGACGCTATACATATACTTTATGCTGGGCTTATGATTTACTTTCTTAACTATTACTTTTAGGGAATATTGGGAGGAGAGATCCTGGGGTTGTCGCGTCTTGCACACCCGGAGGTCGTTCTTCTAATTATTTCCTCGGAGGAGAAAACCTTTTGTTGTTTACCACTGTGACCAGGAATGTGATCGCTATTTGTTTTCATCGATTGATGCTCTGGGGCAATTCTAGGTTGTCTATTTCCTACATAAGGGTAGGTGTTCATTGCTGTCTACATCTTACAGAACAAAGGAAGGGAGGGAACCAGGGGGTTGCTAATGCTCTCTATATTATATTTTCCAGTACTATACCAGGGGATATAGAAGCCGCCCTTAGATCCTTCCTGCATACAGGCAGACCTGTGGGTTATCCAGGTGAGGTAACAGGAGTGTTGTTACATAGCATATGTCCCAGTTTAGGGTTCTGTAGTCCTTATCCATTGCTTTTGTGGTTACAGGTTTTCGGTGCCAAGAGCCCAGCTGTTCTCCTCCGGACCCAACTTTTCCCCCGCTTGATCACCTTAATAGTCTGGGCACTATTTCAGTCAGACTTGGGTTGATCTAGAGGTGGGCCCCCTTATAGCATCGACCCAATCCTGAGGAGCATCCAGAACGGACCTGACACGTGGTTTCACTACTCAAACATGTTTTTCGAGTGACATGTTGTAAATATACCCTGTACATAATGATGTTTTGGTCTTCTGTTTCCATAAATACTGTTGGTAGTAATTTAAAATTACGATTTAGTTCACAGGCCCCTGAGGAAGAGCTCCAAGAGCTTGAAATGCATTGGGCGCTAAAGAAAAGTCATCTACGCAAAAGAATTTTGAATGTTTAAATTTGTGAATTTTGAAAAATAATGTACTGAATGAATAATACTGTTTCAGAGCAAATCTGTATAATGTTTTGAATGATTTTTTGTTTACCATTTGATAAAACTTGAATCTTGAAAGTCCTAAGTTGAGCATTATATGTGTTAATAATTTTAAGCGGAGTGTCGCATAGACAACCGCGCACAGCCACAGTGCGCTGAGGTTAAGTGTCACAGACACTTAAGATAGGTTCTCTAGTTCAGGCACGGACAGGACAAACGTGCCACCCCGGCAGCACGCTTGGAGGAAAAAGAATAATAATCTGAAAAATAAGTTTAAATATGTACTTTTTGAAAATTCTCGAGTGCTCCTCCCATCTACCATTCCCTTGCTCACTTTGCCACTGGATTCAAGCAAGCCGGCTGAAATGCCAGAAACCGGTCCTCGGTAGCTTGTTTCCGGTGCCAGGGAAGGCATGGCTTGGCAGTTCGGGCTGGACTGTTCCCATGAGGCACAGGGTCAGACGGATTTGCATATGGCCATGTCTGAACTGGGGTGGCAGAGTGGGCTAAAGAACGGTGATGGATTAAACCCAGATCAGTTGACTGGGGGTGAGTGCTTGTATTGTCAACGCTCCGTCCATCATTTCCTTTGGTTTTTCTTTGTTCGCCATAAGTTGGCAGGGTATGCTCAGACGTGAGTCTCTTGCTCACTTTGCCACTGGATTCAAGCAAGCCGGGCTGAAGACGGCTGAAATGCCAGAAACCGGTCCTCGGTAGCTTGTTTCCGGTCCAGGGAAGGCATGGCTTGGCAGTTCGGGCTGGACTGTTCCCATGAGGCACAGGGTCAGACTGATTTGCATATGGCCATGTCTGAACTGGGGTGGCGGAGTGGGCTAAAGAACGGTGATGGATTAAACCCAGATCAGTTGACTGGGGGTGAGTGCTTGTATTGTCAACGCTCCGTCCATCATTTCCTTTGGTTTTTCTTTGTTCACCATAAGTTGGCAGGGTATGCTCAGACGTGAGTCCCTTGCTCACTTTGCCACTGGATTCAAGCAAGCCGGGCTGAAGACGGCTGAAATGCCAGAAACCGGTCCTCGGTAGCTTGTTTCCGGTCCAGGGAAGGCATGGCTTGGCAGTTCGAGCTGGACTGTTCCCATGAGACACAGGGTCAGACTGATTTGTATATGGCCATGTCTGAACTGGGGTGGCAGAGTGGGCTAAAGAACGGTGATGGATTAAACCCAGATCAGTTGACTGGGGGTGAGTGCTTGTATTGTCAACGCTCCGTCCATCATTTCCTTTGGTTTTTCTCTATTCCCTCCAACCTTCAGGTCAATGCTTGATGGCAAAACCATGCACCTCCATCTAGCAAAACTGATGGTTTTCCTCTTACTAAATGTCTCTCACACTCTTTGGTGTGCAGAAGACACAGCCCTTATTATACCAGGAAAAAGACAAATGCACTTTCAAACTAGTGATATAGTCCATTGTTTAACATGCTGCACTTTTATATAACAGGTTCAAAGATTATTTTTGTTTTTAGCATAACAGGTGCTGCATTATGTAAAGGGGTGCACTTCCCTATCTGTGCTGTAGTGCTCTTTTAACTAGGAGGGCCAGGTGCATACAGGACTCAACGCCCTATTACAGATAATGCATTGACTACAGGGCACCCCCAAACTCATGCCTTCCCTTTGTGCAGCTCATTTGTGAAAAGCGGAGCGTCTCTTAAAAACAGACACTATGGGGGTCATTAGCATGGCAGGCGGATCCTTTCGGAGATTGGGACCGCCCGCCATTGGTGCGGGGGTACCGTTGCAGACATTAGGATGCGCCCGCCACACTGGCGGGCGCATGCTGATTTCCTGACATTGCGGCGGGCAGTGCTCTCAGCAATGCCTGCCGCAATGCTAGGAAGGCATGTTGTGCACTTCCATGCACAACGTGGCAGGCACTTCGCGGTGCCTGCCATTTTGGGCATGGAACTGCAGGGGGGTACCATATCCAAGTGCGCCCCCACACCCCAGAATCCCTGTGGGCCCGTTACGGGCTCCCAATGGCAAAAACCGCATACCTTTCTGTGACAGCGTTGCCGCCACGGAAAGGCATCTATGCTAATATGGATGGCGGTGTCTCCCAGCTGCAGAGTCGACCGGGCGGAAAATCGGCAGACGGTCTTTCCGTCTGCCGGGGTCCCCCTGCCATGGTAATGTGGTGGGGGGAATGCAGAGCGGGCGGTGGTTTTTAGCGGGCGGATCGCCACCGCCATAGGGGCGGTGGCGATCCGCCGCTAACCTAATGGACCCCTATGTCTTTCATAGTGCAGGTGGAACCTACATGGAGAAAATGGGCTCCCCATATACGCCAGACTGGTCGGCGTCCCGACCAATCACAACGCTACCATGGCAGTGTTGTGATTGGCTTAGGGGAGGGGAGGGAGGCTGCCTGCTTCCTGTTTAGGAGAGGAGCTGGGAAGCAGAGACGACACGGGGCCAGGCTGGTGAAGGTAAGTTAACTTTTTTCTTTTTTTTTAATTAAACCCCCCTCCCTGCGCGACCAAGCGGGTCATGCCGGCCGCGACTGGGTGCAGAGTCAGTGCATCTCTGATGGCTTCTTTGCCTCTGTGCTCCTTAATGAGACACAGGTGCATAGGCAAATAGGCATATTTATGAACCTGTTTGAGACACTCAATGTGGTAAAAGAGAGACACAAATGAAAAACATATTTATGAAGCTACACAGATCACAAAACTCGAGGAATGTAATGCAACGCAAATCGCTGCGTTGCATTACTCTTGGTCAGGGAGGCGTTTCCACGGGTGTTGCGTGGGTGTTCCCATGCAACATCCCTGGATTTTGACACATTCCCAGATCTACAAGAACTTTTAAATCTGAGAATGCACTAAAAAGATACGCCTTTCCAGGAGAGAATAACGAGGATAAACATGTTTATTTCTCCTCTTTTTCTCTTCACACATAGAAAGAGGAAAAAGCCTCTCAGGAAGTTTTTGTGCAGGAAGGTGGTCCTGTCTGCAACACAGACATCCTTGCACCACTGCGCAAGGGGCCCTGCGTTTGAGCTAGGCAGCAGTTTGTGTACCAGCGCAAGGAAAGGACAAGAATGCACAGTAGGGTGTGCTAAAATCACTGTATATATTTTTATTCTTTAAACTTTAGAGGATGTGACTAGTTTGTCACCAACACTAAGTAATTAATTTACATTTGGTTATAAATTTCAGGCACTCACTTGATATTTCAGCGGACCCATACATAGGATATATGATAACATTCTGCATATGACATTTTAGTTTACTATGCAAAAGAAAAATATATCAATCTACAACAACAACAAGTAGACTTTTGATTCACCATTCATATTTTTATCTCTTCGTTTATTCGAAAAGGTTAATTTTGATATCTGACGACTGTTGTTGACTGCTCATTGGTGTCTCCTGGCTTTTCAGGAATTTATGCACAGTACTTCCTTTACCTCCACTGCACTAAAAGACAGCGCTTCCCCTTGCTGCTGCTGACGTCTATCGGGTTTATCAAGACTATGGGCACTCAGACCTGAGCAGTAGCTGGTTGAACTGGACCACTTGCACCAGTGTCAGGAGTTACCACATCATGGCCCACAGTCTTGGCAAGCTGGTCAAGTATTGGGAATGACTGTGCTCAGTCAGCTGCGGTAGCACACAGCTCACGCTCAGATGTGTAGCGCCTGAAATGAGAAGTTAGTCACCTTTCCACTTTGTCACATTATGAGAGACAAAACAAACTCATCCTGGTTGGGCAGCGGAAGTTCTGCACACTGTGGGCGTCATTTACAACGTTTTGGTGTAGGGCAGCACTGCAAGGCTTTTGCAGCGCTGCGTCAAAAGTAATGGCTAGAAATTGTGCTGTATTACTGAAATACGGCACATTCCTGTCCATTCTGCCTGCACACAAATTGGTGCCCAGTGCCAACGAAGGCACCCTTGCACCATGGTGCAATGGTGTCTGCGTTGTTGGCACAAGTGTTTTGGTGCAGGATGGGATACCTTCCTACACAAAAACAATCAAAGGAGTGCAACACACATAGAAAGAGGAAAAAACAAGGAGAAATAAAGTTATTTCTTCTTGTACGTCTCCCCTGGGGAGGTGCACAGTACTGTAGCATTTCCAGGATAACATACCCTTGTAAATTTGTGAATGTGTCAATAACTCATGGGTGTTTTGCCTGGGAAAACCCACAGCAATGCCCACGGTATGCCTCCTTCATGTAGAGTAAGGTAATACAGTGCTGTGCGTTACCTTGCCTAGCTCCATATCTACGAGGCCATGCAAAGCTTCGCAGGGTGGCTTTACGTCACCTCATAAATATAATTCAGAGGCCTGCACCACCGGAGCTTAAAAAAAAAGTGATACTTCGGCGGTGCAGGCCATTTGTAAAAAAGTCAGTGTATGTGAAATTGTAGTAACACTGACTCAGACATCTAGGTGCCACCAGTGCAGTGCCGGAGGTGGAAGCTAAAGAGTAAACAATCGATCATTGGATTGGTAGTCACTGAGGCTGGGCTGGAAAGCAAAAGACACACAATTGATGGACGGAATGCAGAACAAATCAAAACATTCACCCCCAGTCAAGAGATTTGGGTTAAATCCATAATTCTTTTGCTCACCATGCCACCCCAGTTTACACCTGGCCATATGCAAATCAGTCTTGACCCTGTGCCTCATGGGAACAGTCCAGCCCCAACTGCCAAGCCAGGTCCTCCCTGGACCGGAAACAAGCATCCTAGGACCGGTTTCAGGGTTTCACCCCTCTTCAGCCAGGATAGCTTGATTCCAGTGGCAAAGTGAGCCGGGACCCACTTCTGGACATACCTGCCGCACTTAGGAAGAGAAAGCAAAAGACACACAATTGATGGCCCGGAATGACCACAGTCAATACGTCCCCAGGTTCTCTCATGACACACACTACCAGTTTACCTCTGCTGATTGTGTGAGAAACACTGCACATCGGGATGATAAAGACATGTCCCAAAAATGAATTAGTTTAAAATAGGCTGTATGACACTTGCTGGGGATACCCATTGTATTCCCCATCTATTATCTCACCTCTCCATCTCCTATCTGACCTTACCCTGAAACCCCAAACCTCTGTGTTTTTATTACATTTTGAATCAGCATTGAAAAATAACATCACTCTTTCTGACCCAACCTGGGTACCACCTGCATCCTTTGACCAGTCAAAGTCTTCGAGCTATTTGAAAGATGGAGACGAGGAGAAGCATATTAGAACAAATTTGAGGATACTAAAGGAATTAGTGTTAGTGTGTGTGCGTGTTAGGTTTAGTACTAAGGAAATATATATGGTGCGAGTTAGTTCTGGGGGCAGTGGATTGGCTCTTCTTAAAAAATGTGAAATCAATATATTAAGAAGTTCTGATAATTGAGTTCAAAGTAATTGATAGGAAAATAGATTTTTGCTCCTGAGATTATCCAATTGTGATGAACCTGAAAGTGATTATTTGGTCTGAGAAAATTGAATGTGCTTAACAGAGTCACACATCAGCTCTGGTCATGCAATGTTTCCTCACAGAGTTTGTTTGGGGCTCACTGCTCTTTCACTTCAATTTTAAGTATCCCCAGAGGAGTGCAGCAGAGGGGACTGGAGCGCTTAGAAGCAATGCATGCCAATACCACACTCTATAGCGTGGGCGTAGCGTATAGCGAGTGAGAGCAGGTCACGTAAAAGATGTCACGTGAAAGATGTCACAACCTGGTTCCAAGTATACAGAGGCCCTCCCCAGAAGGAGGCAGGCTCAGAGTTGCAGCACACTTCTCTGACTTTTGGGGCCCTCAGGACTGCATAGGAAAAGGGGTGACAGGGCTAGACCTCAACACAGAGGATACAGAGTCGGCATGGGTGCTGTTGCCACCGGGCATAAGCTACTACTCAACCCGTGTAGCATCCCAAACTATCCAAAGAGACCAGGGACCACAGGGAGGCACCGGTCACAGAGAGAGCAGGGTCCCTGTCATTCATGTGCTCCCCCCATCTCTAAGCACACTGCTCACCCTATGGCACCTGTCACTCATATTAGTGTCCCTCTTATCCTGTGACCAGTGGCATGTGGCAGTGGCTTTCAGGGAGCACAGAGATACTGGCACAATCATAAGCCAAGAAGAACATGAAGGCCGGCTCAACGTTGCTTTCCTTCGGAATCACAAGAAATTTACTGTACACATGTTCTCCCAGAAGAAACCGAAGGAAACATTGTGCTACAAATGTTTTTATTAGATTCGCCCTAAAATGATTGAGTCATTAGCTGGACACCTTACTCAGGTCCAGTGCTTAATTTGAGCCAGTGTTTTCCAGTGCTCACCACTGGCATCACTGGGGCTTGTGACAGTCTGCCACAAGGAGGCACTGTCTGGCTAATTTAAAGATGATCCCTTCAACAGTTAATTATTAATTCAATATTCATTAAAAAATGCCTATTACTTGCCATCCAAGCCATTGGAATAACTTTTGGGGGGCCTGAAATATTCCAATTGCCACACTAGTAGGAGTGTGATGGTTAACATAGTGTTGTTACTCTCACTGGCAACATGCCAGGGGTGATATGTGGTGCAAGCTGCATTGGCCTCCTGACCAGAGCCATGGCACTTATTTTTGTTTTACAAATTAAGCACTGCTCAGGTTTCCAGAAAATACAATGTTCTGAGTTTTCCACACTACAAGTTGGTCAGAATAAAAAAAAACATCCAGCAATCCATATTGGCAAGATTTTTTCAGATACCTCCGTACTTTTCTGAGAAATAGATCCCTAAATGTTTATGTTAAGTGATCAATTTAAATATTTGTATGGCAGTAATTTCTATGTGAACCAATATAACAACAAAACATTTACATTTTAGTCCCCAGGCTTTTTCTAAAAAGAGGAGTCTCAAACAAGGATTGTCTGGCTATGAATCTGGAACAGTGGCCTTGGAACCCAGAAGATGCTTTGAACATTATGGGGCATATTCTCAAGCCCCACCACCACCACAACGTCACCTTCAGTGACGTTGTTGTGCCGACAGGGGCTTAGCCCTATTCACAGGGCAGCGGTACGCCACGTTAAGTGGCCTAACGCTGCCTTGTGAATAGGGCCCCCTTCACTCTGTTTTTAGCGCGAAAGGGGCGTGCAGTGGGTGTTGCAGTGGACGTTCCACCGCAACACCCATTGAGTTTGACGCTACCTCCTATTCACAAGGGCAGCGTAAATAGGAGGTAGCGCCAAACATAAAACCAGGAAAAATCTGGTCTTAAGGTGGTGAAACAAAGAGAAATGCTTTATTTCTCCTCGTTTTCGTTTTTTTCATGTGTGCTGCCTTGTGCAGCACACATGGAAAATGCAAAATGCCATGGTTTGTTTATGTACAGGAAGGTGTCCCTTCCTGCACAAAAAACAACTTTTTTTTAAAAATGCCATTTTGTAACGGCACACATGAAGCAGCACACATGTGAGTTACAAACTGGTATTTAAGGTTTGTTTATGTGCAGGAAGGGACACCTTCCTGTACATAAACAAACCTCCCTGCTTGCAGACACCCTTGCACTCTGGTGCAAGGGTGCCTCTGTTGGTGCTAAGTTGTGAAACTTAGCGCCATCGCAGGGGGAAACGCGAAGCTGCACCATATCCTTGAGAATAGGGTGCATCCTCGCGTTTCCGAAGTGGCGGAGACAGGCGTTAAACCAAGAAGGCTAACGCCTCTCTCCGCCACTTCCTTGAGAATATGGCCCTATGTGTTTAGACGGTTTATGACTCCAGTTTGTGTAATGAACCAAGGTATATGTAGGCTATTTTAAAAAAGAAATGCAATCTCCTTTAGTGCTTTTGTTGTGGCTAAGTGGAGTCAGCTCTTGGCATAGATCTGTGTTAGTGTATGTTTTTTACTGACAGTAGAGTTTGGAAACACAAAAAGGCAATTACTGCCCAGTGTTTCTGAGTTTTGTTGTCAGCAAACAACCATACACTAACATGTATATATTTCAAGCTAATGCAACACACGGATCCCTCCTGTGCCTGCACAGTGCAGGACACAGGATTATGATCCGGTCACTTGTGTATGGCGTGCAGGGCTTTGTCTCCGGCGACTTCTGTAATTTGTCAGTCAGTGGTTACAAGCCCGGCTTACGGCTCGCTATCAAATGTTGCAGAGGAAACAGAGTGCATTTTGATGTTCTCATAAATGAATCAGCAAAAAAGACAGCAATTTTGAGTGTCGATTTTTGTAGTACTTTTGAAAGGGGCATTCATTTTTTTTATAATACCTAAGGCAAAGAGGACCAGGAACCTACTTTTGAGCCTGAAAGACTGAATTAGTGCCTGAAATGAATTAGCACTTCCTCTGTCTACTTGTGTACAGGGCACAATATTTCTGCTCTGCTATCTTATATCTGAAACATAGTGAGTAAACACCAGGGGCCTCATTTATGAAAAGTGACGCATCGCTGCGTGAAAACAGCAATGCGTCACTTTTCACTGCGCCCTCCTTGCGAGACCAATGATGCGTCATATTTACAGTATGATGCATCATGGTGCAAGGAGTTACAGATACGTCAGTATTTCTGACGTATCTGTATGGCACAAAAGTGACGCATTGCTGGAGTGTGTCACAAAAGTGACGCAACTCCAGCAATGTGTCCTTTCACATGGGGCAAGCCCCATGTGAAAGGACCTGCGTCAGTCTTACGCATGCTGTGAGGCAGGCGTAAGAAATTGACGCATTTGTGTCCTAGAAGTGGCACAGTGAAATCTTATATATTTCACTGCGTCACTGCTATGACCCTGTCTTGCGTCAGAACGCCCCCCCTGCATACATTATACCTGGCATAGGTATAATGTAGCGCAGCGGTTTACAAAGTGACGCATCTACCTAGATCCGTCGCTTTGTAAATATGGTACAACAAGGCACATTTTTTACGCTGCTGGTGCGTCACAAAAAGTGACGCACCGGCGGCGTAAAAGTGACGCACAACCTCATAAATGAGGCCCCTGTAGTTGAACTTCAGAATAATGAAGCTCTTGTTGCCCTGATGAAGGAGGTTGCAAACAATAACGCTCCGAAACATTAGCACAGTACATTGCACTGACGGTGGAGTGATATCACTGTTCAATTGAAAGCAAAAGATTTTGAAAGATAAAATGATTTGATTGGTCACTGACCTATGGCCCCTATTTGGTCACATGGTGATACTTCTTCGCAGAACAAAAGGTTTCTTGTACCAATGTATATATACTCAGAATGCTGTGTATGATTTTTGTATGAAAGTAAACTCTTTGAATTGTTTTTAGTCTTTTGTAATTCACTAGAGAGATCTTCATCAGCTGACTCTAGAAGATCAGGCTGGCTCAACAGTCCTTGGCTGGTCTCATTCATTTCTGATTGACAGGAGCCAGGCAATTTCTCAGTTTCCTTTTTTGTCTGATTTCTACGGAGGTAGGTATGGGTTACATCTGCGGTTTGTCCTCTCTTCCATCATTCATCAACTCTCTTGACTCATCGGCTTTCTTTATGCAGTTCTGTGTCTTCTGATTCAAGATGTATGTTGATGCCACCAATATCCTTTGAAATCTCCAGGTGAAGTGGCAGAAGAGATCTGAACATTATGAGAACAAAATGTAAATGCTTTGTGGTGGTGGTCCGTAACTGGGTGGGCAGAAACGTGTTGAATAAATAAATTAATGAAATAACTTATTAAGTGCAATGTGTACCCAGGGGCATCTTGGCGCTAAAGTGAACAAGATCAGTGAGGCCCAGAAATTTCTGTGGTGTAAAAAGCCAGGTTTTTAAGGATTTCCTACAACCTAAGAGTGAAGTAGCAGCTTTAATGTCCAGGGGCAAACAGTTCCAATTCATAGTTGTTCAAGTGACAAAGCTCCGGCCACCCCAAGAGGAGTTAAAACTGAAAACCAAAAGTTAGATATTGTTGTTGTGTTCACAGAGAGGGGGGCCACCTGAGAAGTGCTCTTGCACAGAGGCGTGAGCCACAGGAGATACTGAGAGACCAAAAAAACATTGGACCTACATATACCCAGCAACAGCTCTAATAAAATTTCAGACATTCAGTGTAGCAGCTGCCCCCACTGCTGTAATAGCTGCTCAGAGTTGTAATGGGGTTGTTCGATGTCCTGCTTGTAGTAGCTGACACACTGTACTAGGCAACACTTTTAATGCCTGTTATACCTGTTTTTTTGTTCAAGACTTCTTCTGCTGCCCTATATTTGGACATAAAGGACATGTTACTTAGTATGCCTTTTTGTCCACTTGTGCCACACCCTTATCATGGGACAGAAGGGGTTTACACTACCTTCACTGAAATGCTAATGGAGTATGATCAGTGGTGGCTGCAACTGATGTAGTAGCTACTTAAGAAGCAAACAGCCTTGTTCAGTATGCCACTTGTGGTAGCTGAATGTACCAGGCACAGTATGTGAATGACCAGCACACTGAGGACCAGCCATATCTGCAGTAAAACACCCACACCTCCACGCCTTCCTGAACCCTTCTATATTTAGCCACAAATAATATATTATAATATATATTCGGTTCTTTAGCAGCGCTGGTTAATTACGATATGGCCGGTAACTCAAGTTAGCGCACATGTCGCAATTATGAGTTTTGTGATAAGCTACTTATATTTATCAAGGGAAATGTCATTCTCTCCTGGAGTTAAACCAGGAGATTTTGGCTTCTTTCAGCTGCTGCCAGATTTCCCAGGTAAAACTTGGAAATCTGTAATTCTGAAGGGTTGTGTAATTCCGGTAACCCCATCTGGAAACTTGTAAGAGTGGGCAAGATGCTTAGGGCATATTTACAAAGCCCTAGCACCACTGGAGCGTCACTTTTCTGAAGCTCTGTGTCTTTACTTTCTATATCATATTTACAGGGTGGGGTTAAGCCACATAACGTGGCTTAACGCCACCCTGCAAATATGTTCCTTATCGCAGCAGTCCGTTGCAGCAAAGGGGCGGGCAATGGGTGTTGCTGTGGGCGCCCCACCACAACACCCATTGCTTTTTTCCTCTGCCCCAGATTTACAAGGATGGTTCAGTGCCAAAAACGAAGGCCAGGATAAACCTGGTTTTAGGATGGTTATACGGTTAGAAATTATTAATTGCTCCTCGTATTTTGCTCTTTTTATGTGTGCTTCATTCGACAGCACACTTAGATACACCAAATGGCCTTTAAAGATTGTTTATGTGCAGCAGGGGGCCTTTCCTGCACATACACAATCGTTCCTGAAGCGCAGGCACCCTTGCAACATGACGCAAGGGTGCCTGCGCTAGGCAGCTTTTTTTAAGCCAGCACTAGGGGAAACGCAGGGGTGCACATATTTTTGAAAATTCGGTGCATCCCTGCGTTTAATAACAGGTGGGAGGTTGACGATATCAATTTTGGAGTAACACAGCGCTCTGACATTTTATTGTAAATATCCCCTTTAGGGTCCTGGAAGAGCTGTTTTAATAAATGTTTAACAACAAGGGGTGGTGATGGACAGAGTTTCTGAATTAAGCAGAATACTCTCACCCAGTCAAGAGATCAGGGCTAGATCCAACACCGTTTTTTAGCTCACTGCACCATCCCAGTTCAGAACCTGGCTATATGCAAATTAGTCTGTTCCTGTCCCAGTGCATGATGGGAACAGGGCAAACCAAACTACCAAGCCAATTCTTACACTGGGAAGGAAACAAGCTTCCGGGGACCGGTTTCTGGCATTTCAGCCGTCGTCGGCCCGGCTTGCTTGAATCCTGATGGTGCAATGAGCAAGGGACTCACATCTGAGTATACCCTTCCACGCTTAGGGTGGACAAAATATTTAACAACAAGGGATGGTGATGGACAGAGTTTCTGAATTAAGCAGAATACTCTCACCCAGTCAAGAGATCAGGGCTAGATCCAACACCGTTTTTTAGCTCACTGCACCATCCCAGTTCAGAACCTGGCTATATGCAAATTAGTCTGTTCCTGTCCCAGTGCATGATAGGAACAGGGCAAACCAAACTACCAAGCCAATTCTTACACTGGGAAGGAAACAAGCTTCCGGGGACCGGTTTCTGGCATTTCAGCCGTCGTCGGCCCGGCTTGCTTGAAACCTGATGGTGCAATGAGCAAGGGACTCACATCTGAGTATACCCTTCCACGCTTAGGGTGGACAAAATATTTAACAACAAGGGGTGGTGATGGACAGAGTTTCTGAATTAAGCAGAATACTCTCACCCAGTCAAGAGATCAGGGCTAGATCCAACACCGTTTTTTAGCTCACTGCACCATCCCAGTTCAGAACCTGGCTTTATGCAAATTAGTCTGTTCCTGCCCCAGTGCATGATGGGAACAGGGCAAACCAAACTACCAAGCCAATTCTTACACTGGGAAGGAAACAAGCTTCCGGGGACCGGTTTCTGGCATTTCAGGCGTCGTCGGCCCGGCTTGCTTGAATCCTGATGGTGCAATGAGCAAGGGACTCACATCTGAGTATACCCTTCCACGCTTAGGGTTAACTGAATCGTTTTTGGCCACTATAGGTGTGGCAGGGTATACTCAGACATGAGTCCCTTGCTCACTGCTCCATCAGGATTCAAGCAAGCCGGGCCGACGACGCCTGAAATGGCAGAAACCGGTCCCCGGAAGCTTGTTTCCTTTCTGGTGAAGAATTGGCTTGGTAGTTTGGTCTGCCCTGTTCCCATGATGCACTGGGCCAGGGACAGACTAATTTGCATATAGCCAGGTTCTGAGCTGGGATGGGGCAGTGAGCTAAATAAAGGTGATGGATCAAGCCCTGATCTTTGGACTGGGTAAGAGTGGTCTGCTTAATTCAGACACTCTGTTCATCACCACCCCCTTTTCTGAATCGTTTTTGGCCACTATAGGTGTGGCAGGGTATACTCAGACATGAGTCCCTTGCTCACTGCTCCATCAGGATTCAAGCAAGCCGGGCCGACGACGCCTGAAATGGCAGAAACCGGTTCCCGGAAGCTTGTTTCCTTTCTGGTGAAGAATTGGCTTGGTAGTTTGGTCTGCCCTGTTCCCATGATGCACTGGGCCAGGGACAGACTAATTTGCATATAGCCAGGTTCTGAGCTGGGATGGGGCAGTGAGCTAAATAACGGTGATGGATCAAGCCCTGATCTTTGGACTGGGTAAGAGTGGTCTGCTTAATTCAGACACTCTGTTCATCACCACCCCCTTTTCTGAATCGTTTTTGGCCACTATAGGTGTGGCAGGGTATACTCAGACATGAGTCCCTTGCTCACTGCTCCATCAGGATTCAAGCAAGCCGGGCCGACGACGCCTGAAATGGCAGAAACCGGTCCCCGGAAGCTTGTTTCCTTTCTGGTGAAGAATTGGCTTGGTAGTTTGGTCAGCCCTGTTCCCATGATGCACTGGGCCAGGGACAGACTAATTTGCATATAGCCAGGTTCTGAGCTGGGATGGGGCAGTGAGCTAAATAACGGTGATGGATCAAGCCCTGATCTTTGGACTGGGTAAGAGTGGTCTGCTTAATTCAGACACTCTGTTCATCACCACCCCCTTTTCTGAATCGTTTTAATAAATGTGACAAAACATGTTTGAGGATTTAGCTCCAGGCATATCAGACAACATCACACTGGACAAGCCTGGCTTCTATCTGCCGACAGCAGTGAAGTGATCCCTAAATGTTGATTTATAACGAAATAAACAGCAAGGAAATGTTAGCGTGCAAGCTATGTAATGTATAAACAACAAGGCAGATCTCAGAAGATCCTGAAAACAGACTCACTCACCTAGCAAGATATCTACACTCTCCCTAAATGCTTTCGATAAAAATGGACGCAAGGGTAACATAGAGTGCTCTGTGCAATATGTAATTAATAAAAAACATGCCATAAAACCGTGAAGCCATCTGTGTAATGTCTGTTTACATCCACTTCCTCGTAACACTTTAATGCTCCTTAAAAGTCGAGATGAGAGAGGTTCAAGATAAAAGTTAGTGCGTTCTCTCAAAAGTGTAATAAATAATTAACCTGTTGAAAAATCCTGAAGCAGGCAGGGTTACGTCATACACCAAATAGCTAAAAATCTGTAATCTCTGCAATGTGGAGCCAATTAAAAACTTGGACAAAATTCTGAAGCAGGCAGTGTACAATTACACTCCAAGCAGCTTCTTTACAAACATACCTCCAAACAATATCACACATCCTGCAAGTAAAAGTAAAATCAAATATGAGTAAAATGTAACAACGACTCTGTAATGTATGCTCTGTAAAGCACAGGGCCAGATGAACGACCGTTCCATTTTAAGGCGTGCAAAACTGAATGTACTAATGGGTCTCAGATGGGAAACAACCTTTACAATGCAACTTTTACAATGCACTACCATTACAACGAAACTTTTACAACGCAACATCCATTACATCGCATGCCATTACAACGCAACCATTACAACGCATGGCACTACAATGCATACCACTACAATACATGTCATTACAACGCATACCATTACAACGCATAATATTACAACGCATAGTACCCGTACACTATCCAACACTTACCCTACTGTTGCACCCCCTGGAGTTAGAATAGTAATTTTTACCCCTACCCTATCCAACACTTACCCTACTGTTGCACCCCCCTGGAGTTAGAATAGTAATTTTTACCCCTACACTAGCCAACACTTACCCTACTGTTGCACCCCCTGGAGTTAGAATAGTAATTTTTACCCCTACAATTAGCCAACACTTACCCTACTGTTGCACCCCCCTGGAGTTAGAATAGTAATTTTTACCCCTACACTATCCAATACTTACCATACATGCAATGTAATGTTATGCGTTGTAATGGTATGCGTTGTAAAGGTAGTATGCGTTGTAATGGAATGCGTTGTAAAGGTAGTTTTTAAAAATTCATTGTAATGGCATGCGTTGTAATGGCATGCGTTGTAATGGATGTTGCATTGTAAAAAATGCGTTGTAAAGGTATGCGTTGTAAAAGTATGCGTAGTAACGTCATACAACCGTCTCAGACAGATTTAGTGATTCCTAACGGGGTTGCAAATGACCTGCCTCATCAATAGTCATGAGTTAGGTCGTAATTTGCGACCCATTGGGATTGAGCTACAATCACAGGGACAGCAGACTACAATGTGTGTTTGTTTTTTGAAAAAGCAACTTTTTTTTCAAATGCAGCCCGTTTTCCTAAAAGGAAAAAGGGATGCGTTTAAAAGAAAACAAATGAGAAGTTTTCTTTAATTTTTTAAGGTCGATGGGACCCCTGCCTGCTCTTAAAAAATATTTTCGCACACATTCACAAAAGGGAAGGGGTTCCCTGGGGACTGGCTTACCATCTACTTGGAGTAGGTGGTAAACTGCGATTGTTTTGCAATCGCATTTGCAGCCGCAAAATAATTGTACATCCCAAGCAACTCGCTATTAGGAAGGGACGCCCTTGCCACGCCCCTTCCTAATATCAACTCGCAAACCCTATTTTACAAGTCAGTAAGAGGTTACTGACTCACAAATTAGAGTTTGTACATGCTACAACCCTTGTGGGTGGTCGCAAATGGCCTGATTTTCCGTTTGCGACCACTAAGAACGGTCGTACATCTGGCCCAGGTCAAAATGCTGCAGGTGCTATTAAGCCACAATCACCCGACACCCTGATTACACCCACCAACAAATACATGATCCCAAAAGCCATGGTGAATTCCTGAGCCTGCATAATGTAGCGAGATTTTTGTGACCTCTGATGATTAAAAAACCTGGTGCAAAATCTCAAGGCAGTCAACCAATCAACCTGCTTCAACCACCAAACAATGCCATGTTTCCCATAAGGCTCAGAGAAATTAAGAATTAACAAAATGGAGAGCGCAGATTTTTTGGTAGGGTGGGAAGCGCGTGGATATAATTCCAAAGCAGGAAGTGGTACATCAAACACTAAACAACCTGCCTACACTTATAGTCTCCAAACATTATCAGGCTTCACAAATATTGGGATGGAATCAGGTGCAAGCTAAATGGAGGATGTTGTTGGTAACATGCAATCGAAAAGTCTATTGAACAAAATACTGAAGTGCATGGCATTATGCCTCATGCCAAAGGTGGGGAACAATTCACAAAGGTACTTCAGTGTAATAAAGTTACGAGTGTGAAGTGTCCGCACTCGAGGTGGAATCTCTGCAATCAGTGGGGAAACCCTGTACTCCAGGCGGAATCTCCATGCAGTGCACTCTCTGCAGTGTAGGAGAAATCAACAGAAATTCGGGTAATGCCCCTATTTATTCTGTTCTATGTCTCTGTGTGTTGGCATTAAGGAGTGCCACTAAATTCATGTAGTCCAGCCTAGACATGACCATGGCTCTCAATTCTATGTGGGTCTCTAATGAAGATTTTTTTTATCAGTAGGACCCCTTAGCTCCAAATGTGTACCTAATAAGGTCTGGCCGAAACTGAACCGAAAGATCTTCTACGAAAGTTGTTAAAAAGGGAGTCATCAAGAACTTTAGGTCACAAAAAAGGAATCCGGTACAAAACTACAACAGCCAACAAGAGAATTTCAGAACCTCATCCCATAAGAACCTTAAACCTCCATTATTCAATAAAAGATTTCTGCTAGCCAATCATGGATGAATAATGGATCTGCCCCTCTCTGTTCTTACCCCAAATGTCCAACCAATTGGGGTATACGACATATGTCGAGATATATCATATATTTGGTAGCCTGGTCCATACGCCTTGACCACAGCACCTAAGCGAGCTCACTTCAATTAAAGAAGAGCAAGGACAAAGATGACCCTGGAAAAACCCCAAATGTGAAGTTTGACTTGTTAACAGCCCCCCTGAGTCCTAGACATTGTAAACTTCTCTCCAGGACAGTCTCAAATCCCACAGTGTGAAGGTTGATCAGATAGCCAATAATATACCAGGACTGCTAACTACCCCTGATCACAGGCTAAGGGTTCTATTTCTCTAATGTCCTCCAAGCTAGTTTTCAATATATGGACCAGACAAAATCTAGACTGTCATCAGGTCTTCTGAAGCTGGATGGCTTGATCACTGTGGACTGACCATTACCTTAAGAATCTTACAAAATTGGTAAGAGATTAGCTGCATTATCAGGTACATGTCCTGGATTTCTATGGGGAACATCACTGCATATTTTAGGGCTCATCGGCAAGGGAAAAGTAGACAATTTCCCCAACTACCAAAAGGTTGGATGAATGTGACCAACCAAGAATAGCAGGAATATCAGAGAGTGGGCAAACAAAATTCGCCTAGGCTATTATTGGGTATGATATTCAGAATCATCACCAGCTAAACTACATGGCTACACAATCTGGGTCAACCCACAGGTGTGAGTCAGCCATCAACTTTTTTGAGCATGGCATGAATCTCAGTGTTGGTTTGATGGATGAAGACATGGCCTAAGTTAAAACTAAAATGCAAACAACCTCGGTATGCGTGGTAAAACCTGCGTTGTAACAGCATGCGTGGTAAAAGCATGCGTTGTAACGTCATACATTCGATCCAAGAGGAACACAATTTAAGTGTGGCTCAGTTTCTTTGGAAACAAGTGACATGTCTTTGCTTAAAAAGTCCATGTAGCTTATATACAGATGTTATGTCTGTGCTTAGATATTACATTGCTATGCTGAGTGTCAGTTAGTGACAAAGTAGCAGTACAAAGCGAGGTTGTTTGCCATTTAGTTTGAATGTATGACGTTACAACGCATGCTTTTAGCACACATGCTGTTACAACGCAGGTTTTACCACGCATACCATTACAACGCATTACACTTGGGGGTGCTGGATAGTGAATGGTTTAATTTACTATTCCAACTCCAGTCCCCGTGGATAGTAGGGAAGGTGTTGGATAGTAAATTAAACTTATTCCCTATCCTAGAGCGCCCCCCAGTGTAATGCGTTGTAATGGTATGCGTGGTAAAACCTGCGTTGTAACAGCACTGCGTGGTAAAAGTTTCGTTGTAATGGTTGTAAACCCTTGGATCAATCGGAGGTGGCCTCTTTTTCACAATTTAGAAACTGTCTCCAGGCCATGAACGAATGGATGAGTGACATTTTCCTGAATGTAATACAAAAAGAATGTGACACTAAAGATGAGCAGTACTGAAAGCCTCTGGTACGCTTTAGTATGACTGCTTGTTATGGGCTCTGCCTCAGTTAAAATCATCTTTCAAAAAAGCAGAGATTTAGACCAGTAAATGATATGTCTCTGTTTGTCCAGATTATTTTGGCAGTTTCTGTCAATTTTTTTTTCAGGCGATGCTTCTCAAAATAGCCTTCCATTTATGTCATCCAAAGTTATCCCTCCATTTAGGTATATCGGCAGTGTTGCTCAACAAACTACCATTAATTCAGAACTTTCTTGTCTGTCTGAAACCTGGCCTTAAGAAATGTGATCCTGTTTCTCAGACATGGCGAGAACATTACTGGTTGCCAGTTCAGCAGCGCATCTTCTTTAAGGTTCCCAGTTTAAAATAAGTCATTCAATCTGTGGCAAAAACAGGCAGATTTATAGAGCAACCTCTAAGCTGAATAAATGTGTGAAACTCTGAGTGTGACTTATCGTGAAGCACAGTAGTCGTAATCAACAGCTCAGAAGCAGGATTAGAACATTGGAATGTTGAGCGCCCCATTGAAAACAATGGAATACTCTGGGTTTCTAATGGCCGGTAGAAGCCTGGAGCATCAGCATTCCAATGTTTAACAAAGGTCTCATGGAGCCTGAGGGGATTTCATCCCCCTAGGCTCTGGGAGGCCTTTCTTTTGATAAATTACAACATTCTGTCCTCTAGGGGCGTACATTTTAATAGCCTTAGAGCCGTAAGTAGAAGGCCCTACCGGCCATTACAGGCCCGCTCCCTTGTTAAAGGCCCTTGCCTTGGGCTCTGACATTTAATGCTGGAGCTGGCCTCAAATGGCTGTTAGAGCCCGCTACACCGGCTATAACGCTATAATAGATGCCTTGTATTCTTATTGCTGATGTGAGAGGCATCCTGGTACTCTAACCACGTCAATTCAGGCACACAATAGAAGGAGCTGGATTTTGGTTGATAAAAGCGGGGTCATTTTGTAGAGCACGTTTGACTCTAGCAATGGGTCTCAGTCCTCAGCAGAGGTGAACAATACATAATTGTAACCAGCAGGCAGCTGGGGAAATACTGAACGTAGATGGATTATTTTACAGTACAATAAATGACTATAAAGGTTCAAAAGTATTATTTTTCATTATAAGCAGAAGTACATTCAGGAAATAAAGGGTGTATGCTAATATTTTTATTTGATGCTCTTGTAAAACATTATTTAGTGGTCTTTGACAATAGTTCTTGCAACAAACCGCCAGTCAGCTATGAAGGAAACCTCTCAAGTGTTTCATAATTCTATGCAAACACTAGACAAATCAAGACAAAATAATGCAGATGCTGGCTCGCATAATATTGCACATCAACTTGAGTATATGAAATGCGTGATAAAGAGAGAGGATTTCAAATACCTTTCAAAGAGATACATTACTCTGATTGGCTTCTTATGCAAAGCATTCTTCAGAAATCAGCCTTTTGACTTTTAATCACCTCTCTGACTACTTAATGTGAAGAAGGCATATTCTGTTTTTATTTGTAACAATTCCAGAGACCTTTTATCACAAGTTAGTGGATGTTTTCCTCCATTTTAGAAATAATAACTGAATTTGCATCTTTTGTAAATCACCTGTTGTGTAGAGTTGGAAGCCTTGATTGTATTGAGCTGTCTTGAAGTGCATTCATGATAATCAGTTTTGATCAGTTGCTAACAGTGAGATGGCCTAGTGTGCTGAATGCTGTATCTTTATCAATGTCTAAAACATGGGACACAAATACTTCAAACATCGGATTTAATTATTTTATTTGCAGTTTTGTATAGTGCAAACGTGGCTGAAATAGGGCAGCTGAGTGTATTGTTAACAAAAACATAGCAACAATAACAAAATAACAATTAACAAAGTAAAATAATAACAATTCTATACACATGAATGAAAAGTGTTAACAATAAAAAGGAATTAGCAAAAGAGATACAGCGACATCAAACAAAGATGTTCAAAGGAATCTTGAAGCAAAACCTGTATGGCGAGAAGAACGCAGACTCCAAGGTTATGCACTATATGTGGCTTACACGTTAAACAGAAAGACCTTTAGCTCTTTCTTGAAAAAGAGGAAGTAGGAACTTTTTGTACATAAGAAGAAATGAGTTCCAGGTAGAGGGGGCACAATCTTTGTTATTTTAAGCAAAGAGGTTTGGGGCAACCTTTCCTACATACCGAACATTCCCTACCTGAAATGGTCAGGTTAGGGCTATGTATTTTGGAGAGCTAAGGTGGTTGGATTTGGAATACATCTATTCTCAGCCAGAAGCCAATTTCTCAAATGCAATGTAGGAATAACAAGGTCATGATGGCAGGTTCCACAGACCAATCTTTCTTCTGTATGTATTGCAGATGTTAGAGGGGGCTAGACTGAGTAAGGGAGCCCAACCGGTATCAACCTTCCATAATTCAACCTTGATAGTACCACTGACTTGAAGTCAAGTTCATTGGTGAGATGGCTTAGTTGTTTATGTGGTGTGTCTAGTATGTGCAGGGCATCATCAACAACGATAAAGGGAACTAACTCAAAGTTGCAACCTTCTCTGAACCCAGAGTAGAGACCACAAAAGAGATTGAGTATTTTTCACTTATTTGGATAAACAGCTGTCAATATTTTTGGCCAGGAGAGAGGGGGTTGTAATAGGTTGGAAAAGATTTGGGCACAAGGATCAGACTTTTTTGAGGTGAGGGTTGACCTGCTAGGTTTTTAAGAGGGACTGAGAGTTTGCCTTGAGAGCGGAAGGAGCTAAAAAGGTTGACCTGATATGGGCAAAGGTGGTGAGAACCAGCCTACACAAGAGACTTGGGATGGGGATAGGGAGGGTTCAGAGACATAGTTTTACAGTTTGATATACACAGTGGTTTTAGTGTTCAGTATGAACAGAAGTAAGGACAAAACCAAGCTAGGAATGGTTTTCAGGGGTGTCGCTTGGTCAGTAAGATTTGAGGGGAGGGGGGGTGCTTGAGCTTCAGATCTTCCAACAATCAGGCTGGCATATAATGTTTAAATAAAGTGTATGAAAAGCAGGGTGCATGAGAGAGGCCTAAGGGGCAGTGGAAAGAAACACATGGACCCAACTATTTACCATAAAATATATTTACTAGGTTGGTGTACCCCTCAAACATTCCCCTTAAGCTACACCCCTGGTGGCTGTGTTGGTTGTTTTTTTTTTTTTTGAAAACTTTTTATTGATTTTATAACACAAACACAAACAACTTGCAAGGAGAGAAGAAAAAGAGACATCAGTATACACAACGTTGCAGTACATGGTGTTGGAGCGGGAAGGGCAATCCAATGAGCGTTTGTTCTATCGAGAAAGAGTCTCACAGGGGGGGGGGGCAGAAGAAACAAATTGCAACCAGTATACAATAGTATGTGGAGGAACCCTCGGGTTACGGGGACGTAGGTGCAACATCTGGGTCAGGAAGAGGAGGGGCACATATATCGCCACGGTAAGTGTTCCACTGAGTCCATATCTTCCCCCATTTTCGGGGGGTACCTCGAGAAATATATACAGTTTTTTCTCTGAACATGCACCAGTCCATGTTTTGTTTCCATTTCCGAATCCCGGGCGGGCCCTGAGCGCCCCACAGTTGCGCAATGTCTCTTTTGGCAATCATATTGCCCAAGGTCACCCACCGAAGCTGCGACACGGAGTAATCATTCGGTTCCCATACGTTCAGCTGGCATCTCCTAGCTTCCGGCATCGATCGCACCCCCGTAACCTCACTCATCACCTCGTGCACACGGGTCCAGAATCGCACTATCTCAGGGCACTCCCAGATGATATGTAAAAAGGTGCCCAGGAGACCGCATCCACGCCGACACAAACCATCCACAGAGAAGCCCATGTGTACCAAACGGGGACCAGTGACATACACTCTATGCAGGATTTTAAGTTGCACAAATCTAAGGCGCGCCTAGATGGCCACCTGTGTTGGTTGTTTTGAATGGGAAATATAAGGTGGATTTAGGATTTGTCTTTCAAGGGTAATGTGGGCAATGTCGTACGAAATATCAGACATAGTATCATATCATGTGATGGGTTATGACAGAATTTGTCATTCACATTGTTATTCTTGGGAAGTAAGGCATAAGGATAATTCGAGATTAGCTCAGAGATGTCTTCTTTTTTTTGGTACCTTGAAATGACAAATCATCTTGACCTGTTCTTATTTTGTCAATTTGATGGCAAAGGTGGTTTCAAGAGAATCCTCTACCAGTAATCTGCTATATCAGGAGATGATGAGACTCTTTGGTGCTTAGATTTATAGCGCTACTGATCGAAATCCTTATCACCAACAGACGATTTAATCGACAATGAGGAGTGTGGTCCATTGGTCATTCCACAAATAGGTTACCATCACCGGGGGATGAGAAATGATTGTAGCTCTGAATTAGGATGAATCATATTGTAACAAGTGCTCTTAAACCTGGAGTAGTTTCATAATGATTGTATGTGATCCATACACTATTGCAATGCATTAAAACTCAATTGCTTCAAATCACTATAATCTGATATATTATGCACCTAGATTAGCAATTTTTGACACATGTATATCTGGTAAATAAAATGATTGGATGTGTGCAGCATTATTAAGAGACAATACCTCAACCGCTGCCTTTGCTCTTTCAAATTCTTCCTCCAACGAATGGTTCCTGGAGAGATGCGCACTGCCCATTCGGTGTTCTCTGGTCAATCGAGCCTGACAGAAATGGGAACAAATAGAGAGGGTTATGAAATTTAAGACAAGAAGGTCTAATTCACTTTGATTCTCATAAGAGCATTTGTAAAAGTGCTTAACCAGGAATAAAGGATCATTGTAGGGTTCCATGCTGGTGTCCTCTCCATGCCTCCCCCAATCCCGTGGGTATTTGTATTCTTGGAGAGTGGGATTACTGCTAGTCACAGAATAATGGGGAATGACATGGTGAACTCAGTACTTGCTCGCTCATTCCTGCATGTTTTTTTCAAGTTACGGTGATTTATTTTACCTAGGCATTTCGAAATGCTCAGGTAAAACCCTTCAGACTGGCAATGTTTCTGCTCAACCTGAAATCCATATAGGATTTTGTAAATCTCTCCACCAGTTGGTTAGGGAATCATGAGCCACTTGTAATGGACCCCTTAGTGTCTGAATAGGGGGGTAAATCACACAATTAAACCCCAAACTTTTCGTTAGTTTGTTGTTCATTCTCTGTTGCAGAAAGTTAAAGCACTGGCCTGAGTATTTCGCTAAGTAATTTCACCTCTCTGGCCTTATGATAAGACTAGCCATTAGATTCTTGACATTTGGCTGGTGGTGTGGTTGTTCATTCATCAGGCTGGTGTACAGAGTATTGGTGTGGTCTTATTTGAACTGAATTTGCCTGTTGCTGCTTTTTTCCGAATGACATGTGAGTGGATTTTGAAGCATTCTGTGGCTATGGGAGAATATGTTGTGGTACATGCCTTTAAAGGAAATCATGCATTCAAACAAATGTGACAATGTGAATTGCATTTGCCAACATGGCACGAGAAGCAAAACACTAAATAAAAGAGTGTTTGTTCTGATGGAGAGGCAGCAAGTGATAGTATTAATGTCTAGAACAAGGTTCCCAAAACCCTGCTGAGTAAGGAAGGCCATTGTTAAATGTCTTTATCAGCACGAGATTCAGGAGCACTGAAACCAAGATAGAATGCCATGCAAGCAGGACATACTGACTAAATTGGTTTACAAGTATAACTGTACTTCCCTATTAAAAAGATTACCAGCTTGACTTACAGGACTGCGGTTCTAAATGCACTTAATTGTGTAATTTTAATTTTTGGATTTTTTTTTTATAAAGAACAGATGCAGATGTAAGCAAGACCTGCATCAACACCACTGGAGAGATCAACTGCATACTGATCAACGCATGCTCGCTTGTAAAGCATGCCAGAAACTCCAAGAAGACCACCCTAGCCACCAGCCTCAATGACAGATTTAACAACTTCAAGGAACTTTTCAACATAGTCAAGGAATTCACCCCCCCCCTTCCCAGCAACAGAAAACAACATCACTCCCTCTCAAGATCTCTGCGATGCCCTGGCGGACTTTTTCCACAACAAAGTTAACACCATCTACCAAGACTTCACACCCCGACCCCCTGCCGCTGCCGCAAACAGCATCAACTTCCTCACAGCGACTGACGCCCACCCACACAAGCTTATTTTGTGGACCCCCTCACCGAGAAGGAACGGCGACCATCATGAGATCCATTCACTCTGGCGCCCCTGCAGACCCCTGTCCCCACCACGCTTTCAACCCCGGCACTCAAGCCATCGGCAAAGAGCTTACCAAGGTCCTTAACTCCTTGATCACCACTGCCCACTTTCCCAAGAAGTGGAAACACACCAACGTGAAGTTCATGCTGAAGAAGCCATTCGCGGACCCAGAAGTACTGAAGAACTACAGTACCAACTCTTTGCTCCCCTTTCCAGCCAAGGTCATCGAGAAAGCAATCAACATCCAGCTCAACAGACATCTGGAGACCCAGGACCTCCTGGACCCCTGCCAATCCGGCTTCAGAACAAACCATAGCACCAAGACAGCTCTTGTTGCAGCCACAGATGACATCCGAATGCTGCTAGACCAGGAAGAAACAGTGACCCTCATCCTTCTCGCCCTCTCAGCAGCTTTTGACACTGTATCCCACCACACTCTGATCAACAGGCTCCACCAGACCGGAATCCAAGGAGCAGCCCTCAAGTGGATTGCATCATACCTCACAGGAAGAACGCAGAAAATCATCCTCCCTCCCTTCTCCTCCATCCCCAAGAACACCATATGTGGGGTACATTAAGGCTCATCCCTCAGCCCAACCCTCTCCAGCACATACATTACCCCCCTGGCTACCATCGTCAAAAACCACAGACTCAACATCATCTCCTATGCTAACAACACCAAACTCATCCTCTCTCTGACTAACAATCCAAGAACCATCGAAGACAAGTTCCAAAGATGCATGAAAGATGTTGCCGACTGGATGAACATTTGTCTCAAACGCAACACCGACAGGACAGAAGTACTCATCTTTGGGAAAGGCAAGGACACACTGGAACATTGAAAGGTGGTCCCCAGAGCCGGGACCAACCCCAATACCCACTGAACATGCCAACAACCTCAGCATTATCCTTGACAGACTGTTATCTAATAAGAGAAGCAAGTATGCACCCTCTCCACTGTCTGGTTCCTCATGCTCCACGTGCCCAGGAAGGTTTTCAGATGGCTCCCGACCAACACCAGGTGCACTGTCACGCAGGCTCTTGTCACCAGCAGACTCGACTATGGCAACTCCATCTATGAAGGAATACCAGTCCAACTCATGAAGATACACCAGACGATCCAGAACACATCGGCCAGGCTCAGCCTCGACCGCCTCAGAAAGACGCACCAACCCCTCACCTCAGGAAACTCCACTGGCTTCCAGTCATGAAGAGATGCCAGTACAAGATACTCACCCCCGCATACAAGGTACTACCCAATGATGGACCCGTGTACCTCAACCAACGTGTGACCTTTCACCAGCCAACCAGGAATCTTGGATCCGGAAACCTTGTCCTAGGTGCCACCCGTCGTATTAACCAGAGAAACAGCGGAGGCCACGCCTTCTCTCATCTGGCGGCCAAGACCTGTAACACCCTCCCCCTGCAGCTCAGAGCCTCACCATCGCTCCAGCAATTCAAGAAGGACCTCAAGACAAGGATGTTCAACCAATAGGAGAATAGGCAGAACTATCTGACAGTTCCTTGAGACCCTCATGGGTGACGTAGCCGCGCTCTACATTCCTGATTGATTGATTGATGTATACAATCTGGTATGCTGTGAAATGGTAGCTGTGAGATAAACAAAAGCCCCTCCAAAAGGAAATTACAACAGCATTAAAAGGCAGGAACAGATAAACCTGGAATATGCCCTCTGCTCACTTCAAAAACATGGAGCTCTGGTAGAAAGCGCGTGCTATGAAATGAGGGGCATATTATCAAGGGGGTTTATCTCCGCTTTTTTGGCTTTAAAAGCCAAGAAAGCGGAGATAAAAGTATCTCCCTATTACCTAGCTGTCGCTAACACCAGTTAGCGACAGCTTGTAGGAGATAGCGACCATCTTGGGCCCCACTTTGCATGTCAGTGATATTTATCACTAATGATATGCAAAGTGGGCGTGCCAAGATGTTAGCGACTGGAAACAGTCGCTAACATCGCTATCTCCTATTACCAACTTTTGGAGATATTCGCGCTAAGCGCGAATATCTCCAAAAGCTAACACCTGCCCTGAGCAGTTCTTAGCCATGTTAGCCAATGGGAGGTGGATAACATGGCTAAGAGCATTAGCTCGGTAATGCATGAATATCGCTGACTTTTCAGCGATATTCATGCATTGCGGCCGTTTTTTATCGCATTTGAGATAAACCTTGGTAATACCAAGGTTTATCTGCGATAAAAATCGCCGCAGCTTAGCGGTAAAATTTTGTCTCTAACCAAGCAATAGCGATAATTATCGCTATTGCTTGGTAATATGCCCCCAGGTTCTGAACGTAAAGGCAAAACTAAAGCAATAATAACGTTTTTTTTTAAAAACAGTGGCACTGGAGGAAACTTCATTGCAGCCGGATGTGCTCTTAGTGAAAGAGCAAAATGTCGTTGCTCAAAGTGATGCTAGCTAGTAGAATGCTGACCCATTGCCCCATGCTCTATGCTGCATTGGATTAAAAGCAAACGTGAACGAAACAACGACAGACCAATGGATGAAGAGACATGGCTGAAAGCCACTTGAAGTACGTATATTATCCACATAATTTTAGCGCCATACCTCATATGGTCAAACTAAGCATATTGCACTTTCATTCCAAAACTCAGTTGGTTAGCTGAACTTTCTTTTCAGCTGTTCTTATGCGGTAAAATCCAACAAAACAAAGGCTTGGAGTGTGGCTAATGCTGGAAAAATTGGATTATTAGCATTTTGAAGCAGGCGGCAGTGGCATACAAACACCCATTAGTGGAGCATCTGTCTTCATTGCTAATTCATGGTGTGTGGTGTCTGCAGTACAAGCTGGCCTTGCACAAAGGGACGTCTCAGTGCCAGGTATTGGCAGGATCACGAAGGCGCGCTAATGCAGATGGATGACATTTTGAATCCTGTTCCGCTGTCTGGGGTATGCGCAGTGGGTTCTACCTGTGGGCCAGATTCTTACTGAGATCAACCTCCTCTGGGTCCCACTAATATCATAATTCTGTAGCTAGAGGGAAAGAAAAGAAGCTGCTGGAAGCTGACTAGATGTCAATTCTCTACATTTTTAAAGTTCATTAAATCAAATTATTATCATAGGTCTGAGCTGAACAAATAGTTCAGACCTCACTAGAATAAATTAGAATCAAAATAACTAAATTAATGATTTGGCAATCAGCTACAGACAACCTTGTCCAGAAGCACTACTCCCGGCGATGCAAATTCACTTTTTGCCATCTTCCAGGATCCATCATTAGTATTCAATTCAGCCTAATAAATATTTGTTCAGATAAATTATGCAATTTCTCATTTCTATTGAAATGCACTTTATGCCAGAAAAAATCATGAAGGTAAATATAGTAAAATAATATGCATGTATATAAAGAGGGTTAGTGGATGTGTACAGAAATGCATTAGAGTTAAAACTTTAGTGTGTTTGGTAATGACTCCGACTTTAACAATATTTGTTGGCTGCTGGAAGCATGACTCTTCACAGGGAAGTGAGGAGAGTCGTGGTGGCCCTCCCTATAATTTAATCTACTCTTCACCTCGATCGCTTCGGTGGTCATTCTAGGCAATTTGCCTTAAAGTAAATCCATCCTGACCATTGTTAGTGGTGGTACCAAGACTTGTAAAGTTTAGTTATGATTGATATTCATCTATAAATGATGGAGGCATATATTTATTTGGTAAATGTGTCCTACTCAGTGGAAGCCCCGACTATTCCCATAGGCATAATGCAGGCCTCTGCAGTCCCTGTGGTATAGTGGGGCCCCTACAAAAACTTGGGCCCCTCCAGCCGGGGGCGTAGCATGGGTTGCCGGGGCGGACTGAGTCCCTTCCACCAGTCCAGTATTGAGACTCCTACCCCCGAGCACATCTATTAGATTTTAAGAAAATGTTAACATTTTGCCCCCATAAGAATTTTGGGTCTGATTCACAGAACTAACTTAAGACAAAATCCTAAACGTACTACCATTTTGGTATTCACAGAAGGCTCTTACTCATTGATGAGTAAAGCCTTCTGAAAATACCAAAGTGGTTTTGGTATTCACAGAAGGCACTTGCTCATCAATGAGTAAGTGCCTTCTGTGAATACCAAAATGAGTAAATGCCTTCTGTGAAAGCAAAATGGCAGTAAGTTTAGGATTTTGTCTTAAGTTAGTTTTGTGAATCGGGCCCCATGTGCCTGGGACAACCGCCAACGCTACGCTGCGCCACTGCCTCCACTTCCATTTAAAAAAAAAAAAATGTAAGCACTAAATTGCTGATTTTCACGAGCCGGAATCACAACTGGTTCCCTAAAGCAAAAGTGTGCAAGAACCATAAAGGCGCCATCATAGGAATACTGAGGTACCAGTTTTAAAGGCCAGCTTATAATGCACTGAGGAAGGCGGGACCATTCACACCCTACATCTGCCCCGAGAGGATTACTGGGTCACCATCTTGTGGTGTTGTTCCTTCCTCTGCATTGCAGCACAGGCCACTTGGGTAAGGTGGAATTAGGTGACCAGGGGCCTGTTTTGAGGCCATAGCATTGAGGCCATAGCATCTGCTATTTGCATTGCATAAACAGGCTTGTGAGCATTCACAGACATGTTGGCAGGGTCACTGTAACGTTTGCATATGTATGAGTTTACCATATTTACGACATAATCCACCAACAATGAAGTATTTTTAACCACTTCCATGCTCATGACGGAGCCGCTCCGTCATGAGCATCGGTTGAGCTGTGCTCATGACGGAGCGGTTCCGTCAAGGCCCGCTCGGCGCGCCTGCGCGGCGCGAATTCCGCGCCTGCGCTGGACGTTCCATTGAGCGGGCGGGGCCATGACGGAACCGCTCTGTCATGAGCACAGCTCAACCGCGGCTCGCGACGGAGCGGCTCCGTCAAAAGCATGCGAGCGCCGCTCAGCCCCCCCCCCCCTGCCCCCCTAGTGCTGCGGCGGAATTGCCGCCGCAGCGAAGGGGTTAACTTGAGAGGTTTTGAGTAAATTGATGTAAACTGGTATAAATAAAGTTTTTGATTAATTCAAACTGAAAAAGTGGTTGATGGGGGCAGTTGTTGGATTCATTGCTCGTCAAAAAGAAAAGGTGAAAGAAATGTGCAGTACTGGCATTTTTGATCTGTTAATTGTTATTGTGACGTGGCCTTGCTGCGCATAAGCCAAACCCTGTGTTGTTAATTTGTATTCCTGGAGAGGAAGGCATGACATGAGCTATGCACTTGTCTAGCAGCCTGAAAAGATGATGGCTCCTGGAGTTAACTGTGTGTTTAATGATTTTTATTTTATGCACGTTCCGCTTCAGTGCTTCCTGGTGTTTCTATTTCTAGATAGAAAAACTTTGGACCCCTGTACTTATTCATTACAAATAAAGTGCTGAGTTCCACCAAACTTAGGAGCAAATTTCAGCCGTGGTCCGTGCAGGTAACAGCGGTGGGGCCGCGTGGGGGGTATTGCGAGGGACGATGCAGAGGAAGAATGAAATAAATAATTACTTTCCCCTCTGCATCATCCCTCAAAATCACCCCCCACGTGGCCCCAACGCCCCACCGCTGTTACCTGCACGGACTGCGTCTGGCATATTTACAAGCCCCTATCACCACCACAACGTCACTTTCAGTGACGTGATGGCAACAGGGCCTTCGCCTTATTTACAAGGCAGTGTTAAGCCACTTCACGTGGCTTAACGCTGCCTTGTAAATAAGGCACCCTTTCACGCTACACTTAGCTACACCCACTGATTTTGATTTTGATTGATTTTGATGCTGGTTCCTATGTACAAGAGAGATGTAATAGGAAAACCTGGTCTTAAACAGGCGAAACAAGGAGAAATGCTTTATTTCTCCTCGTTTTTGCTGTTTCCATGTGTGTTGCCATGTGCAGCACACATAGAAACAGCAAATTGCCTATGATTGTTTATGTGCAGGAAGGTCTCCCTTCCTGCACATAAACAATCAAATAATAAATGAAGTTTTGAAACTCCTATGTGTGTTGCATTAAGCAGCACACATAGAAGTTTCAAAACGACGTGAATGATTGTTTATGTGCAGGAAGGGAGACTTCCCTGCACATAAACAATAATTTTCCCCAATGCAGACATCCTTGCACAATGGTGCAAGGAAGCCTGCGCTGGCGCTAGGCAGCTGACCTCAGTGCCAGCGCGAGGGGAAACGCAGGGGTGCACTGCATTCTTGTGAATATGGCACATCCCTGCGTTTCCAGAATGGAGATGCGTGGCATTAGCAATGTTTGCTTAACTCCACGATTTTCCATTCTGTTGTGAATATGCCCCTTAGGTCGCTAATGACAGTGGAAATCTGGAATAAATTGAAGAAAACACAGAAAAACTGTTTTAGCCTAAGCCCATTGGTCAGTAGTACTTCTGTAAGCTCTTTGACTGTTGATCACATCAAATCAGAGGACTTGATTATGTTGTCGACTATTACATGTGTGTGCCTGAACAGTGGCGTAACGAAACTTGAGGGAACCCCCCTGCAAACTACATGGACGGGGCCCCCCTCCCATCCTCCGTGCGAGTCTAGAGCTCACAGGCCAGCGACCTGCCATACTGCAGGGGGTGCGGGGCGATTGTTACGCCACTGTCACCAATGCACCCGTTATAAGTAACACTGGATGGTGGAGTCAAAGGTTGGGCTTAGTCTGCCAGCAGGCTATCATAGGTGGTGGTCCATTCATTACAGGGTCCCTGCCATCAGTAGGCCGGGGAAGTTTGCCCAATGTTAGGTGGGTTTCCTGATGCAGACTCCTGTCATGATATACAACATCGGGCCCACTCATTTTGACAAAAGTGCATCGACTGCTCCTTCTCGTTTCCGTTTTAAAACATTAGACAATGCGACAATGCAGTATTTCAAAAGCAGATGTAACTACAAAGAGCAAATTTTCATAATACATTTTTATTAGTAGACAATTGCAATCTTAAGAGGCATTGCATAGCTTCATACACACTTTGACCCCAATTCCATCACAGACTCTCTCTCTCTCTCAGTGAGTCAGTCTCTCTCTCTCTCTGTCATTCAGTCTCTCTGTCAGTCAGTCAGTCTGTCAGTCTCTCTCTCTTAGTCTCTCTCTTAGTCAGTCTCTCTCTTAGTCTATCTCTGTCATTCAGTCTCTCTGTCAGTCAGTCTGTCAGTCAGTCTCTCTCTGTCAGTCGGTCTCTCTCAGTCAGTCAGTCTATCTCTCTCTGTCATTTAGTCTCTCTCATTCAGTCAGTCTCTCTCAGTCAGTCAGTCTGTCAGTCAGGCAGTCTCTCTCTCTCTCTCTCTGTCAGTCAGTCGGTCTCTCTCGCTCTATCAGTCTCTCTCAGTCAGTCCCTCTCTCTCAGTCAGTCTCTCTCTCAGTCAGTCTCTCTCAGTCAGTCTCTCTCCCTGTCAGTCCCTCTGTCTGTCAGTCCCTCTGTCTGTCAGTCCCTCTGTCTGTCAGTCCTTCTGTTTGTCAGTCTCTCTATCAGTCCCTCTCTCTATCAGTCTCTCTATCTCTCTTTTTCTGTCAGTCTCTCTCAGTTAGTCAGTCTCTCTCAGTTAGTCAGTCTCTCTCTCAGTCAGTCTCTCCCTTTCTGTCAGTCAGTCTCCCACAGTCTCTCTCTGTCAGTTTCTCCCAGTCAGTCAGTCTCTCTCTTTCAGTCAGTCAGTCTCTCTCTTTCAGTCAGCCAGTCTCTCTCTATCAGTCAGTCTCTCTCTCTCTGTCAGCCAGTCTCTTTCTCTGTCAGTCAGTCTCTCTCTCTCTGTCAGAGTCTCAGTCTCTCTCTGCCAGTCTCTCTCTCTCAGTCAGTCTCTCTCTCAGCCAGTCTCTCTCTCAGTCAGTCTCTCTCTCTCTCAATCAGTCTCTCTCAGTCAGTCAGTCTCTCTCTTAGTCAGTCTCTCTCTCTTTTAGTCCCTCTCTCTGGCAGTCTCTCTCTGTCAGTCTCTCTCTAAGTCAGTCTCTCTCTCAGTCAGTCCCTCTCCCTGTCAGTCCCTCTCTCTGTCAGTCCCTCTCTCTCTCAGTCTCTCTGTCAGGCTCTCGCTCTCAGCCTCTCTCTCTCAGTCTCTCTCTCTCTGTCAGTCAGTCTTCCAGACAGTCTGTCTCTCCCTCTGTCAGTCTCTCTCAGTCAGTCATTCTCTCTCTCTCTCAGTGAGCTAGTCTCTGTCAGTCAGTCTCTCTCTCTCTGTCAGTCAGTGACTCTCTCTGTCAGTCAGTCTCTCTCTCTGTCAGTAAGTCTCTCTCTCTCTGTCAGTCAGTCTCTCTCTCTCTGTTAGTCAGTCTCTCTCTGTGAGTCTCTCTCTCTCTCAGTCAGTTTCTCTCTGTCAGTCAGTCTCTCTCTCTCTCTGTCGGTCAGTCTCTCTTTCTCTGTCAGTCTCTCTCTTTCAGTCAGTCTCTCTCTCTTCGTCTCTCTCTCTCTCTGTCAGTCAGTCTCTCTCTGTCAGTCAGTCTCTCTCTCTCCCAGTCAGTCTCTCTCTTTCCCAGTCAGTCAGCCTCTCTCAGTCAGTCAGTCTCTCTCTCTCTCTGTCAGTCTCTCTCTGTCAGTCTCTCTGTCAGTCAATTTCTCTCTCTGTCAGTCAGTATCTCTCTACGCCAGTCAGTCTCTCTCTATCTCTGTCAGTCAGTCTCACTCTCAATCAGTCTCTCTCTCTGTCAGTCAGTCACTCTCTCAGTCAGTCAGTCACTCTCTCAGTCAGCCAGTCTCTCTCTCTCTCTCCACTCTCTCCACTCTCTCTCTCCACTCTCTCCACTCTCTCTCTCCAATCTCTCTCCACTCTCTCTCCACTGTCTCCACTTTCTCTCTCTACTCTCTCTCCACTCTCCCACTATATCTCTCTCTTCACTGTCTCCCTCCACTGTCTCCCTCCACTGTCTCCCTCCACTCTCTTTCCACTCTCTCTCTCCACCCTCTCTCCCTTCTCTCTCTACTCTCTCTCCACTCTATCTCTCTCCACTCTGTATCTCTCCACCATGTCTCGCTCCACTCTGTCTCTCTCCACTCTGTCTCTACTCTCTCTCCATTGTCTCTCCACTGTCTCTCTCCACTTTCTCTCTCTACTCTCTCTCCACTCTCTCACTATCTCTCTCTCTCCCTCCACTGTCTCCCTCCACTGTCTCCCTCCACTCTCTCTCCACTCTCTCTCTCCACCCTCTCTCTACTGTCTCTCCACTCTCTGTCTCACTCCACTGTCTCTCTCCACTGTCTCTCTCCACTCTCTCCCTCCACTCTCTCCCTCCACTCTCTCCCTCCACTCTCTCTCTCTACTCTCTCTCCAATCTTTCCACTCTCTCTCTCCAAACTCTCTCCACTGTCTCTCTCTCTCCACTCTCTCTCTCTCACTAACTCTCTCCACTGTCTCTCCACGCTCTCTCCACTCTCTCTCTCTCTCCACTGTCTATCTCCACTCTCTCTCTCTACTCTCTCTCCACTGTCTCTCTCAACTCTCTCACTCTCTCTCTCCCACTCTCTCTCTCCACTCTCTCTCCACTGTCTCTCTCCACTCTCTCTCTCTCCCCCCACTGTCTCTCTCCGCTCTCTCTCCACTCTCTCTCTCTCTCCACTCTCTCTTCACTCTCTCTCTCCACTCTCTCTCTCCTCTCTCTCTCTCTCCACTCCCTCTCTCCACTCTACCTCTCTCCACTCTCTCTCTCCACTCCCTCTCTCCACTCACCCTCTCTCCACTCACCCTCTCTCCACTCTCCCTCTCTCCACTCTCTCCCACTCTCTCTCCACTCTCTCTCTCCACTCTCTCCACTCTCTCTCTCCACTCTCCCTCTCTCCACTCTCCACTCTCTCCCCCTCCCTACTCCGCCTTGCATCCTTTTCTACCTTGCAGCATTCTCCCCTCTGCCTTGCAGCATTCTCCCCTCTGCCTTGTACCCTTCACCCCTTTGCCTTGCACCCTTCTCCCCTCTGCCTTGCACCCTTCTCCTCTCTGCCTTGCACCCTTCTCCTCTCTGCCTTGCACCCTACTCCACCTCCGCCTTGCACCCTTTTCTACCTTGCACCAGTCTCCCCTCTGCCTTGCACCATTCTCCCCTCCCCCTTGCACCCTTCTCCTCTCTGCCTTGCACCCTACTCCACCTCCGCCTTGCACCCTTTTCTACCTTGCACCAGTCTCCCCTCTGCCTTGCACCATTCTCCCCTCCCCCTTGCACCCTTCTCCTCTCTGCCTTGCACCCTACTCCACCTCCGCCTTGCACCCTTTTCTACCTTGCACCATTCTCCCCTCTGCCTTGTACCTTTCTCCCCTCCGCCTTTCATCCTTCCCTACCTTGCACCTTTCTCCCCTCCGCCTTGCACCCTTCTCCTCTCTGCCTTGCACCCTTCTCCTCTCTGCCTTGCACCCTTCTCCCCTCTGCCTTGCACCCTTCTCCCCTCCGCCTTGCACCCTTCTCTACCTTGCACCCTTCTCCTCTCTGCCTTACGCCCGTCTCCGCTCTGCCTTGTAGCCTTCGCCTCTCTGCCTTGCACCCTTCTCTACCTTGCACCCTTCTCCTCTCTGCCTTATGCCCTTCTCCGCTCTGCCTTGTACCCTTCGCCCCTCTGCCTTGCACCTTTCTCTTCTCTGCCTTGCACCCTTCTCCCCTCTGCCTTTCACCCTACTCCCCTCTGCCTTGCACCCTTCTCCCCTCTGCCTTGCAGCCTTCTCCCCCTTTTCCCCCTTGCACCTTTCTCTTCTCTGCCTTGCACCCTTCTCCCCTATACCTTGCGCCCTTCTCCTCTCTGCCATGCAACCTTCTCCTCTCTGCCTTGCACCCTTCTCTTCACTGCCTTGCGCCCGTCTCTTCTCTGCCTTGCACCCTTCTCCTCTCTGCCTTGCACCCTTCTCCCCTCTGCCTTGCCCCCCCCTCCCCGCGGACGCCCATGGTGCTTCTAACAAGAGTGCTTACCTGAGGGCCCCATTTTGCTGCCTCATCCCTTCTCATATGAGCTTTGCCCTTGAGAATGCTCTCTCTGGGGGCCCCCACCCCCACCCTTATCGGGGTCCTGACTCTGAGCAGTGCTCTGTGCTGCCTCCTACTCTCTGGGGTCCCCACCCCATGCTTGTCCCCGTCTCTTCTCTTCTCTTGTGGGGTAGGCTTTGCTTATGGGGAGAAGAGAGTGGCGGCCGGTCTCTGAGCAGCCTCAGAGGAGCAGTGGAGACTGCTGTCTCTGGGGCCCCCACCCCATCCTTGTCCCTGTCTCTTCTCTTGTGGGGTGGGGCCCCCACCCCAACCCCCACCGCCATCCTTGTCCCTGTCTCTTCTCTTCTCTTGTGGGGCCCCCACCCCATCCTTGTCCCTGTCTCTTCTCTTGTAGGGCCCCCACCCCATCCTTGTCCCTGTCTCTTCTCTTTTCTAATGGGGTGGGGCCCCCACCCCACCTTTGTCCCTGCCTGAAAATGGTGAACACCCTACCCACAACCAATTCTAAGGAAGAACATTGACATAATCCTAACATGCAAAATGAAAAGGGATGTAACTGTATTTAGCTTTTATAAAGACCAAACACTTAAGTGCATTTTGAAAAATATGGTACCAGCATTGTAGAATTAGTACTTGTCACTTTATAATTGAGATTTGTGTGACAAGCATTTCTTATTTTCAATTCCTTAGACAGCTTAAGAGATCCCTCCAAGGTCACCCTTGACACCTCTTTCAAGCAACCAACTCTGTAAACGGGAAGAAGTGTTTATTTATAGATTTTCTGATCAGGCAGCGTATCAACATCTTCAGTGCACATTTATGCAAGTGGCAGAGGCAGCCTACCTGTCAGAGGGGTTTCTCATGGGAACAAAAAGGCAGAGGGCCCTCAGCAGGGGGCTCTTGACACCAGCAGAGCAGAAATGAAAAGCATGACCTCTCTTTCGATGGAAATTTACCAGTATTTGCATAAATATGTTCAGAATTTAGAAATATGTGAAATTTAGAAATATGTGGCAACAATGTTTGTTTCTACAATCAAATAATGTGCTTAATATATTAAAAGTATAAACTACCAACATGTCAAAACGTGTTCATGAAATGAAACAGTGCATTGCAGAATGTAGCCAGTATATTTACTTTTGACTGCCCCACTAAGGGGGTTGGGAGTGGCTTATTCCTACCAAGAATGGACTTTACTCCCTCATCCCTTTCTTAGTCTCTGTGTCTCAGGGGTGGGTTCACCTCACCAGAGAGGTATCCCATTCCAAAAAATCCCCATGCTCTCCAGTAAAACTCCCCACTTGCAGAGGCCCCTCCCCTTTCTGCGTAGAAGTCATAATGGTAGATGATGCGCTCCAAAACCCCTGCTTGACTGTCTGTATCACTGAGACAGGTTCGCGGCCTTAAGTGAACCAGGAAGGTTTATGGCCAAAAATGAAACTAGTGGTGAAGTAAGAGTGCCATGGACCCTAATGCAAGCAAGGAAATTGGGCCAGCTATCGCCTGGTTTTATATTAACAAAACAGCTATGGTTGCAGTGCGGTGGACCACCCCAGATCCCTGGGACCGATGCTACCAAACCTGCTGCACTATTGATAGCTACGCCCCTGAATTAAACCTGAGCCTGAAGAAAGTTGACCATCCCTGATGGGCGTGGTTATTTTTAATCGGTGTCACTGGGCTCCTTAGATACTTACAGTGCCTGGTCCCTTGTTTAGGAACAGTACAGAATTCCTCTTGGTTCTGTTGGAAGTTAAAATCTCATTTCCCATGGAGGGCAGTGAGTACACATATATCAATGATGAATTGTAATTGGGGGGAGGGGCTGTGTGCCAGGGCCCTTGCCTGCCCACATCCTACAAAGTACACCACCTTGACATGGGAGACTTAGGAGCAGAGCAGTTCTAGATTCTAGATTGTAGGCCAATCAAAAGTGAAAAATCTGTTTATACACTTGAGCTTGTTTTTGTAGCTGCTGATGGCCTTTTGTTTATATCACTGTTTTTTTACGCTGATTTGTTGAATTGTTGTGTCGTTCCAGGGAAAGAATCTGGTTAGGGACCCCAGGGTGGGCTTTTGCTATTCCGCTTTTTGTTTTTTTCTGTTGGTGTGAATGAAGGAAGTATGGTGATATGAATGTGGTGATTAGTAGAAAACGAGTATGAGTCAGACACAGAGGGGTCGATTCCGATCCGGTAAAATGCGCTCCGAATCGTCGTACGGAGCGTTTTTTCCCCGTACGAATCGTACCCGTAAACGTCCCGTACGTACGACGAAGTATGATCCGTACCAGGAGCCGAACTCCGTACGAGTCGTACAGGACTCCGTACGACTCAAATCTCCGTACGAGTCTCACTCGGAACCCGCTGTACACGACATCACTACTGCTCGCGGCTGGTTTTTACGACCCAGCAAGTACGATTCGTGTCAGGTACGCACCGTACGACCCTTTTCCTACGGGAGCCGAAAACAGTCATAAACGCAGAGTTCGCGCCGAAACAGGTACGGAACGCCCCCCCCCCCCGGGTACGGCACGTACCCCCCATGATCGCAGGGGTACACGCCGTACCCCTGTGATCATACGGGGTACGTGCCGTACACCCAGCGTACATGGGGTACGCACCATACCCCATGTACGGTGGGTGTACGGCACGTACCACATGTACGCTGGGTGTACGGCACGTACCCCGCATGATCACAGGGGTACGCGCCGTACCCCTGCGATCATGGGGGGTACGCGCCGTACGGTGTGTAGGTGATCGTGCGCTTTTCCGTACGAATCGACGTGTACCGTACGAATCGCGTCCGGGTCGGCCGATCGGGATCGGAATCGTCCGGTCGTACGGCGTCCGTACGAGTCGTACGGAAACGGATCCGGATACGAATCGTACGGACGGGGATTTTACCGGATCGGAATCGACACCAGAGTGTGTGAATTATAGGGAGATTGATGATATGAGTGTGTGTAAAGGGGAATTCCAAATGGGTTTCCAAAGGGCAATTTAGAGGGATGAAAGTTGTCTTGGTTAGGATATTGAAGCTTTTATAAATTGACATGTTTTGAATAAATAACTGTTAATTTGTGTAAGTAAAGTTTTGATTAAATCAAACTGAAAAAGTGGTTATGATGGTATCTGTTTGATTCTTTTCCCATCAATGAAATGGTTAACGAAAGGTGCAGCACTGGCGGTTTGTTTTGTTAATTCCATTCTGTAATGTCTGTCTGATGTCTGTGACCTAAATAGTGCACAGGACCAACCAAAATGCCTTTCCAATAGTCTGGAAAATGGGCAAATGTGTTTTAATTTCTTTGTAGCAGTCAGACTCATTCGTATGTCATAATGTTCAAATATCACCACAGGAGGCAAAAAGCTGGATAGAGAAACTTTTTTACCTCAAGTGAAAATGTGCTGGTTGTAGTGTATCCCCACTTGGTGTGGGTTTTGTAAAATTCTCCAAATAGCTTGACTGAAATGAAAGTAGCAGCCTTGAATGTGGGTTTAACTGCAAGCTTTTATTATGGTTTTATCATAGCATATCCAAAATCTATCATTATTTTGAAACACACATTTATTGCATGTTTGCTACAGTAGTGTGGTCAATTCTTGGTAGGGTAAGGCTTGTTTGTTTGGCAGAAGTGTAATGCCTAAGATGTTGCTGTGATACTGTCTGAATATAATGTAGATATTGCTAAGGCAAAACACTTAAAATTATTCCTATGAATTACCCAAGTTGGTGATTGAGTTAATGTTCATATTTTATTTGGAGTGCTGGCAATTATTATTATTTTCTCACTGTTATCACAGAGCATGAACACTTCATTACTATGGATTGAAGAAAGGGTGGTATATCTTTAGTGCTGGTGTGGGATGATTCCAACTGGGTGTTTTCCATTAATATTTCTTTAGATTTTTGATGTAGTGATGTTTGAGTAATTAGACAACCTGAGATTTTGGTGACACAGGTTTTTATTATTGTGCTAGCACATCCTGTTGACATTGCCTTACAGGATTTAGGGGTATATCTGTTTCGGATATTGAAGGTAGATAGTTGTACTCACAAATATTGTCTGTGCTTCATCAATTGTGTAGCACACCCACCGCAACTCCTGGAGTAATATTGATTATACTTTGATATGTTTGTGATATGATATTTGTTGGTGCAGGTGAAATTGTGAGATCAGTCAATGACATACATTTAAATAAAATAGACTAATTGGTATAGGTTTATATTTTTGGAGATGTTACCGTTAATGTTGTATAATACTTAGAACAGAAAATATATTTAACATTTGCTAGTTGTATTCCTTACTGGATTATAAAACTTCAGTTTTCAGCAACGGTTTGAAGATGCCTTCTATTGTTGTATACTCAGTCTCATATATTTTCAACGGATGTTCCTCTAGTCAGTATATATTACGGGTATTTTAATATATACATATATTAAATGTATGTTCTTGTTGACATTTCTAGAACATTCTGGGCCAGATGTACGACCTGCCAATTAGTGAAACGCAAATTGCATCACATTTGCGACTCGCAATTTGCGACGCGTTAATTGGAATGCACAACAGTGTCTCAGGCACTGTTTGCGATTCCTAATGGGGTCGCAAATTGCGTGCCTCATTAATATTAATGAGGCAGGCGCAATTTACTACCCCATTAGGAATGGCTAGCACTCACAGGGATGGTGGCTTGCTGGGGTCAGCAGACCACCATGTCTGTGACTGCTTTTTTAATAAGGCAGTTCATTTTTTTTTTTAAATGCATTCCGTTTTCCTTAAAGGAAAACGGGATGCATTTAAAAAAAGAAAAATTTAACTTTTCAGTTTCATTTTTTTAAGGGCAGTCAGTAATCTCTGGGACCACTGCCTGCTCCTAATAAATATTTTCCCACATACTCACGAAGGGGAAGAGGTCCTTTGGGAACCCCTTCCCCTTTGTGAGTGGCTTACTACCTCCTTGAAGTAGGTGGTAAATGGCGAGTGTTTTGCAGCCGTAAATGCAGTTGCAAAACATTAGTACATAGCATGTTGACTCTCTATTAGGAAGGGATGCCCCTTCCTAGTAGCGAAAGTCGCAACTTCTATTTTGCGAGTCGGGGACTCGCCAAATAGCATTTGTACATGCTATTTTGCTATATTACCCTCTTTTGCATCCAGGAAGGAGAGGATCTCCCGTTTGCGGCCGCAAAAAAGGGTCGTACATCTGGCCCTCTATGGTTTTTTTTTGTTTAAATTAGTTTATTGGGTTTTTGTTTGCATTTTACAGCCAACATAGCCGTGATTATACGGTACAGTAATGCATGACCTTAGGTACATTGTTCCAGAGAAAGCGCTCAGTGGTCTACCCCCTTCGGCGGTCCTGTGTCCATCGACCACACCTAACCGTGTGATCCAGTAGCGTTTACCTCATGATCCCCTATAGGGTCGGTTGTTCACCCCTGAGCAGAGCGAAGACTGTCCGTGGCGAGTGATCTACTATTCTCGGCAAGGAAGTGGCCTCGTGGTGTAGCAACTGTGATTTGGTTGTCATAGGGAGCACCGACAGAGTCGGCGCAATCCATAGCTGCATGTGTTGTCGTGACATCGTCATCTATAGGTCTTCCCAATGAACCCGTGGTGGTGGGGGGGGGGGGGGGGGATACTCCCTCCAAGCTAAACTTTCTAACTCTTTCAAAAACTTCAGGGGCAAACTTGGTGGGGTGGGGGGGAAGTCTAGGGGGGGAGCGGGGAGCGAGTCGCTGCGCTGGGGCGTAGTGTCGGCGCTCCTGGGGCACGTTTTAACATTGAAAACAATAAATATGGACTTACTACAGTTTGATTTAGAGAGGCTTCTGTCATGCAGTAACATTCTCCTCTTTTCAGGTTTTGCACCAGCTTTGATTGTTTTTGGATTCTTTTATGAATACCCCTCAATAATGAATTGAGGTTTTCAATTTGTTAATTGTCGCAGTTTTCAATGTGATTGGTTTAGTAATTATATTTGATTGTTTGCCTTTGTTTCAATAAGTAGATATTACTGTTTAAATAATATGTTTTAAATTGCAATTTGTATATTGGTTACATAAAATTAACTTTTTGTTGAATAATGAATATATTCATATTTTATGTTTTCTCGATATTTTGGTTCACAATATTTATGGGGTTGATATTTTGTCTCACCACAATATGTTTTTGGGTGTGAAGTTCTCTTCCATTGCAGACAGGTAATTTAAGGACACACTCTATTTTAAATGCCTAATGAATATTGCTGGTTAAACCTCAGAGCTCTGTAAGTTAATAATAGGCGCATTCTGGCTTTTATCCCATTAAAACTTGATTGCACCAAATATGACTAAATTAGAAAATGGAGCATCAGCTAATGATCAAGAAGTGCTTTTATAAATAAGATTGTGGCATATATTGGAATTCAAGCTGTCAATCTTATTTTTTCAATGGCTGCTCAGCATCCTCTTGCTGTTTAATTTAATGACTACTTGTACTTTATCTCAACTTTATTACAGCTTTTTCCATTTGTGTTGTTATGTGGCAATCTTCTCAGCAGTGAAGCTAAGTGTTCTTTTGTTCAGAGACCCAGGGAGAGCAGGCAGATGAAGAGAGGAGAGAATAAAGGTTGGGTGACACAGGGCAGGGACAATTAAATCAGATGTTTGTCGGAGGGATTTGAGTTTTTAGGATTGTGTAGAATTGGGAGAAGGAATGCATTCATTCATTGATTCACAATTTTTTGTAAAGCTCAATAAATGTTGTACCCAGTGCTTAATGTAAGCCGGTGGTTGCAAGTGAGGTCAACCGGCACTTATTTTTGGGGACCAGCAGTTATTTTTCCTCACCCAACTTTGACCCAGAGCAAGACAGAGAGAAAAAAACAAAAGCGGGAAATAAGAAGGAAGAGAAAGACAGAAAAACAATGTGTAAGAGTGAGAGAAATGGGCTCCGAAAGTCTAGTAGTGGATGAAAGAAGCTTGAGGTAGAATCAAGACAACAGAGCTTTGGTATTTGTTACCCTGACATTCTATAGCACCAGCCGAGAGTTTCTTAGGAAATATTTGGGCCTGGCACTTATTCTTTTACAAATTAAGGACTGGTTGTAACAGTCACTACAGAATATGCTGCAAAAAGTTTATAGGAAGGCATAATCTAACAAGCCATGCTTTCAACATCTAGTGGCTGTCACTAATGTTGATGAATCGCCACTTATTTGTGGGATCCAAGAACACTTTTTTTCCAATACCACAATTATAACACCAATGCAAAGGGCAACATTTTCTTTATTGTTTTTACCTTTAAAAAAGCACAATAAAATGCATGTGTAACATTTGTCAAATTGTCAAATTAGAAGCATGGCGACCACCACTTTTGACTTAACTCTATATCCTTTTTTAAAAGAAAATCAAACAATGACATGGAATCTTTTGACCGGGTCTGCAGACTTGCACAGAGCTAAAATGGCTCAGTCCCTACAAGACAGTCAAGGATCTACACAGCCCTAGCCCCAGAGTTCAGCAGAGTGACAGATGGTCCTTCTGGTTGTTTTTTCACTTATTGCAAGCAGGAACCCTCATCTTAGGGCAATGTTGTTCAATCTGTTTATCTCATAGATATGTCTCTAGTGTTTCATTTTAAGCGGGGTGTGCCAAGGGTTTATGTCTTTCTCTCGCTCTCACACCGTGTGTCTTTTGCAATAGATTATAAATATATTCCCAGTATAATCAATTACTCTAGTCAAATGGAGGAGGCGTGAACTGTTGGATGTAATTTCTCCATCTTTCTTACACCCCTCAAATTTGTGTGGCTTTTCCCTGTATGGTTCCCTTGATCTCTAGAAAGGTGATGGTATTGTCAATGCTGCAAGTATACAAATAGCTGCTAACATATGTTAAGCTTGCAGTTTGGAAATTCCTTCTGCCATATTAATACCTGTGATTTGTTTCATGCCTTGTAAGTATTTTTGTGTTTGTTTTTACAAATTCATATATGCATCTGATCTACATACTATGTGTTAATAGTATTATTCATGGTAGGTTTAACTTTGGTGAGTTGGGCTTTTGAATTTTAATTCCTAAGGTTTTATATCCCTAATAGTAAATTTATTGTGGATTAAGGGCCCGTTTAATTCTTGGTGGTATGGATACTCTGTTGCAATAGCGACGAAGTATTCTTACTGCCAAGATCGCTGTCTGCCCACTGCATTTTGATGAGGGTGGACCTTCGGGTTAATCACGGCAGACTACTCTGGCTCCGTCGTGATTAACCCCCTCTGATGGCTCTGGCGAGTAAGGGCCGTCGAAGAAATGACTACATGTCCACCCAGACAATTTGGATGGGCGGACATGGAGTCACATTTTACTATTTCTTACTGCCAGATAAAACCTGGTGGGAAGGAAGAGTAAAAACATTTTAATGCTCTCCCCCTTCGTGAAAAGCATTACTTGTTTTCTACCAAAAAGAAAATACAGTTACTGGATTTTCGTTTTTTAAAGAAATTAAAAAAAGATTACTGTTTGTTGCAGGGCTGCGTCTGTAACAAACAGTAAAATGCAATGACAGGAAAAGCCATTAGGCAATGCTTTTATAAAGGACTGCCTACTAGGTGATTATTTATAAATTTGTCAGGTGGAGTAGCCTCGGCCTGGCAGACATATTTCTCCGCCATGCCAATGGTGACTATTCCGACTGTCCATGATTAAATCGGGGCTCAAGTCAGGGCTATGTGAGTACACTCTCTCTTTGCATAGCTAGAGCTATGGCATGTTGGAATGATTCTAATTCTCATTGGCTATCTTCCACTGTTTTCTGTTTCCCTGGTGACTGGCATGTTGTTTTCTTGTTTAAAATGGGAAATAACATTTGCCTACAAAAGGGGATGTAAATAAATTAGGATAATGTCTACACACGGGTGGCAGCATTCTATCCTCTGCCTAATATTTGTGCTACCTGCAGTTGTTTCCTTAAGTCAACTCTTCCCTTGTTGGGCAGCAAAACATGAATGTTTTCTAGTGTGCACTCATCAGTTCCATGCCGCAGGAGTGTCCGCCGCAATGTGCCCCTTACTACCTCTTTTGCGCTTTAGCATCAAAATCTTCAGGGATTGCTGTTTGGCACAAGAAGTCATTCTGTGTCACTCGCAATGTTGTTGGAGACCCATTTAGAGGCAGTCTTAATTGCTGGGAGGAAGTGTTAGCTGTAGGTCTTTGGGGTGTGGCTTTGGAATCCTCATGGTACAAAGGCTTGAAAAGTTAGGAATGAGGGCAGGCTGGGTCAGGGTTTATGAGTTTTGATCTCAGTCTTTTCAGATTATTTATATAGTTCTATAGTTAAGATTCCTGCTATTCTGTGTGGTATAAGGGGGTTATTCATAAAGATACTCTCTGGAAGATGTCTGGAAGGTGGACACCGGGTGGGCCCAGGACAAATCGGAAAAGAGATGTCAAGTTCCAGACTTTCTCTCACTACGGGCCACATGTATCATGCATTTTACTGGTCGCAAACGGCGTGATTTGCAGAATCAGGCTATATGCGACTAGTAAAATATATTTTGGCATGTATGGAGTCCAATTTGCAATTCGGTAACATGTGACTGAATCGCAATTTGGAATTCAGAATACATACTGACTCGGTATTAGAAAGAGGCGTGTTTAGGGCGTCCCTAATACTGAATCGCAGCGGTATGTCAGAATGTTTTGTGACTGAAATGCGGTTGCAAAACAGTCACATTTTACCACCTAGTTCAAGTAGGTGGTAACCCATTCGCAAATGGGAAGGGGTCCCCAGGGAATCTCTTCCCTTATTGGGATTGGTAGCGAAAACGTTTTTTTCAGAACAGGCAGTGGTCCCACGGACTGGTGCCTGCTCCTAAACAATGAAAAGAAAACTTTTTGTGTTTACTTTTTAAACGCAACCCGTTTTCCTTTAGGGAACATGGGCTGTGTTCAAAAACAAATTATTGCTTTATTTAAAAGCAATCACGGACATGGTGGTCTTCTGACCCCAGCAGGCCAACATCCCTGTGATGTTAGCGATTCGCAAATTGCGACCTGCCTCATTGATATGCATGAGGTAGGTCGATTTGCGACCCACTAGGAATTGCTAATCGAAACTCATGGAGTTTCATAAATTTGGAATAGCAATTACTTAATAGCGTTCACAAAAAAAATCGCAATTAGATAATCACTATTTCTAACAATGATATATGTGGCTGTCCCTCTCTCTGTTTATCACCCTATCTGTCACTCTCGTTTTGCCTTTCTTTCTTTCTTTTACCCCATCTCTTACTCACTCAAAGCAACTCCATTCTGTCCATGCTCATTCACTTTCTCTCTATCTCTCTGTCCATATTGCACTCCAGTTTCTCTGACTCACTCCTACCCTGTTTGCTGTTACAAGATGCCACTAGTGGTCATATAATGCTTGATCGAACCATGTATTACTTCATCATATTCCATAACAAGAGAATACAGTTACCAATGTTCATTAATTAAGAAACCGGGCTCAACATGCACGAGAATTCTATGTGCATTAATCCGAAATTAACTGAATATTTTCACAAAGGAAAATACAGCTAGATTCATCATAGTCCCGTTTTGCCAGTCTGTAATAGCGATTCATAAGGAATCACTATTAAGGACTTGCAAAACGGGATTCATGTAGGAATTGCAAAAAATAGTGCTATTCCTACATCTTCCTTATTTGCGATTAGCAAATTGCTAATCGCAAATAAGGAATAACTTCCCATTCATTCCTATGGGCCTACAGGCCCATAGGAATGAATGGGGAGTTATTCCTTATTTGCGATTAGCAATTGAGTTATTCCTTATTTGCGATTAGCAATTTGCTAATCACAAATAAGGATGCGATTTCAAGGGTGCCAGGGGTGTACAAAGGACACCCTGTAGCACCCCTGAAATGCAAATTTACACAAGTGTTCCGCACACACATGTCCAAAGGACATGTGTGTGTGTGTAACATGCAACTGAGAAAAATGCACTAAAGTGCATTTTTCTATTTTTTCGCTATTTACCACGAAGTCAGATTTCGTGGTAAATAGCGGCCAAATATTGCGAATTCGCTCGCAATTTAAAATTGGTTAATGAATTGCATTTATTCCTTAAATGCAATTCCTCGCACAATGGCGAGTTCTATAATAGCGATTATGGCATTTGGGATGATGAATCCCAAATGCAATAATTGCGCTCGCAAAGGGCCAGATTCTCAGAATCTGGCCCTTTGCGAGCCGATTTTCGTTTCATGAATCTGGCCGCTAGACAAGATTTAGCGAGAATAAGAGAAAAGCAGATTTCAAATAGGTTTTATTTTTCTTTTTTTGCAAAAAAATGTTGAAGTTGATGATGCAGCAAAGGAACATAAAAAGTATGACTGTCAGACATTTACTGAGTTGGGAAAAGCATATTTCCGGTGCACAGACATCACTAATGTAAAAGCTGGCCCTGGGCCGGCTGGCGGCAGTACTAACCTTTCTAATGTTTTTCCCGGAATTGCACTGAACAATTCTACTAAATTACTAATTACCTGGGCCCTGAATAATGGACAGTGAGAAACGCGGCTAATTTCTGCATCTGCACAAAAGCAGAAAGACTCATTTTCTCCTACAAATAGTGGGAGGTAAGCTAAATTTAGAATCTCTTTGCATGCAACAAGCGTAAACAGAGTTGGACAAAGCCTGCATGCGTAGGAGCCACTGCCCTCCGCTACAAAGTAGGCGATGAGCAGAACAATGCTATAAAGAATAGGGGGATATTTACAATAACATGTCGGAGAGCGGTGTTACTCCAAGGGGCATATTTACAAGGGCTTATCCCCGCATTTTTTGGCTTAAAAAGCCAAAAAAGTGGAGATAAAACTCTCGCCTTATTTACAAGAGGGTGCTAACATGCATAATCGCATGTTAGCACCCTTTTTCCCAACACCTCCCTTTGCATCTCTAATGAGATGCAAAGTGAGCATCACTGGGCGTACCCCGGATGGACTACCTTGCAAATATCGCTGATGTTCACATCGCGATATTTACAAGGCTGCCCCAGCATTTTAGCACACACCAGTTTTTGGAGAAAACAGATGTTTTCCCCCAAAACTAACGTCTACTAAAATGCAGACTTACCTATCCCTAACATTGGGGTGGATTATTCTGATACGACCCTGTGGGTCGTATCAGCAAGGTTATCGCCGTTTTGCAGAGAACATCGCTGGAAAACCTGCGATGTTCCCTGCAAAACGGCGATAACCTCGCTATCTCTGGAATTTTTATCACCCTGGAGAAACGTGTTGTTAATAACGTGCTACCAGGGCGATAAATTCCAGAGATAGCCTGCGATAACAAAATTATCGCTAAGCACGGCCAGCGATAATAATCGCTGGCCGTTGATAATATGCCACCAAAATTGGTATCGCAGCGCTCTGACATTTTTTAAATGCAGGGATGCGCAGTATTTACAAAAATATGGCGCACCCCTGTGTTTCCCCTAGCGGGGCGCTAAGAAAGCTGCCTAGCACAGCACAGGCACCCATGCGCCATGGTGCAAGGGGCCTGCGCTGCAGGGGTGATTGTTTAAGTGCCGGAAGGGAGACGTTCCTGCACATAAACAATCTTTAAAGGTGATTTGCTGTATCTATGTGTGCTGCTGAATGCAGCACTCAAAGAAAGAGCAAAATACTAGGAGAAAAGAATAATTTATCCTCGTATGGCCTTCCTAAGACCAGGTTTTACCTGCCTTGGTTTTTGGCGCTGCACCAGCCTTGTAAGTATGGGGCAGTGTCAAAAAGAAATGAAAGTTGTGGTGGAACGTCCATGGCAACACCCATTTCATGCTAAGTGAAGAGTGAAAAGGGGTCTTATTTACAAGTTAAGTGGCTTAACGCTGCTTTGTAAAAAGGAGACGGGAATATCGCAACCAGAACGTCATTAAAAGTACGTTCTGGTGGCGATATTCCCTTGTAAATATCCCTCTCGTTTTTTTACCAGTGCTTCATTTGTAAAACAAATTAAATAAAAACAATGAAGTACAGGGGCCAAATATAGCTTCATAAAAAAGTAAGGCCCAAAGCCGGAAACATCAGTTTATCTATGAATCAGGTTATGCAAACTTTATACTGAAGAACATTGGAGATAAAATACTTAAAGATGCTGTTTATGAGAAACAGACAAAAAATTGGGTATAGGTCTCAAGTGGTGCAATAGTGACTATTGCACCCAACGCTCTCATGAAGCCCACAACTACATAGCTATGGATCATTCAGGATGTATGAATATCTTTAAATTCCAACCCACAATTACCCAGAAGATATCCTCAACTCTAAGACCAATAAAGTGGTTGTCACACAATTTTTCTGCGGCTGGATGTCGGAATATTTAGCACAAAAATATTGTGCCACAAAAATTGTGTGGACAGAATATCAACTACTAAAATATTGGGCAGGGAAGTATATTACAATGATGGTGGTAGCACCAGTTTAATAATAGTTAGGTCAGAGTTCCCATAAGGAAGAATATTTTTTATTTTCTTAATAGCCATTTGACACATCTGCAAAAAACATTTAGAAAACAAGCTCATCTACTTTGGGTCCTTAATGGCAAGTTTCATGTAGGTCCATCAAGCAGCGCTGTTTCGCATTTTAATTCCCATATGAAGTTTTGCTTTTTGATGCTGGAAGAACAGTTGAACGGAATTACACCAAATTCTATATTTGGCGAAGAAGTTAGGACTTTACTCAAGGAAGTGCCTTTTTTGGTTCGGTGTAAAATCTACCCTGTGGTTTTAGAGATATAAGGATTGAAAAAGTGGCTTGGGTTGGGCAAGACAGTGTTACATTTTAGAAAAAGTACACTTTGATAGTTGGGGATCAGTGAACAACCCCAGATCCAAAAATTCAAAGGATACTCAGCTCCTTTTTGGCGATGGACCTTCTTCTCTGCATTGCTGATTTGGGACCCGCGGTGCCAGGAAACAGTCCACAGATCTGAAAGAATTCAATTGGCTACAACGTCATTGAAAGAAAATGGTGTGACAGCCATTAGAGTCTTCTGGGACTTGGTGCCCTAGTCCTAAAAAAAGATTAAAGGGCACATAAGGGGGCAGGATGAGCACACTCTGACCCCCTGTCCTATGCTTAAAATTAAAAATAGAATTAAAATGTTGTTACCGCCATTCGTGAAACCCAATGCGGCTCTCCATTGTGAACTTAAAGATCCTGTTTTGGATCCAGAGATAATTTATTTAATTTTTTTTAAATGAAGGTGTTAGTACTGCCCAGTCAGTACTCCACCACCAGGTGCAGCTTCATGGACTCCAAGGACCCAGCTGCAGACGGTCTAGTGCTGTCTGCCTGGTACACCACCACCGTATGCAAGCCTCATGGACTCAAGGGGCCTGCTAAGGAGGGACAAATGACACCTGCCTTGGACAAAACTACTGGTTACAAGTTTCATGGACTTCTGAGGCCCAACTTCAGAGGGGCTAGTGCCGCCTGGCCAGTACAAGCAGTGCAAGCTTCATGGTCAGGGCTCCACCTGCAGAGGGCTAGTACCATCCTGCTGGTGCACCACAACGAGGTGCACAATTCAAGGACTAAATGGGCCAAGCTGCAGAAGGGCTAGAGTTGCCAGGACAGTACAGCATTACGCATGCAAACATCACAGACTTAAAAGTGCCCAGCTGCAGAGTGGCTAGTGCCATTTGGGTGATACACCACCGCTGGTTGCACACTTCCCTGACTATAAAGTGTCAATACAACCACTGCAGAGTGTAAGCTTAACAGATTCTAAAGGGGCCCAGCTAAGGGGGGGGGGGGGGCGGGTATGGTCGATGGTTGGTACACAACCACAAAATACAAGCCTCAACGCATCACATGGCTTGCAGGCATGATATGAGGTAGCACCACCAAGCTACCTCCCACCTAGCATTACAACAATAAGGCAAGTTTGATAGACTGGAGGAGACTGGCCGTGCAGCTGATTCCCAATGTGTACGGTTGAAGGTCGGCAACAGCAGAGGTCAGACACTGTGAGTTGTGGATCGCATGGCCTGACACGCAGTGTACAACTTTGAGAACCTTGGTTTATCCCCCAATGTAGCCATTGAAAGGCCACCACTGGGGACAATAGATGCCAGCAACAAAGGAGTTGCAGGATCTGGCCAAAAGTCACATGCTGCACCCACCCACTGCTGCACACATTGATGTTGATGCTCCACCCCTAGTGTGTAAAGTCAAAGGAAGGCCCCACAGCCGATTAGCTGTGGGTTTGAGAACAACACCTTCTGTGTATGAAATCAATGCTTTAGTTAGGGTACAGTGGATTACTATATAAATATTATATGCAGTCAAACCATGCTTCTTACGTTTTATCTACAAGCAATGTCATGTAATGCTTAAGTTGTCCACAAAAGCTTTTTCAGAGACTGTAGACATTCCCTACTAGTCACACCCAAAATGTGTGTATTTAACTGGTTAGAATTTAACATAGGTTGAGGTGTAAAAACACACTTCTATGTTGACTATGATCAAAAGACCATAGACATTTGCTACAGACCGTGAAGTTATGATTAGATATGCTCATAACACTATAATGTGTATTTAAAAACTTATGAAATTCACTGAAAAAAGCACAGTAACAGTGATGCTAATATTGTAAAAAAAAAAACATTTTGTTTCCCTTATCACACTATATATTCTAAAAAAAAATCTTTTGCGCTTCGTCCAGAGTGTTGGTTTGCGCCTGGACGTCTGATGCAGCCTTATGATGCAGCATGACACTGCAAAGTGTGTGAGGGCAGTATTAAGAAAATAAATCTCTTTCCTTCTTTATTTTGTCCCGTTTCCTTTTTTAAGCAGTATTAGTATATAGTGAGAAGTGGGAGCAGGAATAGAACTCTTGGTCTTGCTCTTTAGTTTCTCTTCTTTTCTTAGTCCTTCTCTCTTTGGTGAGTTATAAATGTACAGTGGTGAACAAGTTGAATACAGTGTGTATGGAGATGTATGAGTTAAAATAATTTGAAGGTGTTGCGTGAATAATAAATAAAAGCTATAAGTATCAGTTTAGAAATTAAAAAATTACTGAACTTTAACTTTTGTTTGCAACTAAAGAATAAATACAGTTATATTAATTTAGTGAAGGTTTATATGGGAAACCTTTATTGCATACGGTGTTCAATCTGTATACAACTATTCAGAGAAAGCCAAATTCCTAAAAATATTGACAGTGTGTTCCAAAAGAAATGCCTTACTATGGACAGCTTTTATCTGTATCAAACCCCACCAAACCTACATTGAGAAATTAAGTTGCTACAAGTAGAGAAGTGGATACTGTAAACAGTATTAACTTTATGGAGAGAGTTTATTCTTTTTCTTTAATAACTCCAAAACTACTGAACAGATTTACACCAAATTACAAAAAGCACTCTTTCTGGCCAATATATTACCCAGTGGTCGCCACTGAGTAGTTATAGTTAGGATTGTATTTAAAAACTAAATGCATTTTTTTGTATCACTAATAACTTTGGCCCAGTTTGACGAATCTCTATGAATTTTTCCGAAGAAGTGCTACTTTTTGACTAGTTTGCTCATGGAATGTTTTGGGGTGATCTGTCAAGCAGGGGCTGAGAAAAAGGAGGGGTCTCAAACCGAGTTTTCTCCATTCATTTTTCCATAGGAACTTTAGACACCACTAGAGCCCAAACCACTAGACAGATTTACACCAAATTCGACAGAAAGCTAGATCTTGATCCGAAAGAGTGCTTTTTGTGTTTTGGTGTAAACCCGTTTAGTAGTTTTGGAGAAATAAAAATTCAAAATAATTGTATATTTTACGTCACGGAGGATCCGCGGAGCCAACAAATCTTGAAGTGAGATCTGATTGGCTGCCGCCGCCTCAACCAGGAAGTGGTGGCAGCCATCTTAGGATCCAGGACTTAGGCCCTGGGGTCCCCATCCTCCATGGCTGTTACTCAATAAAAAGGGAGGGGGACATGCAGCCCCCCTCCCTGAGCCCTCTATCGCCCGGGGGAGCCCCAGACGTTTGGCCTGGTAATGAATGCCTTTTAATTGATTAATGTATAGAAGTGAAGCAGTTCTCTTAAAATTCTACGGCAGATGAGGTATTTAACACCTTGCGTGCGGCGCCGATTTCCCCCGAGTGCTGGACATTCCATAACTGGGTGTGGTCGTGACGGAACCATTCCGTCATCCGCACAGCTCAACCGTGAGGCATGACGGAATGGTTCCGTCACAAGCATCAACGGGGTTAAAAGGCACATATCATTAAGGTAAATAATAAGCAAACACTGTTTTTGAACGGTATTTAAGGTTTAATATGTTGATGATCCCATTAATGCCTATAGAACCATTATATTTTTATGCAGCTCAATACAGTAAAGAAGCTGAATATCTACTTATTGTGAGTGATTTCACAGAGATGCTTTATATTCTGCTTGTTAGTACTACAAATGTTATGTCTACGTGTACCTTGCTGAATAATTTTCCTGTATGAAAAGCTTATAGCAAAATCCCATATGCGTTGATATATCTGTTGGATGATGTGATCAGTAATATCATCAATGATGTCATCTGAGATGTAATCAGTGATGGCATCAATGATTTTATGTAACATCATGAATGATGTGTAATATGTGTTTGATCATAAGCAGTGCATTGCGGGGGCGCAAGTTACATTTAGTTCAGTAAACTACAACTTGTCAATTTCAGTGTTTTATTTTGGTTTTGTAACATTAGTTTTTATATCATAACAATACTTAACTACAAAACCACTTTAATCTTTGTTTTTTTCATGCATTACTGGGGTTATTTAAATGTAAGCCAAAATCATATTACCGTCACAGGGGTTAATCTATATACATTTACTGATGTACTTTAAGGTCTTAAATAGCAATTGTTAACGTGGTTTGTATGTAGGACTGTCAAATACTATGTTAATTATGAGAGTATAGTTAATTTTGACCTGTTTAAAATGTATGCTAACATGCACTATTATGATAAAACTTTGTAGATTCATTTATCAACCTTGCAGTGAATATTTAAATGTATTGCTCTGGCTATCTTTGGTTGATCATTCATTGCAGTGGCTGTCTTTAGCATGACAAGAAGTGATAGCATCAGTCATTGTCTTAGGTAATCAATTTTTGAAAAGACAGGATTTTGTCCAAAACTAATTAAAACATGAAAGTTGTTGTAACTTATCTAAAGGTCTAAAGTGATTGATCGTCACACTGGTGACACGATACGCACCAAAAGCTCCAAAAAGGAATCTATGACAAAGGAAGGAATGAAAGTGCATTAATTGTCACACAACTTGGTGGCCCCCCACGCAGAGAGAGAATCTTCTTCGGGGTGGCTTGTTTATTGGTCAAGCGAGACATGGCCCATCTCTGGTAGCAGCTGAGACCCTTCTCACTGTCCACAGGTCATGCTGGGGTCGATTGGTATGCACAGCAAGAAAAGCCCATATACGTGTGCCTCAGCTGTCCTCACAGCATGAGAAGGTGTGGGGTAAGAGGTGAGCTTATCATAGTCTTTCATTATGAGTGAGTGGAATTGCTTGTGGATTGCTATATCCATAACTGTGGGTCTGAAAGGCCATACTTTTCCTTCTTTTCGCTGTAATGCTCTCAATGTATGGCTGAAGCTCGTTGTACTGTTGTTTCAAAACAAAATAAAGTTGGTCATAAAAGCAAATTGTCACACAATATATAACACACAATCTATAATTTACCTTACAATCTCTATTATAAGTGGATGGTATAATGGATTTGTACTTTACATCAAGTGGAAGAAAAGGCTATTGCACATCTTTAGCAAAGAGTGCCACAGCATCAAACACAATAAATATAGAAAATGCCTGACTTTTTTTTTTTTTTTTTATAAAAGTTTTATTTTGGTATTTTGCTCAAGAGTGAAAGAAAAGGTAGAAAAGTAAAGGGGAGAAAGAAGGAGATGAACCACATAACAGGCGACATAACGCCACATTTCCCGCATAAGGGATGCCAGGAACCCGGCCATAGCGCCCCCCATACAAATAAGATATGTTGCCTCACATATCAATGTTCGTGGTCACTAAAGCAATGAGTGCGGCAAGTCCGTAACGAGTGTCCATCGGGCTCGAGAAGGCGTCCCCAAGGCAAGCTGGTGTCAAATAGGAGCGCCGCTTGGACACTCCCACATAGAAGCATGTCGCAACAAGAGTAACAACAACCCCCCAACGTCCCCCCAGTCCCCCCCCCCACCCACACCCTTCCCCTGGAGGTGGCGACCAACATCCACACATCACAACCACCCACACCGAATGGTTAAACTTGAAATAGGTGTAGTGCACGAAGTGCCGGGGGACAAACTGCAGAAGAGAGACCCCGAGAGAGGAACCTCACCAAGGGACCCCAGGTAAATATGAAGTTCTTGAAGTTCCCCATAAATATATCCGACAATCTCTCAATACTCAAAAGGCGCCACAGCCGTGCATGCCACAATGAAATAGCCGGAGCAGATGGGCTCTTCCAGGCGGTCGCTAGCGTCAACTTGGCCGCCCCTAAACACAGCCATACCATGCGTTTATCAGCCCTCGTTTGATGTTCCAGTAAAGGATCCCTTAGCCCCAGCAGGACATACTCCATGGAATTCGGAATGGGATAGCCCAATACGTCTTTAATATGGGACAGAATCTCGGACCAGAAGGGACGAATGCTGGGGCAGTCCCACCAAATGTGGCGAAAGTCCCCTAAGCCACCACAGCCCCGCCAACACCTATCTGAAGTAGTCGGAAAGATCCGATGCAGCCTAGAAGGATACAGATACCAGTCAAACATCAGTTTAAAATGAGCCTCGCGGAGGGATGTGGAGTGGTTATGCTTCGTCACATCCCGCCAGAGGGTCCTCCACTCGGTGTCAGAAACATCCCTACCCAGGGTAGCCTCCCAGTGGGCCATGTAGCGAGGACGGGGGGAATCCGTAGTATCAAGTAACATCCGATATAAGAAGGAAATCGTCCCTTTCATCTCAGACGTGCGGAGAATGAAAGCCTCAAATTTCGTCAGCGGTCTTACAGCGGCGTCCCCAACTGTAGTTGAAGTCGCCCAATGCAAAAGTTGAAGATGACGAAAGCGTTCCGCGGGCGGTACCCCATAATCTCGCATACAGTTATGAAAAGTGAGTGGCGCTGTCCCATGGAACAGGTGAGTAAGAGCTCGGCAGCCGCCCTCCCTCCAAACCTCAAACGTTCCGCCCGACAATGCCGGGGGGAAGGCTGGATTAAAATGAATAGGAGTAAAGGGAGAAGGGAAGGTGATCCACCGGTCGTCTCCGCTAAGTGTATCCCAGACCTTCAACACCGTGCTGGTAGGGGTGCTAATGTACGCATTCCTGGGGCGGTCAGCCTTGGGTTTCCACGCCAGGTCCCAGATGGATCTGCCGGCCACACACCGGTCCATATGAAGCCAATGCTTTTCCGAGAGCCGTTGCGACCATTCAACAAGGACCCTCAACTGCGCCGCCTTATAATACAGGACCATATCCGGAAACCCCACCCCCCCTCCGAACACGGACGGCGGAGCACAGCATAGGAGATTCGCGCCCTGCCACCCTGCCACACATATTTCAGCATCATAGATTTTAGTCGACGAAAATAGTCTGACTCCACCGGAATAGGTAATGCCTGGAAGAGGTAAAGAAGCTTAGGAAGGAGGACCATCTTGAGGGCATGAACCCTGCCCAACCATGAAATGAACTTGGGTTTCCACCTCTCGAGTTCAGTGCGAAGCACACTCAACATGGGTGTAAAATTGGCCGAAAATAAGGCACCTATAGTAGACGTCAGGTGCACTCCGAGATACATCAGCGAGGAAGTCGACCAGGACAAGGGGGTAAGTGCCCGCAACCGTTGCACCCCTGCGGGCGGGAGAGTCAAGTTCAATATATATGATTTGGTAAGATTAACTTTAAAGCCTGCAACCTTCTCAAAGACAGAAAGCACTGTATGAACATGGGGTAATGACAGTTCCGGATCCTTAAGAGAGAGTAGCACGTCGTCAGCAAACAGCGAGATTTTATGCTGTTCCCCGGCGAAGGGGATGCCCAAGATGCCGTCGTGTTCCCTGATCGCAAGCGCCAAGGGCTCAATACTTAAAGCGAAGAGGAGTGGCGAGAGAGGACATCCCTGACGCGTACCCCGTGAGTGACGGAAACTGCCAGACCTGTGGCCATTCACCAACACCCTCGACATAGGGTTGCTAAAATTGGCCTCAAGCATCTGAAGGAAGCGAGGGTCAAACCCAAAAGCAGCGAGAGTATGACGCAGGAAGCCCCAGTCGACGCGATCAAAGGCTTTCTCCGCGTCAAGACCTATTAAGACCGCCGGAATACGGAATCTAGTAGCCTTTTCGATCAGGTGGACCACACGCCGCAAGTTGTCATGGGTTTGTCGCCCTTTGATGAAGCCGGACTGGTCCGGCTGCACCAAAGCCGGCATCAAGTCCCGTAACCTCCCCGCAAGAATAGAAGAGTACAGTTTAGCGTCTAGGTTGAGGAGCGCTATCGGCCGGTAGGAGGCGCACTCAGCACGGTCCTTCCCGGGTTTGGGGAGAACCGTGATCAACGCTTCGGCCATCGTGTCAGAAGTCCTGCCCTCCGATGCCATGGAATTAAAGAGGGAGACCAGGAAGTCGCAGAGCTCAGATGCAAATGTCTTATAGAACAGAGCGGTGTAGCCGTCCGGGCCCGGGGCCTTGTGGAGTTTCAACGCCTTAATGGCGGTCAGAACTTCCTCCCTGGTAATCGGGGAACTCAACATGTCGTTCCACTCCGCGGAGACCTGTGGCAAAGGGAGATCCCTCAGGAATGCAGATTGAGCCTCCGAGTCGGGGGCGTCACCTGCATAAAGAGTGGCGTAAAAACGGCCAAAGATGCCAGCTTTGTCCGCATCACCATGGTGTACAGAGCCTGCCTGGTCGCGGATTCCCCCAATGTAGTCTTTTTCGCGCTTATCGTGGAGCTGCCGCGCCAAGTGCCGCCCAACCTTATTCCCCTGGGAGTAGGAGATGCGGCGGAGGCGGAGGAGAGTGAATTCAGCCCTGTTATTATAGTGGGCCTTCAATTTCCCTCTCACCGCCGTCAGTGGGCGGAGAGTCACCCTGGAGGGATTGGACTTGTGCGCCTGTTCTAAAAGGGCAAGCTCCACTTCCAGGGCCTCCCTCTCCGTCCTCCTAAGTTTGTTGAGGTGTGCGTTGAGAGCGAGGCAGGTGCCCCGCAAGGAAGCCTTGCACGCGTCCCAGGTCACATAAACCGAGGTATCTGAGGGCGGGTTAAGCGCCATGAAATCTCCGATTGCCTTCCGAAGTGCTTTACAAGATTCCTCATCTCGAGTGAGTGCCGCCGGGAAGTACCATTTCCGCCAGCCGTCCCCACCCACACGCCATTGCCAGCCAAGAGTCACCAAGCCATGATCAGAGAGGGAGATCGAAAAGTTATCAGAGAATTGAGCATCTCCCCTAGGCGCCTGGCTAATAAAAATGTGATCAATACGGGAGTAAGACTGATGTACTGAGGAAAAGAACGTATAGTCCTTAGTCTGTGGATGTAGGAAGCGCCAGCTGTCCACGAGACCCATAGCCCCCATTTGTCGCTGCGTCTCTACTGAAAAAACCCCTGACTCCACCCGCCGCGCACCTGAACTGTCCATGCTCTTGTCCCAGACCATATTAAAATCTCCCAGGAGGAATAGGTGCCCTTCCACAAAATTCCCCACCCTCTCCAACAGCTCCTGCAGGAACCCGTTTTGGCCAGCATTAGGGACATACACAACTACAAAGGTACATTGTCGACCATACAGGGACCCCTTCACCATGAGCCAACGGCCCTCCTTATCGCTACTTACACCCAGAGGCTGAAAATGGAGGGACGCCTTGAACATTAGGGCCACACCTCTATGCTTAGTGGACGCAGATGCCCTGTAAATGAGGGGAAATTGTCGGTGACGAAGCCGAAGTTCGTCCCTCCTAGCAAGGTGGGTTTCCTGGAGGGCCACTACATCCAGATGATGATCTAACAGGTACTTCCAGAGCTTTTGACGCTTTTGCGGGGAGTTGAGACCTTTAACATTCCAAGTCCCTACAGCAATAGGCATGATGAAGTTGGGAGACATCGCTCTGGGAGCGTAGCAGCAAGGACCCCGCCCCAACCCCCACCAGGGACATCGCCATTCCACACTCATCTGAACCAGGCCAAACTCCAAGCATTCCCCTCCAGTCACCCCCACTCCCCCCCCACCCCAGCAGAACAGCATAATCAGTTCCCCCAGAACGAAGCACACCAGGCGGCCCTCCAAACAGACAACCCAGGGGCCAAACAGCGAGGCACCTCGCCACCATTAGCCAGGTTAGTGTCCAACCCAGAGGTACAAGGACCCACCCGTCTAAGAGGCGCAGCATTCCCACCCGCATGTATCCAAAATCTATCAGGGGGCCAAGAGGCCCATATGAGGCAAAGAACGTTCCAGAAGGCAACCCCATGTAATGGGCCGTAGAGGAGGACACACTAAACGCAGACCATATCACGCAAACACAGCACCCGGTCGCCACCCCCTTCCCAGCACCCCCCCCCACCCCCACCCCTCTACTATCCCTCAAGTCCCCAACCACCCCACACATTAACAAACTGAAAACAATACTCAACAGTCCCAGTGGTCCATAGTTCGCGGAGCTCCGGCCACTCCTGGGACAGGACAGGGAGACCTCTCCGGTTCCTCCCAAGTTCACGGTCTGGGGAGTCTTCTCCAAAAGTACATCCATTCACCCAGACCGGGGGGGTCCGTGCCCCCTCCAGCGCCGATCCACGCGGAGTAAATCATCTCACGCTGCCCCAGAGCTGGCCTGAGACGCCGGCATCGTTGCAGAGGCCACAGAGGCCACCGCGCTCCCCCTCTCCTGCTGGCTGGAACTGCGGTCCGGGCGCCCCCGAACCGGAGAAGAACCCACTCTGTGCCATGAGGAGGACCGTCGACGCCGCCGGGACGGAGACGCATTCGACCTCTGTGACGGCGTAGTATCCTCCAAGCCCAAGAGGTCCTTTGCTTCCTGGAGGGAGCGTATCTGCACTAATCTGTTCTGCCACCTGAAGATGATCCTGAAGGGATGTCCCCAAGAATACGCGATGCTGCGCTCCCGCAGAAAAGCGGTCACCGGCCTGAAATCCCTCCGTTTTTGGAGTGTAGAGGCCGCCAAGTCTTGAAAGAGTTGAGGGCGGTGATCCCGAAACTGCAGCGAAGTGATGGCCCTGGCTTTACGGAGGATACGCTCTTTCACCTGAAAGTCATGAACACAGACCAGGATATCGGGGGGCGGCCCCCCCCCTCGCCTGGGCAAGCCAACGCGATGAACCCTATCCATCTGGATTTCCTTCACATCGTCTTCGGCCAAGATCTGTAGAAACAGGTCCGTCACATAGCCACGGAGGTCCCCAGCCTCGCCGTCCCAAGGCACCGCTTTAATACGAATGTTATTCCGACGGGAACGGTTCTCAAGGTCCTCCGTGTGCGCCTGTAGGTCCAAGTTCTGTTCTGTAAGACGAAGGACATCCTGTTGCGGTAAGTGGACATCATTGGCCGTGTTCAAATCATGGTCTTCCAGGGTCGCCACTCGTTCCCCAATCCCATCAACATCCCTCCGCACTTCACGGAGATCAGAGGCCAGCTGCGCCCGCAGCTCGGAGATGTCCTCCTTAATAGAAGCAAAAAGTTCGGTCATGAATGCCTTGGTGGCCGGGGCCTCGTCATCGGACATTCTCGGTGACCCACTCGCCCCCGGGGAAGCCGGCTGTTGCGAAGATTTAGATGCTCCGTCTTTCACCACTCGCCCCTTGCGGGCCTGGTTCGCCATACTGCCAGGAACCCCACACCAGGGCGGACGAGTCCTCAGTCACCTCCAAGGCCCAGCCGGGCAGCACGACTCTGTACCAACCACTCTGCACCCGGTCGTCAGTACCCCGAGGGCCCCCGTGCGTCGCAGCCCCAGGGGACAGCTGAAAAGCCCCCGAGGAAGGGTGCGGCGGGCAACCCAGGCACCAGGGAGGTAGGCGTGGGGATGACTCACCTAGATGGCCGGACGCGGCAAGCAAAATGGCGGCAGCACGTCTGCAAACCCGACCTCCTCCAGGACACCAGGCGTCATTCCGAGTCCCACAGCCCGAGAGTCCAGCCGACAGGCTTCACCAAAGCCAAGGTACAGGGAGCTTGCCGCCCCCCTAGAGCAGTTCCTGATGGGGGAGCGCAGCAGGGCAACGCAGTCAGGTGCAGGCGATGGCCACCCAAATCCAGCAGGAGAGCCGACCAAACCGGCCCCCTCACGTGCTCCGTCCAATTCACTTCCAGCCCTCCAGGCACCGCTCCACAGTCGCTCCCCAGACGTGCCCAGGCCGCAGCAAGGGGTCGAGGCCCGCGTCCCTCAGCCTCCGGGAAGGGCGCGGGGCGCCACCAGTCCACCCAGACGCCCTAGCTCAGCAACGCCGGTGTCAGCCACTCACCCAGGCCCGCGTAGGCGGCCCGCCGGGGTCAGCCGGGGGGGGGGGGGGGGAGCCGCAATCGACTCCAAGCGCCTCAACTCCGCAGGCAGCTGTGCCCCCCTACCAGGCCCGGGCCATCAGGGCGCCTCAGACGTTCCTCCTCCACGTCAAGAGATCAGGCCATGCCGGGGTCCCAAGCCCAACAGTGCATCCCCCGTCCGTGCAGTGTCCGGGAGGCGCCGGAGCCCCCACCAGCCCTTCGGCCTGCTCTGCGGAGCCTTCGCGTTCCCCTGGGCCCGGGCCCTCTCCGCTCCACCGCTCAAAGCGCCCGTCACCTCCTACGCTCTCCGGGCTGTTACGCCTCCACCCGCTGACAATGCGGTCCGTCCCAGGCGGCCGGCGCAGGGGGGAACCCCCGGGTGGGTAGCGGGCGGCCCCTCCTCACAGCCGCGGCCACCCCGAGCCTCCGGCCGGCCCCCAGGGTACGCGAGGCCGGGGATCTCCAGGCCGCACTTCTTCGCCGCTCCTGCAGCCGCTACGAGCGTCCCAGCTTCCCGCCGGCGGCACCGGACCACTCCGCCTCAAGTCGCAGACCTCCGCCTCCCCTTTGGGGTCAGTCCGCACAGGCAGCACCGAGCTATCAGGAGCTGTGCTGGATCGGCGCTGGAGAGGCACGGAAAAGCGTCCTACTCCGACGCCATCTTGGCCACGCCCCCCCTGACTTGTTTTTCATGTACCTATAAAGGCAGTGCACATCTGAGGACACATTAAAAAGGATAAGGAATAAGCACAAAAGGCAAACTTCATCAAAGTACTTGTCAACAACAGAAATAAACACCTTAGTAGAGATATTGACCATACCATCCACCATTCCTACTTGTAAGTTATACCTACATCATGCACAGTACACTCTGATGGAGAATTAGCCAGATCATGTCAACCCATGGGAGATTGTTTACAAAGGCAAAGTAGTATTACTTTAGTACTCCTTTATGTACTCTTACCGGGTAAAGTACTTTATTTGATTTTAAAAAAATCCTAAAAGGGTGGGCTTACCACCATGCAAGCGGTATTTACATCATGAAAACAACACAAGAAAAACTTTAAATCAAGTTAAAAATTGATATCGTGCTCTACGAAAGTAGCAGAAAAAAGGTCTAAAAGGAAAAGAATAAACAAGTGATGTGAGTTCTTGCTCGGAACACATTAATTTTGACTCATGATAAAAGGAGAAAGTTAAAAAAGTGATGATTATACAAACAAAAATGCTCGTTATTTTTTACGTATGATACAAAGAGACAACCGTTTGGATAAAAAGGAGGGGAGTGGAAAAGTCTGTGGTCTGCCAAAGCATGGTCTATTGTCCAGAGACCTTTTTGGGTGGTACCCTTTTTTCCAACTCTATGGCGGCGAGGTTCAAAAATTTTATGGTTTTACATGAGAGTTCTATCCAAGAACCGCTTAGGCATCTTATCACCGCCGCCCTGCAAGTTCTCACCTGGGCTTCTCTTACGAGAGGTCGAAGAAGCGTGTTTCTTGGATTTTGAAGTGCCGGGCATATGCATATAAGATGCAGTAAAGACTCTGCGCCGATGCCACAAAGGCGACACTCGGGGGTTGCCCACAGCCGTAGCCATTTGGGAGTGAGGTCTTTGGACGAGAAGCAACCCAGCCTTAAAAGGCTTAATTTCCTTTTATAGTGGTCCCTGAAGCATTCTTTCAGATAATCCTGTGGTTTTATGTAGTTATATGACGGCAAAACGATCCAGGCATGGCTTTTTCCAGCCACTGCTGCTTTGTCCATGAATAGTGATGATTGTTTAACTGCTTTCTTGATTATCAGTTTGAAGGCGGAGTATGACATGGGCAGACGCCAAGATTCTTCTAATTTTAATGTCTCCAAAGCTTTCCTCAAGATTTTGTATGTTGAGTCTGGTAGCCCGGCCTGTTTTTCGACTTCTAACCAGCATAGGTGAGCCAGGGATTCGTCTTCTGAATGCTCCTTGTCTTGCTGGGAGCTGGTTAGTGAGACCGAACTCCAAACGAATTTGGGCTTGCGAAATATATCTCGGGATTGAGAAAAGAGTTTTGAACAGCCTAGATTGGGCGAGATTTAACGCTGTGGCGTCCCGGATTGCCAGTAGTTCAGAGCCGTATATCAATGATGGCAGAAATTTAGCGGCTACGATGTTAAGGATGTGGCCGGTGGAGTGACCTTTTAATTGCTTTTGAACTGTTTTGAAAGCAAATTGAAGCTGCTGTGCTTTGGATTCCCCCTGTTCTAGATGCTGTTTAAACTTTAAACGGTGGTCCAGCAAGATTCCCAAGTATTTATAATGATCTACCTGGATTAAAGGGGTAGAATTTATCCTCCAGACGAAAGTTTTTTTTTTTTTTCCGGAACCACCGAAGCACATGATGTTAGTTTTCTTTAGGTTTGTAATCAGTTGTGCATTCGCGAGGTACTGCGACAGTTTGGAGACCAAGCGTTGTAATCCGATGGGGGTTTTTGATAGGAGCACAATGTCGTCTGCGTATTGGAGACTTGTTACAGGTTTTGGTGGGTCTCCCTGGATGGTGCTTAGATCACTTTCTAGGTCTGCGGTGTAGATGTTAAAGAGGCTGGGGGCCAGAACGCAGCCTTGCTTTAAACCGTTGGTTGTGTGGAATTTCCTTGTCAGGCGTCGCCCGTCTCCTTTTTTCACTTGGACCCAAGTATCTGTATAGAGCTCGATAATTGCTCCCAGCAACTTTGGCGGCACGCCCCAGGCTTTCATTTTGGCCCAAAGATTACATCTAGGCACTTTATCAAAGGCCGCTTTTAGGTCCAGAAAACAAGAATACAGCGGGGTGGAGTTATTGATAGCTTTGTTAACAAGGAGGGTTAATGCAGATAGATTGGTCAGGGTACCGAGTCCTGGCCTGGTACTCTTACATACCTTTGTGAATTAGCCCATTACACATCTAATGGTGGATTGAAATGGAACGATTCCGGTAATATTTGCATACAATTAGTACAAATAGAAATTACTTTGCTCTTTTTTAGTATTAGTGAGTTGGACGTGTTGAGGCCAACTGACAAATGCATGTAAGATTACATAAAAGAGTACTCCTCCTTTCTGTACTCATAAATGCTTTTGGGAACTGGACCCAGGATCACAAGAGCAACATCTACGCCAGATAACCACCCACTATATACGTGAGTTCTATGTATATTCATTGCTGGATACTCTATCTTACATAGAAAGCAAGGAAATCTATTAAGGATCCTGACCGCCTAAACAACTGTGAAGACAGCTATTTTGATTGTTCAAATGGTGAATAGAAGGAATCTAATATAGTATATAATGTTTTTGGTTTATATGCACTCAAGAGGAATGTATGGAAAAATTGCAACTTTTTTGTTAATGTTGTCTTTGACTAAAACACTGTTAATTTTTATGTTGTTGCCAATGATCTAAACAGCAGAGAACACAGTTAAACGTGCAGTCATTTTCAAAGTTAGATCATGTCATCCATATTTGACAATGCATAAATCACTGAGAACTGTATTTTGTTCATGGACACCATGGATTCAGCGACACTAAAGCTACACATGCACTAATTGAAAGAGACTGCAGAACAACATAAGTTTCCATTTTGTATTTAATCATCCTGATATAATGAGACCCATTCCCATCAAAATATTACTTAAACTATCTTTGAAGTATGGGTGAATATTCCAGGGTACCACAAAGTTTTTACATACTATATTACTAATTTATATATACCCACATTGGTCAACTGACTGTGAAATATAGAAGTCCAACTACATGTATTTACTAATGTATTTATTTATGTTTTTTAAAGGGTTGTATAGTGTGAACTTGGCCCAAGGGCAACAGAGCACTTAACAAGGCATAATCATTAACAAATATTCTGTGTGATTTGAACAGTTGTTACATTAGGCAACAATAAGATACAGCTTTGCCACATGACACAAGGAAACTGTGCTATAACCACCAGAAATGGGATGATTGAACATCCAATCAGTGGAGGTGAGGCTGCTCATTGAGAGGAGTTGGAATCGTCAGCAGTGGTGGGAAGTATTATCATCATTGGTTGTAACTCTTAAAGATAGTGTGGGAGGGCAGTAAGAAAGGAAATAGTAGAGGTTGTACTGCAGAACAAGATTCAAACAACCAAAGTGTCTTTGGATCTTTAGGCATTTGAGTTCCTTTTTAGACGGTTATCAAACAGAACATTGTATGAAGTGCGAATGGGAGAGAATTCTAGTTTCTGGTAGCCAGTGCTTAGTTTGTAAAAGAATGAGTGCACAAAGCTTTGGTCGAGAGCCCATTGCCAGTGCAATTAAATGTCAGCACGCTGAAGACCAAGTCTTAAATTCAACTCATGCCTCTTTCATCCACTGCCAGACACCCCATGCCCCTTTATCTCACTCGTGGAGGCACCTATTTTCTCCTTCAGAGACATTTTTTACCTTTTTTTGTATTCCTACTTCTTTCCCCTTTGAGTGTTTTCCAAACTCTTGCTCTCGGGCACTGTTGGTAGTCCTGCCCAAAAAATATTGCTTCAGGTAATGCTCATTTTTTAATGTGGATGGCTTTTTGAGAATAGAACCTACTCTGTGCAGCCTTTGTTGACTACCAGAGACATTAAGGGGCATATTTATGAAACTTTCGTGCTGTGCAGAAAAGCCAGCCTGCTGCACTGCGTGATAGGGAATGGGCAGGAATGTACTGTATTTAACATTTAACAGCGCCATGAACCCGATTGGTGTACGTGTGCTATATAAGTTCATTTAACATAACATAACAACATTGTATGGCTCATTCCTATCCTTTCCTTGCGCTGGCGCACAATGTGCTGCCTTGCAACTTGAACTTTACTTAATAACATACTCTACAATACGAAAACAAGTAATTAAATATGGGCAAAATACATAGAAAGAGGGAAGAAATAAACATAGAAAGAACAAAATATGGTGGGCCCTTTCTTTTGTGAAAGTACCTCATACATCAGTCTAAATCCTGAAGCATTCCTCTTTTGAAAAGTGTTAAATAAACTAAAAGGGAAATGTTCCTAACCAGCGAGGTACACATCTGTTCAGATTCTTCTGTCTGCTATCCTGTTCCCAAGGGATCATCTGAGATTCTGAAAGGTCGGCAAAGAGCTCAATTTTTCTCACAGGTAGTGATGTTATTCGATTTATTTGCAGAGATGTTCTCACACTTTTAAGTAAAGGTCAGCATTTGGACCCAAGGCACATCATTCACTTTCATGTTATCTTTTGAACTAGAATAGATAAACCTTTGAAACAAAATATGAAATAAATGCCCTTATTTTACCTTGAATTCTTCCTCAGGCTGACATACATTTAGAGGCAGTATTTGGGATTATGTAGATTCAGTTTTCACAGTTGAATGAATGATGAATGAAGGATAACAGCTAAAGCAGACACTACTCGCGAGGGCCCTTGGCGCGACTAAAGATGGCTCAACACTTGCCACTGCCTTTGAAAATTGTACACACTTCCTTCTATACTCGCAAGGGACCATAGCCAATACATCACCCGAGAAGGCATCCTGTTTTAGTTTAGGATGATTACACCTCATATTTTTATGCATTTGCTATGCATCTGGAATCTTATGCTGGACCAGTATTTCTTCCAAATCTAGGAAGTGGTTGGGTTCTGATCATCACACAATTATCACCTTTCCTGATGGAGAATAAATGATGAACCTATTTTTAGGGGATTCATCACATTTTTCCCCTAATGAACCATTCTACAAGCACTAATTTACTCAATGAAATCATCATAAGAGTCTAGTAATTTTTAGAAGAAACTGTTCAAGCGCTCTGCTTAATTTGTACCGGTGGCCGCAAAGTCAAACCAGGCACTGATTTAATGGGACAGGACTATAGATCCATCTGATCCATCCACATGTGCTTGCTGCCTGTCCCCCATGACCTCGTGCCCAGGTTCAGGTATTCATTACAATAAAATGGCTCAATTGCATCTTGGTTGACTCCTCCCATTAGTTAACCTTGCAGACTATGCCTCGGCTATGTGCTTGTACAGAACGGTCTTGGATTCGGCAATGCGTGTGCAATAAGTGCTCAGCATGTCTTCTGCCATTTTTTCCACCGCGCTTCTCTGCTGATACTACTTGTCCATCTGCCACTGTCTAGCGTCTGCTGCTGGGTCACTCATCATGAGACAGACTCTTCCCTTGGCTCATTGAGGGCTCAGGAGCCATGGGGTGGTCCACCAGTCTGTAGTGCTGCGGCTGGCCAGGCCGGATCGGGGCCCATCAGCAGTAAGACGAGCAAGCAAATGCTTGGGAGTCAGAAGTCAGACCAGATACCAGAAGCTAGGCAGTCAATCAGAGGCAGGCCAGATAGTTATGAGAACAGCGGAGATGCAGAGAAAGGAGCTGAAACATTTGAGCAAAGAAATTAGAAGACCGCAATGAGACCCGAAGGACTGAACAACATAAACCAACATTAGCTGCAAATTCACCAAACATTCATGACCAAGAGTTTAAATGCTTTCACTGTGTTAGAAAGATGTTGCTAACGCTCAAGAACTTCTGTTGTGTGCTATGTTTAAAATGAAGTAGAATGGTTGCAAAAAGTATGAGTAATAAATCAAGCCAGCGCTGACCCTGGACAGGGACTGAATGGACTATGTGAGGTGATTGACAGTAACCCAGCTCTACATGCCTTTTGGAAGTGATCCAACCATTTGAAGGGCTAAGTCTCTGATGTGACAACCTTCGACTGTCAGACTTGACATGTGATAGACTTCCACAGTCGGATCAGCCTCACAAGCCTGATCCTGCTGTGTGATTGCCTCTCCCCAACCTTGCACACCTTTCAAAGGTCATCTTTGAAGGTGGCTACAGTGCCTTCAAGGTGCTCTATGTCATGTGCGACACCTTCAACCAATCCTGTTATTTAGCCAGCAGTGCTCAATGCAGCTGGGCTGGCAAAAACGTAAGTGCGTATGTGTGTTTTGGCCGGCCGGAGATGGACGGCAAACACACATGAGCACTTGGGGAATGGAGTGCACGTAGCACTCCTCCTCCCCCATCCCATGCCTAGGCCCTGCCTCTCCCTACAGCGCTGGCTAGGAGCAGCCATTGCGGAAGAGTCATCCCTGAGAAGATGGACAGTTTAGCAACAACGTGAATAGCTGTTAGTCACCCCTCTCAAACTTCCAGTTGCAAGTTACAGGGAGGCAGTGCTGCAGGGACTACAATACATATTATGCAATAGGCATTTCAAGTTAGGCAAGTGATGTCAAAGCAAATGATTGTACTACTGAATACCGACCCCAATAATATTGTGGCATACTAACATCAAGCAAACACAAGGAGATGATGGTCGGAGAGCTGAAACTTTTCAGACACTCACCCCCAGTCACAGATCTATGTTGAATCCATCATCGTTCTTTAGCTCACTTCACCACCTCAGTTCAGACCCAGCTATATGCAAATCAGTCTTGACCATGTGCCTCATGGGAACAGTTCAGCCCGAACTGCCAAGCCAGGTCTTCCCTGAACCAGAAACAAGCATCATGGGACCGGTTTCCGGGTAACACCCCATATCAGCCAGGCTAGCTTGAATCCAGTGAGCAAGGGACCCACGTCTGGGCATACCCTGCCAACTTAGGGCAAACAAAGCAAACACAAGAAGATGATGGACGGAGCGCTGAAGCTATTCAGACACTTACTCCCATTCACAGATCTGGGTTGAATCCATCATCGTTCTGTAGTCCACGTGGCCACCTCAGTTCAGACATGGCTATATGCAAATCATTCTTGACCCTGTGCCTCATTGGAACTGTCCAGCCTAAACTGCCAAGCCAAGTCTTCCTTGAACCGAAAACAAGCATCCTGGGACCAGTTTCAGGGTAACACCCCATATCAGCCAGGCTAGCTTGCACCCAGTGGCAAAATGAGCAAGGGACCCATGTCTGGGCCTACCCAGCCAACGTAGGGCGACAAAAAAGTTATGTAACACGCGCAAATTGCTGCATTGCATTACTCTGCAGCAGGGAGGCTTTTCCATCTCTTTTGCATGGGTGTTCCCATGCAGCTTCCATGGATTTCTACGCATTCCCAGATTCATAAGAACAGGTAAACTTGGGAATGCAGGCAAACGGTAAACCTCCCCAAGGGAGACGTAATGAGGAGAAATATCTTTAATTCCCCTCATTTCTTCTTCTGTTTATGTGTGTTGCATTCTGCAGCATACATAGAAAGAGGAAAAAAGCATCTCAGGATTTTTTTTGTGTAGGAAGGAGCTCTTTCCTGCACAATCCTGACAGCACCACTGGCACCCTTGACGAAGAAGCCTGAATTGGCGCTAGGTAACTCATTATGCGCCAGTGCAGGGAAAGCGGCAGGAATGCTCTGTATTGCATTAAAAACTACGCATTCCTGCCCTTTTCCAGTGATGCGACAAAGCACAGCAAGGAGACATGCGGTGCTGCACCACTTTTCATAAATATGGCCCTTGGGGTGTTACATCCAACACACAAAAGGCGATGTTGAGGTTGCTTGCAAATAGTCTAAACCACTAGCAATAACTCTGTGTAGCAGTTTACCCAGTTGTTTCTGACCCACTTTGACACCCTAGAGAGAAGCTCGTCTTATGCAAATCAGTTGTAGCCCTGTTTCTCTTGGGAACACTTTGTCCTGAACTATCAGGTGAGGCTCCTTCCAGAAGGGAATACAAGCTACGTAACTGCGGTTTGAGCACCAATATTACTCATCGGCGGTATACTTTGGATCCTGTGGCACAGCGAGAAAGGGTCCCACATCTGGGCTATCACTTATGGCATTACATAAAACACCCTAAAGATGATGGGAAGAATTCTTACACATAGTTTAAACCTCTAGCAATCACTCTGGATAGCATTCCAGCTGAGCATTTTTTCACCCACTGTGTCAGTCTAGACAGAGGGCTGTGTTATGTAAGTTAGTACTGACCCTTGTCCTCATGAGAACAGTCCATTCGAAACTGCCAGGCAAGGACTTCTCCAGAAAGGAACACAAGTATCCCTAGACCAGGTTCAGCCTTTTTAGCCCTCATCTGTGAGGTATAGCTTTGACATCCTGTGGCACAGCAAGCAAGGGACTCTCTCCTGGGCATACACTTGGCGACTTTCAGCAGTATGTCAAACACAGAAACGGTGAAGGAAGGAATAATTGCATATAGTCTAAACCACAGGCAGTGGCTCTGCATCCAAACCAACAGACCACCATTTTTCTTCTACTGTGTCACTCTAGACAAAGTCCCACCTTATGCAAATTAATACTGACCCTGCTTCTCATGGGTGTAGACCATTGTGTACTTCCAACAAGGTCTCCTCCAGAAGGGAACAGAAGCAGCCGCAGACCAGTTATGGCCTCATCAGTGATATATAGCTTGGATCCTATGGTCCACTGAGTAAGGGACCCACGTCCGGTAATACCCTTGGCCACTTAGGGTGTCTTATCAAACATGCAAAAGGTGATGGAAGGACTGCTTGCAAATGATCCAAACCACAAAAAATTGCTTTGGGTAGCATTCCACCCATCATTTTTCACTCACTGTACCACTTTAGACAGAATCCCGCTTTATGCAAATCAGTACAGACCCTGCTTCTCATAGAAACAATCCATCCTGAATTGCCAGGCAAAGCCCCCTCCATATGAGACCTCATGAATCCATAGACCGGTTCAGCCTTGTAAGTCCTCATCACCGAGGTATAGCTTGCATCCTATGGCACAGCATGCAGGGGACCCACGCCTGGACATACACTTGGTCGTATAGTGCATTATATCAAATACATAAAAAAGTGGATTCACATAAACACACATGAGAGGCTTCAAATGACACTCATAATCATAACTTTATCACTTAGAAGTAGCATTATTCTTGTTACCCAAGAGTAGTTGTTTCCAGTAGTAATACATCAGTTCTTCTAAAGAGTAATCTGTCTAAACACACATATCAAAATCAGTCTTGTAGACTGCTTCTCCCTCTGAATCCTCTTTTGAATTGTCTATTTCGTAGACATAACAACTAGAGAGTAGGTTTCATTGGAACCAGGTGTGTTTTATGGTTTCCTGTGAGTTTTGCATTCTCATAGTCAATTCCAGAGATAACTAGTGATTGTACTGCAGGTTTAAAGTCTAGATCTTTAATGACAGATTTTAACATTTCTGAGAAGTTTGAGATAGTATGGAGTGCTTTTTACAGATGTATTTATATGAGATTGTGGGTTCAGATTCCTGTCAAGCATTATCTTAAGTGATTTGGAGCAGTCAATGATTTTCGTTTGCTGTTAAGAACAGCGAGAGATACTGGCCATTCTTGCACCAATGAGAAACTATGAAGTTAATGGATTCAGCGTTAATTGGTTGAATGATGGCTCTGTTTATATTTTTTTAGGGCTTGTCAAGGAGGAGCATGTCTTCTTTTGATGGAACTCTCAGTTATAGCTGACTATCATCAGCACATTGGCTTGATTCAGAACAGATGTCAGAGGTATCATATACAAACTGAAAAGACAAGGAGATACTACTGAGTCTGTTGAGGCCTTTGAAAGACTGAGCTACATGAGATAGTGATCTATTTAGGTAGATTTGTTGGGAGTGGTTATCCAAGTAAGAACAGAGCCTGTAAAGAAATGTTTCTGTCATCCCCATTATTTCTTTGAAAGTGTAGAGCAGAACATTATGATTTACTCATGAAATGCCGTCAATAAGTCAGGGAGTATAACTAGACAAGAGACCAGGAGATGAAGAACACTGTCCATGATCTGTAACATTTCTGTTTCTGTGCTACCATCGATCGAAAACTTCGATGATAAATTGCCTAGTAGGCCGTAGTGTTAATTATTTCGGCTAAGATAGGGCACAGCTTTATGGACGTTTAGCCAGAAATGGGAGATTGTTGTCATGGCGGAACTTATTCAGGTCATCTCGGTCCATATAAGGGTTTTACGCGGGTAACCTGATCTGCCTTCGTACCACATGGAACTTTCCTCAGGGCCATGGTGAGTCCATTAGTGGGTGATATAAATGAAGATCTTTTTACATAGCCTGAAGGGAATCAGGTCAGCAATAGGCAAAGGTAATTTAGTATTGACTATTGTTATGATAAATTTGCTTTTGCATATCTCCTTGTTAACTGTACACTTTAACGTAAGAAACAATGCAATGATTGTCCAACGACTCTATGTAAAGTAATGTGATAGATAATCACATCTTTCCGTAGAGATCTTAAATCCCATTATAGTTGTTGGGCCAATTTTCTTTTTAATGATGCCAGATAGTATTCCTGAATGTTTTTTTGCTATGAGGCCGGGTTGGGGTGGTGGGGGGGCTAGGGGGGGAGATGGGGGGCTGGTTTCGACAACGACAGACGGCCACAAGGGAAAATTAAATAAATGAAAAATGTACCCTCATCATCTGTTGAAATTCCCTGCCCCACCGCTCTTACCTGCACGGGCTGCTCCTGCTTAGAAGGCGCCGCTTTCGTACTTTTGTCCTTTGAGTCGAAGTATCCAGTATTGGTAAAACATTTAGAAATTTACTTCCTCAAAAGGTTAATAACAAGGATTTCAAACAAAGCCTGACTATTTAATTCAAATTTCCCTCAATTAAAATATTGCTGTGCATTTTCAGGAGGTCATGCTGTTGGTTATTCAGAGGCTTAGTCGCCACTATAGATGAGAGTGCGGTGCCAGACAGTGTTGATGGGAAAACTGCTGCATGAAGAATTCTGATAAAGTAATCTTATGTTAATAGTCCTCCAAGGCAAAATAATTGCTTTTCAACTAAAGGCCATTTCAATATCAATGAGGCATCATTCACTGTCCACACTTAGACTTAAAGTGGTTTTTCTATAACTTTGTTGAAAGCTCCTATATTCAGAACAAATTAAAAAGTGTTTATTCAGCCCATATTTCAGTGCGGCACATACGTGACTGCAGAAACAGATTTACTGCAGTTTTATCATAAATTAGTGATGTAAACACTTACACACAAACACCTACCCTATACCTATTATTATGAGGAACGGCCATTGATCGTAATGAAGTGTGCATTTACTATTCTAACTCCATGCGCTCTTTGAGTATAGGGATGGTTATAAAACAGACTGAGCCAAATATAACTGCACTTTTAGTTTTTTGATACACTCACTCGAAAGTACCTCAACACACTACCGGGACCGGTCCTCCTACTACACCAGTCCTCACAAAGACAGTGTTTGTCTGCCTCTGTCAGGGTTTACCCATGCTATGAGGACCAATCTGGTCCTTACAGTGTGGTTTATACAAGCCCACACACGCACAAAAACACACAGACACTCTCTCTCTCTTTCTCTCTGTCTCACCCCATTTCTTTCACTTGATGTATCGGTGCATTTCCCAATAGACACTGTAAAAAAAGTTTTTTGTTTCAGAACTACAATAACAATCATATGTATAATTTGTCAATGTGTTAGACTTCAGTATAAATCTGAAAAATAGATGGGGGATAACCCTTTCAAAGCATGTTTGACTAATTATATTTTGGCACTTTTACCATTAGAAGTAAATGAATGTAAAAATTCTCACACACATTTGATAATTCTACATCGGCAGAGATGGGTGAAGTTTTCTGACTATGCTCAATTTTCCTGAAGTAAAGTTACAACGTCAGCAGTCCACCAGTGGTGTGATGTTTTATTCCTGCAAGATGTTCTCTTTCAGGTCACAAGACACAGTAGGATGCAGAAGACCGGGTCTGGTACAGTGGAAATTACACACGTGTAGCCATAAAACTATATTTCCCAGACTCACATGCACATCCGCATCCACCAGAGAATCAACACAATCAGGCACACTTCCGGTTGAATAGTTGGAAACCAAGGGGCATTTTTACAAACAATTGGCATAGGTCAGCACCGCAAGTCATTTGACTTTGCACTGCTATGCTAATTTCAAAGGGTAGGAATCCACCGCATTTACGAGATCAGTTAATTCCTGTCCTTTTAGCAAGCGCCAGGGGGCAAATTGGTGCCTATCGCCAATACATGCACCCTTGCACCTCCGTGCAAGGGTGTCTGCATTGTTGGCAGGATTTTTTTGGTGCAGGAAGGGGCATCTTCTTGCACAAAAACAGTCCATGGAGGTGTTTTACTCGTTCTATGTTGCTGCAAAATGCAGCACAAATAGAAAGAGGAAAAAATGAGGAGAAATGAAAATATTGCTCCTCGTAACGCCTGCTCTGCGGAGGCGCAGGTTTTGGCACTGTCCTAGTGTTATGCGATTTTGTAAATCTAGGGCGAGCCACAATACATGGATGTGCGTGGGAACGCCCACAGCAATGCACATGGAATGCCTCCTTGACATAGAGTAAGGCAACGTAGTACTTCGCATTGCCCAGCCTTACTCCATCTCTATGAGGCCATCCAAAGTCACGCAGGGTGGCTTTACGGGGTCTCATAGATATGATTGAGAGGCCTGCGCCACCTGAGTGCCAAAAAAAGGGACGCTCTGGTGGGCAGGCCTCTTGTAAATAAGCTCCCAAGTATTTAATCCCCATCTGTATAAAGTTCCCTTGTCTGGCACAGTGGACTAAATACTTGGGAACATATGAGGTAATGGACCCAAATTGAAAACTCATAGTTAATCACTGTTGATTATGAGGCCTTTTCCTACTGGCCGACGGGCTCCTTGAGCCTGTCGGAACTGAGTCGGATTCCCCGGCCAGTTTAAACTCCGACCACTGTCATTTTAATACGACGGTCGGAGTTTAATCCTACAATGCCTGTCGGAAAGCCTTCGACCAGCGGTCGGACCAGTTCCGACTCATTTGTTGGTCACCATGCCACCTCAGTTTGGACCCAGTCATGCAGAACTCAGTCTTGACCCTGTTCCTCATGGAAACAGTCAAGACCAAACTACCAGGCAAAGTCCTCCCTGAACCGTAACACAAGGAACCCAGGACCAGTTTTACCTTAGTTATGGGCTCTTCAGTTGGTTATAATTTGGTTTCAGTGGCACAGTGAGTCGGAGACCCACATCTGGGCATACCTGGTGCACTTAGGGCATCAAAAACAAAAACGACAAGGTGATGGATGGAACACTTGAATTAATCTCTCAATCGCTCGGGCCTCATCCCAATCTATCATTTTTCAGCAACTATGCCACATCAGGTTGGACCCAGTTCTATGGTGGCCATGTAGCCACCTCCTCAATGAAGATACATCACAGGTAGGTCAGCAACGACAAGGGGACAGGTTTTCTGTGGCCTGTCCCATATTGAGATTTCAGTTTGGGTCTATTAACTCATATTATGTAGAATAATAATATGTATAAGTACTGATTGGTGGATACACTGATTGATTCCATCAAACAGGCCACCAATCTTTAAAATAATGTTTGTATAAGTTATGGAAGAGGCAAGGGGGGGTAACTGTGGTTAAGAGAAAGTTTCTTTTTCCATGTTCTTCTTTCTTTTTTTCACTTTCTTTTCTCCCTCCTAGGGTGGCTCTAGAGCATGTACAATGTCTATCAGTAATGGGAGGGTTCCTCACGGCAGGGGTTGGGAAGGGGTACTGGGTAGGGACCAGTGGGATAAGAAGAAAAAAAAAGTCTTCAAACTCGCCAAACTATGGTATTAATGTCGGCATTAACTATGGCAAAGGGAAGTCGAGGCGGAGATGGTTAGAGAATACATGGAGATAGGCAAAGGGATACTATTTATGGCTTGGAATGTCAATGGCCTCAGGACAAGGGGGAGGCAGAGACTGGTGCTTAGGTACCTTGAGGGGAGTAACGCTCATGTTACGATTTTACAAGAAACCCATCTGATAGCAACTGAGAATAGAATATTTTTCAAGTGTTGGTGAATTGAGAGCTATGTAGTCTCAGATCAGGATGTTTGTTGTAAAGGAGTCGCTATCCTTCTGAGGAAAGTTGTGGGAACGGAGGTTTTGACCTCAAAAATGGACAACTCTGGTAGATGGATTATGGTATCTTTAAGGTGTGAGGGATTTGAATTTACATGCACAGGTTTTTATGGACCAAACTTGGATGATCCTTCCTTTTTATCATCTTTGGAGTGGAATCTGTAGAGGCCAAACTCCTGGTGGCTCTTGGGGGTATTTTAATACCCTATTCGTTGTTAATCTGGATAGATCTACCAAAAAGGAATATATACACACACCCAAGACCAGACAAGGTTCAAGAAGAATGACACCGGGCTTTGGATGGGTGGCAGCATGGAGACATCAAATGGGCTCGGCATTGGGGTATACATTCCATATAAATAATATGGGCATGTCTCAAAGGCTGGATTGTTTCTTTACAGATGGTGTTTTAGCTGAAAATATTAAAGAGGTTAACCACCTCCCAGGGCACATACCTGATAATTCACCCATAACTATGCTTGTTCAATGCCCCGGAAGGGCCCAGAACTCAAGTTAGAAGGTCAACAGCGCCCTCCTTTTAGACGCAGATATTGCAGCCACCCTGAAAAGAGCTAGTGATGATTTCTTTATTAATAATATGGGATCTGCTTCCCTTGCTATAGTATGGGACACATTTAAGGCTTTTATTAGGGGTGTCTTGAGAAGTTAAGCACATTTTAGGAATAAAATGGAAAGATTGGAGTTTATTCCCTGGAGCAGGAAATTGTAGTTTTGGAGGCTAATTTGCAGACAACGGTAGGTCAGGATAAAGAACAAATACTGAAACGTCTGGAAGAGGTGAAGCTGAATTTAAAAATTAAGCTTGAGATGAAGTGTCACGTATCAGAACGATTTTGAATATGGGGAATGATCAGGATCACTTTTAGCATGGAAGGCGAGGGCAGAAAGGACCAGGAACAACACCAAAGAGTTGATTATTAATCCCAAAAATAAGATAGCGTTGTATGCTGATGACCGTATATGGTATACTTCGGATCCCGCTCAGACTATCCCAAGAGTAGAGAAGTTGGCGAAGGAGGTTGGGCCTTTATCAGGATACTCTGTGAATGCATCAAAGTCAGAGATTATGTATTGGAATATTATGAATTGAGATGGGGAGGTTAAATCGGAGATTAAATATATCTATAATCCATTCCCTGGAGGCTCTTCTGGCAACTAATCTAGGGAGGGTAGCAAAAGAGGTTGAGTCGCTGCTTTCGAAATGGAGGAACTTCTCATTAACAGTATATGGGTGAGTGAACCTGATCAAAATATCAATACTCCCTATGCTCCAGACTGGCTCTAGTTAAATTACAGTGGAAGATCACAAGTTTTATTTGGAGCTCGGGTGGGGCTAGGCTTGTCATGGATGAAATTGAGGCAAAGATTAAAGAAAGGTGGCCTGGCCCTTTCAGATCTGAATTTGAACTGCATGGCCTTTCAATTTGAAAATTGCAGAATGCTTTTGGGGACTCCTGATAGTTCTGCTTGAGGGAAGATGTTGGCAGAAATGACTGTAGAATGGGGAGCCACTGGGTTTCGGTATACGTTTTTGCACCAAATAAAAAAAAAAGTTTGATGAAAAGTTTTAAGGGCTGCACTCACTCTTTGGGTTAGAGTTAGGAAGATATTGGGTATAGGCTATTATTCAGACTTTTGACCAATTTGGGACTCCCCTGGTACCCCATAATGCCTGGTCAGGGTTATATACTTGGGGAGAGATACTTACAGCACATGGTCTAACACCTTAGAAAATACTTAAGGTTAGGACGGGGGGCCCTATCAAGATTCAAATATATTCAGCCGTCTTCCTGGTATGCAAGAGTTAATACGGAGTTGAATAATACTTAGGAAGATGAATCACTTATGCAGTATGTGAGGCCTAAGAGCAAAGAAGTTACTACCTGGGACTTGGTTAGTTTAGATTCTCCAGATCTTGCCTTTTTAACAGAGACCTGGCCAAAACCGACTTCCACGCCTGATATTTCCCTTGCGCTCCCTGAGAACTACCGTAGGGAAAGTGGGCGGTGGAGTGGTCATTATCTTTAAAAAAGAGCTGAAAGTTACAGTTGTCAAATCCATCTTGGATAGCCTGATGGAAATGTGTATTTTAAAAATTGAACTATCTTCCCTGAAAATTTTGCAAAGGCGAGCTTATTTATCGCCCTCGGGGCCACTTAAAGATTTTAATTTAAAATTAATTGAGAAAATTGCCACTCACCTTGTGACCTCTAATCATTTTCTACTGCTAGGAGATTTTAAAAATAATTATGAGGCTGCTAGCTTTTTAGCTGACATGGCCACCCTGGAACTGGGAAAGATTAATGTTGGCCCCTCACATTTGGCCGGCCACACGCTGGATATTATATTAATTAATTCTCCTCTCATAAACTCTGATCACCCCTGCCCACTGACGTGGTCAGATCATTCCATGATCCCTTTCCGGATCACAAGCTAAATCAAACAGAATTTGGTTGAAGGCGCTCAGACTTTCCCTCAAAGACGATGGCAAAGAGTCACGCTTGACTCTTTTAGTAAATTATATACACCCATGATATTCGAGGAAGACATGGACAGTGCAATAAAGCTGAGGGTCTTTAATGAACAGGTTAGTACAATAATTGACATGTTAGCCCAACTGAAACACTGTACAAATAAATCTAGAAAGAAACATGAAGAATTGTATACTGTAGAGTTACGCAGGGAAAAATTCAGATGTAAGGTGCTGGAAAAAAGATGGCGGAAATATCAGCTTGTTTTAAACTGACCCTTTCTGCTTACCACAAGAACTTAAAAAGTGCACACAAAAATCATGTTATTTTAAAATTGAACCAGGCAGGTAACGCTGCAAAGGAATTATATAAATTCCTCAACTCTTTCACTAAGCCCACAGCTTGCGCCCAACAGATCACCCCCTCTCAGAGCCTCTGTGACAGCATAGCTGTGTTCCTTGAAGAGAATATATTAATCAGATTTATAGTGAAATCTGATTATGCTGAGCCCACTGACCTGAGTTCTTAAGTAGCTGAGGACTTAAAAGTAGGCCTGGATTGTTTCAAAGCTATTCAGATCTCTCAGGTGGAAGCTGTGCTTAGCACGGCAAAATAGGGCTCCCCCTAGATGTTATGCCAGCATACATATATGCCCAGCTTGCCACTCTTCTAGCCGCCCCTATTATGGAGATCTTGAATACCTCCTTACATGAAGGTATTTAACCATTGGCTGGAAATCCGCTCAAGTGATTCCCATCAAGAAAAAAGATCAGCTATCTGATGACACGCTCTAAAATTATTATCGCCCCATCTTGTTCCTCCCGTTGATGAGTAAAATGGTGGAGAGCTATGTCAACACTCAGCTAATGGATTATCATGATAACCACACTATTTTATACCCTTCACAATCTGGGTTTAGATCCTACCATTCCACAGACAACCCTTATTGGGGTCACGGATCATATCAAAATGGCTCTGAATGGCAATAAAGCAGTGATACTGATCTTATTGGATCTAACAGCAGCCTTTGACACGGTCTCCCATCAGAAACTGATTTTTCAACTGAGAGAGGCCGGGCTGCAAGGACGGGCACTCAACTGGCTCATCAGATTCCTTGACCAGCGCACTCAGACCATCAGCTTGGGCCCTTTCTGTTCCCAAACCTTGAAACTTACTACAGGGGTGCACCAGGGCTCTTGTCTAAGCCCGACTTCATTTAATATCTATGCGGCCCCCCTGGCCAAGGTTATCAGGAAGCATGGTTTTACCCCTTTCTCTAATGCTGACGATGCCCAGCTGCTTCTGACCTTTGATAAGGACTCTGAGGATATTGAGCAGCGTTTTGCTAAGGGTATGTTAGCTATATCAGAATGGATGACGGACCATTTCTCCAGTTAAATGCGTCTAAGATGGAAATCCTGCTGTTTGGTACAGCTCAGGCTGTCTGGTCCCTCAGGTGGTGGCCTGCTACATTAGGTCCAGCCCCTGCTCCAACCTCTGTGGCAAAAAATCTAGGGGTTCGCGTGGATGTTCAGCTATCCAAGAAGGACCAAGTTATGACCACAAGGGGGGACCTGTTACCATACCTTAAGCCTCCTGTGAAGAGTGTTTCACTGGTTGCCACTCTCTGTGCAAAAAACCTTGATTCAGGCAATGATTATTGGCTGCTTGGACTACTGCAATGCTCTGCTGGCATCGCTAATGAGTCCCTTCTCAGCAGACTTCAGATTGTTCTGAACGTGGCTGCGTGCCTGGCTCTAAAAAAACCACCTCGTACCTCGGCAGGTCCTTTATTAAAACAGCTTCACTGGCTCCCTATCCTCCAAATAATTAATTTCAAGCTTGGCTGCCTCACCCATAGAGCTCTGTATGGCACGAGCCCCAGCTATCGGCGGAAAAATTCAAAGTCTACTGTCCCAATCGTTATCTTAGGTCAGAAGGGAAAAGGCTGTTAGTGGTTCCACGATTCAAGAAGCTTAGGACAGGCGGTAAAACTGTTGCACATCTGGCCTCGAAATTTTGGAACACCCTACCTGTGGACCTGCATAAATGCTCCAATCTTTTACCCTTTAGGAAACTCCTGAAAACGGTACTATTCAGAGTGTAATTTCTATCTGCACATGGTCGTCTGACTTTTCTGCTAAGATAGTACGGAGATACCCCTTCAGGGGTGATTCCTGCGCTTTATAAATCCAATACATACATACATACTGAAAGTTTTTAGATGCCGAAGAGATTCGCTTGGTGGCACCACAGATGATATGGGAGGATATGATTCCAGGATCTGGTCTTCTAAATTTGTGGCATACATCGTTAAAATTTCTATACTCTATGGCCCAACGTACCAAATTAAAAAGAAATCACTATTTCACTCTTAACAGACTATGTTGGACACCTCAAAGAGTCGATAGATTCATAAAGGACCCGACCCCCAAGTGTAGAAGATGTGGCTGTCTTGAAGCAAACCATGAACATGACATGCAATTGGGACTTGCCAAATGATCTGAAGATTTTGGGAGATTGTGAGCAACACCATTTCGGAAATGTTGGGGGCAAACATCATGATGACCTCTGTGTTGGTTCTGTTAGGGGTTAATATCACAACAAGAAGTCTTCTCAGTAGACTTCAGCAGCGTTTGTTGTTCTATTTAGTACTGTTAGATGGAAGGGAGATTTGTATACGTTGGCTGGATCCATCTCCTCCCTCACCGGAGAGTTGGTTAAAAAGCATTACGCCGGACCTGCAGGCTGGACAAAAGACGCACTTTATATAGGGCGAATACAGTATGGGCCAACTATATAAAGTGGAAGGGCATATTGGTTACAGAATGCTGGGTGGCCCTATGATTACACCCAAGCAATAAAATGGGTATGGGCTTTGACCAATACAAGGGTGTATTGGCCAAAGCCCATACCCATTTTTTTGCTTGGGGCCAACGCAAGTGCAGCAGGATGACGACCGGTCCTCGAATATAGTATAGCCTGAATTCGCAGTAGCTTTGGAGCTATGAGGACACATTTTTTTTTTTTAAAGGGAGTATATCTCCTTCAAGCTTGCAACTCAGATCTGAACTATATGCAGATGTTTAGACTTGTGCGCTCCCACCTTCCTATAATGTAAAACCCAACAAGTTAATTACAAAAACAATTAAATATTTCCTCTAAATTCAGACCTTAGATTTGACCTTTGCTCAGCTCTGTCAAACATTATTGTACATAATAAAGTCCTAAATCTAAAAATGTAAAGATAAAACAAATTTCAGCTTGAAGGCAGAATGTGTGGCTGGAGACCGAAAAGTAGACACCCTCCTCCACTCAAAGTCAAAATACTCACTGTCTAGAGGAACAAATAGTCATAAAGTGGAATAAAAGATCCTACGTCTTCATCTCTCTAGCTCTCTGCTCTGGCAGGAAACCTTGTGCCTTCAGAAAGGCCCTGGGCACATAGGAAGCAGAGAGGAGAGATAAGGAAGAAGTGAGAGATAGGTCTGTCCTTGCCATTTCTCAATGGGCAGCAGAGACCTTACTGTCAACTTTTATATTGAAAATGGTATTCAGGGTCACCCATCTTACATCCACACTTCTTGTATGCTCACAGTCATTATTGCTGGTTGCACCAGGTACCCCTCTTTCCATGGCCTTACTGTGCCGCTGCTGAATGAGGATTTTGACAGGCTTGTGGTTACCAGATTGATTATGTGCAAGAGGACCAGTAGCCTCAGCCTTAGGTGAAGCTACCACACCTCGAAAAGTAATGACGCGACCGGAGCACAATGCTCACGCAAGGAACTCCCACAAGTCTACCAGAAGAGGAGGCCAATGTAGGGTTTCCCATTACTTAGGGTGCACTAAATGTGTCCCTTTGGTGTACCAGTTTCGCTGTTTGGTGGACCTTTGGAATTAGAACCCTTTAAACTTAGTCAAAAAGAAAATATGAGAACTTCAGGCACAAAGAAAAAATGGCATGAAAATGAGAGATGCATAATCTGTTCTGAACCTTAATTTTTACAGCATATTTAAACAATGTAGACTTCCTCCATTCTACCTGTAGTGGTCATGTTACTCATTCATTGTTCAGTGCCTGGAACGACCTTCCACTCCACCTCAGACAGATAACATCGCATCCCATCTTCGCAAGAAACCTCAAAACCTGGCTCTTCGATAGACTCCCTTCTTGATGGACTGGAACCTGCGAACCCCCCACCACACTCCCAGCGCCTTGAGACCCTTACGGGTGAGTAGTCGCGCTTAACAAACACCTGTTATGAATTTGACAGCTCTCTCCTCTCTGTGATCATCAAATCGCCAGTATTATGAAAAAAAAATCTTGCCTTGAGAGTTCCCCTTCAAATATGATCCACATTAGCCAAAAAGTACCTGTGTTAAAGTTCATGGCTATTTCAAATTAGTTTTAGGAGCTAAAATCAAACAAATGCTATTGCTAAGAACTACACGGAGTTTATTCACAGGAGGCAGAATGTGCCAGCTCACATTTTTTTTATTTACATTTACCAGACTTGCTCATGCAGGTCTCAGAATGGGATTCTGACAGTGAAAATTGAATTTTGTTTTTAATCAAATTAAATGTTGTCTAATGCAAAATGTGTTTTTTATTATTTAACTTGCTTTGTCTCTACCTAATCATCGGACTAGAAGATGCATCACAGTTTTGTTAGCGTTACAGGGCCACTTATAGCCCTGAGTGGTATATCAGGTGTAAACTTTGTGGACATCCTACTTTTCCCTAGTATTAAGGAATCACAGGTCAGAGGGCCATTATGGGGTGAGGGTTTGTGGCCCAGGGTATTATTCCCCAGGTTTGCGTTTTCCAATTTATATATTTTCAATTGTGATTAGGCCTGCCTGCTTCATTAATAATGAAGCAGATTAGGTGGCCTGGTACTAGATGGCGCCAGATGCTGTGGTGTATCTTTCCCTGAGCTACATGTTTTTAATACCTAGTAATACTCAGGCGAAGCTTATTGAACCTGGCAAAAATAGAAGAAGCATCCAGCGGGGTCCCACATTTAGGTTTGGCCCCGGGCCTCGTGCTAACCTCTGACAAGCCTGTCACAGGTGCAAATGATTGCTATGCTTTTATTATGCCTGTTTTTGACAATGTTATTGTTCTACCTGGCCAGCCTATACCTTGCATGAGCCTGTTGTGCAACTTTAAATCCCAGTGCCAACACAATTGCTTTCAACCATTAATAGCACATCAAAATACAATGGGGTGACCCCCTGTGTTCCTCAGAACCTGGGTATATATTAATAAATGCAGCAACTAGTTTTGTCGAATTGGTGTAACAACTCATTGAATAGGTACTCAATACCTATCTGGATGCTGCATTAAATGCTATACTGTACATAGCTATGTAAAACATACAAATGGAAATAACAGACGTACACATGGGTCAGTTTTCAACATAAAGTATATTCAAACAATTTATCAGATTGGAACATGATGAACCATAAAAATGTGCTTGCTTCATACGTGAAGAAAGTGCAACATTGCTTGTGCTGTGACTTTAGTGCAAAAGTGCAAGGGAAGAAAGATATACAATATATATATACTTCACAGTCACTTTTTGTATACGGCACGTTGGGCCTGTCCAATACAACTTAATTCATAAGAGGCAATGGGATATCTTTAATTGTTCTAATGCCTGGAATTGGTTAGCTGGGTACAGGCTGTAAAATTATGCCGACGACGTTTCGACCCGAAATGTGTATGGTGTTCATGAAAATATCCTACAGGGGCTTCATCAGGACTGGGAAGGGGGAGTACCCTAAAGGCAGGTTGGAAACAGTATCCTGATTGAATTCTTCTCAATCTACAAAGGGCTGACTCTGTGAAGTATATATATTAAATACATTTATTCTTTTGCACCACTGCACTTACACTTAACCGCATGCGTGCGGGCGGAATTCCGCCCGTACGCTGAGATTTACTCATTCCCATGTTTCATGACGAGCTGGGCTCGTCATGAGCGTGCGAGGAGGCTACCTCATGACGAGCCCAGCTCGTCATCAGCGTCGAAGGGGTTAAATCACTACACAAGCACTGTTGCTCGTTCTTCACGTATGAAGCAACCCCATTTTTATGGTTCATCATATTCCAACTTGAATTATAAATTGTTTGAATATACTTTATTGAGTAACTGGTGGATCTCTTTCTAAAAAAATCCAACAGAACCCATTGTTGTAGTTATCAACCATTAATAGGGGCAACACATCAACGTTGTTAAGGGTCCTAAATGAAACTCTAATCTTGTAAAAACACCCTTGTCATGCCAAATATAAGAAAAACAAAGAACATACAGTAGGCAATAGATGACTTAGAGTCATTTTTAAATAAGTTTTGCTAATTTGGAGTACAATTATCTTTTCACTTGAATATTCCATTCCACAATATTGTTTTCATTTACCTTAGATGCAGGCACTAATTCTAACTCTGGGGCCGGTTCAGTTTCAAAGGCACTCTTGCAACTAGTTAGTTCAGACTGCAACTTATTCCCTGAAGACCTGTAAAAAGGGTAGTGAGACATTTATTATTTGATGCAGAATGGCTGAGATAACAATGTGCTCTAAATACCAATGAACAATATGAAACCTTAATTTAACAGACACTGAAAAACTTACAGGCTGAGATATGCATTAGTCAAAGTGACTTATTTCCCTCTGATTTGCTTTTAATCATTGGCAATTCTAGTATGATCAGTAGCTGTCTACTATTATATGTGTTCTGTAACAGATGCCTAAAACATGTTTAAGTTTCTTGACAATATAACTTAGGGCCACTTGTACTAGGTATTATTATGGTTGCAAATGATCTGGATAAGCATTTTCGACCGTAACATTTTTCTTTCAGATCTACTAATCCCATTTAAGAGTAAGAAATGTTTTTCTGACTCTTAAAATGGGATTGCAAACAGATTCCGATCTGGTACCTCGAAGTGACCTGTTGTTGGCTTCCTTACAAATACAGAATACGTATTCTATGTTGCAATATTTTGTGACTGAAACAAGGCCGGACTGACCATAGCGGGCACCAGGCATTTCCCCCATGGGTCGCCATGGTCAGGCCGTTTTTGGGCCCCTGGGGGGCAGTTTGTGATACCTGGGGTTGGCAATTTCAGACCCCGTAACAAAATCGTCTGAAACCGGCCCTAAAAAACAACTTGCCGGTCTCCCCTCCCCCCTTCCCGGGGGGGGCCGACCGAGCAGTTTGCCTGGGCAGGTTTCGGTTCCCAGTCCTGCCCTGGACTGAAATCTAGTTCTAAAACATTTATTGTTACCAAGACCTCAAAGGCGGTGGCACTCCTTCCCCTTGTGACCCCCTTTGTTAATGTGTATTAAAGTTTGCTGAGAGTAGGCAATGGTCCAGGGAAACACTCCCACATCTTAAAGAAATTTTCAAAAAATGTTTTCTTCATTTAATACCAAACACCGATATTGTGATCTATTGGGTCCAGCAGGCCACCATCCATGTGACAGCTAAGGGCGGGCGTAGCTGGCGTAGTGCCTCTACTCGGAGCTCCACGGAGTTTGAAAATAACTCAGTGGAACTCCGCTCCAATCCCTCCCCCTCCCAAATTAATCAAAAATTAAAAAAGAAGGCACTTACCTGCGTGGCTGCCTCCTCCTCTGCCTGGCTGCTCTCCTTCCTGCTTCTCACCGTCCTTCTTCTATGAAATAAACTCCTACGTTGTACGTCTTGCGTGTGCTCAGGCGCATGATGTACAACGTAGGGCTTTTTCATAGAAGAAGGACGGCGAGGAGCAGGAAGGAAAGTGGCCAGGCAGAGGAGGAGGCAGCCATGAAAGTAAGTGCCTTCTTTTTTAATTTTGAATTAATTTTAGAGGGTGAAGGGACCGGATAACTCCGCTCCGCCTCGGAGGGTAGTTTTGCCTAAACTCCGCGTTTGCAACAGTGCGCGGAGTAGGCAAAAATCCGCAAACTCCGCTATTGGAGCGGAGTTACCCGCCCGGGGTTAGTGACACCCTCCACTCATTGTGAGCCACAATTTGCAACCTACCTCATTAATGTTCAGTCCACAAGCGGGATGCCACCACATGAAAAGAGCGGCCGCCCTTGCGGGAATGGGAAAACCAAGGAATGGTCACCAGAAACTGCATGGAGGACCTTAACGTTCGTTGAGGGGCGTAGTGCTGGATCATTTTCCTAATGTAATGGGCCCTGAGTTGTGTAGGGCCTTAAAGGCTTAAAGGCCAGGGTAAGAGCCTTAAACTGGATGCCCTTACGCACTGGAAGCCAATGAAGAGATTTTAAGTGGGGGGTCATGTGAGCCCTGAGTCCTACCATCAGAATAGCTCTGGCCGCCGTAGTCTGAATCAACTGCAGGCGACCTAGAAGATATTCCGGTAAGCCTAGATATAGACCATTTGCGTAGTCCAGCCTTGATGCAATCAGGGCCTGCACTACCGTGTTTCTGAGGAGAACCGAAAGCAGGGGGATGAAATTCTTCAGCATTTTTAAAAGCCCAAAGCAGTTTGAATCTGGGTCTTCATGGACATGTCCAAATCCGACCTCACCCTGAGGTTTTTTAATGTGGTAACAGAGGACTTCGGAGGGGAACCCACCGGTGCCCCTCCTCACTCGAATTAGAACCCAAAAAATAATCTCAGACTTTTCGGGATTACACTTTAATTGGTTCTCTCTGAGCCAGGAAAACACCTCCGTTAGACAGGTGTTTATCTCACTGCCTCTGAACACGGTACCCTTCTCGCTGGTGAACAGAAGTTGCGTGTCATCGGCATAAGATACCATTTTAGCGCTGTATTTCTCCGCTAAGAGTGCATGGGGAGCCATATACATATTAAACAGGGCCGGATTTAGAATTGAGCCCTGGGGAACTCCTACTTTCATGGGGGTGATAGAGGCTGAGAAAGGGGGGGACCATACAGTTTGCTGGCGGCCGCTTAAAAAGGAAGTGTACCATTTGAGAACCATGCCGCCAATACCGCCGTCCTTAAGTCTTTCCAGGAGTTGGTCATGGGGCACGGTATCAAAGGCCACAGACAGGTCTAATAGCACCAGTACCGCATTGCCCCTACTATCCAAAGTACTTTCGATAGTTTCAGAGACTTCAAGTAAGGCCGTCTCAGTACTGAAGTTTGCTCTGAACCCTGACTGAATCAGATGTAATACTCCGTAGTAACTATATTTACATATTTCTCCAAAACTTTGGAAAAGAAAGGCAGCAGTGAAATTGGCCCATAGATACATACTATCAGGGGGTCTGCTGTAGATTTTTTTAACAGTGGGAGAATTCTAGTGTGTTTCCAGCTCTCAGGCATTATACCCTCCAACAAGGAGGAATTCAGAACTCGGTTCACTGCTGGATTAATCACTTCAGCGATTGACGCCAGTACTCACGCGGACAAGGGTCCACGGGGGAACTGGATTTTAAAGCCTTCATTATCTTGAGAGATTTAACTAGTGGGTTAGGTGGGAATTGTAAGAGGGACGCACCTAGAGTAGAGTTAACTCTGGGGGGAGCAGCTGTATTTAGCACCTCAGCCGAGGCAGCTCCTTAAAAGAATCTTGAATATTTTTAAACTTCTCAAAGAAATAGTGCGCTAAACCGTTAGTCCAGTTGCTGGTCGGGGAAAATGGGCTGTTCATAGCATTCGGGGATGTAAAGTCTTTAACATTTGTAAACAATTCCTTACTCTTGTACCCGCCTGTTCAACTTTGGTGGATAGGAATAGTTTATTTTTGTCGCGGACCTTGGAGTAATGAACTTTCAAGGCCTGTTTATAGGTGGCTTTGTCAGAGGGATTAAAATTCTTCTGCCATATTCTCTCAAGACATTTACATGAACTTTTAATTTTTCGAAGGGCCTCCGTAAACCATGGTGCTGAGGCCCTACTGGCATTATCTGCCTGGGTCGTCGGAAGGGGCCAGCTCCAACAAGCGGAGCTGTAACCAGTTCTCCAAGGAAAGTACATCGCTCTCCAACATTCCATTGAACAGAATAGGGTGTAGCCTGAGTGCACTATCCAGTGCCTCTGCCGTGAACTTATTAAAAGGCCTAAGACTATTTGGACAGGGCCTGCAATACAATAGAGGCCAGCTAGATTCTTTAGGGATCTCTGAAAGTAAGCAAAAAATTATCCGACCATATTATGGGGAGAGGCGCTTCCATTTCTATACTGAAAAAATCTGATCTAAGATGTGGCCTTTTTCATGAGTAGGCAAGAAGACATAGGGGGGCCAGGCTGAAGATACCCAGTGATTCACACAACCTGGAAGGCTCAGTTTCTCCAGGTTCATCCATATGGATATTAAAATCTCCAAGTACAAGGCAATGCTTGTATTTGGCAGCAATAAGGGCTATAGCATGACCAATTGATTCTAAAAGTGTTCTGGCCGCTCCCGGGGGTCGCTAGATTACAACCCGGTGATAGAATGGTGTGCCGACACAGTTAGGAAAAAAATGAGTCCCTATGCTCCCTCTATCTCTGCAATAGGGAGTAGCAAGCAGGAATAAAAGGTTTTTATAAATGATGGCCACTCCCCCACCCCTGCCCCTCGGCCTGTCCTTTCTAGGGATCCGGTACCCCGGGGGAATTGCGCTAGTAATAGTGGGGTTGGAGCTGTCATTTAACCAAGTTTCAGTAACAAACATAATGTCGGGCTTTAGGTCTGTTAAAAGGTCGAAGAGCTGAAGCTCATGTTTTTTTAACGACCTGATGTTTAGCAAGATAGCCTTCAAAAGCCTCCCTTCCCCCATAGTCCGATCCTGGTGGGTGCCTGTATCGGATTTCTGTAGAGCGTCCGTGCCCTTTAAAATATATCTTATCAATATTCAAGAGGTAGGTCGCAAATTGAGACTCACTAGGACCGGATTCCATCACAGTGATGGTGGCCTACTGAGGTTTGCAGACCACCATATCTGTGATTACATTCTAAATAAGTAGCTATGATTCAAATGGAATGTGGAAACAGAGCTGCATTTAAAAAGTAACCTTTTTTATTTGTTTATTTGAGAGTAAGCAGTGGTCCCATGGCCCACTAGTCAGTCCCCAACAAACGTTTTTTACTGCACAAATTCAAAGGAATCCCAAGGGGAACTCTTGCCATTTGTGAATGTGTTACCAACTACTTTGAGATGTTGGTAAAATCTCAATGATTTGCAGGATTTCAGTGTTTCAAATTCAATGTTTGTAACCAGATTTCAGTTGTTAAGCATTGATACAATGGCTTAATAAATTGCAAATTGGGTGCAATGCCCTAAACATGCTCCTGTCAAATAGTAATTTGTAATGGGTTTCTTTTACTGAATCGCAAAATAGATTTAGTACATAACAAAAAGCCATTTTGCGGTCACAAAACCCTGCGATTTTGTGAATCACAGCCTTTGTGACTGCTTAATGTCTTTGTAGATTAGAACCTAAAGTGTTTTGTACACATAAATCAACATGCAAATTGGTAATCATTAAGAAATTAAAACACGTTGGCAAGTATAGATTACTGTTCTTCATTACTATGTATTCATTAGAAATGTAAAGTTGAATAAGCAGTATGCATCAAATATGCAGTAAGGTGCATGCTGCACTCTCAATGTATGTGTGAACACTCATACCTTGTCATGTATTCCTATAGGTTCTGAATCGATCCCCCTATTCCTGACCCTATTCTGGTTAAACTAACTATCAAGTTAACTAACAGTCAGCCCATGAGGCAAGAAAAGCCCCCATGATGCAGATACCGTTATCTGACGCAGTCACACTACGGCACAGGAACGTGTTATCTGATTAGGTCATAACGCTTGAGATCTAATTAGACAAGCGACATTCCTCCAGCCCCTGATAAGGCATACGACGTTCTCATAACAAATCAAACCTATGACAACCTGGAAAATCCGTGCGGCCATTGTTTTGATTTCACAGAGAACTTCAGTAAAAGAATGTGCTAACGAGCAAGTCGTATGACATCTTTATTGACGTATCTATGTCCATCCTTACGTCAATCTCAGCACCTTTAAGGTATAAATATTGCCGATCTTGCCCTATGCAAACACACGCGTGGTGACGAGACGGAGCAGCCATACTTGCCGAAGCCCAGAAGCAGAGCAGACCCCGCTGGCAGCAGCCCCGCCTTCCTGACGCGCTGAGAGACGCGCTGCTATCTCCTGCCGAGAGACCCAGCACCGGCGCTTTTGGGCAGCCCTCGCAGGCAGCCTGGAATATCGAGAGCAGAGAAAGAGATACCATTCCTCATTCATCCTAACTTCCAGGTACAGAACTGAATAACCCCTCACAGAGAATTCTTTAGTTATTCACTTGGCAAAAACAAACTTAACTTAAACTGTAACTTTCTATTCCCGCCCACGCATTAGACTTAGGTCAGGTACACGGGGTAGGCGTATTTAGAAACACCAGTTGAGTACGTTTAGTCAAATGTATATGTGTATGTAAATATATTTTAATCATTTTAAACATCATATGGCTCAGAAACCATATCAATGTTTTTACAGTATTATTTTATACTATTGCTTTTAATGTATGCACTTTACTTAACTATAAGTATTGCAATAATATCGATCCATTTCTCTTGTACGAGAAAAGAGACTGATCAATAAATAACACCTTTTTATTGAACACGCCCGTCTCTTCCTTTTCTCTACAATCTGATGAGACTAAGAATGCACGTACTGACTGAGTAAAATAATTGCCTTGTGCTCACACGACTCTCGAGATTGACTCTTGATTAGGGGAGAGCAAAGTTGTCATGTTCTGTGGTTGTCAGAAACTAAATCCCTTCTTGTCTAATCAGGGGAGTTAATTCTTTCCTGAACATTCGAGAAAGTTTCTAGCGAACTCTGAGCTACGCTGGCAAACCCAAAACTTAAGTCTAGTATCGACAGTAGTAGACCTAGTTAACGTCTGGCCTAGGCCTTTACTGCTGTAGGTATTATTCCAATGCGCAGAGCCTATTGGCAAGATAGGAACTACACTACATGGCGCCCAACGCGTTTGGAAAGGGCGATAAAACTAACGTAAGACATTTAGAGTAACTCAGTCGTGCTTTCTCACTCAGACCCCTTTTCCCAAATACTCCAAAGACGTCTGGAGTGGGTGAAAGGTAATATCCTCCAAAACCTCGCAGGAGGGAACTCCTATGTATGGTTCTTGTTTTAGTCAACGTTGAAGGATAAACAGTTCCAAAATATTGTGCATCTAATCTTTGTTTCCATAAGAAACCTGATCTGCAAACAAACATAATACCATCCTGTCAGTAAAATGGGAGACAGTGATGAAGAAAGAGAGGCAGTTAGATTAGCAACTGAACTCGCAGATGCTGATGCTACCATGCAAGCAGCAGACGCGGATATAATACTCATTCCGGTCATCAAAAGGAGATCTATAACTCTAAAACTTATAGAAAATGGACTGACACCTAGAGGTGGCACAGTCATATTCGTAATTGAGGCACACGAATATCGGCAGACAGAGGTATACTATTCATGGATACATTTTCCAGCAGCAAATGCTGTAACAAAGTACTTCCACTATTACAAAATAGAGGAACCTCCTGAAATGTACACTCCTTTCGAGGAGGTGGAAGTACCACTCAAATTCCAAGAGCATTTGCTCTTATTTGATGGCGCCCTAAAACACAATAATCACATTACCAGGCTCGGTCCTTTAGGTAGACCAGGAGCAACGTGGCCGGTACTAGCCGGATACACACCACATCCAGACATCGAAGGGATGTCGACAGGAGAGCTGTTAATACAGCTAAAACAATTACTAAAAATTCATAGACAATTAGTTCAGTATGTAATGCGGACTTCAACAATTCAGCCAGCGATTAAACTTCCACAGCTGACCCCTGACCAGGGGAACACAAATAAAATCACACCACAGAACATCCAATCCTGCCTAGGTAAAGTTCCGGCTAAACGGGAACAGATACCATTCTGGTTGGCACAGAAAATCACCCAAATAGAGGCGGTGTTTCCTGACACCACCCCGCTAGAAAAACACAGGATTCTGACTATATGTCTCCCAATGGGAATCGCACCACACATAGAAGACTGTGACACTTGGGGTACAGTCTTTGCTTCCATCTACACAAAAACGCACGGTGTTCCATCCATTTCGGTAATACCAGATGTGCTAAAACAAATTCAAGATGAATATGGTCCTGAACCTGCTTTAACTCTTGGTATGAAATTACTGAAAGACTTCAAGCAGGTCTCGGCTATATTATTAGCCAATATAAAAGGTGAAGCAGCAAACGTGGCGATCCGCCAGAGGTTAAAAGAGACAGATATAGCAGACCAACCAGCTGAAATTGCCAGAATCATAGAAAAATCCTATGAAGAACTAGGTAGAGATAGTTTAGGTGGGATACCAGTAAAACCGCAACTGACTGAAGGTCCAGAAAAAATATTTTTTAATAATAATTCACCAAAAAAGAACTGGGATGGAAACAAACAATCCAATCCAAAAGAAAAGAAATTCCAGTCCCGAGGAAGGTCTCCTAGGCGAAGGGAGAAATCTCCGAACCAGAGACACAGGTCACCCCAGAGTGACCCCTCTGGGAAAAGATATAACCTTAGAAATAGGGATAATATTAAAAAACCTGATAGATATCAAGACATTGATACACGTCCCTCTCAATCTTTTCAGAATTCCTCGCAGAAATCGGAAAGAAGAGGACGATCAGAACAAAGAGAAGAGCACGCCAAGTCCAAAGACAAGGAACCTGCTCAACAAAAAAAGAAATTACAATTTCCAAAAAAGAAGGTAGCCAGTATCAAGGTAGTTAACAATGCCGAGAATACTGAGGACACAACTGAAAAACGGAGAGTGGGCTCAGACAATGCTAGACAGCGCAGCAGAAGTGAGCATAGCTCGCAAAGTCCTTATGAATCATCTGGAGACAGTGGACACGAATGAATATCTTCAAGTGGAAACTGCAGACACCAGAGTTAGCAAACCCCACAAGATATACGAGATAACATTACGTATAGAGGGAGATAAGACTAGGAAAATAAGGGGACTATTTTGGGATAACCTCTCCAAGGGTTATGACATCCTTCTAGCTGAAAAAGACTGGCCACCAGAGTTTGTCAGGGAGTGCCCTCATGGCGAAGAAGTAATTATGCCTGCCTTCTCGAATCAAATCCCGATTCATAAAAAATACACACTTGCTAGAAAGTGGGCAGTGGCCTTAGCACCTGCTTTATATAAAAATCATGTAGGATGGGATGAGGATTCTCCTCCTCACAAAATCCAGTTAAAATCACAACCTACTGCACAAAGGCAGTACCCAATTAAGCAAGAAGCTAAAAAACAAGTTAATGAAATACTAGATCAGCTAGAATACCAGGGGGTGATTGAAACTTGCACCTCACAAATGAACAATCCTTTGTTTCCGGTCTCCAAACCAGACAATTCATATCGTCTAGTTTTGGATTACCGACACCTTAACACATGTTGCAAAACTTTTGCAGTGCAAAACTCACACAGTGCTGCACTAATGAATAACATAGTGCGCAAAAAATAAAAAACAACCTTGGACATCTCCAATGGATTCTTTTGTCAAAACATAGCACCAGAGAGCAGATATTTAACTGCATTGTCAGTAAATGGCACTCAAAAACAATTCTGTCGGTTAGCCCAGGGGTACAAGAACAGCCCGGGGGTATTCTCAGCGAGAGTAACAGAATTACTACAACTATATGATGATGAAGCATTATCTTATGTCGATGACATTTACTTAACAGACGATGACTTGGATACTCACTTGAAAAGAGTGAACACCATAATACTTGGGTTCGCAACAGCGGGTTACAAATTCAACTTTAAAAAATCCAGAATTGCCCATCTGACAGTCCTATTCTTAGGATATGAGTTATCAAGTGAAGGTAAAAGCCTGGCAGACAATTTCCTAGAGAAATGTGCCGTAATCCAAGCTCCTAAAACACTAAAAAACCTACAGTCAATTCTAGGCTTCCTAAATTTCGGAAGAACATACATTGCAAATTACGCAGAAAGGGTCAAACCCCTTTATGATCTAATTAAACCAGACTTTAAAAGATCCAATTGGACTCAAACACACACAGAAATTTTGAGATCCTTACAAACAGACATGCTAATTAAAACAAAATTAGAAACACGTGATAACACACGCAATCTTGTGATTCGAGTCATCCCAGGGAGATGCGGATTCACATACCTGACCTCTAATGAGGGAGAAAAGGTACCAATTGCATTCAAATCACACTTGTACACAGAAGCTGAACAGAAATTCAGTAATACAGAAAAAATCATTCGCGCAGTTCAAACCGCAATAGCTAGAGAAAAAGACATAGCTGACGGTAGACATATCACAGTCAGAACAGCAGAATCAGCCTTTGAGGCACTAACAACACCGTGTAATTTACCAACAACAACATTGAATCCGGAATGGATACAATGGGTGAATTCAGTCACAACCGACAAAGTATACTACTACTTTGATCCAGAACTAGAAGAATTAAAAAATCTAAAATATGAAAAGACGTATCCTCTGCCTATCGACATTCTGCCTCTACGACATTACGCCTGTGTAATCTATACAGACGGACATGCTCAACCCTCCGTTTGGGGAGAACAAGCATACAACCCCA